>NC_137082.1:93359497-93959497 GCF_951640355.1 Cnephaeus nilssonii
CCTGGTGGAGAAGGTGGGAGACTGTGGGCGGCGGGAAGAGAGAAGAGCCTTCCATGGGGCTGTGCCCATGGGCACCTGCCTTGTGTGGATCTGACCTGACTTGGCTCAGGCTCTGCTGCCCCCTCGCATCCACCGCCTCCTGCCTCACCCTCTTCCCTGAGGAGGGGAGCGGCGTTTCGGCGAGGACAGGGCGATGGGGTTCAGCATCCGGACTGCCGCGGGGCCCCTGAGCGCAAGGTCAGCTTCCTGCCTGTGGATCCAGCTGCTGGGCCAGTCACGCCCTCGCCCTATCCTTTCGCTTCCTAGTCTGCGGACTAGGACCTGCCAGGGCTCCGTTTCACCCGTGTTCTCGCAGAGCAGCCCCGACGTAACTTCCCGCCCATCATTAGCCACGCAGATCCCACCAAGCCTTCTCCGGGCAGCCCTGTCCGCGCTGGCCCAGACCAGCCACCGGCCCGCAGGGAGGGAGCCACGGGCCCCGCAGGGAGGGAGCCACGGGCCCAAAGGGAGGGACAGACACGGGCCCCGCAGGGAGGGAGCCACGGGACCCGCAGGGAGGGACCAGCCACGGGCCCGCAGGGAGGGACTAGCCACGGGCCCGCAGGGAGGAAGTCACGGGCCACAGGGAGGGAGCCACGGGCCCCGCAGGGAGGAAGCCACGGGCCCCGCAGGACCTTTGCTTAGAGAGCTACAGGGCCCAGCAGGGCGGTTCCATAGCAGACCAGCTGAGGGGCACTGCCCTCTCGCAAATCCCTATAAATAAATAAAGTGAGCCCGGCCGGCATAGCTCAGGAGGTCACAGTTCGATTCCCAGTCAGGGCACAGGCCCGGGTTGTGGCTCCATCCTCAGTGTGGGGCGTGCAGGAGGCAGCCAATCGATGATTCTCTCTCATCATGGATGTTTCTCTCTCCCTCCCCCTTCCTTCCTCTCTGACATCAATAAAAATGTACTTCTTACCAAAAAACAAACAGGGAGTTATTACGCTATGTCACTTCCCTGCATTGGGTGTCCCTGTGGATCCCACGGTGGATGCGTGTCCGGGCCCCACTGCCTGGCGGGGACGCTGTAGGGCCAGTGCCTCGGGGCAGCACGGCTCCCACCGAGGCAGAGCAGCCCGGCCTTCAGCCCCAGACCGCCTGCTGCTGGTCCTCCAGGACACGGAAGCGAGAGCGAGAGCGAGAGAGGAGGGGGGATATGAGAAGACCACGGTGTCCGTGCAGGAGGTACTCTCCACTCAGTAAAAACTGGCACCTTTAGCTCAGCCCGAGCCCCATGCAGCCCGGGGAACAAAACCTCAAAACCAGTACCGAACCCACAACAGCTGGGCCCCCAGGAATGCAGCCGGGAAGGCCGGCCGCCTCGACCCGCTGCCATGCCCCCACCATGGCCACGACCCAGACGCCTAGACGGGGGCGAGGGCGCAGGGAGGGTAAGCAATAACTTCGAAGCCATTTGTCCTCCAGTTTCTGAGCAGGAACGGCCAGGGCCTTCCCATGAAGCATGAGGACTAAAGCGTGAAGCCAACGTCACCGGGGAGGGTCTGGGAGACGCCAGGGCTGATGGGAGCACCACACACCAGCCGACCGTGAGAGCCACCAAGACCCCATCGCAAAGCTCTAGGCCCCACGGCCTTCCCGCTGCCAACGCCCCGCGGCCGATGTCCGAGCTTGCCTTGTCACGGGCACTCTCCGCTCCCATCGGGGCCTCCCACCCTCCCGCCCTCCCCCCTCCCGCCCTCTCTCCCTCCTGCCCTCCCTCCCGCCCTCTCTCCCTCCCGCCCTCTCTCCCTCCCGCCCTCCCTCCCTCCCTCTCTCCCTCCCGCCCTCTCTCCCTCCCTCCTCCCTCCCGCCCTCCCTCCCTCCCTCCCTCCCTCCTTCTCTCCCTCCCTCCTTCCCTCTCTCCTGCCCTCCCTCCCGCCCTCTCTCCCTCCCTCCCTCCCGCCCTCCCTCCCTCCCTCCCTCCCTCCTTCTCTCCCTCCCTCCTTCCCTCTCTCCTGCCCTCCCTCCCGCCCTCTCTCCCTCCCCTCCCTCTCTCCCGCCCTCCCTCCCTCCCTCCCGCCCTCTCTCCCTCCCTCCCTCTCTCTCGCCCTCCCTCCCTCCCTCCTGCCCTCCCTGCTGCCACCTCACACCCCACTCGCCTGCCCGCGGATCAGACAGGAGCGCCCGGGTGAGGCCCGCACAGCCTTCGTCATCGTGCGGTTTAGGCAACAGCGTGGAGCTGGGAAGGCGTGTGGACCGCCACCCACTCGGTCTGTATACATACAAGCCAAGTGACCCCAACAACCATGACGACCGGTCGCTGTGACACGCACTGGTCCAACCGCCCGTGGCCCCGCCCCCGATCGGTCCCCCCACGCCTATCAGGGGCGGGGCCGGCCAACCTCCCCAGTCCCCTACCCCTGCCTGCCTGGTTCGACTGGCCCCCATGGGGGCGGGCTGGCCGGACCCCACCCGTGCACGAATCCGTGCACCGGGCCTCTAGCTCAATCATAAATAAGTCACGTGTGTTCCTCACTGAAGTCACAGTCAACAAACGTTTGCAAGAAACCAGCTGCCCTGACTCTAATAGAGGCAGAACCCGCCCTCAGTTCAGGCGGACGCTTTAAGGCGGGAGGCCGGCCGGCCGGGCGGGCGGCTCAGGGGGTCACGGTTCGATTCCCAGTCGGGGCACAGGCCTGGGTGGTGGCTTGATCCCCAGGAGGGGGCGAGCAGGAGGCAGCTGATGGATGATTCTTTCTCTCCCTACTCCCTTCCTCTCCCTCCAAAACGTCAATAAAAACCTATTTTTTAAGTATATTTTATTGATTTTTTACAGAGAGGAAAGGAGGATAGAGAGTTAGAAACATCGATTCAGTTGCCTCTTGCACACTCCCTACTGGGGATGTGCCCGCAACCAAGGTACATGCCCCTGACCGGAATCGAACCTGGGACCCTTCAGTCCGTAGGCCGACGCGCTATCCCCTGAGCCAAACCGGTCAGGGCAAAAACATATTTTCTAAAAGAGAGAGAGGAAGGAAAACACCACTTCCACGGGACGGCACCCGGGAAGAAGGGCGGGGACCGCGCTGCGAGCGCTGCCAGTTAGCGCCGCCCAACCCCGTCCTCCAGGGAGGGTTCCACCTGAGGCCGCGGTGACACGGTGGGAGGCGTGGCCGTGGCCGTGGCCGTGCCGCTGTCCGTGTGAAGGGTGAAGAACGTCCCAGGTCCACGTGTTCACAACGACCAGCTTCCATGAGGGAAAATGAGATCCTCTGGGTCAGGATGCTCTCGGGTCACGGGACCCATGACCTTTGACCCTGGCATGTTCACGAATGTCTCCCGCACGAAATCTGCACCCGAGACCCCGCGCTGCTCTGGGGGGGGGGGGGGGGGGGGGGGGGAGTACGAGCCGAGGATTCCACACACGGACGTGCGGGAGGCCAGCAGGCTTTTCCAGCTGAAATGTCCACGTTTCCCGGTCCCCGCACTTGCAGGGGGAGGAGTGGATGGCAACACGCCTTCCTTCCCACCAGCTCACTGCCCTTTCTCTGAATGTTTAAGTCTCGTCCTGCCGCACCCATCGTTTGTATTAAAGTGCCGCACGGCCTCTGTGATGGGCGGACATGCTGGGAAGGCAGGAAGGAACATAAACGGCTTTTCTTTCCTTTTTAACTGAGTTATTTTTAAAACCTGCAGGAAAGTGGGTTTTGGGTGTTTTTGCCCAAGTTGCCGGCATGTCTGAGGCTCGGCGAACACGCACACGGTGCTGAGAGCACGCGCCCAGGTCAGGCGGCCGTGCCTTCGGCCCTCCCGCCTGAGGAACGCGTCGCTCGCACAGCCGAACGGGTGTGAGCCGGCCCCACACCGAGGGTCCGGGGCCGCACGGAGCTCTCCCCTGGCTCCGCCGCCTGTGCCGTGAGCGAGCGGACGCACCCCGGAGCGCGGTCGCGTTTCTGTCGTGCAGGCCCAGCGGGACGATGGACCGGGAGGGACGAGAGCCGGTGCCAGCGCCCGCGTGTGCGTGGCCTGCTGGAGAGGGGACAGCCCTCGCGTCCGCCAGCCCCGCCCTCCCCCACGCGGAGGTGCCGCTCCTCAGAGCGCGGCCGCTTCCCCGGCAGCCACCTTTGTCGTGGCCTCTGACCATCAGGCTTCCTTCTTCGTCTGCGGATAAGGAAACCTCCCTCTTCCCCTCCATCCCGCACACGTTTTACTCCCCACTCCTCCCCGCTCTGCGGCTCGGCTTCTCCACCCACTCTGGCTTTGGCCTGCAACAGCCCGATGGGTCGGAGGTCCTGGGCCCAGGGAGACACGTCAGACGGAAAAGATAAACGCCAGACGCTTCCCTCAGAGGCAGAGGCCGTATCAACAAGACGGGCAGCGAGTGTCCGCGAGGCTGGAGAAAAGGGCACCCGCGTCCCCGATTGTGGGAAGGCGGACGGCACCGCCACCGAGGGAGGCAGACGGCACCGCCACCGAGGGAGGCAGACGGCACCGCCACCGAGGGAGGCAGACGGCACCGCCACCGAGGGAGGCGGACGGCACCGCCACCGAGGAAGGCGGACGGCACGGCCACCCGAGGGAGGCAGACGGCACCGCCACCGAGGGAGGCGGACGGCACCGCCACCGAGGGAGGCGGACGGCACCGCCACCGAGGGAGGCGGACGGCACCGCCACCGAGGGAGGCGGACGGCACGGCCACTGAGGGAGGCAGACGGCACCGCCACCGAGGGAGGCAGACGGCCACCGCGGGAGGCGGACAGCACGGCCACCGAGGGAGGCGGACGGCACGGCCACCAAGGAAGGCAGACGGCACGGCCACCAAGGAAGGCAGACGGCTGGTGGTTCCTCGGAAAACGAAGAACTGGGCTACCATCCGACCCGGCAGGCCCTCTACCGGGCTTACACCCCAAATCACTCACATGCCAAGATACAGGCAGCCCTGTTCACCGCAGCACTGCTCACGGCGGCCAAGGCGTGGAGACAGGCACGGTGTCCCGCGGTGGAGGACCGGATAGAGACGACGTGTTCCAGCCACGAGCAGGATGGAACAGCGCCATTGGCAGCCACATGCGGACCTGGGAGCCTTTGCTGAGAGAGGGAAGTCCGTCAGAAAAGCCAAGGACCATGAGGTTCCACCCCTGGGGGACACCTCCATGACATTCGTACTCGCCGTGCAACATGCAGATCCGGCCCCACAGAAGCCCACCCTGAAAGCTGTGTGACCGCGTGAACCGATGTCACCCCCACACACTGAATAACAAATAAATAAATAAACCAAGCGGCTCCGTGTGCCGCTCCCGACGACGTGCCTGCGTTTCCCGCGGCACCTTCCCAGGCCGGCGGCACCAGGGGCCGACTCCACGCACCCCGGGCAGCGCGCGCCCGGCGGGCGGAGTCGGCGCCAGGCACCGAAGGACCATCGGGCTCCTCCAAAGCTTGTCAACGACCAGAAAGCTGACCTGAGGGGTGTTGGCTGGGGGACCCCAAGTGTGCAATACGGACTCTCGTACGGAAGACAAGGAACGGCGGGACTTACCGCATGCGTCCGACTGGTGTCCCTCACAGCGGATGCGCCTGACGTTGCACGACCGAGTCCGTAAGGAGCCCGATGACAGGGCTCGTTCCCGGGGTTCCACCTGAACAGCACCTGAGGGCGCACAGGAACGGAGACCGCCCCACACAGGGTGCGGGATGAGGGTAAAAACGGCGCCTATCAGTGAGAACAAAGGGGCGTCGGACACCACGATGACGTATCTGAATGGACCACGCGTGGCGTGACGCTGCCTAAAATCCATGCATCGCACCGGCAAGCCCAGGACCGATCGCACACATCCTCTAAGGGCCGTACCCGCCCTGGCTCCTGCTTACTTTCCCAATTAAGCTCCGGTCGCGCTGTATTTCCAGCCACCGACAGCGGGAAGGCGCCGGGGGCCCGGGCGGGCGGTGGGGCTGAGCTGGGCATCGGGCAGGACCTTCTGCAGAGAAACGGAAAGCGGTTCCGTCAGGCGGACATCACACTTCTGGGCAGAACCAGAGGGAAGGTGGTCGTTCACGTCCATACGGCCTCCCGTCGCCACGATGACCTCCAGGCAGGTCTCAGTCCCCACGCCAGGGCCACCGAGGGCCGAGCGCAGCTACGCTGAGGGGAGGAGCCGGGTCCACGAACCTGCACGCCAGGGCTCCTCTCGGTCGTGGACCGGAAAGAACGTGGACATGAGAAACCAGCAGTGACTGATCAGCACGCGCCGATACGAACCAGAAGACAGAGAGGATGCGGCATGAGAAACTAAGCCACAGCATAGTCTTTATTGAAATGGGAGAATGTTAACAATATAATTCTATATGAAATATCAAGATACAAAACAGTATGTACAGTTTATACCACTTTTATGGAAAGAAAAATAGCATATGTACAAAATCACGCAGAGGGAAAAATAGAATGCGACGAAGCCGTCTCTAGACCTGGCGTGGAGGGGACGACACAGCTGCACCCGGAGCGTTCTCCCCGCCCCCCCCCCCGCCCGCACACCCCGCCTCCTGCCGTCTTCCCGCCGCGAGCACTGATACACTTCTCTCCACACAGGCGGTTCCGTGGTCCTCGCCTCCAAACCAGTCGTTCGTTCCCGTTTAAAATGCAGATGCCACCTGCTCCTGTACTGGCACGTGGGGAATACGTTCAACTAATACAACGCACCATACATATGCCGCCACGTGGACCGGCTAGAGAACATTACTTGGAGAATTTGAAAATCTAATCGCAATCATTTTTTTTTGTTAATCCTCACCCGAGGATATTTTATCCACTGATTTTCAGAGAGAATGGAAGGGAGGAGGGAGAGAGAAACATTGATGTGGGAGACACATCGATGGGTTGCCTCCTGCACGAGCCCCAATTCTGGGTGGGGACTGAACCTGCAACGCAGGTATGTGTCCTGGACTGGGAATCGAACCCTTGACCCTTCGGTGCGAGGACCACTGAGCCAAACGGGCCTGGACTCGAGACAAAATTTTAAAAATATATATATTCTTATTTATTTCAGAGAGGAAGAGAGAGAGAAACATCAATGATGAGAGGGAATCATTGGCTGCCTCCTGCACGTTGGACAGAGCCTGCAACCTGGGCATGTGTCCTTGACCAGAATCGAACCTGAGGCCCTTTGGTCCGCAGGCCGACGCTCTATCCACTGAACTACACCAGCCTGGACTCGAGATAAATTTTAAATAGAGAAAAACAGATACGATTATTGGAGAGGGGTCCATCCAAACAGAGAATGAAATAGCTCAGGCTCCAGAATCGGGGACTTTGAGATTCTCCTCATTAACTAGCTGCCAAGGCAAAGGAAATGAGGTGTCTTAGTCAGGGAAATGTGGCTAATAATTCTGTAGAAAGAAGCAAAAATAAGATTGCTTTTAAAGAAAAATGAGATCCCAGAAATAAAGGTTTTCTAAAAGACCTTAGTAAATATTAGATAAATCCGCAAGAAATAAATTCAAATTTGGTGGTACAGAAAAATGAACTCACATTTATTTTTCTGCAGCACCAAATTCCGACTGCTGTTTTATAGCTCCTACCATAGGCTTCATGTGCCAAAATCGTGACATTATGTTCATGCTAATGGGTAGTTTTTAACTTCAGTTTTTTTTAAGTTAATATAGGACATACTTAGCTTTTCATGGAACTTGATGTGTCCTACCTAAATACATATGTCACCCTCTGATGACAATTGATAAGTGGCAATATTAAACACGTACAACAAATATAATTTAGATCTTATTTCTCAGAATCCATCCTAGCCGGTTTTGGCTGAGTGGATAGAGCGTCGGTCTGTGGGCTGAAGGGTCGTGGTTTCGATTCCGATCAGGGCACATGCCTGGGTTGCGGGCTCGATGCCCAGTGGGGGGCGTGCAGGAGGCAGCCGATCAGTGACTCTCTCTCATCACTGATGTTTCTCTCTCCCTCTCCCTTCCTCTCTCCGCGTCAGCCACAGCCTTGCTCCCAGCACAGCCCTCTCCTCAGAGGAGGTCACAGGAAAGGTACTTCCTGGTTGAAGACACAGAACAGACACCCGTCAGGGGCGGGAGGGAGGTACTGACACCATGTTCACTGCTTCACATCACGAGGATTAAACCAAAAGGGCAGAGGCTAGAAAATCACTTTTTGAAACTCACAGTCACCAACCTGCAGCAGAAACCGAGGCACAACCTTAAGCCAACACAGTGTGAACGAGTCACGCCAGCCCGTCGCTGCCGGTGGACACGCCTGCGTCCCCGCCTCGCCCCTCACCAGGGATGACACACTGAGAGCTGAAACCACAGGAAGAACTCCCAGGTCCGTCCTCAGCGAGTCGTCCATGAGCCGCAAAGAGCAGCGAGGCCGTAGCCCTCAGCAAAGCGAGTCCCGACCACAGAGCCAGGCGCCGACGCTCCCCGAGACCGCGCTCCCCACCGCCAAAGGCACTTGACACGGGCTGAATCGGACAGTCCAGGCGCGGCCCTGGGCACCTTCCCTTCCTCAGCCGGGGGGGGGGGGGGGGGGGGGTGATGAGGTTCCTGCGACGTCTTCCGAGCAGCCTGAGCCCCCGGGACACAGCGCAGGTTTTGGTGCTGGCGATGACGTGACCACGGAGCGGAGACGATGCTGGTGCCGTGACGATGGCTGCGGGGCCGGGGCCCTCCCTGCACCAGGCAGCCTGATGAGCGTGGAACTGGCATCTGATTACAGGTAAGTGGACCTTGAAGTCGTGTCGGGTGTTAATGTTCACTCCTCTTCTTGTCCTTTCTCACTTTTCTGTTCTTCCCCAAAGCCTTCGATGATTCCTCCTGGAAAGAAGACAGAGTTCAATGCAGTATGCCCCCATTTATACGAAGACACTGGCCTGGGAGCCCGGAACCTAACCCCCTAGTGTCTGTGTAACGGCGGAAGCAAGCGACCTCCACCGAACCATCGCTCCGACTGTACGGCACTGCCGTTTACCGGCTGTGTGTACATTTACAAAACAACCGGGAATAATCCAGGAAGACACTCCTTTACCTAATAGACTTATGTTTAAATAATGTCAATATTATCCTACTGTCCACTTTTTAAAAAAATATGCTTTTATTGATTTTAGCGAGAAAGGAAGAGAGGGAGATAGAAACATCGATGAGATAAACATCCACATCGATGGGCTGCCCCCTGCACGCCCCCTGCTGGGGATGGAGCCCGCCACCGGGCCTGGGCCCTGACCCGGAATCGAACCGTGACCTCCTGGTGCATAGGTCGACGCTCAACCACTGGGCCAGCGGCCAGGCTCTGGTGTCCGCTCTTTAAAGGAAGGCAGCAGAGTTTAAAAACAATAGAAGTGGACGCAGTTACAAAATATGAAACAGAAACCCTCCAACAGAAAGGGAGGAGGCACGAAAGGCCTGCCCGGCAGTGACAGAAAACGGGGGTTTCGTAACCGCTTAAGGCAGGCCCAGGTCACTGACCTGCTTGGCCTCGGCCTCGGGGAATGAGGCCACTGGCCTAAGGGCTCCACAATCCCCAGGAGCGTCTGACCTGAGGGTCCAGGCGGCCAGTCACCGCCCAGCCCCGCACTGGCAGCCACAGAGTCTGCCTGGAACCCGTCCCCAGGCTCCCAGGCCAAGGTTTTCTCACACACGGACTCGGACCGCTCTGAGCACGCTCTCTGGTCTGTGAGAGCCCCCGCGGAGGGCGGGTGCTGTCCCGAGCTCACCGGCGAGCCCACGTAGCTCCTCTCCACCAGGATGCTCCGGGCGCAGTTGTTGATGTGCTTGAAGCGGTCGGGCCCCAGCAGGATGCCACCGTACCAGCGCGACACCACCACCAGCACATTCCTCACGTTCAGGACCTGGTCTCAGCATCGGACAGAGAAGGTGGACGTGAGCGCCACGCACTGACACTGCAGAGACGCCCCCACTTCCTGGCGGAAGCACGGAGGGGCGAGTGAGACTACAGTCCGGGGGCAGGAGGGGACAGACGAGAGGGGTTTGGAAAAGGAACCCCGGGCTCCATGGGGCCTTCAACTTCCAACCGCTGGGCCCAGGGAGTGAAGGGAGACCGGCAGGCGGGTCCCAGTTCTTGGCGACTTCAACCAGAACAGCTGTCTGGGCGGCCTTTACCCCTGGGCCAAACACGAACCTGCTGCTGCACAGCGGCCAGAGCACGGGCTCCCGGAGGCCTCGCTGGCGCTGCCACACGTCTCCCTCGGCCTGACGTGTGTCCAACACGCCCTAAGGCGAGGCCCGCTGGCCCACAGGCCTGACCACACACAGTCCCACCCAGGGTCTGAGCAAACCGCACACACAAGCGCGGAGACACTGCAGCAGCCACCTCGGGAGAGAACCACCCTCTCAGAACCAACGGGCCGACAGCGATCACCCAGCCGCACGGACGAGGGAGGGCAAGATGAACAACTGAAATGGACCAGAAACAATCTGAGAGGACATCTTAAAGAAAAACAAGTATTAACTTGCACTCGGGAAATGTTAGGAGATACTGCATCCATAAAACCAGAACAACATATTACAAAAAAGGAAAAACAGAGGAAAATTGTTATCTTATATAATAAAAGGGTAATATGCAAATAGACTGAACGACAGAACAACCAAACAAACAATCAAAGCGTAATATGCTAATGATATGCTAAGGCCACTCAACCGCTCGCTATGATGTGCACTGACCACCAGGGGGCAGACAGTCAACTGGTCGACCAGTCGCTATGACGTGCACTGACCACCAAGGGGCAGATGCTCCGACCTGTAGGTTAGCTTGCTGCTGGGGTCCAGCCTATCAGGACTGAGCAAGATGGGCCGGACACGCCCTGGAGCCCTCCCGCAGTCCTTCCCCGGCCCAATCGTGCACCGGTGGGGTTCCTCAGCCTGGCCTGCACCCTCTTGCAATCCAGGACCCCTCGGGGGATGTCGGAGAGCCAGCCGATCCCACAGGCCACTCCCCTTGGGAGGGCGCCAGACGCAGGGCTCATCACTGGTGAGCGCTGCTGTAGCACAAGCCTCTCCCGATCAGGACTGATTGGGTGCAAGCCCGGGGCAGGCGCAGTGGGGCCAGGATGAGTGGGAGCAGCCAGTAGGAGCTGCAGGCGGCACTGGACTGCAGGTTTCGGCCTGATCCCTGCAGGCCGCCCAGAGGGACCCCACCTATGCACAAATTCGTGCACCAGGCCTCTAGTCTATAGTAATAATAGAGGAATATGCAAGTTGTCCAGGATGCAGTCACAGTAACGACCAAACAGCAAGCTGCGTGGGGTGACCAGGCTGGCAGAGCGGGCATTTGGGGGCGACCAGGCCGGCAGGGGGACAGTTGGGGGTGACCAGGCCAGCAGTGGGGGCAGTAAGGGGCGACCAGGCTGGCGGGGGGGGGGCAGTTGGGGGCGACCAGGCTGGTGGGGGGGGGGCAGTTAAGGGCAATCCAGCCAGCAGGCAGAGGCAGTTAGAGGTGATCAGGCTGGCAGAAGGGGTAGTTAGGGGCGATCAGGCAGGCAGGCAGGTGAGCAGTTAGGAGGCAGCGGTCCCGGACTGTGAGAGGGATGTCCAACTGCCGGTTTAGGCCCGATCTAAACAGGCAGTTGGACATCCCCCAAGGGGTCCCAGATTGGAAAGAGTGCAGGCTGGGCTGTGGGGACCCCTCCCACCGTGCACTAATTTTGTGCACCAGGCCTCTAGTAACTATATAACAATTAAATACATGGTTGCTAAAAAAAATTTTAGGAGACCATCAAGAAAATGTCTCAGCAGATGAGGCAATGAGATGGACAACTTAATAAGGAAAGAAAGATCCTAGATCCATTCAGAAGCTCCGATACCCAACTAACAGGAATTTCACAGACAGAACGCGAAAATAAAGGGGGGAATTGTCAGAAAACAAAACAAGAAGGTCCCACAGCTGAAGACAGCCTCCCGTGGCCACGAGGAAAGGGCTACCCTTTGCTCTCTGCCTCACCGGGTGGCCTTTTCTCGTCGCTGTGTAAACACCAGCTCCTAAGGAGCCCACACCCGTCTGCGCTCCAGAGCTGACGGGGGCTCGTTCCTAACGGAGGGAGCTCCGTGCTGCTGAGGAACTCAGGCCCGGGACGGGATACGGGAACGACGGACCCACCTCCATGAGGTGCAGCAGGCGCCCGCCGGCCGCCGTCTCCCCGTCGTCATCGTAGTCCTGCAGGAAGGTCTGCTTGTCCTCACAGAATATTCTAGAAACACACAACAGTGTTCACACCTCGAACCCTCAAAACGCTTCGTACAAGTTGCAATTTACTTCCAAAATCAGCACATCTGTTTTTGAAAATCCTTCTCGAACTACACTAGGCACGTGTTCACGATCATTTACTATCTGCTATGTTCACAGCGCTTCTTTATAATAATGAAACAGGAAAAACCAAAACCAACAGGAAATGGTTAAGTAAATTGTAGTTTGGAACCTCAGACAACTATCAGTCAAGCATTAAAATAATGTTCACAAACCAGTTATAACAACATGGAAATTTTTTTTTGTAAATTAAGAAAAAAATAGGGTACTAGGGCAAAACATTGA
The DNA here is from genome assembly GCF_951640355.1 of Cnephaeus nilssonii. Lineage (NCBI taxonomy): Eukaryota > Metazoa > Chordata > Mammalia > Chiroptera > Vespertilionidae > Cnephaeus > Cnephaeus nilssonii. Next base: position 93,372,024 of record NC_137082.1, read on the forward strand.
AAAGATAAACTTTGCACAGAAAATGTATCAAGTATTATTGGTTGCATTTAATGGTAGAAAATGGCTGATTTTCCCTCTGATTTTTTTCCTTTCTGCAGTTTCTGAATATTCTACAAGTGATTACGTTTGTAATGGGAAGAACACAGAGTAGTTATTGCTGACAGTGATGCCCCCGTCTCCCCATCCTTACGAACTGCCCGCTCCTGCAGCTGCGCTCTCACCGGTACGCGTAGATGTTGTGGGTGGCGCTAGCGATTTTCTTGTTCTCGTATAATTTGGCAAGAACCATCTTCACCTTAAAAACAGCAGTGACAGAAATAAATAAACGCGCACATTTCACGTTCTCTACGAACAAACACTAGAAGACATCTTAAAGCGTGCTGATACAAGTGCTGCAGGAAGAACCTTCTACACGCTGAGAAGGCCACTGTCAAAGTCTCCTCCGCATCCAGGGGCAGAGACCGCTGCTCACCACCGGGATGAAATGACAGACCGGGTTTCTAAACACCAATTATCAAAAAAATACCTGAGCACTAGCCATGCCTCAGGTACTTAAACAGGAACGTTCCCCCGTGTAGAGAATTTCAAAAAATGAGTTCTAAAAATGTACCAAATGTATGCGTCTAGGATGACAGATGCACATTTTATACACCACAACGCTCTGTGGGTTCCTGCAAGGCCACGGGGGAGTAACGTGGGCCGAGACGTGAGAGAGATGTGGTCATTTCTGGGTCCAAAGGGAAGAAGGGGCAGGAAGGAGCCGTCCGCTCGGAGGAAACGCGTGTGCAGAGGGGCCAGGTTGGCAAATAAAAATAAAGATGCTTAGTTCAACTGCAACTTCAGGTCCATCACAAATCATCTTTCGTTGTAAGTAGGTCCCATGTAATAATGTTTATCTGAAATCCCAATTGAACTAGGCATCCTGCGTTTACCCAGCAACCCCAGCAGAGGCACTGGAGAGAAAGGCTCGGCCCTGGCTGGCGCGGCTCTGCTGGCTGGAGTGCTGTCCACACGGGCCCGGACCGGACTTGAACCCACAACCTTCTGGTGCCGGCTCCCACCAGCGGAGCCTGGGCCAGGGCTACGTCATTTTCTCACTGTGAAACGTGGTAATTCCCGCAGCTCCACCACGGTGCTCCTTGTGTGAAAACCCACGACGAGGGGCCACCCCAGCCAGAGCTCAGGTGGAACTCAGAAGCAGCGTCACACTGACTCCCGCACGTGGGGCGGGAAAGGGAGCAAGTCGTGCATCTGACGTGAAAGTAACCACAGGAAAAGTGGGCTGTTCCTGCAAAGCCACTCGCTGGGGTGCCTCTGGCTACACAGCGTCCCCGTCCCCTGCGAGCAGCTCACCTGCTTGGGGCAGACGACCGGAGCCAGGTGCGCCTGGAAGGTGCTCCGCCGGTCGGTGATGGGCACGCCGTGGTCGATCGGGGGCAGCTCTTCCATTTCTGTGAGTTAAAGAAGGAGATGGCTTTTACTCTAAATTCATACATTCAAAACCTAAAACAACTGGCACTGGTGTGGGTGGAGGGGAGAGTTGGGAAAGAAATGTACATTATATGGCAAATCAACCCAAACAGCAATTCATAGTTGCCGCCCATTAAAATTCAGTTATAATTTTAAGTAAAAAGGCTCCCAACATATTGCACGTAAACCCACCTGTCTGATGACCTTCACCTGCTGGGAATCGAACCCAGAGGTCACCAGTGAGAGTGGGGGCTGGGGCTCCAACCCTGGACTGTGGCGGCAGCATAAGTTGACACAACTAATTTTTAAGAGTTTAAAAGGGGTCTTGAGACCAAAAACACTGACAGCTGCTAATATCCCGTAACTTATTGATCTGTTCTCTTGTTGGTGGACCGAGGACACTGTGGGAAACCTACGGCATTGTTTTATGGCTATCACGTAATGTCCTCTGCTAATAAAAGTGTTCCTACTTCATAGGGTTCAATTAAATCTATATATAAAAGCCTAACATGTTAAGGGTCCAACTGAGTGGTTGACCGACTGGTTGCTATGACGTGCACTGACCACCAGGGGGCAGATGCTCCGACCGGTAGGTTAGCTTGCTGCTGGGGTCTGGCTGACTGGGACTGGGTGAGATGGGGCCAGACACGCCCTGGAGCTGACCCACGGTCCCTCCTGCGGTCCCTCCCCGGCCACCAACCCCAATCGGCCCTAATCAGGACTGGGTGAGACAGCCGATTGGCCCCGATCGCTGGCCAGGTGAAGAATTCGTGCACCAGGCCTCTAGTATATCAGTAACTGCAAACCGGTGTTCCACAGGGTGTCATAATTTCCAGTTCTTCTGCCTCTTAAACAAGTTTAAGGGCCACTAACCTACCCACATCTGATGAGAATGGGGGAGGGCAGAGAGGCAAAGGGGGACAATGGTGATGGGAGGAGACTTGACTTGGGGTGGAGAACACACGATACAGCAGAGATGACGCTTAGAGAATTGTAGCCCTGAAACTGATACAATGTTATTAATCAATGTCACCCCAATAAATTCAATTAAGAGAGAGAGAGAGAGAGAGAGAGAGAGAGAGAGAGAGAGAGACTTACCAACCATCCTGGCTGTCATACCGGCTGCATGAGGATGAAGTTACTCAGGAAAAAAGAATTAAAATGTGTGCCCCCTTCTAGTCACTTGGTTGAAGCTCATCAAGTCAGTTGGCCTTAGAGCTGATGAACTACTTCAACTAACGCATGTAAACAGGTTTCTGGGCAGCGTTCAACAACTCCCCGAAACCACCGCGCTGGTTTGTGGCAGGACAAGCACAGTGCCAGGCTCCCGGGCTGCTCTGCCCGCCCCGAGCGCCCGTCCGCGGAGGGCGACCCTGTCTGTCCTCGCACAGCACTCGGCTCCCTGCACACTAGCTGCCATGTGCTAGGCCTGTGACTGTCCCTCTTCTCACGGGGGTCCTGTTTCCCCAAAGAAATCTGACGCCAAATTCACGAAGACGTGAAGGAATAAGCAGGAGCTACTCAGGTCGGAGGGGGTGGAGTCCCGGACCCTCCCATCTCTCTCCTCCTCTCCATCCCTCCTACGCGTCCTGAGACACGGGGGAGAACGAGACCCTCCCGGCACGGGTTCAAGGCCGCGGTGTCGGGCACAAGTCGCGTCTGGCCTTCAGAGAACGATGCTCCCTTGGTCTACGTGTTTCTGTAAGGGACTCGAGGAAATGGACCATTCACTCAGAAATGTGACATACTAAAAGGGCCCGGCCGGCGTGGCCCAGTGGGTGAGTGTCGACCTATGAACCAGGAGCTCATGGTTCGATTCCCGGTCAGGGCACAGGCCCAGGTTGCGGGCTCCATCCCCAGTGTGGGGCGTGCAGGAGGCAGCCGATCCATGATTCTCTCTCATCATTGATGTTTCTCTCTTTCTCCCTCTCCCTTCCTCTCTGAAATCAATACAAATATATTTTAAAATACTAAAAGGGAAGATACTTTCTGATATTAACATACAGCTGATTTACCTTTCATACTAGATTATGGGACAAATTTGCTTACGCAGAAACTACAATCTGTAAGGCATTTACTGGCCTTAATTCAGTGGCTGTACTTCCAATTAGGACATTTATTCTGAGTTTTACCAAAATTTAACTCGGAGATGTCAGGAGGCCGCCGAGAACTTCAAAACAGAAAAACGTGTGTGAACTGAAACATGAATTGAAAACACAGCTTTTCTTAGTTCCATTTCCCCAACAACATACAAAACTCTAGGAAAGAGAAAGAATTTCCTACTTTTCCCTCACCGTCTGACAGCCCAGCCAACACCAAGGACCGGCAGGCCGGAAACAAGATGCATTTTCCTGCACGATAGTAACTCTTCCTTGACGTGGGTGTTCACGACATTGCTAAACCATTCCCAAAACAGTGCACGTGTCACCACCACGTCCTGGAACCGCAGCCGTCAGCGACACGGTACCTGTCTGACCGGCACTGACGTCGAAGCCCAGCGCTCGCCCTGGAGTCTCGGGCTGGCACGCCACGAGGACTTCATCTTCACTTTCCACGTCTTCCTCTTCCGTCTTCTTCTCCACCTCCCGGCCTGCGGGGAGGAGACGTGTGAGTGACGCCCGTGGGACAGGAGACGTGAGAGATGCCCGAGGGGCAGGAGACATGTGAGTGATGCCCGTGGGGCAGGAGACATGTGAGTGATGTCTGTAGAACAGGAGACATGTGAGTGACGCCTGTGGGACAGGAGACATGTGAGTGATGTCTGTAGAACAGGAGACATGTGAGTGACGCCTGTAGAACAGGAGACATGTGAGTGACGCCTGTGGGACAGGAGACATGTGAGTGATGTCTGTAGAACAGGAGACATGTGAGTGACGCCTGTGGGACAGGAGACATGTGAGTGACGCCTGTGGGACAGGAGACATGTGAGTGATGTCTGTAGAACAGGAGACATGTGAGTGACGCCTGTGGGACAGGAGACATGTGAGTGACGCCTGTAGAACAGGAGACATGTGAGTGACGCCTGTAGAACAGGAGACATGTGAGTGACGCCTGTGGGGCAGGAGACATGTGAGTGATGTCTGTAGAACAGGAGACATGTGAGTGACGCCTGTGGGACAGGAGACATGTGAGTGATGTCTGTAGAACAGGAGACATGTGAGTGATGCCTGTGGGACAGGAGACATGTGAGTGACGCCTGTAGAACAGGAGACATGTGAGTGATGCCTGTGGGACAGGAGACATGTGAGTGATGTCTGTAGAACAGGAGACATGTGAGTGATGCCTGTAGAACAGGAGACATGTGAGTGATGCCTGTGGGACAGGAGACATGTGAGTGACGCCTGTGGGACAGGAGACATGTGAGTGATATCTGTAGAACAGGAGACATGTGAGTGATGCCTGTAGAACAGGAGACATGTGAGTGATGCCTGTGGGACAGGAGACATGTGAGTGACGCCTGTAGAACAGGAGACATGTGAGTGACGCCTGTGGGACAGGAGACATGTGAGTGATGCCTGTGGGACAGGAGACATGTGAGTGATGCCTGTGGGACAGGAGACATGTGAGTGACGCCTGTGGGACAGGAGACATGTGAGTGATGTCTGTGGGACAGGGGACATGTGAGTGACGCCTGTAGAACAGGAGACACGTGAGTGATGCCTGTGGGACAGGAGACATGTGAGTGATGTCTGTAGAACAGGAGACATGTGAGTGATGTCTGTGGGACAGGAGACATGTGAGTGACGCCTGTAGAACAGGAGACATGTGAGTGATGTCTGTAGAACAGGAGACATGTGAGTGACGCCTGTGGGACAGGAGACATGTGAGTGACGCCTGTAGAACAGGAGACATGTGAGTGATGCCTGTAGAACAGGAGACATGTGAGTGATGCCTGTGGGACAGGAGACATGTGAGTGACGCCTGTGGGACAGGAGACATGTGAGTGATGTCTGTAGAACAGGAGACATGTGAGTGATGCCTGTAGAACAGGAGACATGTGAGTGATGCCTGTGGGACAGGAGACATGTGAGTGATGCCTGTAGAACAGGAGACATGTGAGTGATGTCTGTAGAACAGGAGACATGTGAGTGATGCCTGTGGGACAGGAGACATGTGAGTGATGCCTGTGGGACAGGAGACATGTGAGTGACGCCTGTGGGACAGGAGACATGTGAGTGATGTCTGTGGGACAGGGGACATGTGAGTGACGCCTGTAGAACAGGAGACACGTGAGTGATGCCTGTGGGACAGGAGACATGTGAGTGATGTCTGTAGGACAGGAGACATGTGAGTGACGCCTGTGGAGACATGTGAGTGACGCCTGTGGGACAGGAGACATGTGAGTGACGCCTGTGGAGACATGTGTGATGTCTGTAGAACAGGAGACATGTGAGTGACGCCTGTAGAACAGGAGACATGTGAGTGACGCCTGTGGGACAGGAGACATGTGAGTGACGCCTGTAGAACAGGAGACATGTGAGTGACGCCTGTAGAACAGGAGACATGTGAGTGACGCCTGTGGGACAGGAGACATGTGAGTGACGCCTGTGGGACAGGAGACATGTGAGTGACGCCTGTGGGACAGGAGACATGTGAGTGACGCCTGTAGAACAGGAGACATGTGAGTGACGCCTGTGGGACAGGCGACATGTGAGTGCTGTCTGTAGAACAGGAGACATGTGAGTGACGCCTGTGGGACAGGAGACATGTGAGTGATGTCTGTAGAACAGGAGACATGTGAGTGACGCCTGTGGGACAGGAGACATGTGAGTGATGCCTGTGGGGCAGGAGACATGTGAGTGACGCCTGTAGAACAGGAGACATGTGAGTGACGCCTGTGGGACAGGAGACATGTGAGTGACGCCTGTGGGACAGGAGACATGTGAGTGATGCCTGTGGGACAGGAGACATGTGAGTGATGTCTGTAGAACAGGAGACATGTGAGTGATGCCTGTGGGACAGGAGACATGTGAGTGACGCCTGTAGAACAGGAGACATGTGAGTGATGCCTGTGGGGCAGGAGACATGTGAGGGATCTACGAAGACCGTCAGAAATGACATTAGAAACTGTCCTCTTGGGCTCAAACACCGTCATCAGTGGAGGGAATCGGCTTCAACCAGAGCTGCGGATCCAGGGCCGGGACCAGGGCACAGGGGACGCCCGGGAGGGGAAGACGCTCAGCGAGCTTCTCCACGGCGCCCGGAGCCCCCCCTGGGGCTGTCTGAGCAGCAGCAATGGCAGCGGAGAACTGGGCCCCCGGAAACAGCACGCGAGCTCCCAGTGCCGTGAACCAGCAAAGACGCGAAGGGGGACGAGCCTCTCCTCCTCACGAGGCTCCGAGGAGCCACCGTAGGACGGAGGGAAATGAGAGCCCCGTCAGGAAGGCCCTGCAGGCCGTCATCAGCGCCGCCGACAGGACGCCGGGCACACCCAGGCCGTGAGGGCGTTTGAGGAGGACAGCGGCAGCCCACACGCGTCCCCCGGTGCTGGTGAACAGGGAAGAGGTAACGCTGACGCCAAGGTTTCTGCCCCTCCGCGCGGCCACAGGACCGGAATCGGCCAAGCTCTGTTCCAGCAGTTTCTGTGCCGGCTTCTTGGGAGGAATGCTCATTCACACCGGACGCCTCTGAGGAAAGCAGGGGGCGCCCAACGTGTGAGCCGCTTCCTGGGGCAGGTCTCAGCCGGAAGGGGCTGACCTGCCCCGGCAAAGGGATTCTGGGAGCAGACCTTCAGACTGGAGCTGCACTTGCCAGACTCCCCGGTCTGGTGAGCCAAGTCCTTAAAATAAACCTCTCCCCCTCTCCCCACCTTTCTCCTTCCCTCTCTCGTTTTTACACACACACACACACACACACACACACACACTCACACACACAAAAACACACGCACTCACTCACACACACACACGCTCTCTCACACACACACTCACACACATTCACACACAAACACACGCACGCACTCACACACACACACACACGCACGCACTCACACACACACACTCACACATTCACACACATACAAAAACGCACGCACTCACACACACTCACACACACACAAAAACACACGCACGTACTCACACACACACACACATGCACGCTCACACATGCTCACACACGCGCGCGCGCGCGCTCACACACACACACACTCACACACCTATTGTTCTTTGCCTCCAGAGAACCTTGACTAAAGCAGGGACTCTGCAGTGCTGACCTCTGGCAAGCGGTCAAGGTCAAGATCATCAATAATAAGCATGATGTCATGAGCTCCTTGACATGACCTGCTGGGAAGGACACCGTACGCCTCTGTGGTGTGACTGCCAAAATGCCTCGCCCACTCCAGTCGGGAAATAACAAACAAACCCAAGGTGAGGGACAGCCTACAAAACAGTCAATCACTTCTCTTCGAAAGTGCCAAGTCATAAAGTCACAAAAGTCAAAGGAAGATGGAGGAAGCGCTGAGAGACCAGGAGAGTAAGAAACAGGACCAGAGTCCTGTCAGGGTCCTGAGAGCCGGAAGGGCATTCGCGTAAAAACTAGGAAAGCTGAGCCAGCTCCAGTGGGAACTCCGCCGCGTGAGCGTCCGGGCCTGGACAGTGACGTGGTTGCGTCTGAGGTTACGGGGGAAGCAGGGTGAGCGATGCATGCTCTTTGCATCACTTCTGCAATTTTCCTGTCCGTCTCAAATTAGCACAGAATTTTAAAGAATTGGTAACAGTTGCATACTAAAGTAGAGAAAAAAACAATATGAAATAGTAAATGATAAATTTCTACTGAGATGAACACTGAAATCAAAGCACACTCCTTGTCGGGGGGTGCCGGCAGGAAAGCCCCCCTGACCCGGCGTGGCCCAGCTCTCAGGACCCGCCCCTCACTTGGTCCACCAACAGCTTCTGATCAAACGTCCCAACAAATGCCTAAAAATTACCAAGTACACAGAACACATCAACAGCCTAAACTGGAAGAGTGGCTAAACTAAATTATGAACAGAGGTGGGGAAGGGGAAATACTGTTAAGGTCAGTAATGTTTTAAACTTCCTGAGCTGAGTGAGCCCTACATTGCACTGGCAGGCATGCCTTTTCTGCAGCCCTCCCACCGCTAGGATGGTGCGCTGGCAAAACCCATTCTGTTTGAGACGACTGTTCCCTCAGACGCCCTGAAATGCTGTAAATTCACTGACGGGGCATAAAACATTACGGAAAGTGCTTCAGAGAAGACTGTCACGTGGACAGAATCGCCTCCCACCACTCCTCTCTGATGGTAAAGGAAGCAGGAAAAGCATTTGCTTCTACAGAAACACAGTAAAATACCCTGAAAAACATATCCTGTTGACGTTAAATGTACACTGACTTTCCTGAGGACGCCTACTAACGCGTTCTCTGTCAATAAACTAATGTGAGTGTTTTTAATCCCTATTTCTCCAAACTGAAAACCATTCTGTCAACGATAACAATAAAACCCCATTTGTAGATAAAAGTCGGGTTAGATCAGTACCTTCCTCCCGGGAAGGTCTCTGGAAAGGGAAACAAAGATGAGCAGAGTAAGCAGGAAACGTGAGAACATCCATGTGGTCATGGACTTAATGGCCCAACAGAAGGGTGACAGCGAGAGCGCAGACAGAAACTTCCACGTCCTGAAAGCAGACAGTGATGACGGCTGCACAGCCATGAAATACACTGAAAACCACTCCATTATACAGTTTTGAAGGGTGAATAATTACGGTATGTGAATTACAACTGAATTTTTTAAATCAATTTTCAAAGTCAATTTTTATATCCTTAATACCCATCAGTATGTTTCAAGGTTTTTTTTCCATAAGCATTTCTATAAACACAATGTCTAGCTTATACCGTCTAATAATTCATGAAGAATGTTACATGGTACAGGTTACCTTAACAATAACCAAAGAAGAGATTTTTTTGATCCGAGTTATTTAACCATAAAATTGTATTTCTATAAGACTATAATATCAAACCAAAGAACCATAACTACATGAGTAAATGAACTTTCCAGAAAACTTATCTTTTATTGCATGTAAACCACAGAACAGAACACAGATTTTAATTAAAAACTTCAAACAGAATATCCATGTGAAAACGTAAGACTGTAAGGAACAATAGCACTGATAATATGTTTCCATCCTACCTGGTTCTGCCATCTGAGATTTTTGTATTAGGACATCTCTTATTTTCTCCACCCACAGGTAAAGAATACTTTCACCAATATTCTGTCTAAACAAAATTCAGGGGGGAAAATGTTATTTAAAAGTATTTCCTTCTCAAATTCAAAAAACACAGACATCTTTACAACCTAAGAAATTATACGCATCGAGCCATGCCTTTTATTTTATTTTTTAATATATTTTATTGATTTTTACAGAGAGGAAGGGGGAGGGATAGAGAGAAACATCGATGAGAGAGAAACATCGATCAGCTGCCTCCTGCACGCCCCCTACTGGGGATGTGCCCGCAACCAAGGTACATGCCCTTGACCAGAATCGAACCTGGGACCCTTCAGTCCGCAGGCCAACACTCTATCCACTGAGCCAAACCGGTTAGGGCGAGCCATGCCTTTTAAAAATAAATTTATAAAGACATGAGATTTAGTAACATTTATGGGTGAATATTTAATATAGTTTATACCAACATTAAAAGTTCCCACTGGCTCCAAAATCAACATTGCTTACTTAAAACAAGCAGAACTGTGGCACCAAAGAAGAGAAAGAAAATTTACGAACTTGCGCTGGATGAGTGATATAGATGTAAATGCGATTTAATTCCTCATTATTAACGTCCAATCACTGCTTGCCTGTCTACACTTTCTGAACAATTTGAAACCACGCCTTGGGACGCTTCTCATTGGGCATGCTGATTTCAACCAAGGATGCAGAGCATTCGAGAACTCCCTCCGGGAGCCAATTCACAGCAAATCAACGCAACAGTTTTATATTCACACTAGAGGCCCAGTGCACGAAATTCATGCATGGGTAGGGTCCCTAGGCCTGGCCGGTGATCAGGGCCGATCGGGGTCTGCTGGCTGCCACTCCCTGGTGGTCAGCAGACGTCATAGCGAGCCATCGAACTCCCAGTCTCCCAGCCAAACTCCTGATGGGACACTTTGCATATCAGCCTTTTACAGATACAGATTTTGTTTTTGACAAAATGTCCTGCTGCCCAAGGTGATTCATTTGGTTCCAAACACTGTCTGGCTGCCTCAGATCAGGAAGTCCATCTCCACGGCTCCCTGAGAAGCGTGCCGCGTTCATGTCCACCCACGAGCAGGTCAGCGAATGACAAGAGCACAGAGTGAAGGCCCAATGCGTGTGCAAGACCAACCAGGCCCGCGGGAGGGCGCTGTCCTGGGCTAACAGTCTCCCGAGGAAAATGAAGGCTATTCCTGCCCTTGGACCAGCATGGTTTCTCGGTGACAACAGTTTGTTCTATCTTCTAACTATGCACGAGGGTTTGGTTCTCAAACTGCTGCCAGGAAGCCTCTGGCAGAATTAGAAACAAATCAGAACAAACAAAAGCTGGCGTCCTCGGTCCTGCCGGCTCCTCCACCCCCGACGGTTCCGAGGGGCCAGCTGGTCTGAAGCTCTGAGAGCTCGGAGCGAGACGCCCGCTTTTACTCACGAGGTTAACTGACGGGAAAGGAGCGCAACAGAAAGCGTCTGGGACAAAACGCTTTACAGCCGAACAGAGAGCGAGCTGGGCCAATCTAACCCGATGACACATCAAAATGGGAAGAGCTGTGGGAATTCTAAATAATCCTTCCACTGGATTTTAAACTAAATACTGTTGAAATAGACCATCGTAAATTCAAATACTAGCAAAAAACCTAAGCCCTTTCATTTTCTCTTAACACCAATTGTTCTAAGTATTTGTTAATTGATTTTTAAGGAGAAAGGGAGAGGGAGAGAGAGGGAAACATCAATGTGAGACTGAAACATCGATGGGCGGCCCCCTGCACGCCCCCTGCCAGGGATCCAGCCCACAAGCCCGGCATGTGCCCCGACCGGGAACCGAACGGCAACCTCTTTGGTGCACAGACCAGACCCAACCAACCGAGCCACACCGCCAGGGCTGTTCTAAGTATTTTTAAATGTCATTTACTTTTGGTTTTATTAGAATAATGGTTTTCATATATTCAAAATATCCACATGCAAAATATTCAAAGAAAAATATACGCAAATTAATCAACATCTAAGCAATCACCAAAGCCTTGCTGACAGCCTCCGGTATTTCTTTCCGGCCACTCTTCTCCCCTGGCATCCTGCTCCTTAATAACGGCCTCCACCTCCTCCCTCCGGAGTCACCGACTGCCCCTCCGGGTGTTCCTTCCTCCCAGCCCTCCACCGCCCCCTGCGCACCGTGACCCAAAGCTCACGCACCCTCTCCTCACGCACCCTCCCCCTCACCCCGCCGACACTCCTACAGCCTCCAGCTCACCCCACTCCCCACCCAGCTTCCTCCTCCACCTGCCCCACTTACACCTGCATCGGAAAGGGCTGCTGGCCTGCAGGTGCCGCTGAGGCCGGCCCGCCTCTCGGCAAACCTCCCCCTCTGGTTGCCGGGCAAACACTGAGCTCCCGTCGCCATGGACCCTCCTCTTCAGCCTCACCCGCGTGCCCAGAGAGCGAGCTGCTACAACCGCTAACACGTGTCACAGCGCCGGACCCAGACCTCTCGGGGGTTACGTCACAACAGTGGACTGCGGCTCTTCCCTCTGACGTTTTAATTTCCAAACTCCTAACCGAGTGCCAGCACGCAGGAGACACCGATAAACGCTACGAGGAGCTGCTAGGTCCCGACCTCTCACCTCCCTAAACCAGAATCCATCTTCCCGTCCACGCAAAAATCGGCCTTAGCATTCAAAGGATGCTAAATCAATATGAAAATGTAGAGAGTTACATATTTAGAGCACAATGAGAACATGAACATTAAATAGCTATATTCATACATTTATCTCGTTTCATTTCCCAAAGACCAATGCTTTTCACTTGCTGCCCCCTGCTGGAATTTTTATGGAAAAAGATGGTTAAAAGTTGTCCCACAAAACTTTTAACAGAATCGTCTTTCTATTTTGACCACACGTGTGAAAATACTGCCATCGAACTTGGGTTATTCGAGCGCTTTGAATCAAGAAGACGGTCTGACCATATTCCGTCCAGAGAACAGGCGGCTCTGTCGTTTCTATGCTGCCCAACCCGTAGATAGTCCACGACGCGTGAGGGAGAGCAGCGAGCTGTGCCCTGTGGGGTGTCTGATGAAGGGGTGCTTTGTGGGTGGAGAAGGCAGAGTGCATGGCACTGTGCATGGGAGGAGAAGCGTGTGGCTGATGAATATGACGAGCATGACAGGAGCCACGTGTGGGAACTTTCCAGAAAGAGGAGTGTTCACCCCACCAATGACGGAGGCCGAGTAAACACCGAACGTGAAATGCAGTGACGTCATCCTGGTGGGCAAATCGCAACACGTCTGACTTAGTGCCCTTCTGGGGAGGGGACACGGCATCGCTCAGGCTGCAGGACGCAGTGTGCCGGGGCACCGGCGTGGGAGTGGCCGGTGGGGGGGGGGGGGGGACCATTTCACTGAGGACCAATGACATGTAAGTGCTGAGGAGCCGGGACCCCTAAGCGAGGCGCCCCCAACGTATGTCCAGGCTTCATCGCTTCCCGAGTCCAGTGTGAGTCTGAGAACTCCAGGAAGAAACCAACAGGGTCACACCTTTTTTCATTAAGTATTTTGGGAGGAAAGCAGCCTGGCCAGGATCCCGGGGCACAGAGGGAGGGAGCTCTCGCTGTGCACGGGGCAGCCCTGGAACACACGGCAACCCTCCCGTGTGTGGGTGTCCGCAGAACCGACACCTCGAGCATCGTCTGTGCTACTCACTGAACGCATCTGATTCAAATTAACCCACATCGCTTCGTGTCTTCCCTGGACCGCACCTCCGCTTGCTCCCTGCCAATCAGTCTCCACACGGAAACAGAAAATCCTGTCCTGCATCCACCACACTGACCCTTCTCCACTCCCGGGCACCGGGACAAGGACAGCCAGCTGGAACTCGGCCCACGGACCCCGCGGGACCACGCCTCCCCCACCAGGCGACCCCCAGCAGGCCCCCTCCCCGCCTCTCCCCTTCACGCCACCATCATGTTGTGTCTGGAGATGTGCAAGCTCGTGACATGGAGCCGCTGCACACGTGCGTTCCTTCCCTGGAGTCACCTTCCCCCACGGAACTCAGCTGATGAGTCACCTCCCACACAGGGCCGTCTCCCTGCAGCCCTCAACAGCGCTGCACATCACATCCTCCATCACAGCTGCAGTTTTACAGGAACTTGTACGACGTTGTAATATTTCTCCTCCCGGTAAATTCTAGGCGCCATGGTTTTGCTAACTACGTGTATCCAGGACCTAGCACAGTGCCTGCCATATGCTATTTGTTGAATGAATGGAACAGTAAAGAATACAGTAGCCCTAGCCAGTTGGCTCAGTGTATAGTGTTGGCCCGCGGACTGACGGGTCCCGGGTTCGATTCCTGTCAAGGGCATGTACCTCGGTTGCAGGTTCCCCAGCCCTGGTTGGGGTGTGTGCAGGAGGCAACCAATCGATGTGTCTCTCTCACATCAATGTTTCTCTCTGCCTCTCCATCTCCCTTCCATTCTCTCTAAAAATCAATGGAAAAATATCCTTGGGTGAGACTGAACAACAACAACAAAAAACAAACACAGTATATTTAATAGACTCTAAGTCTTATGGCATAATACAAGAAAGTTCCTATTAAAATTACTAGTTTAACAAGTAATTATGCTTAGGATTCCGGTGTTACGCGTCTCATTCAGTATAGCCTGACATCAATGCACGCAATCTTCCGAGGCCTCTTCGAGCGCATCCTCTTTGTTCATGAAAGGCGGCCTGACAGTCTGGAAAGGCCCCGACATGTCCCAGTTCCCACAAAAGCCCACACAGTCACTCAGGGGATCTGCTTAATCGCCGCCACTTACATGTATATTTCCTCCAGGCTGTTCGATAAATCTGCCCGTTCCTGCCCTTTAAGCCAAGGAGCACTATGATTAAAGAAAGAAAGTAGAGATTATTCAAGGCTTATGTTTACATCTCACATATAAATTAGGGCTTACACCCCAAATTAGTTTTATTTAACTTTCAAAAATTATTTTCATTGCAATGTTGTCTTAAATTAATACAGTTTGAAAATGCTTCCTTGACATTAACTCGTTTAGTCCTCCCAGGAAACCCTGATAAAACACCACCAATATTATTCAATTAGAATGTGGTTTGAAAAACGGGTGAGCTCATGGGACACCAGGGGACTGCCCACGTGTACGCCAGTGGCAGAACACGTTCCGGGTCTAAGCTGCCCGATTCCCGGGATCTGCCGCCCTCTCGGGAGTCTCCCGCTTTCTCTAACTGGAATCTCCAAACAGCTGCTGTCACCAACAAGGCGGGTGCCACGTGACTGTAGGAGATTTTAACATTTTCTGAAAAGGGTACTCGTGTTTACTAGCATTCTATAATTAGACCTGTCGTTTTTAATAAATAAAAAAGCTTAACAGTGCAGGCCCATTACTAACAGCAACTGTTATAGCTGTGGTTTCAAACACTCATAGGAAACGCAATCCCCCTGGCAGGTAAAAATCTAGTCCTTGAGCCCTGGCTGGTGTGGCTCAGTGGATAGAGCGTCGGCCTGCGGACCGAAGGGTCCTGGGTTCGATTCCAGTCAAGGGAATGTACCTCGGATGCAGGCTCCTCCCCGGCCCGGGCCCTGGTCAGGGCACGTGCAGCAGGCAACCCATCGATGTGTCTCTCTCACAGCAATGTTTCTGTCTGTCTTTCCCTCTCTCTTCCACTCTCCCTAAAATCAATGGAAACATATCCTCAGGTGAGGAGTAAAAAGAAAACAAATTGAGTCACTGAGATTCAATGCAACTCTGTTCCCAGAGTTTAAACTTCCTAGTAGGTCAGTGGGCAAGGTCAAGCCAAGGTGACGCGCCTCAGCAGCTCACGGCCCTCGAAGGTGACGCTCTGGCTGCGGAGAAGACGGGTCCTCAGCAACGCAGGGCAGGAAGGAGCCCCGGGCGCACCAGGGCACTTCCTGGAGGCACCAGGGCACTTCCTGGAGGCACCAGGGCACTTCCTGGAGGCAGGGGCACTTCCTGGAGGCCCAGGGTACTTCCTAGAGGCACCAGGGTACTTCCTGGAGGCACCAGGGCACTTCCTGGAGGCACCAGGGCACTTCCTGGAGGCAGGGGCACTTCCTGGAGGCAGGGGCACTTCCTGGAGGCACCAGGGCACTTCCTGGAGGCAGGGAGGCGTAGGCAGAGGCACGCCAAGGCCCTGTGGCTGGCCCTGCGGCAGAGCCAGGCCGAGGAGCTCTGCGGTGGGGTTTCTAGCTGCCAGTTTGTCTAAAGCTCCTTCCTCATCTCTAGGTCAGTATTAAGTGACTTACATCACTGTGTTTTTATGTAATTAAATGTATTAAATGCTCTATACCACGCCCAAAAGGCATTAATTTCTACATACGTTTTGATAAGATACTTTATGCGCACAATGTACAGTACCAACAATCCTTGGAAAGCATGACTTTTATAAAAATTCAATGTAGAAAATAGAGCTACCTTTACAGGAGGGAATACTACTCAGCCGTGAAAAGGGGTATCTTACCTCGGAGGGACCTGGAGAGCATTACACTAAGTGAAATAAACAATCAGAGAAAGACAAGCATCATGTGATTTTACTTATACGTGGAACCTAATGAACAAAATAAACTAACAAACACAACAACTGTTTAAAGTAAAGTAAAACTATGCTGACTTCAGAGACGTTAAAACAAAAGCCACAGCAATTGAAAAACCAGAACGGAAACGGAGCTTACTTCAGCTGGTACACGGGGGGCGCTGAGCCCGGATACTCGCTCGGCAGCATCACCTGCGGGCAGTGAACACAAAGGCTTCCGTGTCATGACTCAAAAGCAGCATTTTACAGCCGGTCACTCGACAGACCCTAAAACCAAACCACTGTCCTATTAAATCTCCAGAGACTCCCGCCTCAGGGTTATGCTTCCACTTCAAAGATGTTGCTAATGATGATGCCGAATTTTTAAGAAGGAATTTACAATTTGCAGAGAAAGTTTAAAAGCAACAAAAGTTAGAAAATAAAGATGAAAAAAAAAAAACTGAAATAGGGCCATTATACAGTAACCCTAAGTGAATGGAGTGGCATTATAACATGTTCCAGAGATTTTTTCTGAAATACTAAAAAAAAAATGTAACCCTACTATATCCTGCCAATCACATTACCAGGTAACACGTAGAGAACCGTACAGATCTCTTTCATCAACGCGGAATTTTTATAAAGACAAACACTGAAAACTCAACGGCATCTCTTCCGTGGCCACTACAGGCAGCAATCGAAGGATAAGCCTTAAAGCGGAGCCCATGCCGATCAGTTCACGGATTGATCCTGACCACACCGGCTCGTTAACACAGAAACGAGGGCCTGGCTGGGCACCCCGCCTCACCAACCTCCTGCTCCTCCTAAACGTCCGCTCTCTCCAGCGTCACCTCCTCGCCCACCAAACGGGCACGAGGCGGTGAGACGCAGCGTCGGGGCGCACGGAGGACTCACATAACTTAGAGAACTGAGCAAGCGGGGACCATCCATCGAAGCCGACTTTAGAGCGAGCTGAGATGTGATCATCAATCATTAACAAAACCCAACCACAAAAGACAATCCCAACAAGTCACACAAGCAGAGTCACTGCGGGAACCAGCAGCAGAGGGTCCTGGAGTCCACGTTGGGGCTGCAGGAGGAGGTGCAGGAGGAGGAGGAGGAGGAGCAGGGGTACCTGCAGGAGGAGGTGCAGGAGGAGGAGGAGCAGGGGTACCTGCAGGAGGAGGTGCAGGAGGAGGAGGAGCGGGGATACCTGCAGGAGGAGGAGGAGCGGGGGTACCTGCAGGAGGAGGTGGAGGAGGAGGAGGAGGAGGAGGAGGAGGAGGAGGAGGAGCAGGGGTACCTGCAGGAGGAGGAGGAGGAGGAGGTGCAGGAGGAGGAGGAGCGGGGGTACCTGCAGGAGGAGGAGGAGCGGGGGTACCTGCAGGAGGAGGTGGAGGAGGAGGAGGAGCGGGGGTACCTGCAGGAGGAGGAGGAGGAGGAGGTGCAGGAGGAGGAGGAGGAGCAGGGGTACCTGCAGGAGGAGGAGGAGGAGGAGGAGGAGGAGGAGGAGGAGGAGGGGTACCTGCAGGAGGAGGAGGAGGAGGTGCAGGAGGAGGAGGAGCGGGGGTACCTGCAGGCAGAGCGTCCACTTGGGGTCGTCTATGTCGTCGCTGATCCTGATACAGAAGATTTTGGCGCCATCGTCGATGACACACCACTCCTCGCCGTAGATGGCCGCCATCGCCTCGATTTCCTCATTCTGCGGGAAGTGGGGAAGGGGGGCTGTCAGCAAGTGCCCCAAGGCTAGAACCCCGTGTTTCCCCCATTGGTGGATAAGGCATCTGCCTTCCACAGTACCAGCCTGACCTCTGTCACACCATCAACAATAAACAGAATATATTTTTAAAGAACACACAGTTCGGGCAGATGAGGGGGTGGATGAAGGGGTGGGTGAGGGGGTGGGTGAGGGGATGGGTGAGGGGGTGGATGAAGGGGTGGGTGCAGGGGATGGATGAGGGGGTGGGTGAGGGGATGGGTGAGGGGGTCGATAAAGGGGTGGGTGCAGGGGGTGGATGAGGGGCGGATGAGGGGGTGGGTGAGGGGGTGGGTGAGGGGGTGGATGCAGGGGTGGGTGAGGGGGTGGATGAAGGAGTGGGTGCAGGGGATGGATGAGGGGGTGGGTGAGGGGGTGGATGCAGGGGTGGGTGAGGGGGTGGATGAAGGAGTGGGTGCAGGGGATGGATGAGGGGTGGATGAGGGGGTGGGTGAGGGGGTGGATGCAGGGGTGGGTGAGGGGGTGGATGAGGGGTGGATGAGGGGTGGATGAGGGGGTGAAGGGGTGGGTGCAGGGGGTGGATGAGGGGCGGATGAGGGGGTGGGTGAGGGGGTGGATGCAGGGGTGGGTGAGGGGGTGGATGAAGGAGTGGGTGCAGGGGGTGGATGAGGGGTGGATGAGGGGGTGGGTGAGGGGGTGGGTGAGGGGGTGGATGAAGGAGTGGGTGCAGGGGATGGATGAGGGGTGGATGAGGGGGTGGGTGAGGGGGTGGGTGAGGGGGTGGATGAAGGAGTGGGTGCAGGGGATGGATGAGGGGTGGATGAGGGGGTGGGTGAGGGGGTGGATGAAGGAGTGGGTGCAGGGGATGGATGAGGGGTGGATGAGGGGGTGGGTGAGGGGGTGGGTGAGGGGGTGGATGAAGGAGTGGGTGCAGGGGATGGATGAGGGGTGGATGAGGGGGTGGGTGAGGGGGTGGATGCAGGGGTGGGTGAGGGGGTGGATGAGGGGTGGATGACGGGGTGGGTGAGGGGGTGGGTGAGGGGGTGGGTGAGGGGGCGGGTGAGGGGGTGGATGCAGGGGTGTGTGCTGGGGTGGATGAGGGGTGGGTGCAGGGGGTGGATGAGGGGTGGATGCAGGGGTGGGTGAGGGGGTCGATGAAGGGGTGGGTGCTGGGGTGGATGAGGGGGTGGATG
This sequence comes from Cnephaeus nilssonii, assembly GCF_951640355.1. NCBI lineage: Eukaryota > Metazoa > Chordata > Mammalia > Chiroptera > Vespertilionidae > Cnephaeus > Cnephaeus nilssonii. Next base: position 93,391,131 of record NC_137082.1, read on the forward strand.
AAGGGGTGGGTGCAGGGTGTGGATGAGGGGGTGGATGCAGGGGGTGGATGCAGGGGGTGGATGAGGGGGTTGATGAAGGGGTGGGTGCTGGGGTGGATGAGGGGGTGGATGAGGGGGTGGATGAAGGGGTGGGTGCAGGGGGTGGATGAGGGGGTGGGTGAGGGGGTGGATGCAGGGGTGGGTGCAGGGGATGGATGAGGGGGTGGGTGAGGGGGTGGATGAAGGGGTGGGTGCAGGGGATGGATGAGGGGGTGGGTGAGGGGGTGGATGAAGGGGTGGGTGCTGGGGTGGATGAGGGGTGGATGAGGGGGTGGATGAAGGGGTGGGTGCAGGGAGTGGATGAGGGGGTGGGTGAGGGGGTGGGTGCAGAGGATGGATGAGGGGGTGGGTGAGGGGGTGGATGAAGGGGTGGGTGCAGGGGGTGGATGCAGGGGTGGGTGCAGGGGATGGATGAGGGGGTGGGTGAGGGGGTGGATGAGGGGTGGGTGAGGGGGTGGATGCAGGGGTGGGTGCAGGGGATGGATGAGGGGGTGGGTGAGGGGGTGGATGCAGGGGTGGGTGCAGGGGATGGATGAGGGGGTGGGTGAGGGGGTGGATGCAGGGGTGGGTGCAGGGGATGGATGAGGGGGTGGGTGAGGGGGTGGATGCAGGGGTGGGTGCAGGGGATGGATGAGGGGGTGGGTGAGGGGGTGGATGAGGGGGTGGGTGAGGGGGTGGATGCAGGGGTGGGTGCAGGGGGTGGATGAGGGGGTGGGTGAGGGGGTGGATGAGGGGTGGGTGAGGGGGTGGATGCAGGGGTGGGTGCAGGGGATGGATGAGGGGGTGGGTGAGGGGGTGGATGCAGGGGTGGGTGCAGGGGATGGATGAGGGGGTGGGTGAGGGGGTGGATGCAGGGGTGGGTGCAGGGGATGGATGAGGGGGTGGGTGAGGGGGTGGATGCAGGGGTGGGTGCAGGGGATGGATGAGGGGGTGGGTGAGGGGGTGGATGCAGGGGTGGGTGCAGGGGATGGATGAGGGGGTGGGTGAGGGGGTGGATGCAGGGGTGGGTGCAGGGGATGGATGAGGGGGTGGGTGAGGGGGTGGATGCAGGGGTGGGTGCAGGGGATGGATGAGGGGGTGGGTGAGGGGGTGGATGCAGGGGTGGGTGCAGGGGGTGGATGAGGGGGTGGGTGAGGGGGTGGATGCAGGGGTGGGTGCAGGGGATGGATGAGGGGGTGGGTGAGGGGGTGGATGCAGGGGTGGGTGCAGGGGGTGGATGAGGGGGTGGGTGAGGGGTGGGCGGGAACTCTGACCCCTTCTCAGCGCCGGGCCCGCCTTCCACTCGGGGTGGCCGCCCCGGAGCCCAGTGCTGAGGGGGAGGCCCCCGCCCCTCCCGGCGCCGCCTGCCCCCCGTCCGGGGAGCCCCCGCCGGCCAGCCCTTCCCCGGGCCCTGCTCTCCGGCCTGGTTCTCCGGTTGGACTGGGGCGCGAGGCGGGCGTTTGGGGGGTTGTGTGGGGCCATAAACAGGCCAGGAATCAGCCTCCCGGTTCGGGGTACAGGACCCAGCGGCGCCCCAGGAGAGAGGCGGGCGCTCAGCGGACGGGCCGGGGAGCCAGGACGGGGTCACCGCGGCCCGTGGTGCCGGGGCCGAAACCGGCTTCTCAGAGCGGCTGGTCCCGGGGGCCCGGCGGCGACGGGAAGGGAAGCAGAACCGCGGTTCCGTCCCAGGTCCGGCGGCCCGGTCGCGGGGTGAGGCCGGGAGGGCGCCGTGCGGGCGGCGGGGACCCGGGGGGAGGCCCGTGCGGTGCGGGCGGAACCGGGGGCGGCCTGGGGGGACCGGGGGCGGCCGGGAGGGACCGGGGGCGGCCGGGCGGGACCGGGGGGGCGGGACCGGGGGCGGCCTGGAGGGGGCGCCCCGCGGGCTCACCTGCCTCTGGTCGCTGCCGGCGTCCCCCTCCGCCATGCGGCCTCAGCGCGGTCCGGGGCGCAGAGCGAGCGCGGACGGAGCCGGTGCGGGGCCCGACCGGAACCGCAGCCGCATCTGCTTCCGGGTTACGGCCCGGTTCCCGGTGGTCGGGGGCCCGCCCCTTCCCTCCTCGTCCTTCCCGAGGGGCGAGCGACCCTCCGCCTCCCCCGGGGAGCCCGCCGGGCCGCGCCCTCCGCCCACGTGGCCGGCGCCTGCGGACCCCGGGAAAGAGGGGGCGTCGGCTCCCCGCCCTTCCCGGGACGGGCTGGCCGCAGCCCAGGGCAGACTCGTCCTTGCACCTCGAAGCAGGTGTTTTAAGACATTTTGTCGGATTTGAGCGAGGAAGCTGCAGAAAAGCCCCCCACCCCCACTTGTTTCAATATCCAAAAAACATTTATTTTTTAAGTATTTTTACTGACTTCAGAGAGGAAGGGAGAGGGGGAAACCTCAGTGATGAGAACCATGGACCCGCTGCCTCCTGCAGGCCCCCCACTGGGGACCCAGCCACATCCGGGCCTGTGCCCTGACCTGGCTCATTGGTTCACCTCAACCACTGAGCCACCCAGGCTGGGCTGGAAGGGCATCCTTGAGCATTTAGGATTGCAGGAAGTTGGCAACGTTAGCACATTGGACGGTTTAATAAAAAATCACACTTTTTGAACATTCTAAAGCCTTTATTTTGCATCAGGTAGATTATTTCATTATAATACTTGTTAACTTCAAGACAGCAACGAAAATAATTTACTGGCAGCTACCTAAGACCCCCGAGCAATAGCTCAGCCTGGGGTTGGTGGATAAATAGGTTAATGTGCCCCAATTAAAGGGGCCAGGCTACTGTACAGCAGGTCTCCACACGTGTCGTAAGTACACAGGGGCCTGCAAACCTGAATGCACAGGACCGCCTGCTCCACATAGATGCGTGTAATACACGAGTGCAACTTAATTTCCCCGGCGGCACGCCACCAGGTCGAGTCATTATGTAATAACGGTGATTAAAATCTATTTCTAGGGCATTTTTGTGAATTGCTAGAGTTCATACATATTTTCAATTTGAACATGGACCATTAAACACTTCTTAATCCTAATGGCTGGTTACAGAATTGTAAAAGTAAACAGCATTACAATAAGCAAACGGAAGACCTTTCAGTTCAATTCATTGGAATTCTCAAGGCCCAGCGCCCTTCTGACCCCGCAGGCCTGGCCTGTGTGCAGGGAGGGGCTGGGCCGGCCCAGTGGGAAGGCCTCTCACCCACGTCTTTCTCTGCATCTGAGCAGCGAGCCGTGTACGGAGAGGCCGACGCATCTCCAAGTCACATCTAAAACATTCAAGCCCAACAGCATAAAGTAGCCAAAATAACTCTATAATTTTATAAAGCTAAGTTACATGTAGGTATATAATTTCATAAAGCTGAATTACATTCAGGTATCCACCTCCCGCAACTGCGGCGAAGCCGCCATAAAGCACACCCGCCCGCAGTTCCTCTGACCTCTGTATACAACAGCACCCAAATCAGCCCGTTCAGTAGCAAAAGTACCCATTTTCTGTAAGACTTCCATCACCGAGGTCACCTTGTGCCCTATTTTGGGGGGTGAAATGCAAGTGATGAACGGGGTTTTTCTTTTTTTCTTTTTTTTAAAGATGAGTAGAAACCAAAGAAAAACATTTAAAAACACAGGTTTAAGACGGATCTGTAGATTAGCCCCACGCCCTGACTTGTCTGCACTTTAATAAATGTCAGGCAAGTTCGAGTAGTTTCTGTCCCAGTAGCTGCCGGAGTAGAGCCAGTCCTGCGCCCCGTTGTGGGGGTTGGGGCCTTGATGGAACCACCTGTGGGGAGAGAGGCCGAGGTTGAGTGGGACTGAAGGGCAGTGGCCGCAGCCTGGCAGCCTCAGTGCCTCCCTCGGCAGCAGTTCACCCGGAAGGTGTGAGGTGGGAGGTGGGAGGTGCCGTCCCTCTTACTGAGACCACGCAAAGGGCTTGCGGGTTTCCCACAGCACTTAGCCATGCTGCTTAACAGAATTCGGGTCTTCTCTCTCGAAGGGTTGTTAGAACCAATGTTTTTTTCTAATTGTTCATCCTCTAGGCCCATTACCTTCCACTACAAGTCCTCCTTTTAAAAGCAATTAGAAATAAGAATTTGCCCTAACCTTTTCTTCATATCTATTGTAACCGGACAATCAATGGGTCCGTGCTGCCTGTCACTACATGAGCCAATTCAGCAGAGACAGGGTTGAATCCTATATGAGCGTTTATCCCAATCCTGCTGCCAGCTGGTAGAGCAGCACTCTGCCCCCCACCATCAGCCAGCTGCTCATATTGGATAGAAGGACAGAGATTACAGGGGAAGTAGGCAAAAGGACTTCCACTAGAAGTCCTTCTTTTAAAAGCAATTAGAAATAGGGAATTGGGATAAAATGAACTTCCACAATTTAACTGCAGTAATGTTTTTGCCCGGTTCAGAGTAAATGCCCCCTTCTCCCCCCGCCCCCCAAAAACCCTTAAAGCTCTGTTGTACAAAACGACTGGATGTTGGAGATGAATAACTTGTCCAAGCTAATAACTGATATCGAAGTTGATTTTAAAGACCGTGGTTTATCAAATCTATTACGCCACACGTGGTTCACGGGAGGTTGTCTCACCCAAATCTCCCTGGGCCTCCATCTCCTCCATGCTAACAGGGACTCCTAGGCTGTATACCGGCTTCTAAGACCCTAACCTGCCTTCTAATCGGCTCTGGTCATTGTCTCGCCCTTTAAAAACCCGGCGGCCCCTTTCCCACGGCCCCAGCTTCCTCTGGGTGATGGGAATGCAGACCTACTTGCCCAGAGGCTCAGTGAGTGCCACGTCTTCTAAACATGATTTCGTTTTCAGAGTAACACTTGTGAACAGTCTTAACTGTCTTTGCCATTCTCTCCAAATAAATAGCTTCTAATAATATTTAGCAATTAAAAGTGAGGTGAGCCCGGCTGGTGTGGCTCAGTGGTTAAGCGTCAACCTATGAACCAGGAGGTCGGGGTTTGATTCCTGGTCAGGGCACATGCCTGGGATTGTCAGCTTGATCCCCAGTAGGGGGCATGCAGGAGGCAGCCGATCGTTGAGTCTCATCGTTGATGTTTCTCTCTCTCCCTCTCCCTTCCTCTCTGAAATCAATAAAAATATATATTTTTCTAAAAAGTGAGGTTTGATTTGTTTGCTAAGTCCCAAATGTTCCTATTACTACAGAAGCACTAAAAACCCTGAGAAAAACCACTTCAGGCCAGGCCAATTCCTTGAAGGATCATTTAGTAAATGCCCATTAGACCTTGCCAAAACCGGTTTGGCTCAGTGGATAGAGCGTCGGTCGGTGGACTGGAAGGTCCCAGGTTCGATTCCGGTCAAGGGCATGTACATTGGTTGCGGGCACATCCCCCGGTGGGGGTGTGCAGGAGGCAGCTGGTCGATGTCTCTCTCTCATCGATGTTTCTGGCTCTCTATCCCTCTCCCTTCCTCTCTGTGAAAAATCAATAAAATACATATTTTTTTAAAATGCCCATTAGACCAAATTTTCTAGAATATTACATACATTATGTAGCTTTGTGGACTTTTTCCTAATTAGAAAATGTAAAAGCCTCCTGTAGATGATCAAAACATCTATTATTCAGACTTTGGCCACCAAACTAGATATATATGAAGGACCCGTGATTTGCTCAGAGTCACAGAACTGTTGTCTAATAGGAAGCACACAGTTACGCTCTTCTGGGTCTCAAAAACCTGAGCAGCAGCAGCACTTCTATAGTCAGGCCTGCAGAGCCGAGCTCCAGAGAAGCCGGCAGGTCCAAGTCAGAACGACAAGGAACTTCAAACATTCACCGGCCGAGGCCCGCGCAACGCTCTCCCACACGGAACGGGGAGGAGGAAGTTTCCGGGAGACATTTCACAAATTGGTGGGCTTAGGAGCAAAGGATGTTTTCTCTAAAGACCATGTCATGCCTGCAAGCCTCCCAGGCTGCTTGGGGCGGCGGAGGGGGTGGGGGGGGAGCCTGACTCTGCACTGGAGAGGAGACTTGGACCTTGGGTGGATGGTCTGATGCAAAGGGTTAGGCTTCCGTTCAGCTCCTGAGTCTTAAAAAAAAAAACTTTCAAAACTCAGAAATTCATTGTCCACTTTCTACTTCTGAGTGGAGTCCAGTGTCCTTTACACGAATCCTATTTCCACACACGCCCAGGCCCTCGTGCCTGGAAGAGCAGAGGCGCTGTCCACCCGTCCCCGACACCTGGCCCAGGTGTGAGCAGGCGCCTGTGATGTGCCTGCGGCCGCCGGGCTTCACTCCCTCACCTGGGGAGGCAGCGCCCTCCTGGGGAAGGCTTTTCTTTACTGGCATTTACGGGATGACTGCGTGGGGATATTTCTACTTTAATCTCCAAATAGCCCTTTTCTTGGCGGCTGAGCACTTGGAGGGAACTCTCAGGCCCAGGAGCAGCCTGGCAAGGCCCACCTGGGGCTGCTCTGCAGTTCCCCTGGCCCACACCTGCGCCCCCAAGGCAGCCAACACCCCCACGCAGACCTCGCCCCACGGCAGCCCCGCCCCCGAGGCAGCCCCGCCCCGCGGAGGCCCCGCCCCAAGCCCAGCTCCCAGGCCCCACGCACCTGGTCCTCCAGTCCTCCTCCGACCTTGACCTGTTTTTGCGCGCGGCTCTCTGCTTCTCCTCCAGGCGTTTCTTCTCTTCACTGGCGAGATCTGCAATGAACGCCCACGGGAACCGGTTAGGGGGGCAGCGGAGAAGCGCATCCCTGGTTAGCACGAACTCCCCTGTATCAGTCGCGCCCCAGCCGCCCCTCTGTTAACCCGTGACCGGCACCCAGGTGGGCGGGAGGCAGGGCCCAGGCCCAGGAACACCGCCTTCACCCCAAGGAGCCTGCTTAGGCCAAGGCCACAGGAATGATGTCGCTTCCGGGAAAAGCTGGGCAGAGAAACCCAATGCATGCGGATGCTCCTAAATTCTTACTGAGACCTCAGAGTGCGCCTTCCTTCTTAAAGATTCAAACGATTTTCAGAAACACTGTGCGCCGTGGCCCCAACTCAGCCGAGTGCTTGGTGAGAACACGCCTCCTGGCGGGCACTGCGGACAGACTGGCCACATGCATCCCCGTGGGGGGCTGGCCATTCACTGCACCCCAGCCTCTGCCCACCAGCCAGGCCCCAGGCCCTGCCCCAGGCCCCCCTCATGACTGAGAGGAAGTACAACACCAGCAGATAGAAAAGTTGTGGTTACCCACGGGGCGGCAAAACTCTTTGAGGCTTAGCAGGTGATACTTAATTCTAAAATATACAGCAAAATAGTCAGAAGGCACTTCAAAGTTGATAAAAATGTCATCTTTTCAACTTCCTCCCTGGCATTGAAGATAGCTTTTGTTAGAATAGGCTGCTGGTGGCCGGGTGGGAGGGGGTGGGCTGGGGGAAAAGGTAAATGGATGAACACGGACAAATGGGCAGCCACGGAATCCGCACGGGGTGTGGAGCAGCCACGGAATCCGCACGGGGTGTGGAGCAGGCACAGGGAGCCGTCAGTGACGCTGTAACTGCTGCGTGTGGCCGGGTGCTCGCCTCCCAGGGGACCCCTAAGTCTAACCACTCTGAGCACCTGCAGCTGACGGAGTGGTGAACGTCAGGGCTAGCTGAGGGGGAAGGAAAGGAGGGTACACCTCAGGTAACGGAGTATACGCAGTTACCAGGGGGCACCTCTGACATGATGACTGGGAGCGAGTACAGTCACCCCAGCTTTCCAAATGTGAAACAAAAGCTACCAAATTTAAATCACATTTTAATTCAAAAATGTCTGAGGCAGCATGTCTCCAAGGGCCGGTCGTCTCGGGGGGACCGCCGAGTGTGGGCGAGAGCAAGGGAGAGACGGACAGCCGGGTGGCGTGGCCTGCCGCTCTCTCGCCTTTCCTGTGACGTAACAAACACCCCGAGACTAAACTGCGTGTCCTCCAAGGACGCTCGCAATCAGCCACAGGAACAGAACCAACCATCACCCCACAGAAATGACTCCCAGCAGCACCGCCCGCGCCAGGTACCGATTTCCCCGTTCTCCATGGCCCTGATGTCGGGCCGTAGCCGGCAGTCCGTCTTGGGAATCACGCTCTCCATGTCCTTGTCGACTTCGTTCAGCACCATGGCGAAGCTGGTGAAGTTGTACATCTGCAGGAAGGAGGACGCCCACGTGAGCACGTGCCGGGACACCGGCGCCAGGGGACCCGCTGACGGAGGAGTGGGTCTGAGCTGACAGGGACCCGCCCATGTATGGCCAGGATCGTGCACCTGTCTCCACTGGTGGCTAGGCCCCTGTGGGTATCGGCCCAAAGGCATCTTGAAGCAGGCCTCACGGAATGCACACCCGTGTCGCTGCCACTTTAGTAGAACTATCAGCACAGTCAACATTCCTTCTCCGCTCTCATGGAAATCATTCCTTGCTGGACCTCAAGAGGCTGCATCCACTTGCACGGAATGAAGCCAGTGTCCCTCCTAAGGAATCACCAGCCCCCACCCCAGCACCTCTGCCCGAGCCAGGCACGGGGGTGCCCAGCACAGAGGCCTGGCTCTCAGGGTCAGGGTGAGCGGGAACTGCACCCGAGCCCACAAAGGGACAGCTGGGGCCTGTCGGGACCCGCCCCGCCCACATCCCGCCTGCAGGGCCTGCACACGCGGGAAGAGCAGCCTCGGGGCTGAACATGGACGGCGAGGCCGTGTCCGCAAACCCAGCCTCACCTGCGCGGAGTTGGGGGGCCGGGGGGCTATCCGCCACAGGAGGACGCTCCCGGGGATGACAGACACGCTCTCAGAATCGGGCATCGGCATCTCGTCCGACTCCTCAGACGCGCTCATCTGGAAGAACCCGCCGATGAGCAGAATGAAAACGTTTTAAAAAGAGCCCCTTACACATTGGAAATCGCACCATCTATGCACTGCACCCACCAGGATGCACCTGCCCGGCCGGGCCCTGAGTCTCCTCATCCTTGCCTGGCCCTCAGCCTTGGGCGTCGGTAAAGCCACAGCGATCAAGCGCCAGGAGCTCAGGAGCTTGGTGTTTGCAGCCTGAGTGGCGTTTGCATTCGAGGCTTTACTATCACCATCACTCTCACTATCGTGTTTTCGTGTTTTTAAAGTTCTGTGTGTTGCCGAAACCGGTTTGGTTCAGTGGATAGAGCGTCGGCCTGTGGACTGAAGGGTCCCAGGTTCGATTCCGGTCAGGGGCATGTACCTTGGTTGCGGGCACATCCCCAGTAGGGGGTGTGCAGGAGGCAGCTGATTGATGTTTCTCTCTCATCGATGTTTCTAACTCTCTATCTCTCTCCCTTCCTCTCTGTAAAAAATCAATAAAATATATTAAAAAAAAAAAAAGAATCCTGGAGATGAGCATCTGTTTGTGAAAAAGGTTTGAGGACTATGTCATTTACACGTCAATTAAAACAAGACTCAAGGAGAAAATTACATGCGTGAGCAGGACGGGAACAAGGTCAGACTGTGACCTCGTAACAGGCCGCCCCCCCGAGGGATGAAGACATGGCCCCCGATGCCACCTTCCAGGAGGCTCACCTGTTTGCTGTGCTTCTTCTCTTCAGTGTTTTTCTTATCGTTTTTTTTGAAGGCGTCGAACGTGGCGGGGTCGACACTATACAGACATTCGGTCCACTTCCCGTAGAGGGCAAAGAGCTTCTTTTTGCTGCCGAGACACCCCGAGGCTCAGCCAGCAATCAAACCAGCTCACCTACCCCTGACTGTTGTTATATAGAGGCTTATTATCAGACTAGAGGCCCAGTGCATGAAATTCATGCATGGGGGATGGGGGAGTGCCCTCAGCCCAGCCTGCACTCTCTCCAATCCGGGACCCCTCGGGGAATGTCCAACTGCCAGTTTAGGCCCCATCCCAGGCCTAAACTGGCAGTCAGACATCCCTCTCACAATCCGGGACCGCTGACTCCTAACTGCTCACCTGCCTGCCTGATCGCCCCTAACTGCCCCCCATGCCAGCCTGATCACCCCTAACTGACTCTGCCTGCCAGCCTGATCACCCCCAACTTCCCCCCCCCCCACTGCCGGCCTGGTTACCCCCAACTGCCCCCCCTGCCGACTTGGTCGCCCCTAACTGCCCCCCTGCTGGCCTGGTCGCCCCACACAACCTGCTGATCAGTCGTTTGGTTGTCCCTCACTAATCCCCCTGCCGACCTGGTCGCCCCACGCAGCCTGCTAGTCGTTACTGTTACTGGGACTGCGTCCTGGACAATTTGCATATTCCTCTATTATTAGTATAGATTCTTTAAAGAAACAGAGTGCCTGTAAGAAAGATTTTTTCAACGTATTGAAATGCCTCTTTCTGAGGTTATGGCAGCAGGTTTTAATACTATTCAGCAAACAACACCTATACTATTCAAGCATTTTAAATGTACACTTTACCTTTTATCCTGAATGTAGCCTTCGACTTTGTGTAATTCCTTCCCAAAAAGGCCACATGGCTTGAAATTCAACACACATTTGTCCCCGGTCCTACGAAGGAGACATGGAGCCCAGGTTACCATCCAGCATGGCAGAGGCAGGGGAGAATGAGGACTATGGTGACGTTCCCAACAGCAGCTGCTCCTGGGCCCACCACAAGGAAAAGTGAAGCAAAGCCCTACAGAGTAAGTGGCTTGTTGCTATGGAATGAATATCTGTGACCCCCCCAAATCCATGTTAAAGACCTAGCCCCTGACGAGATGGAGTTTGGAGGTTATTAGGTCACAAGGGTGGAGCCGTCGCAAAGAGGGTTAGTGCCCTCAGAAGAGACAGGAGAGATGCGCGCACTCTCTCTCTCCCTCCCTCCCCCTCTCTTTCTCTCTCTCTTTCTCTCTCTCTCTCTCTCTCTCTCTCTCTCTCTCTCTCTCTCTCTCTCTCTGCCAGGTGAAGACACACAATGTGGCCACCTGCAAACCAGAAGAGACCTGCCCAGACATCACCTCTGCGCCCCCATCTGGGATGTGCCGCCCCCTCCCCCACCCCTCTGCGCCGTGGGAAGTGAAGCCCCACTGTTACAGCCCAAGCTCGCACGACCCTTGCCTAAGGTCACAAAGGAGGCTTGGACCCAGCTCTTCCTGTTGTATCCCCAGCCCCACCCTCTGCGTGAATAATACAAACTCAACCTAAGCACAGGGAGCGGCTGTATTAAGATTCACCCAGCTCAGACGTCAGCGAGTTCACACTCGTCAGAAACGGCAACGAATTCTGTTCATCAAATGAATGGACGTCTCCTCGTCTAATAGTGACAGTGCTTGTTTTGCATTTATCTAGAGCTTTTTTTTAACGAAGCCACTGAGCGCGATGGTGACGCGGAGGGAGCCGGTGCCCCAGGGCCGCACCTGTGGTTGGTGATCTCCATGGTGCCGTACTGCTCGATCCAGAGCTTCCCCACGATGATGTTGTGCACACAGCAGGTCGGGTTTGTCCACGTATACGCCTCGTTGTGCCTAAAAACAAGGCAAAGCCAAACCCAGAATCATAAGCAAGAAGTGTTGTTTTGTTTAAGAAGCGCATTTGTCTCAAATGCCACTCTGAGGACAGCCACTCCGAGCTCGGGAGCGCGGCTCCGTGGTGTTGGCTCCCGGCAAAGCAGGGTCGTCTGACCACTTTGTTTCTTAAAAGGACGCCAAAGCTCAAGGAGAAAACTGCCCTGCAACCGCCACCACGCGACGTGTATAACCACCCAATCCAAAAGTTAGGTGAGAACGTGTTTGAAAAATGAAATTGGAGGCAGAAAATAAAAATGAAGGCCTATTACTGAGCACTTTCCAGAGCAAGTACCCTCTGCTCATCAAAGGGAAAAAGTCCTGTATGTGAATAAGCTCCGTTGTTTTTAAATCCTCACTGAGGACATGTTTATTGATTTCAGAGAAAGAGGAAGGGGAGGGAGGGAGGGAGGGAGGGAGGGAGGGAGGGAGGGAGGGAGGGAGGGAGGGAGGGAGGGACTGATGTGAGAGAGAAACACCAACCGGCTGCCTCCCGTGCACGCCCTGAACAGGGATCGAACCTGCCCGCCAGGGCGACAGCTCCAGCGGTCCCTATGCCCAGGCATCCCAGCAGCGGGTGATGTCCTAATAGCCTTCGAGGTCAGCTTCTCCGGTGTGTATGATGCATTTTAAATTCTGTATGTGAGTAATTTCTTCTTTCCCATTTCTGAGTCGTGTCCCCTTGGATGGTTTAACCATGCAATCACTGAGATTTGGGCTGCTCCAGATTTGGGGACTATGAATAAGAATCTGTACGTATTTGTGCACGGGTTTATGTGAGAAGAGGAGTCTTCGTGTCTCTAGAGCAGGGGCCATTTGGACATTGATAATGTCCAGGTCTTTCCTCACCAGCAGGAAGGACAGGCTCACGTGGGCGGAGTCTGTCTTCCCTGGAACTGAAAGCTCACGCTTTTTCTACGGGAAAGCGAACGTCCAGCTGACCCAATGTCTGCGATGGGCCACACACTGCTATCTCAGTGATCCAGAGTGGATCCAGTTTGAAAGGCGGTTAAACAAAGTGTGATCAACGCGATCTACAGAAAGCATGTCTCATAAGAACCGCCACAAGGGGTCAACTGCTTTCTAACTCACAACAGATCCAAACATCAAGTTAACTTTTCAAACACACCCAGATCCATCGACAATGCCATTACCCGTCTCTCAGTTCTACCTGCAGGGAGGTAGCTGACACTCCATCTCCAGCTTCTGAACAAGATCAGGTCTGTGTGTGATCATATATACATACTCATGTGTGATGTGTATACTCATGTGTGAACGTATATATACTCTCATGTGTGATGTGTATACTCATGTGTGATGTGTATACTCGTGTGATGTGTATACTTAGGTGTGGGTGTATATACTTAGGTGTGAATTATAGACATATGTGTGAATGTATATAAAGATGTGAATGTACATACTCATGTGTGAATGTACATGCTAATGTGTAGACTTATGTTGAGTGTATAGACTTATGTGTGAATGTATATACTTCTGTGTGAGTGTATATACTCATGTGTGTATAGACTTATGTGTGAATGTATATGCTAATATGTAGACTTATGTGTGAATGGATATATTTAGGTGTGAGTGTATAGACTTATGTGTGAATAGATATACTCATATGTGAGTGTATAGACTTAGGTGTTAGTATATATACTTATGTGTGAATGTATAGACTTATGTGTGAATGTATATGCTAATGTATAGACTCATGTGTGATGCATATGCTCGTGTGTGATGCGTATGCTTTTGTGTGATGTGTATGCTCATGCATGATGTGTATACTCATGTGATGTGTATACTCATGTGTGATTTGTATACTCGTACGTGATGCGTATACTCATGTGTGATGTGTATGCTCGTGCGTAATGTGATCGTGCGTGATGTGTATGCTCGTGTGCACGTATATGCTCATGCGTGATGTGTATGCTCGTGTGTGATGCGTATACTCATGTGTGATGTGTATACTCATGTGTGATGTGTAAGATCGTGCGTAATGTGTATGCTCATGTGCATGTGTATACTCGTGCGTGATGTGTATGCTCGTGTACACCTGTATATACAAATGGCTTGGCCCAGCTTACTGGAGAAGCTCGAGGGTGATGGTCCCTTTGGGCTCTGCCTCGACGCTCTTGCCCCAGAACTTGAGTTTGGGGTAGATGGAGCCGTGGAAGACGAAGTCGTTGTTCAGCCCCTCGGCATGGAAGGCGCTGATGGGTGGGTGATGGCTGACCTGCTCGGAGATGAGTCTGAAACCAAGGTCATCTCTAAAGATTAAGAAAAAAGTAACGTCGTCATTAATTCTCATCATGGATTATGTACGTTATTGTCATATCAGTCCAAAAATATTACAGACTCAACCAAGTAAATAATTCTGAACTTATTATCCCCATGAAAGAACAAGTTAATGTAACTGTACAAATGCTCCCCAACTACTAAGTCCTCTGTTACTACAACTCCAGCCATTTAAACATTAAACTAAAGAACACCACGTGGATTTCAGTGAGTTGCACAAATTGATAACATTAGCCATGGAAGTCTAAAACGTGTCCTTCCTTTCATCTGCAGATGGAGGGTCTAGTGTGTCTACTATCGAATATCGAGGGAATGGATGAGATCGAAACTGTGCGGAGAAGGGGAGCACTCCAACAATTAAAGCCAAATGCATCCTTGATCGCGTAAGCACGAAGCAGGGTGGCCAGCACACGCTGCAATGCAGACACTCCCTGCCTTTGCGCCCACGGGACACGTTTATACAAATTCGTTCCATGTGATTAGAAAACCCCAATCATGCCTGTCATCTGCCTAAGAACAGGACGGTAATCCCACACGAACAGAATCGTAAAATCCCCACAACTACATGCTGTAATGTCTGCTGTGCCAGGTTTCAGTATGTTTGCATCGTCCCTAAAATAGGAAGTATCGTGGAAGCCAACATCCAAACTGCTAACTGGCTCCAGTCACACAACCTCGCAGTCGGTGATGCTCAGAGTATCTACTTTCCTCTTTCATTTTAAACGTTATACAGATCTTGCAAATTCACGCAGGGAGAGATCTTACCGGACCAGCTCGTACGTCTCTCCCAGCAGCGGGTTGAAGGGCTTCCCCGTGCGCTCCCACTGCGAGGCCACCGCGGACACGGCGAACGCGGCCACACACTGCGGGACGGGACGGGCATCAGGAGGGTTAGAACAGCCTCGCCTGCTCCCTGTCAGGCACTCAATTCTGCTTCGGGCTGTAATTTATAGCCCGGCCGGCAGGGCTCAGGGGTTGGGTGTCGACCTATGAACCAGGAGGTCACGGTTCGATTCCCGTCAGGGCACAGGCCCGGGTTGTGGGCTCCATCCCCAGTGAGGGGCGTGCAGGAGGCAGCTGATTCATGACTCTCTCACATTGATGTTTCCATCTCTCTCCCTCCCCTTCCACTCTGAAATCAATAAAAATATTTTCTTAAAAATAAAATAAAATGAAGGCTCAGAATGGCTCAGCAGCCCCGGGTGTGCCCTGGACCCTCCTGCTTCCCCGCGGCCTCAAGGGTCCTCCCACCCCGTGGCGCTCTGACCGGGGACGGCGGGAAGACGCAGAGGACACCAGACACGCCGACTGTTCCATGACATTCCCAGCCGCCTGCTGGACGTCACAGGACTCTGTCCGTGTGTTTGGGGCGGGGCAGGGGAGGCGGGAGGCAGGGAAGTCTCTGGGGCTGCACCAGCCCTCCCGGGCTCGCTCCTCCACCCACCTGCATCCTCTCGGCGGGGTCAGAGAGCGAGCTGGCCTTCTGGATGAGGTACGTGTGCTCCATGTACTCGGTGAGTCGCTGCAGGAAGCTCAAGGGCTCGTTGAAGATGACGGGCATGGTGATCTTGGACAGCTCCTGAGCAGAGAGAAGCGTCACCCGCTGCTCGCACAGCCAGCGCCCGCTGTGCGCACAGCGTCCCCTGGAGAGGAAGGCACGGGAAGCAGCGCCCCATGGAGTGAACACCAGCTCAACCACAGATCCTCCGAGCACCTGGCGCGTGGAGCCTGCTGTCCCAGGAGCTCTGCCAGGGAGCCCAGACCCGACTCCCCGAGAGTCTGCTTTCGGTCGGGGTTAGGACACGGGCTGTGCAGCGGACTCGGGATTACCCACACCATCTGCCGTGAATAATTTTCCAGAATGAATGTCAGGCTACGCTTGACGGACAACATGGAGGTTTTCCGCGCGCATCGATCTACTGTACGCCGTGGAAGGGACCAGAAGGCTCCTGCGCATCCTACGGAACAGGTCTCACCTCTGTCTGCAGAATTGTACACACAGTCGGCGTCCACAGATAACTCGGTAACTGGTAGGGTTCTCTGACCTGAATTACAACCTGTCCACTGCAGGTGGCCAGCACGCACCAGGGCGTCCTTTAAACAAGTCACTAGGCAACAAACTTATCTTGGTATTCTCTGGAATGTTCTGGTACCCTCCCAGCTTTCCACCTACCCTCTTTCCCTTTTCCTGGGAGTCAGGTCCTTCCTGAGCCTGCGGACTACAGACAGACGGTCAGGGGACCTCCACAAGGCGACCGTTTGAGTGCCTGTCCCAGCTCTGAGGTTTTCCCCGTAAACATTCCTGTCTTTACCGACCTGCACAACTAAGACAGCGCAGCCTCCGCAGAACCAGACCAGAGCCCAGGAGGAGCCACCCCTCGCTCAGTGCCAGGGGCTGACCCGGACCAGGCCTGCGGCAGCTCAGCTGCTGAGAGCAATGGTGGGAGCCGCGCAGCCTGTGGGAAGATAAAGCTAGAGCCACGCCTGACCCAGCGACCCCAGGCTGGCTACAGCCCCAGGGAACGGACCACCCCCCAGAGCCATCCCTCCCGTGCTCGCAGCACCTCCACGGGCTGCTTCCTGCGCCGCCTGCTCACGCGAGGACGGTGTGCCTGCTGCGAGGTCACGTGTCAGCAGGTCCTCTTGCTAACGAACCCCATGGTGACATTCCTGGGGGGAGGTCATCCCTGCATCGCCCACTGCACCCCGACCTGGGGGAGCCCACTGCCAGCCCCCCCCCCGGGTGGTCCTGTGGGTTCCCCGGCCACAGAGCTCGTTCCGTCGGGCACTCAGCACAGCGGCACGTTCTCGCCCGTCACGGGGAGGCACGCTCCCTGAACTCCAAACCTCCTGTTTAAGATTCACACAGTTCCCCTGGCGAGACGGGAAACAAGTGGGTTACAAAGCACACGCTCGAAACACAGCCTCGTTTTATAAAACACGTCGTTTATGGACATGAAACCAGCATCAGACGTCACAGCACCACGCTCACAGGTGTTGTCTCTAGGAGCCCGCGGAACAGTCACGTGACTGTCTTCTTGGCGCTTTTGTCTCCTCCGAGCTCCCTGCAGTGAAATCTATCACCTTCCCACCAGGGTCAACCAGAGGTCATTTCAAACCTAGTACTTTGCACCTGGTGCACGGACAGGACGGAAAGCTAACCTCGCACCACAGCAACAGGTGCCTGCACACGCGTGCACACACACACGTGCACACGCACACACACAGACACGTGCACACACGTGTGTATGCACACAGACACATGCATGCGTACGCACACACGCGTGCACATGCACACATACATCAGTCATAAAGCAGGCACGAGAAAAGCACAGCGTAAGTGGCACAGAAAAGGCAGATCAAGGACGTGTGCGCAGGCTTGCCCAGCCCCAAGCTAAGAGTCGGCTGTGAACAGGAGGTGGAAGGTGGCCCAGGGCGGGGGCGGGGGGGGGGGGGCTGGTCGTAGGGGGGAGCGGACTTTGAGCCCGGCCAGGTGGAGACTTCTGTGGGCAGATGGTGGTGGCAGAGCTGCGTTCATGCCACTGAACTCACGAGAAAACAGGCAAGACGGCAGATTGCACGTCATGGGCATCGCACCCCACTTTTCAAAAAGGAGAAGGAATGGGCTGAGACCCAATGCCCTCGCTGCCCACTGTGAGTGCCCAGGAGCAAGCCCCTCTCTCCCCAAGTGGGGACTTCGCTGCCCACCACACAGGCCGGTAAAGGTTAGATTCGTTCACATAAAACCACTTAGGATCGTGCCAGGCACACGTGACGTGAACAATAAACGCTGGCCATCCTCCTCATCACACACGCGAGAGCGCCGCGTTTTCCACGACCCGGAGGCAGAGCGGCTGCGAGGCTGGGCTGCGCCCCCTGGCCGGGCAGCGGGCAGCTGAGCTCTAAAGAAGCCACTGAGCACCTGGCTTCCCAGCGCGGCCTTCAGCAGGGAGGGAGGGTGGCTCCTCCTGGCATCCGGCCGGCAGGGGTCGCTGCAGGCTGGCTGGGTGCCCTCCATCCAGACCACAGCTCCCGGCCGGGGTGCCCGAGCCCGCCCCCGAGGAGCCTGGGACTCGGGCTCAGCTCTCTCCTGGGATCTGCGTTGCTGAGCACAGCAGCAGGGGAGATTACTTAGAAACGGGAAGGATTTATTCATTAAAGAAACGAAGACATCTTCCCCTAAAAACATCATGAGGGCCATAAAGTGCTCACTGAGGGGTGACGTGCGGGTGAGAGGGGCGTCCTGGCCAGGGACCCCTCCCCACTCCACAACAGCCCCGGGTCTGCGCCCTTTCCCACAGGCATCTCCCTGGGGAAGGGGGGCATGCGCAGAACCGGGCAGGCAAGTGCTCCTCGCCCTGGCGGGTCAGCACCAGCTGAGTCAGCAAGGCACTGAAGCGTGCAAAGCCCGGCCACGTGGCTCAGTGACTGAGCATCGACCTATGAACCCGGAGATCACAGTTCAATTCTCGGTCAGGGCATAGGCCCGGGCTGCAGGCTCGATCCCCAGTGGGGGGCGTGCAGGAGGCAGCTGATCCATGATTCTCTCTCATCGTGGATGTTTCTCTCCCTCCCTCCCTCTCCCTTCCTCTCTGAAATCAATAAAAACCTATTTTAAAAAAGAGTGTGGTACAAACTCCGGAGACCAACACACGAAGGACATGGTTTGATCCCATCCAATGAGTAGATTATTTTTAATCACCGGGAATTCTAAAAGGTTTTTAAAATCCAAATTTGAAATCTAAAATAACGTAAACACCTTCCTGTTTCCATCAGTAACTCGTGGGTCAGCTCTCAGGGAAATGGGAAGGTACGCATCTGGCAAAACGCAACGGGGTGGAAGGGAGAGAGAGGGCCCGAGAAGAAACGCAGGCAACCCCCGCGTGGGGAGGAGCCCTCCGCGCCGAGAGCAGCGTGCCGTCTCAAACACACAAGGGGCTTGCGCTTCGTTCCCTCTGCTCGTCTGTGGTTATCTATGTGATAAAGAACTAATGTGCT
This sequence comes from Cnephaeus nilssonii, assembly GCF_951640355.1. Lineage (NCBI taxonomy): Eukaryota > Metazoa > Chordata > Mammalia > Chiroptera > Vespertilionidae > Cnephaeus > Cnephaeus nilssonii. The sequence continues at coordinate 93,409,893 of NC_137082.1, forward strand.
AATTAGACCAAACAGCCGACAACCTTCTGGACGTCCTTCCGGACGACCTTTCAGAGGAAGCCGGGGCTGCGAGGGGCTGAGAGGGCTGAGTCCCTTGCATGAATTCCGTGCGTCAGGCCTCGAGTTTCTAAAGAACCGTACATGATCTAGTTGTTAGCACCCCCACTCCTCGGATGTGCAAGGAGAACTGGGTGACCCCAGTGCCACGCCGTACCCTCCTGGAGACGCACGGAGACACCACTCCGTCGCCTGCAATGGCGTCTGCTGTCGCGTTTGCTCCATGTCGTGTCCCGCTCGTCAGCAACGCGTGTGCTCCCGTGGGAAAGGCAACCGTGAGCAGCAGGGAGGCCGGGTTCCGGGAGAAACATTAGCTGGAACGCTCGTGCCTGAGCTCGGGCAGCGGGGAAATTAAATATTCATGCCGCGCAATTCTACCCTGTGACCCAGCTGAGAGCCACGGTTAAATGCATCCACCAGACGCATAGCAACCAGCGCTGACGCTGGAGGAAGTCTAACTGCGAATGCTCACCAGCTGATAAACCAAGGAGAGAGGGGAGAGCGAGTGCGCGCTGCTGCGTCACGTGAGGACCAACGTGAGCAACACAAAGGCAGGCCGGTGGCTCGACCGACAGGAGAACAGACTGCGTGTGACGCCCAGCATCGCGATGCCCAAAGGCGCAAACGCCGAGGCCTGGGTTCCAGACAGGAACTCGGCTCCTGGGCTGAGTCCGGGCAGGTCCTCGTGGGGACGTGGCCCCGAGCGAGGGGGCTCCTCGGACCTCAGCGGCCAGGCTGCTCCCGCGATGTGCCCCCAGGAGGAGGAAGCTGGGGAGTCCTCCCCCACCCCCCACCCCCGCCTTCCCGTGACACCCCACCTCCCACAGCTCCCGGGGACGTGAGGTCACCTCTCACATCCAAGGGCCTCGGGCCCAAGGTCTCCCAGCTGGTTCCTCGGTGGCTGCCTCTTCACAGCGTGTCCGTCACCTCCTCCCTCCCCCGAGGTCACTGCCCTCTGGGCACCCAGAGACGTCCCAGCCCCCCACCCTCAAGCAGTGACCCCGCTGCCCTCACTCCCAGGGCAGCCCAGGGCAGGGGCAGGTATGGAAGAGGCACCCCAGGAAGGAAGGGCGATGGAGCGGGGAAGGGGGCGCTTGTGTGTGACCCCACGCGGGCCCCTGGGTGCAGCCGTGGCAAACCAGGGAGGGGCCGACAGGAAAATGGGAGGGGAGGTTCCCTTTCTCCGCCCCGGGTCGCCTGCCCCTCGGGCTGGAGGCACCTGCCTGCCTGGCCACCGACTGGGATGCGGGCCACAGGGGCGCACCGGCTGGGCGCCTGGCCGACAGTCTCCACAACCTCTCACTCCGGGCGCCGACGGCCCAGCAGGCTCCAGCAGAGAGCTCCGGGAACCCACGTCCCCACGGCTCCTCCCGCGCCTCACCCGGAGCCCCGGCCCCGCGTGCCACCCGCCACCTAATGTGACACCCCTGCCCCAGCTGCACCCGCGCAGGAGTCTCCCCTGAAGTGTGAGCGTCTTCCACACGCACACAAGGCCCGGCTCAGGTGGGGGAGGCCCGGCTCAGGTGGGGGAGGCCCGGCTAAGGTGGGGGAGGCCCGGCTCAGGTGAGGGAGGCCCGCTCAGGTGGGGGAGGCCTGGCTCAGGTGGGGGAGGCCTGGCTCAGGTGGGGGAGGCCCGCTCAGGTGGAGACACATTAGAATCAGGGTCTCCCAGCCACGCCCCCACCTGGGACGCCTATTTCAGGTCAGCGCGGAGGCAGGTGGCAGAGGCGCTTAACGTGAACTACTTGTGGCTTCTTCCGTCCCGTCTCTTGGGTCGTCTTTAGGGACCAGGCTCCGTCCGACCTAGACCTTCCCTGTCTAAGACGCGGCCTTCAGGCGGGGCCGTGGTCACAGTGACCTCGTGAGCTTGTCTGACTCCCAAGCACCGCCCACCCCTGAGGGTCAGCTGGCGGGGGGTGCGGGATGCAGGCCTGGGGGGAAGGCTAGGCGTCTGCATGGAGGGAATGAGCTAGCTCTGAAGATTTGAGGGGGAAATGTTAAAGCTCGTGCAAAGATAAAAGCATTTCACCAAAAATATATTGGAAAGGTGTGTCTCAGTGAAAACATTCCCCTTTCCTCCTCAGCCTGGCGGTCCGCAGAGGGAGGGGAAGCAGCTCGTGACCCAGGGCCAGGTCCTGGCCAAGCTTCCCCACTCGTCTCCTAGCGACCGAGATGCCTGTGGCCCCGAGGTGATAGGACCTCTGCAGGTTTGGTTCCCCAGTGCTTGCTGTCACACCTGAGGGAGCCCGCGTTCGGCTGTCGGCTTCCGGGTCACAAAACCACCTCTGATAACAATCACTCTCCGACTCGGGCATATCGCTGGGAAAAAGTCAAAGAACTGAATGATATTTCTAGACAGAAACACAGAACGCCTGCTCCCATCTGTTCTATTAACACGAGCAACTGTGTTAACACCTCAGCCTATTCCACGAGAACGTAATTGTTGCTGAAGATCCCGTCTCATTTTAGCAATGGGTGGTTTTCATTCTCACATAGCTAAACCCAACTGAAAAAACCCATTTTACAAATGACATTTCACCTGTTATGTTAATATTTTCACACACATTGTCATGTGTGTTGTTTTCCTCACTCATATAGAGGCTATCCCTGATGCAAAGAAACGTTTAGCACGTAAAGTCTTATGGTCGCCGGACAGATATCGTAACGGTCACTTTTACGTGCTCTGGAGACAGCACAGTACAGGGAGTAACCGATCAAGGCCTTCAGAGCAGCACGCTGGGTGAGGATGATACTCTGCAGCTGACACAGACGGGAAAGGCTCGTCAGCTCCGTGGAGACAGGTGCTGGCCTCAGACGTACGCTAGCCAGGCTGCCGGCCACTCGTCTGCACCACGCCCTGACACCCCTCACGGACCCGGGAAGTGACGGATGCGGGAGGCGGCCCAGCGGCCCTTCCCCCGCAGCCAGAGCCACGGAGCCACATGGGCGTGCTCACAGATGCGCTGCCCCACCCAGCCGGCCGACGCAGCACCGGTTCCAGCAGCGGGTCCACTCGCTCGCAGGTGTGAGCCAACTGGGTGAACTGGACTCCCCTCCACTGAACACCACGGGGACTTCGCCTGCTGGGACCATCACGGTCCCGGCCACAACGCGTTTACAAAGGTTTCGGAAACGCTGACGCTGAGGAGCAGAAACGAGTATTAACTTTGTCCTGAAAGTGTCATTTCCAAAGAGACCCAGATGGTCAGGAACACCTCGTTTAGGACCAACAGGAGGTCTGTCTGACGCGTCTTCACAGGCCTGAGGCGGGGTTAGCGCCCTGCTCTCCCCTTCTCGGTGTTGGTACTGAGACCGAGCTCTCTGCTGAGGAGACCTCCCAGTTTCATAAACGACCCCATCGATGACCCCCTCGACCTCTCCATGTGCCTCACCTGCACAGACCCCCTAACGCGTCCCGCTAGGAAGCCACGCGGGGCCTCGCAGACAGAGGGGCCGGGCCCCAGCGGAGTGTAGCTGGCTGGCCCTCCAGGCATCGGGGTCAGAAGGGGTCAGAAAACATTCATTTACAGTGCCAGCCCCTGGGACCCGCCCCCGGACCCGCCCCCGGGACTCACATCCAGGTCCTCACAGGGCAGCCCCGGGCAGAGAGCAGGGGCAGCAGGAAATGCTGAGGAGAGCGCAGCCGCGGGGGAGGGTGGCGAGGACCACCATGGAGGGGTTTGGAGTGAGGACACTGAGCAGGTCCACAGCTCAGCACAAGCAGGTGTGACATTTTCACGGTTCTCGTGGGTCAAAGGTCACGCGAGAAGCATGGAGAGAACTTGACCCAGAACGGCGGCCCGACTGACAGACTGTGGGCGGCTGTTCTACAGTCGTGTGGACCAGAACCTCCCCGGCATCAGGCCACCTGCGGAGCCAGCCAGGCACAGCGAGGTCACACCCGCCCAGCGCGGCGTGCGGGAGCCTGCTCTGTGCGCAGGAGTCCGCGTGGAGGGACGCTCATACCCGTGGGGTCTGCCCTCTCCAAGGGGTTCTGGGTAACTGGGGGAAGTCTGTGTGGAACGTCCCCCTCCTTCCCTATTCCCCACACGAGGAGCCGCAGCAGAGCCACGCTGACGGGCACAGAGTGGCCGCGCTGTCAGGAAGCTGCACACTTGTCCCGTTTGACGCTGGGCAGCTCCATCGGCATGGCTGCGCGCCCCCGCCCCCACTCCCTGCCACAGGAAGCACGCGGCTCCCTGTCACCCGCGGGAACAGGCCGTGACCTTCCCGATGCGCTCACCATCCCGATGCACTTCCGGAGGATGCTCCAGATGCTGAAGTCGTTTCTGGAAAACATGGGGGACGGCAAGCTCGTTCTAAAAAAGAAAAGAAAACGAAGACTCAGTTGTAACGCCCCTGATGCTGGGAAGGAAGGTGCCGCACAATGTCGAGGGGGCGGGGAGCAGGGGGCAGGGGAGCCAGTGGGAAAAGGGGGGCATCTGTGATGCTTTGAACAATAAAGATCAACTTTAAAAACAACAACAAAGTGGGTCACAGACGGGGAAACAGAGTGGGTCTGGGCAGAGCCCTGCTCCCTGCCATCCCGACCCCGAGGGTCCCCCGCGGACCCGTCCCTGAGCTCCCGTTGGTGATGTCCGGGTTCTCCCGTGGGGTCCGCCGCCCGGGCCACCTCAGGGGGTGCCGTGCCCACACCCGCGGGCGCTGCGGACCCGCGTTTGGTGGAAGATGGAATTGTGCGCCTGAAACCTGTATAATCAGTCACCCCAATGAACTCAATAAAAAGGAAAAAAAGAACTAAAACAAAGGCCCTGCCAAAATAAACAAATAAACGAAGTCCTTGAGAGAAACCGTCTGTCACCTGATCATCCAGAAAATGCTCATCTCCTGCCGATTCATTTTAACGAGGCGGAGGGAATGCACGTTTTTAAACTCGGCAGCAGATTTAACATTTTTTAATTATTTAAATGGAAAAGGATCCATTTCCATCTCTTGCCGTCTCTCCTGCTGCGGGAGGCGGCCCCGGGAGGAATGAGACGGGAGAGCGAGCGGCGACCACACGCCCGCCGGCGAGACTGAGGCCGAATTCTTCTCGGCGGGGCTCTGAGGGCCATTATCCTGGTTCTGTGCGCCCTTTCTCTCCACAGAGAACACTGGCCGTACCAGGGCGAGTGCGGTCCTGGCTCTATTTTCAGCCAGACAGATGGCACGGGCCGGCCCCTCGACCACACAATCGCTGGGTCTTAGCACAAAGCCCATCGCCGTTGTTTTCCCACGTGACACGGCTCCGTGCGGTCCCACAGGCTCCGGCCCAGAGCCGGAGACAGACCCAGCCAAGCCCAGCTCATCCGTGAAGTGTAGCCCGCCCGCCCGTATTCTGGAAAAGACGTGCAGTTCAGGTCTGGGGGTGCTATGGGGCGGCGGACACTACGTGAGGCTCGTCCTGGTGGGCCCGAGCCGCAGCTCCCCAATCCGCCTGCGGGACCCCAGTCCCTGCCCCTGCTGCAGCGCCTCCAGGTCAGACACGGGCGAGGCCCTGGGCGGCTTTTGCCACTCGGACCCTGGCCCAGACCGCCAGCTAGGAGCCCAGGGAGTCTCAGGCCGATAGCGGTGAAGACACAGTGGGAAAGCCTTTCTGTCCTGTCATGTAATAGCTCTTCGTGTTCTTCGTTCCAATGTCACATGACCTGGGAGAAACTGCCAGAACAATTCGGTCCAAGTAACACTGAGAAAGAAATTTATACATTTTTACTGACTTCAGAGAGGAAGGGAAAGGGAGAGAGATAGAAACATCCATGATGAGAGAGAATCGTGGATCGGCTGCCTCCTGCACGCCCCACACTGGGGATGGAGCCCGCAACCCGGGCGTGTGCCCTGACCAGGAATCGAACTGTGACCTCCCGGTTCATAGGTCAGCGCTCAGCCACGGAGCCACGCCGGCCGGGAACATTTTTCACTTAATTGAAATTGAAAGAGAAAATCCCAAATTTAATTTTCTTGTGCTTCAAACATTCCACTGACGTTATTAAATGGTGTTAGAACTGACCTTCGGGCACTCCCACCCCAAATCCCTTCTGAGTGGCTGACCGCGCTCAGACCCAAAGATGCGGTCTGTCAGCAAAGGGACTGTGAAGGCAACGCCAATGCTCGATGTGAGACGGGGCGGCCAGGAGCCCCACAACCCTTTTCCCTGCCTCTGTCCCCTCCCGACCCGTGCACACGCACGCGCACACGCACGCACACGCACACGCAGGCGCGGCTGTCCCTCCCCGAGGTCAGGGTCTGTGTCTGTTCTCCGCTGCACCCCCCGCCGGGCCCAGTGCTCTGCACGGAGCAGGCGCTCAATGCTTCACGATAAACCGTTTCATCTAACGTCCATTTAGGATGAAATGAGCGGGGGGAGGGGAGGCAGGGGAGAGATACGGATAAGTGGCAAGTACGATAGGAAAACACCAATAATCGAGTCTGTCTCTAAATCACTTCTTCACAAAATTTCCAAAACCAAACTCCTTAACACACACTTTCACTTGCACTTCACAATTAAACATCTGCTCATGTTATTACATATTCTGAAGGGATCATAATTTTAAGTAGCAAGATATCATTTGCATATTTGGGGCGGAAAAAACAACCTAATTTTAACCTCTGATCGAAAGAATGAACTAAAAATCTAAGAAAACAATGTCACAGAGCAGCACACTTCAGTACTCCATGTAACATGTAACTCCAGTACTAGAACGGACATGTGCACGCGTGTACACCATGCTTTGCAGTTGTGTGTGTCTGTCTGTAGTTATTAGATACTATCACTGCTCTTCGCAACTTTCAGAAAGAATTCTCGCCCCCCCAAGTCTGTTCTCCCACGAGCCCCACTTTAAACAGCTTGTATGTGAATCTGATCATCTTTCGTTTCGACTGCACGACTGCTCTTCAATAAACACTCAAATGGAACCAGTATTCCAAATCATGAAGCCATTAGAATTAACTACTGAATTATATTCACAAAATTGAAGACTAGAGTTTTAAAATGATGCTGTAATAGGTTATCGTAGTGATAAAAAGTCGTATTTCACCTTCACAAATTATGCATCATCTCACTGGAAACCATCTCCCCACAGTTCATCAGGAATAGTTTGCAAATCTGCACTTAAAAAGGGTGAACAGGAAGTGATGCGCAGAGACGCCCAGAAGACTCACCCCTGATGGGGAAACGTCTCACGTCACGTGGAAAGCATCAGGTTCCATCTGGAAATTCACCCTCCTCTCCCCCGTCTCCTCCCGGTGAGGACAAACCAGGGAGCATGCACAGCCCTCCTCGCCTCCTCTCACTGAGAGCCTGCAGCCCCGTCAGAGGTGCGGACACGGGCACCCAGTTCGGCGAAGTCCGTGCCTCCGCGGCTCCGCAGCTGCTGGGAGGTCCCGGCCGCTGGTGTTCTATCCCTTAGGATCCAGCTGAGTAACATCCCACGATGCACTTATTAGATAAAATAACTTTTCCACAACGCTAACCTCAAACAGGCCATCTGCCTACCGAGAACTTACTAGTAAAACGTCGTGTTGTTCTCAGGAAGAGAGCCTGATGGAGCAGCCCCGTCGGTGACAGGCGAGGGGCAGGGCCACGGTTAACCTCCGGGTGGGCACAAGGAGCCCCACAGGAAAGAGAAACACGGTGACGCTGGCTGCGACCTGTCCCAGCAGTGCCAGCCGCTCCCACGTCCTTCCCACGGACCTGGGTGTCCGCCTGCCCCCCACCGAGGGAGCTCCTAGGACAGCGATGGGCAACCTTTTGAGCGTGGTGTGTCAAACTTCGCCAAAAAACTGAGCATAACTCGGGTAGTGTGTCACTTTGAGGAAAAAACATTATTTCACAAATGTTTCTTCCTCAGGAGCAGCAAATGTTTCATCCTCGGCATGCAGCCACCTCAGCGGCGCGTGTCATCAGAAATGGCTACACGTGTCAGTGCTGACACGCGTGTCATAGGTTCGCCATCACTGTCCTAGGAGGAGCTGAATTTCCGGTCCTCCCACCTGTCACACGCCCCTCCCGCGTGTTCCTGACGTGTGCGTTTCCCTTCAGTCCCTTCCTGGCTGCTGAGCGGACAAGAGCGTCTTTCCCGGGAGGTTTCTTCCGACGGCTCATCAGGCCGACGGCGCACCCGGCCTCCGAGGCAGCTGTCCTTCCGGCGAGACAGTGACGCCGTCGCACCCTGGAGGAGAGCACCACGGCCGGTCTCCACTCACAGTGAGAGGGCGTCCGCCCTGAGGAGCCCGTCTCCAGGGAAGCCGACACCTGTCTCCGCCGTCCCTCGGACACCCTGCTGCGCACAAGCTGGTGGGTGGGGGTCACGGGGAGAACACGACCTCCAGGCGGCTTCGCCGACCATCTGTGGCCCCGACCTGGACGAGTGGAAACTCACCCAGCCCCGGGGGCGCACTCACGTCCACGGGAACCTGCCACGGTGCCCGGCACTGGGCCCAGCAGGTGGGGCTCGGCAGTGACGCGGGACCACGATGCTCATTCCCTAAATCGCTGCGTCAAACCCCACACAGAGCTGCAGAGAGCAAAGGCTGGGACGGGTGCCTCCCGGCACGACATGGAGCCTGTGTCCAGGTGGGCCTGTTGCTCGGAACGTCTATGAAGACTGTAGTTTAAGGAGAGAGTGGAAGCTCTGAGTCGGAAAACCAGGCTGATGCGCCCTGCCCTCCTGCCTGAGCGCCCTGGGCCAGCCCAGCTCCTAGGACGGAGGACGGGTAATCCTGACCCACCGGTGGCTCCTGGTCTGGAGCCAAAAGCCACGGAGCTTGTGCTTCCTACGCACCGACCCACGCTCCGGGCGTGAGCTGTGGCCTGTGAAGCACAATCAACTCTGCGAACAGCACCGTCCGCTCGCAGCCTCGAGGCCGACCGACGCCCGGCCGCCTGGTGGGCTGTGGGGCAGCCCCGCGGGGGAGCAGCGGGCGGGGACAGAGCAAACGCTCAGAGCTTTATCCTCGGGTCACCGCGCGGACGCCGAACCCGGAGACACTCACGCGGATGCTCTCGGCCCTCACGGCCGCGGGACCCTCACCTACTGCGTCTCACAGCACATCAAGGCGCTCCCCACCCAAGACGCCGGGGCACAGGGACACCGCCCTATGAGGGTCCATGTAGAGCCGCCTACTCACCCACCCACAGAAACCTGTTGTGCTGAGAAGCGTGGCGGCCCCAGCTGTGCCCTCCTGACGCCCCAGACACCACTCCGTTCTCCTGTGCGGCGGTCCTCACTCCTCTCCTCCCTCTCCACAGGCCACGTCACCGCTTAGGTCGATGTCTTGGCATCCGCCCTGGCTAGTCATGCATGTGGCCTGCACTTGACATGTATGTGTCCTGCTCTTGAGATGTGTGTGTCCTGCACTTGGCATGTATGTTTCCTGCACTTGACATGTATGTTTCCTGCGCGTGTCAGACGCAGTGACGTGCTTCCTGGCTGAGGACCAGGATGTGTGGTCCATGGAGTCACTGCCACTCTGACAGGAACAGCCTGAAGAATAAACACTCACTGTGGCCCCAGCCGGTGTGGCTCAGTGGATAGAGCGTCGGCCTGCGGACTGAAGGCTCCTGGGTTCAATCCCAGTCAAGGGCATGTGCCCGGGTTCTGGGCTCAATCCCCAGTGTGGGGCGTGCAGGAGGCAGCCAAACAATTATTCTCTCTCATCAGTGATGTTTCTATCTCTCTCTCCCTTCCTCTATGAAATCAATAAAAATATTTAAAAAACAAACAAACAAAACTCACTCACCCTAACCAGTTTGCCTCCGTGGATAGAGCTTCAGCCTGCAGACTGAAGGGTCCCAGGTTCGGTTCCGGTCAAGGGCATGTACCTTGGTTGCAGGCACATCCCCAGTAGGGGGTGTGCAGGAGGCAGCTGATCGATGTTTCTTTCTCATTGATGTTTCTAACTCTCTCTCCCTCTCCCTTCCTCTCTGTAAAAAACCAATAATATATATATTTTAAAACTATAACAAAAAATAAATAAAAGCTCATGCTGTCCTATACCTTTAAAAACAAAAACACTCACGTGGCACACGGAGTTCGCCCCGAGGTCTAAGTCCTCACTCACAGGGCCCGTGTCAGGGTGACTCAGCAGCAGTGACAGGGAGGAAGCGTGTTATGTGATAAATGTGTTGGGAAGGGTTGTGCGTGAACAACATTTTTTCTGAAGATTTTAAAGACACAGGACACACCTGTAGAGCAGCGGTCGCCAACCGGTGGTCGTGCGGTCTGAAAGGCTGGTGACCGCTGCTTAGAGGACTCTGTGCCTTTAAACAGTCACGCCCGTCCATCTCCCTGACGCATCCTTAGCAGATGCCGTGGCTCCTACAGAGGGCGGTGTCCGAGCCAACACGCGAAGCGGTCGGAGGAGCTCTGTGCCGAGGCCGGTGCCCTCGGGTGAAGTTTCGCCGGCACAGCTCCAACGGGCGTGTTGGTCACGGCGAACCCCACGGCCGTGGGAAGCTGGCGCCGGCCCAGGAAGACTGCGACGAGGAGGGCCGGGGAGAAGGCAGCGCTGAGGGCGGTCACACGGCCTCTGTCCCCGCGCCGAGACCTGTGTCCGTCGCGTGGAGCCAGATGCCGAGCACGGACGGACGGTCAGTAGACACGGAGCTCCGTCTGGCACACCGAGGAGTGTGAGTGTGGAAAGCAAACGGGAACCAGGAACTGGGATTCTCCCACGGGACTCAGAAAGCCGAGGCCCGTGGGGACGCACGAGGAGGCCTCCCTCCGCGTGGGAAGCGGCTCTCGGGGGACAGAGGCGAGCAGAGCCCAGCTCTCACCCGTTTGCGCGCTGACAGGCAAGTTTACAGCCGCTTCCGAGGCAGCCACACCGGTACTTTCAATAGAGAAACAGCCACGTTTCCCTTTCACCGCCACGGGAACCAACCACAGGCTTCGCTCAATGTGGGACGAGTCTCCCTAGTTCACATTCACTAAGAGAAACGAGGTCAGCCAAAGGCCAGCACTTCCTTCAGCGTCCTCTCTCCCCTCTCAGCTTCAGGGGCCACTATAACCCTCGGGCCCCACAGACACGCCCGTGAGTGAGCAGACAGACAGCAATCCCAGCTGCCCACCTTTGCTTAGGGCTTTGCGTGTTTCACGAACGCCTGACATTTAGTAGTTAGCTACCATCACGTGAGCGCTTGGCATAGATCATCTCATTTAATTATCGTAACAAGCCAATACTAGGCCCGTTTTACAGAGGAACAAGTTGTTTCAAAGAAGTTATGCCTTGTTTGAGGTCTGTACACTAGACTAAAGCAAACGGGAAAACCCTATTACCTAAAACTTTAATGGAAATACATGGGCATAAACTCATGAAGCGTTCTTCCTTCAACAGGGAGGGGCAGGGGCCCGCTTCTCTCCAGGGACAAGGACGGAGACCAGGGCCCGCCAGGAGCATGACGAGCCGGTCGTGTCCACACGTTCCTCCCACGAGACGAAGGGCTCTTCAGAGAGACAGCGACGCCGGGCTCAGGCGCGCACGGCCAGATGTGCAGACATGTCTGTATCAGAAAGCGAGGCAGCTATCGAAGCCGACCCGATTACCATATGCAAATTACACCTAAAAACACCAAGAAACGGGGCTGTCAGAGGACACCAAGGGCTCCACTTCGGGCCTCCGTCCATCCGCCCGCAGGCGGGACAAGCTGACAGACACGCAGTCCTCACACGCCGCACGGAGGGCGTCAGGAGACTCCTTCTGAACAGGAGGGCAGCTTCTTCCCGACGCGCTCCCGCTGTGACCCGAGCCGCCTGAGGCACCTCCTCAGTGAGCGTCGGGGCGGCACGGGGACCGGGTGGGAGGTTCTCGTCCACTGGCGGTTTGCTGACATTTACTCATCACAAACGGCTGCGTAAACAACCTCACTGGACGTGTTTCCTTTCTCTATCAGGATGACCACGTGGTTCCTCCTCTAACCCGTTAGTACTATGGACACAGGGAACAACATTTACAGAATCAGAACCCGGACCCAGCCGTGCACATTCTGAGCACCTGTTCCGTATCAGCTTCTTTTTCTCCCCACCCAGGAAAAGAGGGCTTAACAGTGAGCTCTTTACCAAACAGAGTGACTGGGCCAAATGCTAACAAGTGGAAAGACTCGGCTCAGAACGAACTCAACGAATTGGTCCGAGAGCAGAGAACGGGCCTGAGGACCCGCCAGGAGGGCGAGAAGCCGTCAACACAAACCTGACCATGTTCTTCAAATTAAAATACAAAAATAGATGGCCAGGTCACACACAAACTTCACGCTACTTAAGTTGCACCATGACACCTCAAATGTATGTCACGGTCACTCAGGCCAACCCTCTGCTTTTCTAAACATCACCAACACTATTATTTTAAATATATATATATTTTATTGATTTCAGAGAGGAAGGAAGAGGGAGAGACAGAAACATCCATGATGAGAGAGAATCATGGATCAGCTGCCTCATGCACACCCGCGCCCGCCCCCCCCTCCCTGGGGATCAAGCCCACAACCCGGGCATGTGCCCTTGACCGGAATCAAACCTGGGACCTTTCAGTTCACAGGCCGACGCTCTATCCACTGAGCCAAACCAGCCAGGTCACCAACACTATTATTAATTCAAATGACTCACTATTACTAACCGCCCATCATAAACACAAATTACTCCTGATGCAATTCACGGGCAAGAGGGATCAGGTACCACTGGAAACACCACCTACATTCCTGCTCTAAGATGAAACTTGTAAGTTACGTGTGGCATCTGCTGTTTGCCTGGTTAGAAAAGAGCTTTATGAAAAAAACAAGTAAAATAAAACTGCTGCCCAGCTGGTGTGGCTCAGCAGGTTGGCCCAGCACGAAGAGGTCCTGTGCAGTGCAGGCTCGATCCCAGCAGGGGGCGTGCGGGAGGCAATGATTCTCTCAGGGATGCTGTCTCGCCCTCTCCCTTCCTCTCTGAAGTCAACAAAAAAAGACAACCGCCCGTCATGTGCTTCTGGGCGCGGCCTCTCCCTGGACAGGAGGAAACTGCTCGTATCTGGTTTGTTACCTAAAACCCCTGATCTTGTCAAAACAGGTACAAAGTGAGACATTTTGTTAACAAGGGGCAAGTCCCCGTGCATCAGAGTGACCGTGGGCTTGTTTCCAGCAGAACCAGAATGGAGGCCGACGGTGGCCGGAGCCACGCGCAGGGAACGGGACAGAGGGACACGTTCTGCAGATGTCCAACAGAAACCACCTTAGGAATGGCCCTCTCACACCCCTCACCCCCGGAGCGCGTTTGCGAGGACGGCCTACATCCCCCGGAACGTGCTGAGCGGCTTCTCTGTGCACCGCGCCCAGCGCCTCTGCGGGCACGCGCGGCTGAAACCGGAGCGCGCCGGTGTCCGTTTCGTCTCGCTCACTGGGGGCAGTCTCCGGGACGAAATCATCCCGGGGGTAAAAGGCACGAGTGCTCTGAGGCAGCCCGAGTGGACGTTCAGGACCCACCCCGCCGGCTCTCAATGAAAGCCTTCGTGAAGATGTCGCTGAATGGATCAACGGGCAGGCGATAGCGCATCCATTCCCAGGAAGGCCCACCCGGATCGAGTGACTAGAAACCAGGCAGCGCCGGCGGCGGTCATAAAAGTTGCAGGACGCCCCGGAGCCCCGGGCCTCGGCAGGTCCGCACCGCTCTGCGCGCGGCCAGCGAAAGGTTTACGTTCCCGAGCCGGGCAAAGCCCCGCTCCGTGCACGGCGTCTCCTGTGAGTGGACGCACACTGACCGGCCCTGCTCCTCTGAGGCGACAGCCACGGTGCCGCCAGCACGGAGCGGGGGAGGAGGCGTGCGTGTGGGCACAGACGGAGTGACAGGCACGTCGGCACGGGCGGCCGGAGGTCCCTACCTGTGCTTCTTGATGCCGTTGGAGAGCGCGTCGCCCCCGCCGCAGTCCTTCCCCTCCGACATCCTGTGTTCTCCTGGGACCGGACGCTGCCCTTCCTCTTCACGGGAGCGCGAGGTCACCGCCTCCAGCCGGCTCAGCGACCGCTCGGACTCGGAATCTGTGGCAGAGCAGGTTCATGTCAGGGGCTGGATCTGGCTTCGGTGACAGCGCCCATGCGCCTCCCCCGAGGATCCGCCGTGAAACCCAAGCAGCCCTTGTCCTTCGCCACCACCCGGAACCACCTCCCGGGATCCCAGAGCCCGCGCCCGACACGCCCGCGGAGGGGTACGGAGCAGACACGGGCTTATACCGACGCGCAGTTACACGGGTCTTGTCCACGAGGAGGTTTCCACAGAGTGCCGAATCCGGCAGCTCCCCTCCAAGTTTCTACTTTTACCTTCCCCCTCAAAGCATCGTAGGCATCACTTACAAAAAAGCATCCAGTTTTTAAAATTCATGGTAAAGAAAAAGCTCGAGTAGCTGAGCTGTGAGAAGCATAAATGACACTGATCCTACAGACACAGCAGCAGAGGTGATTCAAGAGACTTTAAAAAATACTTCTCTGCTATGGCATTACTTCTTTAAAAATACATTTTACTGATTTCAGAGAGGAAGGAAGAGGGAGGGAGAGAAACATTAATGATGAGAGAGAATCAATCATCCATCAGCTGCCTCCTGCACGCCCCCTCCTGGGGATCGAGCCCACAACCCGGGCATGTGCCCTGACTGAGAATCCAACTGTGACCTCCTGGTTCCTAGGTCGACACTCAACCACTGAGCCGCACAGCCAGGCTACTTTTTTTTTTTTTAAGACTAGTTTATTGACTTTTAGGGAGAGAGGAAGGGAGAGAGAGAAACATCAATCGGCTGCTTCCTGCACACCGCCCACCAGGATCGAGCCAAAACCCAGGCATGTGCCCTGACGCTCCACCAGCCGAGCCACACTCCCCATTCAGTGGGATTTTACTTAAAGCCTCAGAGCTGAAGCCAGGAGTGTCCAGATAAACCCGAATTCCCGGGCAAGCATTTTTAGGATGAAAATGCCACGTCCCGCGCTGACCGGTGTGGCTCAGTGGATAGAGCGTTGGACTGCAGGGGTCCCGGAATCGAACCCTAGGGTCCCGGGTTTGATTCCGGTCAAGGGCATGTACCTTGGTTGCAGGCACATCCCCAGGAGGGGGCGTACAGGAAGCAGCTGATCGATGTTTCTCTCTCATCGATGTTTCTAACTCTCTCTCCCTCTCTCTTCCTCTCTGTAAAAAATCAATAAAATATATTTTTTAAAAAAAAAAGAAAATGCCACGTCCCCAGTGGGCTGTGTGCTCAGCGTGGAGCCATCCGCCTGCTTGGGAATCAGGACAAATCACCCAGACAGGACAGCGTGGTTCTCAGGCATGTGACGAGGCAGCGAGGAGACTAACGGCGCCTGGTTTCTGAGCCGCACGAATAGAATGTGGGTGAGCCTAGGTGTCTGACACCTTGTTTAACGCTCTGTATTTCAGCTCAAAGTCACGGTCCCGTAACCTCCAGGAAACTCTCCACGGTCCCTCAAGGTCACATCGACCTTCCCTCGAGGTCACCCCACACTCAGCTGTCCCGGCTCCCGCACCCCCAGCTCCCAGACACATCAGGCAAACTTCCTTCAACACGCTTCCGTTCGTGTCCTTAACACGGCGCAGCCAAGATGTCCAGGAAACCGTTATTTTTAGTGCCTCCCTCTCCCCCGCACGCACCCAGCCGGCCGCGGAGCCTTGTTTTTATGCATCAGCCTGATTAGTCACCGCTGACAGCACGGTCGGCCACACGCCCTGAGCCTGGACTCCGGACTCGTTCAGTCGAGTTCCTCACGGGAAGACAGTGCTGGCCCCCATGTGCTGCTGTCTGTCACCGTAACACGGCCAGACTGGAGAGGGGGCTTTGTCTGTCCGGTGTCTCATACCAAACCGGTGTCGCGAGGATACGCCAAAGAGCTATTTTTCATGGTCCATTTTGTCAGTCACCACGTTTTACTGGGATTCAGACAAGCCGTGAAGCCCACATGAGGGACAGTCTGCCATGCATGAAGCAGCCGGCACGCAGGTTACGTCGCCCCAAATGGGTCAATAACACAGAGAAAATGCTTTTAACGTAACGCTGAGACCAGACCACCCGGCACCACTGCACAATCTGAGCATAAGCCAGTGACCCTCTCACGCTCCTCGGAGAACGCCCGTCTGGGTCGCGTGGACGATCCCGAGGACGGAGGGGACAGGCTGGGCTGGAGCCCGGGGGGCCAGGGGGCGAGCGTAGAAGGACGGGGAGGCTCCCCGAGGCAATCAGCTCCGCAGGTGAGAGGGAAGGAGCCACCCGAGGAGACGATGCGGGGGGCGGGGGGGGGGGGGGGTCTTGGGGACGGGGGAGGTGGCTGTCACCTCCGCGTTGTCACATTTGATTCACGTGAAAATTTACAGAGTCCAACAGAACGGTCCGGCGGAGCCGGTCAGCACTACGTGAGGGCGTCACTGCTGTGTAACGGGCGTCGCTGACAGGGCAGGCCTCCCGAGATGTGCCGCGTCGGCAGGTGGGCTGTTCTGAGCCGAAGGCGATGGAGAGAGACCCCTCGGGCTCAGGAAACTCCGCCCCCCCTTTAGCTACACAGCACAACCCAGCTGGGGCCTTGCCCAGAGTAAGAGCTGGTACAGAGATGGCGCTGTGCGGCCTATCTAGGGCGGGCAAACGCCTGGTGATGGGCACCTGGCGATGGATGGGGACCTGGCGATGGATGGGGACCTGGTGATGGACGGGGACCTGGTGATGGATGGGGACCTGGTGATGGACGGGGACCTGGCGATGGATGGGGACCTGGTGATGGATGGGGACCTGGCGATGGATGGGGACCTGGTGATGGATGGGGACCTGGCGATGGATGGGGACCTGGTGATGGATGGGGACCTGGCGATGGATGGGGACCTGGTGATGGGCACCTGGGATGGGGACCTGGCGATGGATGGGGACCTGGTGATGGGTGGGCACCTGGTGATGGATGGGCACCTGGTGATGGATAGGGACCTGGTGATGGGCACCTGGCGATGGATGGGCATCTGGTGATGGATGGGGACCTGGTGATGGATAGGGACCTGGTGATGGGCACCTGGTTATGGATGGGGACCTGGTGATGGATGGGCACCTGGCGATGGATGGGGACCTGGTGATGGATAGGGACCTGGCGATGGATGGGCACCTGGCGATGGATGGGGACCTGGTGATGGGCACCTGGCGATGGATGGGCACCTAGTGATGGATGGGCACCTGCTCCTCCTCTGCCTCCTCCCCGAGCCCCAGTGCCTCACCTCGGCCCTGGCTCAGGATCCCACCAGACAGGGACTGCATTTCAACAGAAACTTCTTAACTAAAAGCAGGTGCAGAGTGGACACCACAGGAGGCAGGGCAGCCAGAGCAGCCACGGAGCAGACAGACGTTTCTCAACAAGCCTTCACCTCAGTGACCACACACCAAGGAGGTGCCACCTCCCCCAGCGTGGGGCCACATGCTTACCCACAGGGACACACCGCCTCCCCCCACTTACCCACAGGGGCACGCCACCTCCTCCAAGCGTGGGACCACGCGCTTACCCACAGGGACACACCTCCTCCCCCAGCGTGGGGCCATGTGCTTACCCACAGGGACACACCTCCTCCCCCCACTTACCCACAGGGACACGCCGCCTCCCCCAGCATGGGGCCACATGCTTACCCACAGGGACACGCCGCCTCCTCCCACTTACCCACAGGGACACGCCGCCTTCCCCTCAGCGTGGGCCACGCGCTTACCCACAGGGACACGCCGCCCAACACGGGAACGACCTCGCTCTCCTGGGGCGGCGCACACCCCCCTCAGTCGCTCCCTGGGTCCGTCTCTCCTCTCCTCCCTGGCCACCACCTCTCCCTGCCCAGGCTTCCTTCCTCTTTAATAGTCAGGCCGACCCGCCCTACCCCCCAAAGGTCTCTGCCAACCGGCACCCATCACCTCCACGCTGCAAAGTCCAATGTCCCTCCCGAGCCGGCCCGTGACTCACTCCCCAGCCCTGGGCCTCCGTGCCTGGTGCGGGGCAGGCTGGGGTCACAGGGCAGCAGAGGCGAGCGGCTGTGAACACCTGAGGGCCACAGTGCTTCCAGGTGCAGAACAGAAGCCGGGGGGGGGGGGGGGAGAGCGGGCCGCCAGGGGGGCGCCGGCCGACCTCACGGCGAAGGACAGGTGCCGGGAAGGGCTGTGATGACGCCTGAGCGACACGGAGCAGGAGTGAGCGTGGGGGGCGGCGAGGCGGCTGGATGGAGGGAAGCTCTGAGCCGGCCGTGACGCTGGCCACGCAGGATGAGTGAACACCAGGCCGGCTGCGGCCGAAGGGGGAAGGAAGGGAGCTTGCCCCAGGCGGTGCACCGCGAGAGTCGGTCACGCACGCACGGGCGTCCTGCGGCCTCAGAGGCAAAGGCACCGTGACCAGCGGCGAGGCCTGCAGTGCCGGGAGGTAGAGCCCGGCTTGTCTGAGGGCAGACGCTCGCTGCTCCTGACGCTGTGAGCGGACAGGGTCCAACACGCGCCCCGGGGACAGGCTAAGGGAGCCATCCTTACTCCCACGCCGTCCCCGCTCGCCACACGGCCTCCCTGCACGGAGAGCCGCTTCCCCGGGAGACCGCGCTCTCCGTAGATGCCCTCGCGCTCACCTGGGGACCCGGGGCCGCGGCCCTGGAGGCTGCCGAGTCAGCAGGGGGCTCAGCGCCTCTGAACGGCCTTCAACCCAAAGCTCCAGGCTTTCCATTTTGTCCTCAACTGTGAGCGCCACACAGGCCGAGGCACCCCCATCCCGCACTCCTGAGCAAGGCCAGTGCCTCCGCGGGAGCCACATCCTGACTCTGTGTGGTACCGGGCGGGGGGGGGGGGGGGCCTTGGTGAAGTGTCTGACTCGGTAACCACAAAACCAACGCAGAATCACACTGACTGAACTGCAGTTTAAAAAAACAGAAAATGTTAACATACAAGGAGATAAATAGAACACTAGTATTAATAAGAAGTTTATATTAATGTCACAAGTTTCTAATGGCACAGATCTTTATTTTTTTTAAGAGGTTAGTTTTTTATCTTATTTTTTGTTAACGTTTTTATTGATCTCAAAGAGGAAGGGAGAGGGAGAGAGAGAAACGCTGCTGATGGGAGAGAATCACTGATCGGCTGTCCCCTGCACGCCCCCTACTGGGGATGGAGCCGCAGCCAGGCCTGTGCCCCGACCGGGAATAGGTCGCCTGAATCATAGGTCGATGTGCAACCACCGAGCCACGCCGGCTGGGCCAGACCTTCATTCTGAACACACTTCAGATTGATAACAATCCTCTCACCCTCCAAACAGATGAAGGCCAACAGCTGTGGCTGTGACTGGTTAACACGACTAAACACGAGATTGTCAACTTGTGCGTTCCGTGCACAGCTTCCCGTCTGTCAGTCACGCCTCCCAGACAGGCTGAGAACCCGTGGATTCAGAGGCTCGCTGCCTCCACCTCCTGTTCCGGGTTTTCCTCCCGTGAAAAGGCCGAGAAGAGGCCGGGGGGAGGGTGTGAGCATGGCAGCGAGTCTGACAGGTTGTCCTGACACGTGTGTTTCTAACTCGACCTTGGGGAACCAGCCGAGCAAACCGTCCGAGGAGCCCGTGGAAGGCCGGGTCCTGTCCAGCGGCCCTGCCCCGAGGGCAACAGGAAGTGGCCGCACACACTCCATGTAACGCCGCCTCGTGTCCGTACGGTTCCTGGACACTGGGCGTGCTCCAAAAATGTCCAGGCACCCGAGTGACCCCAGCTTCAGACACTGGTGCCGGACGTTCAGGCAGCCGTAGGCACGGTGCCTGCCCAGACCCCACAACAGCATACAATGTGAAGCACAAAGGAAGTAAGTGAACCGCCCGAGCGAAATAGCTGTGGGCGGACACTCAGGATGGGGGGGGAGGCGGCCCGCCATCCACCGGGGAGACGCACACGCCGGAAGCAGACTCGGCGCATCCCAGCCCTGCCCTCCGCGTGACGTCCCAGGTCCACTCGGCCCAACAACAGTGCTGCCACGACAGCTCCTTCCTGTGTTTTAATTTCAACTTTTCACTGAGAGAAAATGCAGTTATAAAGTTCACCATTTTATCCTCTTTTTAGTATATTTTTAATCGATTTCAGAGAGAAGGGAGAAGAGAGAGAAACATCCATGATGAGAGAGAATCACTGATCAGCTGCCTCCTGCACGCCCCCTACTGGAGATCGATCCCACACATGGGCATATGCTCTGACCGGGAATTGAACCCTGACCTCCTGGTTCATGGGTCATGCTCAAACCCTGAGCCACACCAGCCGGGCATAAAATCATTTTAGAAAAGGATGATGGCCCAGAAGGTCCAAGGATAGTTACACCCTCCGGTGTGCCTGGCACAAACCTGCCGCCGGAGTAACCTTGGGTCACACTACAAACACGCGTTAGACTGAGGATCGGGTCACCCCGGGCCTTCTCCAGTGCTGTGCCGTCTTCACGTCTCGAAGGCGTTTGCTAGTCACATTCTGTCCCTCTCAACTGGCTGCGCATCACACCCACCATTCACCAGTTTGGGCTGGACAGGCAGGGAATGCTAACGTCACCACACGGGGCTCTGCCCGAGGGACACGCCGTGCGGCTGGGGCGCAGTGAGTGCTGGGAATGCCCAGGCGAGGGCACCACCACACACTGGGCAGGCCCACCCAGACACAGCCCAGGAGGGGGGCGCGCAGCCATTGCGGACACGGCAGAGAGGGTGTGGGCACGGCGGAGAGGGTGTGGGCACGGCGGGAGCGGGCACCGGTGCTGTCCCTCCCACTGCCCACGGTCCCTTCTCCATCTCCTGCGTGCACTGCCAGCACACGTGTCACCACTTCTCCCGGTGTGACCAGTGCTTCTACAGGCCTGACACAGGCCCCGACAGACACAGGCCCTGACACAGGCCTCGACACAGGCCCCGACAGACACAGGCCCGACAGACACAGGCCCGACAGACACAGACCCCAACAGACACAGGCCCCGACAGACACAGGCCCTGACACAGGCCTCGACACAGGCCCCGACAGACACAGGCCCGACAGACAGACCGCGACAGACACAGGCCCGACAGACACAGGCCCGACAGACACAGACCGCGACAGACACAGGCCTGACAGACACAGGCCCGACAGACACAGGCCCCGACAGACACAGGCCCCGACAGACACAGGCCCCGACAGACACAGGCCCGACAGACACAGGCCCCGACAGACACAGGCCCCGACAGACAGAGGCCCCGACAGACACAGACCCCGACAGACACAGACCCCGACAGACACAGGCCCCGACAGACAGAGGCCCCGACAGACACAGGCCCCGACAGACACAGGCCCCGACAGACACAGGCCCAACACAGGCCCCGACACCCCGACAGACACAGGCCCCGACAGACAGAGGCCCCGACAGACACAGGCCCCGACAGACACAGACCGCGACAGACACAGGCCCGACAGACACAGGCCCCGACAGACACAGGCCCCGACAGACACAGGCCCGACAGACACAGGCCCCGACAGACACAGGCCCGACAGACACAGGCCCCGACAGACACAGGCCCGACAGACACAGGCCCGACAGACACAGGCCCCGACAGACACAGGCCCCGACAGACACAGGCCCCGACAGACAGACCCCGACAGACACAGGCCCGACAGACACAGGCCCGACAGACACAGACCGCGACAGACACAGGCCCGACAGACACAGGCCCCGACAGACAGACCCCGACAGACACAGGCCCCGACAGACACAGGCCCGACAGACAGACCCCGACAGACACAGGCCCCGACAGACACAGGCCCCGACAGACACAGGCCCGACAGACACAGGCCCCGACAGACACAGGCCCGACAGACACAGGCCCCGACAGACAGACCCCGACAGACACAGGCCCCGACAGACACAGGCCCCGACAGACACAGGCCCCGACAGACACAGGCCCGACAGACACAGGCCCGACAGACACAGGCCCGACAGACACAGGCCCGACAGACACAGGCCCGACAGACACAGGCCCCGACAGACACAGGCCCAACACAGGCCCGACAGACACAGGCCCCGACAGACACAGGCCCAACACAGGCCACACTGTTCCTGTGTCGTCCCACCTTCACTTTGACAGTTTTGACTGAAAAAGACTCGAGCTGGCGAGGATGTGGAGAAAAAGGAACCCTCGTGCGCTGCTGGTAGGAATGCAGACTGGTGCAGCCACTGTGGAAAATAGTGTGGAATTTTCTCAAAAAACAAAAATTGAACTTCCGTTTGACCCAGTGATCCCACTTCTAGGAATATATCCCAAGAAACCAGAAACACCCATCAGAAAGGGTACATGCACCCCTATGTTCATAGCAGCACAACATACAATAGCTACGATCTGGAGGAGCCCACGTGCCCGTCAGCAGACGTGGTGCGTCCGCACCATGGAACACGACGCCGCAGTGAAAGGAGCATCTCTTACCCTGAGACAGCATGAGGGACCTGGAGAGCGCTGTGCTCAGTGACTTAAGCCAGTCAGAGGAAGACAGCATCCCGTGATCACACTCACATGTGGAACCAAATAAGCGGATGAATGAAACAGAACTGAGGCATGGATACTGGAACAGACTGACGGACCTCAGAGGGAAGGGGGAGAAATCAACCAGAGACCTGGCCTGCACATGTGCATAACCACGGGCACGGGCAGCGGGTGGTGAAGGCCTGGGGGGCGGGGCGGGGCGGGGACTGGGCGGAGGGGGCACCGGGGGAAAGGAGGGGACATCTGTAACACGCTCCACAGCAAAGATAAACTTTAAAAAGACTCGAGCACCGACCCTGGCAGCTGCTGGGAAGCGCCAGCCCTGGCCTCAACTTCACGACGTACCTGGATGCGCTTTGCACACACATGCACACATGCTCAGAGGCACACACATGCACACATGCACCGTGCATGCACACGCTGACCAGCACATCGCGAGGAGGAAAACCAGCAAGAAAGGAGCCCCTGAGCCGGAGCCGGCCACGCTCCCCGGAGGGAAGTGAGCGCAGGGAGGACACACGCATGGAACCATGACACTGAAAAGGCCGGCATTCCGTGACCTGTGCTCGCACATGGTACCAACGAGGAATAGCCATGCGTCGTCTCACTGGTAACAAATGACCTCATGGCTTTTGTTTCTAAATGTTTCAAAAGCGATTCCTTAGAACAGCGGTTCCCAACCGCGTGCCACGGGCCCTTTTAAACCACGCACGATCCGTCGGGCACACGTCCCTTCGGCTGTCAAATGAACAGCAGCTAACACACACACAGCTGTCCGTGTTCATAGATCGGTCTACATGCTGTTCTGTCAGGCTGGCGAAGCGTGTGCTGGGGTGCGCAGGATTTTAGTCTTAGCGCATGTGCCCTGCCTGAGGGGGTGACCAGAGACTCTCCAGCCGTGACCCTCCCCGGGGGCAGGCTCACAGCTCCCACTCGGTCGTCAGCTCCCGTGGAACAGTTCTATCATTAATACTCTCATCCCAGCCCCGGCCGGCGTGGCTCAGGAGTGAGCGTCGCCTATGAAGCAGGAGGTCACGGTTCGATTCCCAGTGAGGGCACACGCCCAGGTTGTGGGCTCGATCCCCAGTGTGGGGCGTGCAGGAGGCAGCCGATCCATGAGTCTCTCCCCTCATGGATGTTCCTCTCTCTCTCTCCCTTCCTCTCGGAAGCCAATACAAACATGTTTTTTAAACACTTATCCCCGCTCACTCCTCTGTCACATCCCCTCCCCTGCGGGCAGCGAGCTGGAGTGTGCAGACTGTAGGAAACCAGACTGTAGAAAACTGTCGGGGCCTGTGTCTGGTTTCCTGTGTCAGGACGGGCTCGTGCTCTGGATTAAACACCAGGACCTTTCCAGGGGCACAGGAGGGTCCGCGACACTGGCTCCACCACCTGGTCCAGCCGCCTGGAGCTGAGCACGGCAGGAGCGAGGGGCGCGGTCCCCCCACCAGAGCAGCCAGCACAGCAGGGAGAGCTCGGGGGCCTGAGGGAGCACAAAGGGAGGAAGGGGCTCCGTTCTGCGGGCGGGGAGGCCCGGGCAGGCGGCCCTGGAGATGCTGAGCTCGAGGAGGAGGGGAGCCGTCGGAGGAGAAACGGAAAGGAACGCAGACGCCAGGAACACAGGCCCCCTTCCCCCGCGCGGCTCCCACACACCCCTGGTCACTCGCCGGCGGAGGAGTCTCCTGGAGCCAGTCCGTGCCTCACGAAGCCTTCGGGCTTCAGTGCGCGTGAATGTTCGCCCGTTTCCCAGGGGCTGAGAGTGATGCCAGGAGTTCCACCGACAGAACCACGTCCCCATTCCTTACACACACACGCAGGCACACGCACATGCACACATGCACACACAGAGACATAGAGACACACGCACACAGGCACAGAGACACGCACATGCACACAGAGACACACAGACATTCACATGCACACATGCAGACAGACATGCACACAGGGGCGCACACATGCACACAGACACACATGCACACAGAGACACGCACACACAGGACAGGTGTGAGGCTTCGTTAATCCGCCTCCTCTAAGTCCCCTCACACAGTGAAACGACACCACCCTGTGAGCGAAACCTGTCTGCACTGGGGACTTAGTCACTGAGCACGCTGAAAACACAATCCTCCTCCATAATAAAAGGTTCCCATGCAATCGACCGAACAGAGGAACGACGGGTCACTATGACACGCACTGACCATCGGGGCAGACGCTCAACATAGGAGCTGCCCCCTGGTGGTCAGTGCACTCCCACGGGGGAGCGCCGCTCAGCCAGAAGCCGGGCTCACGGCTGGTGAGCGCAGTGGTGGTGGTGGGAGCCTCTCCCACCTCCGTGGCAGCGCTAAGGATGTCCGACTAACGGCTTAGGCCGGCTCCCCACGAGGATGTCTGACTGCAAGAGGGCGCAGGCCGGCCTGAGGGACCTCCCCCGCACCCCCCCCCAGTGCACGAATTTCACGCACCGGGCCTCTAGTTTTTAAATAATCAAGAGGGCCCACGGGCTGGAGGAATGATTCTACACTGTGTGCTCGCACAGAGGCATGCTCACCCGCTCAGGATCCCCCCTCAGGGTCCTCCTCAGGCTCCCGCTCAGGGTCTCCCTCAGGCTCCCCCTAAGGATCCCCCTCCGGATCCCCCCTCAGGCTCATGCTCAGGGTCCCCCTCAGGCTCCCCCTCAGGATCCCGCTCAGGGTCCCGCTCAGGGTCCCCACACGCTGACTGCATTTGCCATGTGTTTCCGGGCAACGTGAAGCACCACCTCTGCTCCCGCGACACCAGGGCCTCCCCTCCCTCTGGCACGTGACGTATTTCCTGTCACCACGTTTCTTCTCTGAACCTTTTCCTCTCGGGCAGCAGTTCCCACGTGGGCACACGCCCCCCAGGGGGGCAGTTTGACTTTTAAGGGGGGCGATTCGAGAATGAGTTACTAACAGTGAACTTTTTGCATTTCTTATGGGTCTAGGGGCCTCATCTACAGCATATAAATATAGATTGTGGCATATTTACACTTTCGTTCTTTTATTTTTCTCTTTCGTGGATGTCATATTCTTTGGAAGCTTGTTTAGACCAAGTTCATGGCCTTTTAGGCTTCCTCCGTGTGAATAAGAGCTCACTTTTTGAATAAGAAGAATTCTACGTCAGGGGGGGGTGGGGGGTCAGGACGTAGACATGCTTAGGGGGTGCATGGCTGAACAAGGCTGGGAACAATCTGGCCACTCGGTGTATGTATTTATACGCTGTATATGAGGCCCCTAGAACCGTAAGAAATACAAAAAGTTCACCGTTAATAACTCATTCCCGAATCGCCCCCCGTAACACAGAGCCAGAGCTCCTCGAGGACCCGGGGAGCCATCTCTCCTCACACACGTCTGCCCTGGCACGGGGAGTCCTTGATGGCCACTGACTCCGGGATCCGGGACTCATGCGGGTTCAAGGGCCTCCATCCCCAGCCCGGCCACGCCGCCCGCGCAGGGAGCCAGCGGTGACTGCCCCCCCCCCACCCCCACGCCAGGCTCCTGCCGACGACGACGCATGTGACACACAGGTAGTGACCCGTCTGCCTTCCCACCCGGAGACTCGGGCGACGGCCACCCTCAGGGCAGCTCTGGTCCCGGCTCCCACCCACCTGACAGCGCATCGTAGAACTCGTCCTCGCTGAGCACGCTGGGCGGGGAGCCGGCCACCAGCGATTGCTCTAGTTCATGGTGCTCCGTGGCCAGCACCTCCAGGGCCTCGGACAGGATCTTGGTTTTCTCCTGCTCCTGCGCCAACCTGCAGCTCCTCACCTGGAAGGAAAGGACACAGGCTCACTCGGGAGCTCGGCTTGCTTTCGCTCCAGCCAATGGCACGTCGGAATGGAAAGGCATGCCCTGCGCACACAGGTGACTGAGAAAATGCTCAGCGAACTCCGTTCCTCCCGCCTTCTCCCAGCAGCTCCGGCGAACGAAGGCGGATCGGAGCCGCCAGACCACCAGCTCCAAGGACCAGGGTCCTCTTGCGAGAGCCTCAGCCGGGCAGGAAGCACGCAGCCTCCTCAGAAACCCTCTCCCCGCACGCATCACCGTGACGTTAAGAAGCCGGGTTGGGGGCGGGGGCGGGGGATGAAAACCATCAGTAAGTGTTTGAACAAAATAAAGAACGGAAACCATCCCAGGTGACGACGGGAGCCGCTCCGAACCCTCAGTGCACGCCACCATCGCTGGCACGCCCCGCGAAGGAAGGAAGGAAGGGGCAGGCAACGAACATTTAATTTTCACTTTAAAATCCCAGGTTCTGGTTCTGATTCCCTCTCACCCTGAACGTAGGACCCTAAGAAACCGTCAAGTACAAGAAGGCAGCGCCGCCTCCCGTCCCACCCCTGCAGGCAGCGCCCCCTCCCCCGGTTCCAGGGCAGGACCCTCCCGTCAACTGTCAACTCGGCCTCCTGAGAGGGAGCGGCCGCCCAGCAGCAGCGGCTGGGCTGGGCCAACAGCGCCCGTTTCCGCGCTTCCATCTCAGATCGCTGCAAATCCAGCTGATCCGCAATCCCGCCAACCTCCAGCCGCCACCTCGCACTCGGGCGGGACCACAAGTGGGGCCTCCCGTCACCCACCGGGGCGTCGAGAAGCTCCTGTGGCCGAGCTCCTCACCCGGGAACTGAGAGGGCTCACGGGCATCTGATAGTCTAACCAGGCTTCTCTCACTCAGAACCTTCAAACTTTCTTTTTTTTTAAACAAATTTTCCTTTAAATGTGTTCTTATTGATTTCAGAGAAGAAGGGAGAGATAGAAGCATCAATGATGAGAGAGAACCATGGATCGGCTGCCTCCTGCACGCCCCACACTGGGGATGGAGCCGCAACCCGGGCATGTGCCCTGACCAGGAATCGAACCCAGGACCTCCTGGTTCAGAGGTCGACACTGACCACTAAGCCATGCTAGCCAGACAAGGTTAAACCTTTATTATCCGGGGAATCCTCCAGTCCTCAGGCACCTTCATGTGCATCGCTTTATTATTATTATAAATGAGATTGTTATCAGGAAAAACACCAATAAATGA
Source organism: Cnephaeus nilssonii (assembly GCF_951640355.1). Taxonomy (NCBI): domain Eukaryota; kingdom Metazoa; phylum Chordata; class Mammalia; order Chiroptera; family Vespertilionidae; genus Cnephaeus; species Cnephaeus nilssonii. Next base: position 93,437,461 of record NC_137082.1, read on the forward strand.
TAAATGAGCACAGAAGACACGCAACACTTGGAAAGAAAGGAATCCTATGGAATCACAATTTTTAAGAAACTGCAAAAGCCTGGCCTGGCTGGTGTGGCCCAGCGGGTGGGGCATCGTCCCGAGCTCGGAAAGGGTTGCTGGTTCGATTCCCGTTCAGGGCATGGCCCAGGTTGCAGCCTCGGCCCCCAGTGGGGGGCGTGCGGGAGGCAGCCCATCAATGTTCTGCTCTCATATCGATGTTTCTCTCCCTCTCCCTCCTTCTCTCTCTAAAAATCAATTTTTAAAAGTCTTTAAAAAATAAATTGCAAAAGACTTGCAAATATTGTTATCTAATTTTTATCTCTGAAGCACAAACGCCTTTTCTATGGCTGGAGTCAACTTAACAAACTGTTCCTCCTCTGTGTCGTGGGTTATGTAATGCAAACACCTATTTTAGAAAACGGCCAAACTGAGCACGATGTCCAAAACGGCCCTTTCTGGGCAGGAAGCACTACCAGCTGTGCCATCTGCAGGCCAGCACCGCCCCCGCGGGAGGAGCCAGGCGCCCGCCCGCTCGCCCCTTCGGCTGCACCATTTCAGCTTCTCAAACATCAAAATGCAAACGTGCTGTTGACATGTGCCTCTCAGTGCAAGAGTCAAGCAGCTATTCCCTCCCGTTAGCGAACACAGCCTCTCCGTGCCTCACGGCATCCAGCCAACTGCAGAGAAGCGGCCAAGTAAGTGATCGAGGCCCCAAATGATCACGTCGCCTCAACAAAATCTTTTCCAAAATCCCATGCAGCCCCCATCCACCTAAAACCCGCACCCTTCCCCTCTGCCTCCTCGACACCTGTCCTCACCTGTCCTCGGGGGAGCGGGGGGCGAGGGCGGGGAGGAGAGGCTGGGTCCTCGCACTAACTCGTTCTTCCCTGGTTTCTAACCTCTGCGTTTAGAAGTGAGGCTGGCGGGGGGGGGGGGGGGGGGGTGCACAGCCCTGTGGACACCGGCTCTGCGCCGAGTGAGAGGGGCCCCAAGGGTGAGCAGGCAGTGACACCATTCGGTTTACGCTCTCATCTCCTGGCTGACATGCTGAAGAAGAAACCTGCGGGGAGGTCAGGAGTAGAATCAAAAAGATCCCGCCCAAACAGCCTGGCTCAGCGGTTGAGCATCAACCTATGAACCAGGAGGTCAGGGTTCGATTCCCGGTCAGGGCACAGGCCCGGGTTGTGGGCTGGATCCCCAGAGTGGGGCGTGCAGGAGGCAGCCGATCCATGGTTCTCTCTCATCACTGATGTTTCTCTCTCTCTCTCCCTCTCTTCCTCTCTGAAGTCAATAAAAAAATAATTGGGAAAAAAGATCCCTTACGAGGACCTGCAGCCCCCGGAGAGACGGACCAGAGCGGCGAGGGGCGAGGGCCCAGGTCTGGGTGTGCTGCAGGCCGCGACCCGGGCGGCTGACTGGCTGTGAGAGGAGCGGCGCCGAGGGTGACCGGGGTTTGGCCTGGGCAGCGCAGACAGAGCCGTCACTCACGAGCTAACACGGTGACGACGCGGGAGGGACGGCAGCCAGGACACACTCATAAATGACATGTGAGGTGCCATCGGACTTCCAGAGAGACGCCAGGCGGCCCAGACCCAGGCACCGATTTCCTTCTGACGGAGAAACGAGAACACGCCGGCGACGAGGCCGGAGAGGAGGGAGGACAGAGAGCAGGCGCGTGGGCCTGGGGAGGTTCGAGGAGGAGTCACGGGAGGAAAGAGGGATCGACAGGTCAGACACCAGTGACAGATGCACGAAGCGGGACCTGAGAGACTGGTTCGGTGAGGGGCCCGCGGGGGGCGTGGCGGCAGCAGCTCCAGGGCGTCCAAGGCAAAGAGCCAGCTGCCGGGTGGGAAAGTAAGAGAAGGAAGCTGGAGGGCGGGAGGCTGTCCCGAGGGGCCTCGCTGGCAGGGAAGGAGGAAACCGAGGCAGCAGCTGGGGGGCGAGGGGCAGAGGCTTTACTGGAGCAACAACCACGAGTGTTTCCACACAAGGGGAGACTCTGCAGGGAGGGGTTACCGATGCAGGAGCGAGGGGGGAGCTCCTGCAATGGGGGCTGGAGGTCTCACCTCCCCCTCCCCCCGTGTGCAGCTGGCCTTTGCTAAGGGCACGAAAGGGCGTCCTTAGCTGCAGGAGAGAGGGAGGGTGTGTGGGCACAGACTCAGGGGGCAGGTGGGCGGGGAGAGCCCTCTGACTGCTCAGGGGGCAGGTGGGCGGGGAGAGCCCTCTGACTGCTCAGGGGGCAGGTGGGCGGGGAGAGCCCTCTGACTAGAGGAAGGCTGTTTTTCAGTCAGTCTGACAAAACAAGCTTCAAGTATCCTGGGTTTATATTGATTCTTCCAAGCATCACTATCACTTCTGTAAGCCCCGCCCCCTTACTTTCCAGCTATTTCTCCGGGGCCTGTGTACTGGGCTCCGTCCTGGATTCAGGCGTATCCGGTTACCCCCGAATTCTTACCTGGCTTCATTGCTCCTTCCGCCGCGGTGCATGTGAGAAACAGGGCGAAAGGAAACAGACAATGAGGTCATCGACCGACGGCCCCCGCCTGCCATGTAACGAGAAGCCCGGTCTCCTCAGGTTACAGAGGACCGAAGAGCTGCCTGAGGTTAGAACGAGGTCACTCCGAGGCCTGGTCGCCCGGCACGGGGCGCTGCTCCTGACCCGCTAACTGGCACTGCCCAGTCCTCGATCCGGCCCGCCACGGGGAAGGCAATCCGCCGGGAGCTCCCGGGTCCCCTCTGCCCGAGGCCCTGCCTGGGAGACGAGGCCTTCGATGCCGACTCGCTGACAGGCTCTGAGTAACAGGCCCCCAAGGAGCTTGTTAAACTGAACGGCTGCTGGTGACCCGGTGGTGACTCCGAGGTTATCTTCAGACACTCAGACCCGGTAAGAATCCGGGGGTAACCGGATACGCCTGAATCCAGGACGGAGCCCAACAGACAGCCCCGGAGAAACAGCTGGAAAATAAAGGGGGGCTGGAAGGAGGGGGCAGTGGTAAACCCAGACTGTCTGATGCTTATTTATCAGACAGATTTAAAAACAACCTCATGACGATAAAATCAACTGGAGACTAGTACTAGAGAAAACAATGTAATAAATAAGTTTAGGTTTTACATTTCTTTTAAAAAAAAAAAAGCAGAAAAGAGAAATGTCTTTTGAAACGAAAGAACTGTTCACATCCACGTAAGCTACCAACCGTCGGCTTCACGCATACCCACCCCACAGCCGTGTCCAGGGAACGGGCCGGCCGGTTACGGATCGTGAGCCAGAGATCACAAAAACTGCCAATTAGAACACGCACACAAGGAACGCCGACAGTAAGTTACATGTCCAAATCTACACGCCTGTTACACTCCAGAAACGGCCCTTCACAGGTGTATATTCCTAAAAGCACTATGCACCTCCATGTATCATTTCCAATGCGTAAGATCCTAGATTGTAATGTAATGTATTAAAAGCGTCAAAAGGTAAATCATAGACCAGAATGTTAAACTGCCATGTCAGGTAATAAACCAATTTTGGCTACATCAAAATGGTAAAATCCTAAACCAACCGATTTAATAAAGATTCTGAAATTCTTACACGTCTGTTTTTTATCATGTCTGTTTTAACTCTCCACCAAATGGTCATTCGTGATTGTCCTTCCCACTGCGAGGGAGGGTGCCTGGAACCTGCTCGGAGGGAAGTACGGAATAACATTTCAAACGAATAAACATCAAGGTGCAGCGAAGCAGGACAGGGAGCGGGGCCAGAAGCAATGCAAATAACTTGTACAAAGAAGACCCTGCAACCAGCTCTGACAAGCACTTCAAAGTTTACCAAGAAGGGTAACGATTTCATGGTGCAGGACCCTGAGCAAAAATGCCTCCAACTTCCGTAAAAGAGTTTCTTTGGCGGAAAGGACTTAACCTCACGAGGACCTGTACAGGAAGCTGGTTCTGTGTGCACCGGGCTATCTCCACGTCTACGACTAACAAAGTGCACGCGTCGCACTGAGTGTCAACGGCGCCTGTACGTGCTGGCAGGCCGGCGACCCTCCTAGCCGCCCCAGGAGGAATACGTGTATCTGTAAAACCGAGTGTCACTAAGTTTGCTACTTGCCAAAGGTGAGCAGAGGAGTAAGAACTCAATCTGCCTGTTTAGGGACCCATGTTTGCGTTACCAGATTTTGCCACCAATCTGCAAAACTTGGCATCGAACCCGAAGGGGCGTTGGCGAGGCGCTGAAAGTGAGGCTGTGTCGGCGGCCGCACCTCCTGCTCGCGCCCTTCTCCTCTGACCCCGCAGGGCCGCTGGCCACCAGCCCCGTGGGAGCCCAGGCCGAGGTCCGAGGTTCGGTGAGACACCCCGTCCCGCCACGCCTCGCCCTGGTGGCTGAGCGTCGGCCTAGAAAGAGCCTCCTCTCACATAAACACGCATACGGGCTTCACGGCGTGTGAACCGGAGGTGAAGGTCCTTGTTCGGGGGTGTGACCGCGGCCTCCTGCACCCCCACGGGGACCGCGCTCTGTGCCAGAGGAGGAGCACAATGCCTCAAGAAGCAAGACGTTTAATCACCCCTAACCACACCTCGCTCCCAGGGGTCCTCCAGGGCTCTGTCGTTGATAATTGTGTGGAGAAATAAAACCCTAGGGAAGCCTCCCAACTCCAGCGTTTTAAAGAAACGGGAGGTTATTTACATCACAGTAAACACCTCCATGTTACATGTGCCGTTCAGTGAATCTTCACAGATGTGTGACCCCTGCAGCCAGCGTCCTGCACGCATCAGCGCTTCTCCAGTCCCCTCTGCCTGAGTCTGCGTGTCCCTTTGAGTCCCTCTCCCAGCCCCCAGCCCCGCCCCCCCGGCAGCCGCTGCCCTGACCTCTGTCCCCAGGAGTGAGGTCTGTCTGTCCTGAAGGGCAGCGTGGGGCCTGGTGGGTGGGCTCCATGTCTCGTTCTTTCAAAGGCGGATGCTCTCCAGAGGCATCCGTACTGCTGCCCCGAGCCACCCAACAGCGCACACGTTCTCAGCAACGCACCCCTAGGCGCTGCGTCCTGTGCGAGCAGACCTACGTGGGTCAGCCTACCACACACGTGGGCTCTGTGGTCTAGCCTACACACACGTGGGCTCTGTGGTACCGACTTCCACACACGTGGGCTCTGAGCCTGCACAGCACATCACTGTAGATAACAAGGTGAGGGTCAAGCAAACAGGAGATGAGGCCACGAGGAGCTGAGGCAAACACGCGAGGGATGCGGCTGCTGCGGGCGCAGGTGTGACAGGACTGCTCACAGCAAGCGTGCTGTGTGCGCAGGAACAGCGCCCGCCAACGTCACGAAGTCAGCACACGAGCCGCCACAGAGCTGTTTGCTGTAAGCATCAGCATCACGCACCGCCGGTGCCAATTTCACACGACGGCAGGTCAGTGAGTCTGTCCACGCAGCGTCACCTCATCCCGTGAGTGGAGCCCTGGGCCAGACGTATGACGACGTGAGGAAGGCGGCGGCACCCCAGGCACCAGGATCTCTCGGCGCCATGGTAACCCCACGGGACCACCTCGTGCACCAGGCCCAGGCGACCGGGCGCCCTTCCGTGGCTCAGACTCGTACGCGCACGTCTCTCCTCGCACCGCGCTGCGTCGCCCCTGAACAACAGACCCGATTCCAAGCCCCCTTTCCTGCCGCCTCCACCGGCTCCGGGAACAGCCTCCTGCACGTGCTGAGCACAGAGCCCGGAAGGACCATCTTTGCTGTCACGGGTTCTGATGTTTATTCTATTTTGATCAGAGTTTTCAGTCCCAAGCCGGGGGGCGGGGGGGGGGGGGGGGGAGACAACAAGCTGGAATCACAAACTCCGTGGGAGGACAACACGGATACCGGAAAGCCGTGCACCCGGCCTCACCAGTCACGGCCAGGAGTCCTCCCCGGGGCCTGAGACCGCCCGTGGGCGTGAGCCACTCCAGGCTGGAAGCACCGCTGAGCTGAGCCGCCTCCCGGAAGCTCTGGAGCACACACCCCCGCAGACACGCCTTCTTGTTGTGACAGCCCGTGCTTATTTTCACCAAATACAAATCTCGCCCTGGCCGGTGTGGCTCAGTGGATGGAGCATCGGCCTGTGGACTGAAGGGTCCCAGGTTCAATTCCAGTCAAGGGCACAGGCCCGGTTGTGGGCTTGATCCCCAGTGTGGGGTGTGCAGGAGGCGGCCAATCAATGATTCTCTCTCATCACTGATGTTTCTATCTCTCTCTCCCTCTCCCTTCCTCTCTGACATCAATAAAAAAATATTTTTTAAGAAATGCAAATCTTATGAGCAAACAAAATTATCTGTAAAATAAAATTAAACAAGTGATTTGAAGATTTCCGAAGTCCTAAAGCAGTGGACATGGGTTCTTAATTTTCCTTCGTTGGGGGCACTTGAAATGTACTTTCTGATTTTTTAAAAGGAAAGAAAACACCCAATGCCTGTGAGCTGGTGCCCTCACGCCTTCCAGGCCCAGCAGGTCACACCTCCCAAGCAGGAGTCATTCCTCCCCCACGCTCTTCACGCAACAAACACTTCAGCCCCTACACGCGCCAGGCAGCCAGACTGCGAGTCAACAGTGAACAGAACAGACACAACCCCTGTCCTCTGAGAGCCTGCAGCCGACGGCGGGAAGCAAAACACGTAGAGGAGGGACATATTTAAGGTGCTAGGTGGTGGAAAACATCACACACACATACGTGCATGCACACACACATCCATGTAAACACACATACATGTGCACATACCTGTGTGTATGAGCGTACACAAACACATATGCACACACAGTGCACGGGCACAGATCACATGCACCTGTATGTCTACGTGCATGCACGTGTACACACACATACATATGCATGCATACGTGCACCTGTGTGCGTGCATGCACGATGTACACACTTACACATGCATGCACACACACACAGGGGAGGAGTTGGGGACACAGGACAGCCAGAGGACTCGCTGCGCAGGTGCCGCTGGATGGGAGGCTGAGGAAGGCGAGGGAGCGCCAGGCCAGCACCTGGGGGAGAGTAACCCCCCGAGAGCAGCAGTCCTGAGGGGGGTGGGAGCACAGCCAGGCTCCCCAGAACAGCCGGCAGGTGAGGGGGGAGCAGAGGCCCCGAGGTGGGCGCAGAGCTTCCCTCGGCACGGGCAGGTCCTCACAGCGCCGAGGCTTCTTCCTGCCCGGCCACGCCCACTCGAGGTGCCTGAGCTTCACGGGACACTCGCCTCGCTTCTGGGTGACACGCTCTGACAAGAAGCCTGATGGTCAGGGAGTGAGGAGAGGAAGAGGTGGGAGGAGGGGGAGGGCTGGGAGGAGGGGGAGGCCTGGGAGGAGAGGGGGAGCTGGGAGGAGGGGGAGGCCTGGGAGGAGGGGGGGAGCTGGGAGGAGGGGGAGGGCTGGGAGGAGAGAAAGAGGTGGGAGGAGAGGGAGGGCTGGGAGGAGGGGGAGGGCTGGGAGGAGGGGGAGGCCTGGGAGGAGAGGAAGAGGTGGGAGGAGAGGGAGGGCTGGGAGGAGAGGAGAGCTGGGAGGAGAGGGGGAGCTGGGAGGAGGGGGAGGGCTGGGAGGAGGGGGAGGCCTGGGAGGAGGGGGAGGCCTGGGAGGAGAGGAGAGCTGGGAGGAGAGGGGGAGCTGGGAGGAGAGGGGGAGCCGGGAGGAGGGAGAGCTGGGAGGCTCGGACTCGGTGACAGCTGGAGGAACCGGAGGGGCTGGCTGGGCAGAGGGGTGACTGTCGCTCTAAAAGCTGAGGGCTGCCACGAGGGAGCTCTTCTCTGTGATGCCAGCGCAGACGCAGCAGCGGCATCAGAAAGGGGGACCCTCTGCCCAGTGTAGCTCCACGCTGGCCGTTCTCCGGAGGCAACTCGTGACGGGAACAGCAGCAGGAGGGCGGGCCAGTACCCAGGTAGCTTACCGCCGGCCAGGTGCTCCCACAAGCACTGGGAATATGGCCCACACCCTCCTCCCACGTCCTGTGGGCGTGGTGTTAGGATGAGGAAACAAGCATTCCTACCACATGACCTCCCAGGCTCACGTAACCAGCACGTGACCGCGCCGGTGCTCACCAGGCTGACTCGGTCTCCCAGCTCACGGCCTAGGCGCTCACATGTCTGTATGTTCACAGGATAAGGGCCTCTTTGTTCACAGTCCAAAGCTGGAGGGGGATGTCTGCAAATGGAAGAAAGCCAGGTGGCCTCCAATTTCCTGTTATAATTTTGTGATTATATTTTCCCAAGTTTCCATCTTGTTTTTAGAATTTTCCTTTGATTTCATTGTTTCTAGAAATTCTGTACTCTGTATGGCTAAGTCTCAACGAATAACTTCATTACAGAACACGTCAAATTCCTATCGGCTTTAACGCTCAGGTAATCGCTCTCTGGCTGTGAGTGACCTAGTTCCCTTATTAGCCCACGTACAGGTCCTCGCAGGTTGGCCTCTCTCAGCTCTTTACTGTCCTTGACTCTTGTTCTGTGTCTGTGGCGACTCAGCCATATCTCCATTTTCCCGTTCAGACAAGAAAAAATTTTCAACTACATAATTAATTACCTCTCAAAAGACAACGCAAACCAACATTTGGTACCGAAAGTAGAGGAAGATGGTGCCGCGGTTCTCACCCGTGGAGGGGAGGGGGTCGGAGAACCTTCCTGAGCGGCTGGAGAAGTGGCAGGAAGTCACTGCTCGAGGCAGCGGGGGTCCCTGTAAAAGGCCGTCGGGCAGCCCTGGGGCAGCATTTGGACAGAAAGAGTGACCCTCTACTTCTGAACACGTTTCTCCACACCGCACACCCGTCAGGACGGCCACTGCAAAAACAACACACACACACACACACACACACACACACAGAAATGACAAGTGCTGGCGAGGATGCGAGAATCTGGAACACGGTGCCTGCTGGAGGGAATGTGAACGGACGCAGCCACTGGGGAAACTATGCTGAGCCCTCAAAAACCAACAACAAGATCCCCACGTGACTCAGCAGTTCCACGGAGAGCACAGCTCTAAGAACTGAAAGCAGACACGCAGAGAGAGTCGCACATGCGTGTTCCTAGCAGCACTATTCACAACAGCCGACGGATGATGCGTACACAGCACGGGGTGCAGACATGCCACGAACTGTGTTATTCAGCCTTAAAAGGAAAGTGATTCCGACACATGCTACAACACAGATGAAGCCTGAAGGCATCATGCTTAATGAGATCGAAGAGTCACACAGAAAATGTACTGTGTGATGCCACTCCAGGAAATTCCCAAAATAGAATTACCCTCCCTGAAGCCACGCGGGGGCACGGGACCCTCCGCCACGCCACGGGAACGCTGCCCGCCAGCGGCTGCCTCCTGGAAAGGTGGTACGAGCACAGAACCGTGTGCACGCTCCAGGCAGGACCGCGACGTGACAGCCCACGCAGGTGCTGCGGACGGACGAGCCGCACCCCCTGGCATGGATTCCCTTAAGGCCAACGGAGTGAGAAATAGAATTATGCCCTTTCAATTGTCCACAAGGAAAAAATATCAGTTCATTAGGGCAAACAAATCCCCTTTGCCCTTCGCTCTCACTCCTCACGGTGGTACATGGGGAAATGCAGGTATTTGGGAGCAAAACAATCAGTAATGTCATCAAACGCAACGTTTTCAATGGCCCGCCCTAAAACGAGGGTGTAATTCGAATTCACACCTGAGGGCCACTTCCCAGAAAACCAAGAAAACACGGCTCAGACTGTGGCATTCTGGGAGTCTAGTTCCATTTGAGGACTAAACTGAAAAGGGTAGAGAAATGGTTCAAACCCGTGTCACCCAGAAACGTGACCTCTGCCGCAGCGGCCGCAGCAGACGCACGCCTGTCGCTGCGAGCCTGGCCCGGGGCCAGGGCAGCCGGAAGGCAGGACGCTGGCCGTCGCTCGTGTCCCCAGGAGGCATCCTGTGTCAGACTGAGGCGCGCTTCTCTGGGCCCAGCGCTCTGACCGAGATGGCCGGCTCTGTCCCGGGTCCGTCCCCCGTCCAGGCCCTGTGACACAGGGTGCTCTCCAGCTCTGAACGCGGCCGACGCTGGGTTAGCGCCACGTCCCCTCCCAGCGGCATGCACTCGGCGGCACTGCCCCTCCCAGCCTCCCCCCCCCCCTCAGTGACGGAGGAGAGCTCACTCGTGTCCGTGCAGGCGCCTGGGTGAGGCGGTGCCTGTCCTTTTGCCGTGGATGGACTAGTGCCCACCTGAGCCGCGAAATGAAGACGACCAGGCCAGGTGCTCCCATCGATGGCCGAGCCTGTGATTCGGGGCTGTGAGCACGAGTCCACGCACAAGGCAGAGTACAGGTGAGCAAAGACAGCACTCGGGATTAAATCCTTTTGTCACAGGGAGAACTGAGACTAAACACATGCACGAGCTTAATTTCTATTCACTGTTAAAACCCAGAACAAGAGTCTCCCCAAGAAACATCACTAAAAGGCAAGGCGGTGCCTCAAGTAAGCGCAGGAGGCCGAGCCCCGGCAGCAGCAGATCACTGGCAAAGGGCCAGGCACCGGGGTGTCTGCCGGATGCCCCCCGAGCCCTCTGGGAGGCTGTGAGCTGCTCCCTTCTGGGGAGGAGGGTGCCTCGGGGCCTGGCTCAGCCCCTGAGCAGAGCGGAGCCTGCCACGCCCGCCCCACCCACAGCTCTCATGTCGGGGGCTTCTGACCCCACGCCACAGACCACGTTTCCTCCGCTTCGCTCTGCCCGGATTGAGCACAAAACCCTCTCACGATACTTTTCTGAAAATAAAGCCCAGGAAACGCACCTGTAGAAACGGACAGTGTGTCCCGATCTCCTGTGAGCCCTGGGGCAGCTCGAGCAGGAGAGGGAGGGCTGTCACTAGCCCTGTGTCCCACGGGAGCGTGAGTCTGGGGCCACGTGGCCGGTGTCACTGAGCAGGAAAGGGTCCCTGGCCTGGAGCCCAACCCTTGGGCTCCCGACGACGCAGGCCGGCACCGGACCACCCATGCCCCCTGCCCAGCGCTCCCCGCGTTCTCCCGGACGGCGCTGGGCTGTACGAGGAGCAGCAAAGATCCTGCCCGGGTGAACAGGTGCCCCTCTGAGAATCGGAGGAGAATCGGACGCAACTCACCCGTCTCCTCGCGGGGGCTGGAGCCACAGTTCTAGCCAGTGGAATGCGTGGGTCGGACCACGGAAACCCTCCAAGGATCGGGAGGGGCCAGAAACCTGGGAAGCAGGACAACGGGGGAGGAGGGAAGAGAGGATCCGTCTTCTGCACCAGCCAAGGATCGGGGAGAGGAAAGAAGCCGTGAGGGTGAGGGGGAAGCAGGAGGGTGGCGCAGCAGGTGGGAGAAGGAAAAGACGATGAAAATACCAAGCAGTGGCCGGCCGGCGTGGCTCAGTGGTTGAGCATCCCCTAGGAACCAGAAGGTCAGGGTTCAATTCCCGGTCAGGGCACAGGCCCGGGTTGTGGGCTCCACCCAGTGTGGGGCGTGCAGGAGGCAGCCGATCCATGATTCTCTCATCATTGATGCTTCTCTCTCTCTCCCTCTCCCTTCCTCTCTGAAATCAATAAAAATATACATATTTTTAAAATGCCAAGCAATGGGAACAAGGACGAGCTGGGTAAGAGAAATATGTGAGCGCCACACCTTCCCAGCCTCAGGAGTGTTAACCCCAGGCGGGCAGGCCCATCAGCCACGCAGAGGCCTTGTCCCGAGAGTGTCCAGGACACCCGCTGTGAACGCCTGGCAGGAAGTCATGGGCAGCGCTGGCGGGGGTTGTTCGCTAAGTTACGAAACTGGAACTAAAAATCTGAATTCTGGAAAAGACACGTTTGAGCACATGATCCTCTTTCAAGAGACAAAGGATAAGACACGGGCAGGTCCTCGGAAGCATGAACTAGAAAGCGACAGAGATAACAATAACGACGAACTTAAAAGAAAAAGTCAGCAGAAAGCTAAAGACGGCTCTTCCAAAAACAGCCACCAAAGCTCAATGAGCCTCGCTTTAGAGAGAGGGGTTTCTGTGGAACTTCCCAGTAAGTCCTCGGGGAAAAGGGTGAAGGTTAGGTAAAGCACACCTAACTACAGATCCAGCGTACGTTGCGAAGATTGTTTTTAAAATATCGTGAACATCTTTACATTTCAAAACTTGAGTGAAAAAACAAATCCCTGGAAATACAGACCTTGTGGAAATGGACACAAAAGAATGAGGAGGGATGCTGCCGGCCTGTCCCGGGGCCATGCCGCCTTCACACGGAACTGGAGGAAGTCCGTCCCCATGAACAGACGCTAAACCCCCAGAAACCAAACCAAGCAGGACGGCACAGAAACACGGCCGCCCGAGGGGGTCTGCTCAGGGGCAGGGGTGGCTGCGCACGCGAACGTGTCACTGGGCACCGGAGCAATTTTTTAAAAAGCTTAATAGACGCAGAAAGAACATGTGATAAAACTCAACACCCCTTTCACGATAAAAAAAAAAAAAAAAAAAACTTTATCAACAACATAAGGACAAACGGGAACTCTGTTCATCTGATGAATGGTATTTACTAAGTATCATTCCCGACAGCGAATCGCTAGAGCCAGAAGCATGCTGTCCTTGAAAACCAGGGTGAGCCCGGACCCCTCAGCTCCTGGCAGCTCTGTCCTGACCACCCGCCCGCCCCCCAGACCCCTCAGCTCCAGGCAGCTCTGTCCTGACCGCCCACCCCCCCCCCCGGACCCCTCAGCTCCAGGCAGCTCTGTCCTGACTGCCCGCACGCCCCCCCCCCCCGGGACCCCTCAGCTCCAGGCAGCTCTGTCCTGACCGCCCGCCCGGCCGCCTGCTGCGTCAGCAACCAGGCGGTGGGAGGACTGAGAGGCAGGACCAACGTGCCCTCCACAGAGGCCGGAGCCAGCTTCCCTCTTCTGCTCTCACTTCCCACGCTCTCCTCGCCTGCTGCAATCTGGCTTCTCCGCATCCTGCGTGCAAACGGCACTGACCGCTGGCTGCCCACCCGTAACCCCGGTCAGCTCCCCTCGCGACCCCTGGCCGCTGACCCCTGGCCTCCGTCTCGGCCTCTCCTCCTGCCTCCCTCCCAGGCCCCGCCTCCACGGCTGCGACTGACTTCGAATGTGGATCCATCCTCATCCCAGCCCTTTCCAGCCGCCCTGCTCCTGGGGGTGTTCCTGCCTCCTTCACCCCCCGTTTGTTCAGGTGACTCCCCAAACCAGTGGTGCCCACACTGCAATGGGACACCCCGACGTGGGTGTCATCATGTCCAAAGGGGAGCCACTCTCCCCACCCCCTTTACCACCTCTTCCGTCACCTTCACCAGGGACTCGGGCCCACACCTGGGTCATGGGTGACGCCCCACCTCCTCCCTCCTGCCCCCCAGTCCCTCCAGCATCTCACATCCTCGCCTTGCGAGGGCTGCCCCGCGCCTTCTCCTGGAATTCCGGCCATGCCCCTCCCCCTCACAGGGAGCAAATCCGATTAAGTCTCCGCTGACTGCGTCTCCCGGAGTCTACCTGCCCGTTAAGATCCCGACTCCTCAGGCTGACAGTCTTTCAAGAAGACCCTGCTGCTGCTCCTCCAGCCGGACACCCTGCGTTCCGCCCTGAGGACCACCCGCTAGGCCCTCCCAGCTCCTCCAGCCGGACACCCCGCGTTCCGCCCTGAGGACCGCTAGCTAGGCCCTCCCAGCTCCGAGGGTGTGCTGGGCTTCTCCGGGCCTGGGCCACCTGGCTCCCACGGCGACCCCCCCCCCCCCCCCCCCGTTAGCGAGGCAGGCAGGCACAGCAGGGCCTCCCAAGGCGGGCATCAGTGCACACTGAATGAGGACAAAACGCTCAGAGGCCCCCCGGACCCCCCACAGGAAAGTGGCGTAGCGACAGATGCCACCTACGGTGCCCGCCACAGGAACGCACAGGAGGCACAGGCCTAACACCGGCAGGCGGGAGGAGGAAACGTGTATCTGCCTGCAACTCACTCTCAACGCCTCAGCTCCCGGCTCCCTGAGAGCAGTGGTCGGCAAACTCGTTAGTCAACAGAGCCAAATATCAACAGGACAACGATTGAAATTTCGAGAGCCAAATTTTTTAAACTTAAACTATATAGGTAGGTACATTGTTATTAACTTAATTAGGGTACTCCTCAGCTGGCCTTTGCTAAAAACTCAAGGGGCCAAAGAGCTGCATGTGGCTCGAGAGCCGTGGTTTGCCGACCACTGCCTGAGAGGAACGTGGTGGGAACGAAACAATCCCCCCCCCCCCCCGCCCACTACAGCCTCAGTACCGTTGCTACAAACTTACCAGGATAGATCCTGGGTCACGTGGAGCATGTGAAGCCACACACACACACACACACACACACACACGCACACACACACTGCTAATGAAAACCTTACGTATTTTTTGTTCAAAATGCCACAAAAGTTATCAAAATAAAAACCAGCTTCATCACCGATAAGGGTTTAATCTCCAACATTTACAGGGAACTCATACAACTCAACAAAAGGAAGATAAACAACCCAATCAAAAAATGGGCAACGGACCTAAATAGATACTTTTCGAAAGAAGACAGAAGGAAGGCCAAGAGGCATATGAAAACATGCTCAAAGTCACTGATCATCCGAGAGATGCAAATCAAAACGACAATGAGGTACCATCTCACACCTGTCAGAATGGCTCCCATCAACAAATCAACAAACGACAAGTGCTGGAGAGGATGTGAAGAAAAAGGAACCCTCGTGCACTGCTGGTGGGAATGCAGACTGGTGCAGCCACTGTGGAGAACAGTATGGTGTTTCCTCAAAAAATTAAAAATGGAACTCCCATTTGACCCAGTGATCCCACTCCTAGGAATATATCCCAAGAAACTGGAAACATCAATCAGAAAGGATATCTGCACCTCTATGTTCATAGCAGCACAATTCACCATAGCTAAGATTTGGAAACAGCCTAAGTGCCCATCAGCGGATGAGTGGATTAGAAAACTGTGGCACATCTACACAATGGAATACTACGCTGCTGTAAAAAGGAAGGAACTCCTACCATTTGCAACATGGATGGATCTGGAGAGCATTATGCTAGTGAAATAAGCCAGGCAGAGAAAGATAAATATCACATGATCACACTCATTTATGGAATATAATGAACAACATAAACTGATGAACAAAAATAGATCCAGAGACAGAGAAACATCGATCAGACCATTAAACCTCAGAGGGAATGTAGGGGAGGGTGGGGGTAAGGGGGAGAGATCAACCAAAGGACTCGTATGCATGCATATGGGCCTAACCAATGGACACAGACAACAGGGGGTGAGGGCATGAGGAGAGGGGTAGGGGGATAATAGGGGACTAAGGACACATACGTAACACCATAATCAATAAAGAAATCTAAAAAAATGAATAAATAATAAAATAAAAATAAAACCCAGCTTCATTTTACATCATCTTTATTTAACTAGCGTCCTAGCTGTTTCCAAAATTAATCTGTATATTTCTGGATGACATATACAAGTTAGCAACGTGGGAATGTGTGTTGAATAATGCAGACGCAGTAGAAAGTCTACATTTCTACCTCTGAAAGGGATCAGGGTTTCCTCACAATCCTCAGGAGCTGACACACGCCATGACCTGAGTGCCAGAGGCGCCGGTCCCTTTACCCAGCCTCACCCGCTGACCGTGCACAGTCACGTCCTGGCTCCTCTGAGCAGCAGGTGCACGTCCCTGGTGTGCACACTCCGCCTGGACAGTCACAGGCCTTCGCCTTTATCATGGGAACCCAAGGAGCCTGTGCGTTCCCCCAATCTGCAGGGGAGAGGTCACGGGGTCCCTTCCCATCTAAGACTCCCCTAAACCTGCCTCCAGGCTCCGGGCCTGCGGTCAGCCCCGGGACAGCGCGCCCCTGGGCACGCACAGGGAGGCCCTCGCCAAGGCCACCGCTCCGGGGGCGGAGCGACCCGGTGTCCTCAGACCTCAGACCGGAGACATTTACATTCAGGTTCCCAGCGCCCCGCCTCACGTGACTCCGCCAACGCGCATTTCCAGCATTTTTCCCTTTTGGGAGACAGCCCAGCGGAGCAGCGAGGTCCCCGAAGAAAAGCTTCCCCCTGTCTGCCTCCGACCGCCTCCCTCCCGTCTGTCCTCAGACCCTTCACACCCAGAAACTTTCCATCTGTCCGCAGTTCAGAGGGACCAGGCGCCTGCTCCCCGGCGTCTCGCCCTCCTCCCCCCACCCCTACCCCTCCAACCCAGAGAAACACCAGAGGGTTCGGGTTCGGGTTCGGCTACAAAGGCCGCCTGTGAGTCATAAACATCCTCCAGCAAAACAAAGTCGGGAGCGCCCCCCCCCCCCCCCCCGCGCGTTTCCCGGGACCTTCAGAGGCTGCTCCACCGCGAGCGCGAGGCCCCGCCACTGTCCGCGAGGCCGGACGGGCACCCCCTGGGAAGGTTACCCCGTGCCCTTCACCCCGCCCGCTGCCCGCCCTGCTCCCCGCGCTCAGGTGAAGGGGCGTCCCCGGGGCTGCCCGCGGGGACCGGGACCGGGAGCCGCAGGGAGACCGTGGGCAGGGTCCCCGCTCCCCGCACCCTCCCTGCTCCCCGCCCCCCGCAGCCCGGCGGCCGCACTTGCCTCCAACTGTTCCCGGATCTACTCGCAGCCCCAGGTCGCCGCCCCCCCGCCCCCACACCCACCCCCTCACCCCCGCTCCCTGCCCGGCTCCCCCGCCCTCCGAGCCTGCGCCCCGCACGCCCACCCACCTGGGCCGGGTCTGGGGATCGGGGATCCGGGATCCGGGATCCGCTCCGCCCGTGCTCCTCCGCCGGCGCCGGCTCCGCCGCCGAATGCGCTCGGCCTGCTCTCCGCCTCCCTGCAGCCGGCCGGGCGCACCCAGGGTGGCCCCGCAAGGTCCCCTAAGTCACCTTCGTGCAGCCGGCCCGCCCCGGCCGGGCGAGGTCAGCGGAGGCGGCCCTGCCCCGCTGAGCGCTGACTCGGCCCCGAGGTCCCGGCCTGGGCCGCAGGGCCGCCTCTGGGCGCGGAGCTCGGGCGCGGGCACGGCCTGCAGCGGCGCGGCTGCTGGTCCTCCGGCCCCTCCTCCCGCCTCCCCCTGCGTCCGGGAGGCGCGGGTTGGACCTGCCGGGGGCAGAGACGCTAGCGGGCGGCTCCGGGAATTGGGGGGAGCAGGCAGGGAACTGGGGGGAGGCAGGCAGGAAACGCTACCCGCGCTCCGTGCATCCCGCAGAGGCCGCGGGTCCAGGCGGCGCGCTGAGCCCTCTGCTGGAGACGCCGGCCCTGCAACTTTTAAATGCCGCCCGCCCCGGGGAAGCGGGAACCCTCTCCCCGCGCCCCCACCTCCCGGCGCCCCCACCTCCGGGATAAGGGACACTTGGTCCATGAAGGCCGCGCTGACCTCCACTCAGTTCCGGGTACTTTCTGGGCCACCACTGGGACAGGAGGAAGAAGAGCGGCCTTCACCTGCCCTGGGAACCCTGCCTCGGGAACAGACGGGTTCATTGCGGCCAGGCTTGGGGGTACACACTTGCCAGAGGCAGGAAACGCCACACACTGCGCCTCGGGAGGTTGGGGCTGTGGCAATCCCGGTGGACAGCGAGGCGCGGACTTTCTGTCCCAACAGTAGCTTCAGCCTTTCTAATGCTACAAAGCTGCCCTCGACCTTCCGGAACGAGTCACACGGAACAAAACTGAGTACCTGCTGGCAGCTCCCAGGTGAGCTCCCTCCCGCAGCGGGGTGCGGGGTGCGGGCCCCGGGCCAAGACCAGGAGGCCCGAGGCAGGGTCCTGAGGAAATGCGAAAGCCATAAGGCGCCCCGCGCCTGCGAACCCGGTTTGCTGTCTCTTTTTAAAGAGTAAACAGCATATTTCAGAAAGTCTTACTTGGTACTGAGAGGAGCCCTCGCTCAGTCTCCCTGCGCCCTGAAAGCGGGAGGCGGGATCCAGGTATAAAGTGGTGCCGGGCAGCAACCGCGCCACAACCAGCACGCATGCGCCTGCGGTTCGGGCTGGCTGGGGCGCTCTGGGAAAGAGTCTCCGATTTGGAGATGGAATTCCCAAACATCTTCCGTTTGTTCAAGGTCAAGAAGGCAGCGTTGGCTGGTCTGACGCAAAGCCTTTTAGTCTTTCCTTTGTACGTTCATGTACATCACCCAAACCCTAGCTGTCCACCACGTGCCAAGTACAACATCGTGCCAAGTACAACAGCCGTCACTCAGAGGCAGTGCTGCTTGGCTCAGGGAAGAGAGCAGGACCACACCATGTTACCATGTTACCATGTTACACCGATAAGAGCTACAGTAGCAGGGAGCTCCCGGAACAGGAGCGAATCTCACCCAGTTGGAAGGGGGACCCTGGGTGAGGGACGGGGCAGGCATGCCGCAGCCCGCCTGCGACCTCACCCCACAGAGTGGCCCTGGGGGCCCTGTGTGGGGAGGGAGGGAAGGGAGGCAGACACTGAGATACGGGAAGAACGACGGGGTGATGAGAAGGAAGGATGAACCCCAGACAGCTCATGTTGGTGGCTTGAGAGACTAAAGGTGGTAACCCCCCGAGTTCCTCGGCTGCGATGCCGTGGCTGGAAACACCTGACACAGCCACGTGCACATGCTCCCCAGGCACTGGCACACGGGCTCGTGCTCAGGACAGGTCTGAGGCGGGCACCTGAGCCACCACGGATGCCGGCTGGAGCGGTGAGCCTTCGGGGAAGAAGGCTGAGGGGAAGGCCCCCCCCACACACACACCCGAACTCAGGGATGCGAAGAGTCAGGGCTCGGGCGGGGAAGGTGCTTCAGAGGAGGCTGCGGGAGCTGCTGTGAGGAAGAGCAGCTCTGGGCGTAGCATCTGCGGCCACAGAGAAGGCTTCTGCACAGCAGGAGCGGCAGGCAGCGCCCGCCAAGGACAGGCAAGGTCGTTCAGAGCTGTCCTGACTCGGCAGTAAGCCCTGGCTGGAAGGGGCTCAGTGCACTAGCCGAGGAGTCCAGAAGTAACAACAGAAAGGACCTTCTTTAAGTGGAACTGGGAAGGGGCCAGAAGCTCAGGGAGAGAGGGGCTGGTTTCGAGCAGAATGGACGAGAGCAGAGACTCCAGGAGGAGAGACAGACAGACACGGGGCGAGGGCACGGCGGGCGGGGCAGCCTGGCAATGGTTGCCTAACGCTTAACCAAGTTTCGCTCAGAGCGGAAGGGGAGAAGACCCGTAGAGACGAGAGGCCGAAGCCAGGCCGGGAAGGCGTTCACATTGGGATGGAAGAGATCAGGGACAATGGCTCAAGGACTGTGACCAGCACAGCGAGCGAGTGGTACCAGCAGCCAGGACGTTTCCTGCAAGTCCACTCGAAGCAGGAATTCTCCTCAAAGACAGCATCCGTCCGCCCGCAGCCCCGCCGCAGGCCCTGACGTGGCCCGAGTCTGCCCCACGCAGCACCAGATTCCCATCACAATCTGGCGGCACGCTTCGGCAGGGAGGAGACGACGTGGGAGTATAAACATCTCACCGAGAGCCCACGCCAGCTTTAAGGAGGCAAGTCCCTACCCGGAAAAGCAGGTCTGACGAACATGGAGGGAGCTCGGCCACAGAGGAGACGGGGGCCCAGTGGCGTCTGTCTGACATTTACCCGCCGTGACCCCCTTCCGCTGAGGGGAACACAGAACAGAGCTGATCCAGGAGCCCCGTTCCCAGCCCCTTGGACACCAGGTTAGAGAAAACCCCGCAACGTCCTAGTACGTTTCCCACGTCCTCCCCCTAAAACATCTGGTAGTTTCCCGTCAGCACATCCCTCACAAACTTGACAGCTTGCTTTATTCCAGCTTTTTTTCCAACCCAGGCAGCGTCACTGACAAGTAAAATATGCCCAGTCACGCCTCTGTACGTAGAGGCCGTGTGAGACTGCGGGACCTGGGTCACGTCGCAGCATCCCTAACACGCCAGCGACACCCACGTGCCACTGACACATCGGCCGAGGCTCCCGGGAAACCCCCAGGCTCTCACACGCCAGAGGACTCTGCCTGCGGACGTCACTTGACCAAGTTTGGTTATCTGGTTCTTGTTTTAATAAATAGGAGATTCAAAAGGTAAATCAGAAGGGATCAGTATTCCATGGCTAGAGGCAGGCACACAGTCAATCTAAAAACCAGAGAGAATTTTTAAAAAAACACAACAAAACACCATAAGGAGCCACAGAGAAAAGAGCTAATAATACTGTAGTTAATTTTGTTTGGTGACAGATGGTGTGATAATGACACCGTGAGGTACACAAATGCTGAATCAGGATGTTGTGCACCTGAAACTGAAACTAATATGTCAACTACAATTAAAAATTCTAAAGAAGTTATGGCTATTTTGAACTCAATAAAAATTTGGCAAATTAAAAAAACAAACACTAAGGAACAAAAGAGAATTCAAAAAGTCTTAGCAAAGAACTACATGATTTCACTCACGTGTGGAATATGGAACTGAAAGTTATGGACACAAACAGCAGTGTGGTGGCTGCCGGGGGCGGGGGGGGGGGGGGAATGGGGAAGGAAGGGGTCCTAGAATGAGGGAACAGATTTGACCTTGGGAGGTGGGCACATGGTCCTCTATACAGACGTTGCAAATTAGTAGTTCACACATGAAACCTGTATGTTTGTGTTGACTAATGTCACCCCAATACAATTTAAAATAATTAAACATATATGTATTGGATCTTCAAAAAAAAAAAAAAAAGTACCAGCAGGACTGGGCCATTTAGTCAAAACACAGAGTCCTGTGAGCACTGTCCCTGCAGGCACTTCTGGGTTAAGCTTAAAAATTCAGCTTCAGAAACAAATGTGAGGCCTGGCTGGGTAGCTCAGGTGGTCACAGCGTCGTCCCATGTGCCGAGGTGGATGGTTCAATCCAGGTCCAGGCACATAAAGAATCAACCCATGAATGCGTAAGTAAGTGCAACAACAAACTCGTTTTCCTGCCCGCTCTCTCTCTTCGCCCCCCCTAAAATAAATAATTAAAAAAAATAAATGTCAAACATTTAAAATAACTGTCATCAAGAAAATGTTAGAATGAATCCAGTATGCACTTCACCCACTGAGTTCCGTTCACTCGGGTAAATTAAAGTGTCAGATAGTTTTCACATAAAGGCCTTGGTTTCTAGAATGTCTTCCTAACCCTCTTACTGGAACATTCCACTGGAAGTAGGACTTGAAAACACGCTTGTTAACAAACACGGCTCTATCCATGACCTGGATGGTGTGAACAGGAATTGTTTTGGAATCGTCCTGCCTAATGAAGAATGAATGAGTTCTGGAGCGTGTGAGATCCTCTTCCATGGCACATGTGTTATAATAATGTAACCCCTCTAATGTATGAAATAATTATTGTGTGAAATGTTTGCTGTATGGAAACCCCCAATACTCTGTAACTTCCAAAATTAATGAACACCCCACTATCTTGATGTAAAAGCTCTGAGCCCTTAAAGTATAAACACCCTGCTCCCAGCATAAGGCACACCATCTGGCCCACAATGATAAAGCACAAGTTGTTTACCACGGTCTATATAACCCCGGGACCATCTTCAGTTGAGGTCTCCTGCCTGATAAGAGGAGGACTCCACGTCGCTCCGAGAGACAAGCCCCTGATTGCTCTGCTGTGTGAGCCTGAACCAACTGCGGCCGCCTGCCTGTCTCTGTTTTCGTCGTCCGTCCTGCAGTGTGCATCGCCAGGTGGCCCTTGCTGGATGGAGCCTAGGACCCACTAGGAATAGGTAAATAAACCTTGTGTGATTGCATACTCATTCTGTCTTGTGTGTCCTGTGTTCCGGTTCGGCTCAGCTGTCTAGACATTGAAGCACCAGGAGATGGGCCGTTATTGCTGACTCCTGGTCACCTGCGTTTGTCCCAGAGTCTAGACAGATAAGCAATTAACTGGGGCATAATTGGGACAACATGTCACTCACATGGCTCAAATAATCTCTTACAAAATGCAAACAGGTAGCTGACTGAGCTGGCGAAGAATGACGGCGCGTGTCCTGTCAGCACCGTGGCTCCTACCTGTGCACGTCTGAAAGCAATGACTCACTGGGCGGACGGCCAGTAGGTGACGCCCAACAACTGCTGGGGAACGCGGCTCCGCGGGACCTACCCCTTCCTGCTTGGTGAGGAGCGTGAGGCAATCGCTCAGCGCCGCACAGGTCTCCCTCGAAGCCTCGGAGACGACGTCGACTTTCTGAAGAAATGACGGCAGCATCTCTGGAAATAAACACACACCCTGTGAGCGGGATAGTCAGTCATCCGCGTCAGCTCTGACCACAGACATTCTTACAGCCTCCAGCTCCGTGTTGTCTTCCCGCCCTCGAACAGAGCAGACATCCAGTCCGTGGGCATCAGCCAGCAGCTGCGCACGCAGGGACCGCCGTGCATGGAGAGGGAGGGCGGCCCTGGCCTGGGAAGGAGGATGTCCTGCAGGAAGAGCCAGGCTGGACGCGCGCTGGCAGGTGCGTAACAACCGTGTTCAAGAGCAGCGGCCGCCCAGAGGGGCTGAGGGCACTGGTTACACATCCCATCTCCGTGTCTGATGCTCCAGGACTATCCCTCAACGCAACCACTAGACACATGGAAATCACCCGCAGCTGGCAGGCTGGCTAACGTACCTGACGGTGGCATTAACCCAACTTCCTCTGGTTCTTTTTTAATACATTTGTATTGATTTCAAAGAGGCAGGGAGAGGGAGAGAGAGATAGAAATATCAATAAAGAGAGAATCACTGATTGGCTGCTTCCTGCACGCCCCCCACTGGGGATCAAGCCCACAACCCAGGCATGTACCCTGACTGGAATCGAACCTGGGACCCTTCAGTCCACAGGCTGATGCTCTATCCACTGAGCCACACCAGCCAGGGCTCCTCTAGTTCTTATTTGGACCAACGTTTGGCAGAAGCAGGTCTTCTCACTCTCAAAACTGTGCCCCTGTAGAGTTTCGGGGCCTTTTAGTGGGTTTGATCCTACAGAGTTTCGTATTTCTTAGAGAGTTTGTTTGGGAAGGAAGAACTGGCAGTGCTGTGGCCCCATATCCCCAGGTGCCACACCTGAGAGCCACCAAGTGCAGATGGAGACCATTCAGAACAGAAATGCATGTTGCTGCTGGCATGGACTGTGTTAAGCCCACGTGTACAGACTTCCTCCTCCTCACTGTTCCCTGGACGATACCGTGTAGCAACCCCTCAGGTAGCATTTACTTACTTCAGGTACCGTAAGGAACCAGAGAAGATTTAAGGTGCACAGGATCAGGGCAGGTTACTGCAAATACTATGCCGTTTTATGCAACGGACTTGAGCATCTGCAGGTTTTGGTACCCAAGGAGGTCCTGGACCCAGTCCCCCTCAGACACAGAAAGGCCGTGGGAGCGATTTCCCCAGGTGTCCTGAAGAAACTCTGAACCATTTATCGTTAACCTTACCCCATTTACCATCACAGAGAACAGAAACACCGAGACAGAATGCACACCCATCACGTCAAAGCACACGCCATTTCCTCTCGGGATTAAGGCAGGGACACAGCTTAGTTAAAGCCGTTTGGAATTTATGTCCATTGTGCATTAGGGTCCTTTAAATGTGTCTCTTCCATCAAATAAAAATCGTAACATTGAGGAAGCTTTTCATAAAAAAAATAAAAGGAAAAAGACAATGACATTAGCGGCATCCTTTGTATTTCAATAGCTTCACTTAGAATGCTGTTCTGAAAAGCAAGCAAGCAAGGCCAGCGAGCAGAAGCCGCCCAAACACCAGCAATTTCAATTGGTTAGGACACGAAACAGTGGCTCCCCAATCAAGAAACAGAAAGTTTCAAATAAGAAATAAAAATAAACGAAACCTACAAGAACATATAACGGATTATCTCTGACCATGTTTTCCACGTGATAACACTGTGAATAGTGTGCATCTAGATTTTTTATTTTCTAAATTTTCTATAAAAATATGATTTATTTGAGCAAAGAAAACTCCGAAGGCGGAAGTGGGCACCAGCAGGAAGCGGTCAGAGGGAGTGAGGGACGAACAAGCATTCCCTCGTATCCGGATACAAAGGCCAAACGACACTGGACCTATTCTTCATCTTAGGAACAGTGTCCTCGCGTTCGCCATCCTCCACAGCTCCCTGTTGAAAACGACTACATTCTAAGAGAAACCGACTTTCCACGCTTTATTGTTCACTGGGAACCTGTGGTGCACACGTGAGATTTCTCCCGTACGTGGCTCTACACAGCAGATGCGGGTCCCATGTGCTGGGTTCCATCCGACGGGAACAGTCCCTCCGCAGACGGGTCAGCGCTGCGGCTGGGGAGGGAGGTGCGGGAAAACCCAGCCTCTGCTCCCCACTCGGTGGGGGGCGGGGGGAGGGTGTAATCCGGTGATTCTCCCCTCACGGCGCACGTGCTGGGACGTGGAGGCGTGGCCTCGTGGATGTCATTCCTGCATTAAGGACCGTCCCAGGCTACATCATCTCCGGGTGTGTCTGTGTTTTAGATATTTCACACTTCAGACACACACTGATTAGCTTAAAGCAAATATTAACTGTCAAAATACATGTTTAAGAACACAAGTCTCTAAACCAGTGGTTCTCAACCTTCCTAATGCCGCAACCCTTTAATACAGTTCCTCATGTTGTGGTGACCCCCAGCCATAACATTATTTTCGTTGCTACTTCATAACTGTAATTTTGCTACTGTTATGAATCGTAATGTAAATATCTGTGTTTACCGATGGTCTTAGGTAAGACCCATCGGTAAACACAAGACCCACAGGTTGAGAACCGCTAGCAGGGTCGCCTAAGACCATCGGAAAACATAGATATTTACATTACGATTCGTAACAGTATCAAAATGACAGTTATGAAGTAGCAACGAAAATAATGTTATGGTTGGGGGTCACCACAACATGAGGAGCTGTATTAAAGGGTTGTGGCATTAGGAAGGTGGAGAACCACTGCTCTAAACAGAAGTGATCCTGCAGGCTTGTTTCAAAGACATCCCAAGAAATATACATTAAGTTTCTGTAAGAATCCATTGAGAGTGTCCAGTTCTTCTGTCCAAACAGACTCAAAAGTTACCTCATTTCTCTGGCAACCTGGTGTTTAAATGGGATTCTGAGGTTGATATTCACTTGCCCGGTCGTTTGGTGTAGGAGCCGGTGGATCTGCGGTGCCCAGGGGGAGGGTCCCACGGCACATTTCTTACAGAAGGATGTCTGCGTGTGGTTTATACAGAGACTAAACGGCTAAGCTTCTAGACAAGTTACCCCGGGGGTCACTGCAAACATGTTTTAGTCAATTAATGTTCAGAGATGAAGCGGTAATGAGTAAGTGTAAGTGAACGGATGGCTGGCTCCCGTGTTTGGCGACTGTAAAAAAGTGGACAGCTACTTTTGAGGAAACGTGTTATTTTTTATACGAAAATTATTTTTGAACTCAGGAAAGATGCAAGGAGATCCGATGTGAAAAACTTCTCTTCCGAGACGCATAAAAAGCTCCCGATCCGCCGTTGCCATGACGCCCTGTAACTTCCATCTGGGTAACGATGAAGGAGGTGCTTGTTATGGGAACAAACTCGCCCTGGCACCGGCCGCTCCCGGGCTCCGACGTGGAAAAGCTACTTGGCCCCGCGTAACCTCACTTCGCAACCTCGCCGGTTCCCGCGGGCGCGCTTCCTGCGAAGGTCTCTTTTCCTAGAAACAGGCCTCCAGACTTTGTTCCAGACGTTTCCTCTCCCTGAGCCTGGAAGTAACTCTTCATGTTCAGAAGCTTCCCCAGGACCACCCCCCAGCCACACCCTGGAACATTCCGGGAGCATCACTCCGGGAGCAAGCAGAGGAAGGTGAAGCGGGCAGATGGCCAGCCCAGAGCCGTGGCTGTCCTCACGGAGAACGCTGTGGCCTGGAACATTCCGGAGCAAGCAGAGGAAGGTGAAGCCGGGCAGATGGCCAGCCCAGAGCCGTGGCTGTCCTCACGGAGAACGCTGTGGCCTGGAACATTCCGGAGCAAGCAGAGGAAGGTGAAGCCGGGCAGATGGCCAGCCCAGAGCCGTGGCTGTCCTCACGGAGAACGCTGTGGCCTGCTTAGCGCCGGGCAGGATGCGGGGAGGGAACGCGCAGAGACATCAGAGACCTAATGGTGCGGTGGGAAGAGACCCCACGCCTCCAGGTCTGGGCGAGGCCAGGGTCTCCCTGGGGGACGGAGCCGGCAGGGGCAGAGGGAAGGGATGGGCAGGGCTGGTGGTCCTCAGCTCGGCTTGGCCTCCGTCTAAGCGAGACCTGTGAGCGAGTGGGTGTTCCGCAAAGAGGACAGCGGCCACTGTGTTCTAGAAGGATCCCCGCAGGGCTGAGGCGGCGGGGGATCTGGGCCCGTCCGGGGGCCGCTGCAGTGGGCCCTGCGGGAGACCGTGTGGCAAGGCGGGGAGGGGGAGGGTGGGAAGGGCGGATTCGGGGACTGGGCTGCCTGAAGCCCCGGGGCCTGATGAAAGGCTGTAAGGGAAGGAGGTGCCTCTCCCGCGAGGTCTCCGTTAGAGCGAAGTGATCCTGCTTTCTAACCAGGGACGCACTTCCATACTGTTAGCGTGCAGTGACGTGTGCGTGAGGGGCACGTGGAGTATAGCTCAGCAGCATGCAGCCACAGGATTAACAACATGAACATGCGTCCACCCAGATCCAATCCCCACAACCCTTCGGCGATGAAGCGTGTGGTCACGTGTAAATGCCCCACACGCAGACGTGGTGTTCCTGAGGGCGCAAGGGGGGCGTCTGGAGGACAGAGGGCTGCCCGCCTCAGGAAGCCCCCGGGCTGCACTGCTGGGTGGTTCTGGCTTTTCCGCAGCCAGGCTATGGGCAGAGACGGGCAGAGGCTGCCAGGCTGTGGGCAGAGACGGGCAGAGGCTGCCAGGCTATGGGCAGAGACGGGCAGAGGCTGCCAGGCTGTGGGCAGAGACGGGCAGAGGCTGCCAGGCTGTGGGCAGAGACGGGCAGAGGCTGCCAGGCTGTGGGCAGAGACGGGCAGAGGCTGCCAGGCTATGGGCAGAGACGGGCAGAGGCTGCCAGGCTGTGGGCAGACGGGCAGAGGCTGCCAGGCTGTGGGCAGAGACGGGCAGAGGCTGCAACGCTGCCTCCTGGGACCCTCCAGCGGCCGTGCGACCAGAGCCCGTCGGCTCCATCCCGGGAAGCAGGCGCGGGCCACTCACGAGGATGAGGAAGGAGCCTTTCGGAGGACGCTTCGGACAGAGACGGGCGTTTGGTCCACAGGGCCCACAGGGCCCCGGGCAAGAGCAGTGACAGGAAGCTGGAAAGCCGGGCCGTGAGGCTCCCAGTCCTCGAACGCAGGAGGGAGCTGCGTTTTATTCTCTGCTGCCAGGACCCACAGAAGGTTTTTTCAACAGAAAAAGTACGACCCAAAAAGCATCTTTCTAAAATTAACCTCCAAGCAACACGCAGCATTTCACAGAACCCGGCTGGAAGCGTTCCTGAAAGCCTCTGACTCGCTCCCTCCTGGCGGGAGGGGGAATGGGGGGGGGGCGGCGGGCTTGGGGGAAGCGGGCGGGCTGAGGTGGGAGAGCTGACGGTAACGGTAACGGCAGCCGTCTAAGCGAGGAAGCAGGGACCGAGTCTTAGCGTTCAAACAGTTTTTCTCTAAAATGTTAGCCATTTCGACCCTGACATCTGGACTCTGTCCACTCACATTGTAGTTTTGCATCTTGAGGCGCGTGGAGCAGGGGGCGGGGCTTCCAGCACCACCGCCCTCACCCGTTCACGCGTGTTCCCGGGAGGAGGCCTGCTGCTGCACCGTCCTGTTTGTAAGGCGACTGCGGGGCGTGGACCAGGCTGAGGTCACAGGCAAACGTCTCGAGTTCCCGGAGGCGGCACAGAACGCAGTGTCTCCGAGGTCTGAGCGTGTCACCGCGAGGGCCACACCAGGCACGCCGTTGCGGTGAGAGGTGCGCACAGAGAATCCGAGCCAGGAGAGCGGACTCAGGTTTACCAAAAACTTGATTGGATTGCAGTTCTGATGTGATTCTTTTCTTTGGTGCAAGTTAAGGGAATTAATCTTTATATTTCATCTCACTGTGGTCCTACATTTTTTTCTAATTTTTTTTTCTACTGAATTCAGAGAGGAAGGGAAAGGGATAGAGATAGAAACATCAATGAAGAGAGAATCATGGATCGGCTGCTTCCTGCACACCCCCCACTGGGGATCAAGCCCGCCACCCGGGCACATGCCCTTGACCGGAATCGATCCTGGGACCCTTCAGTCCTCAGGCCGATGCTCTATCCACTGAGCCAAACCAGCTAGGGCTACATCTTTTAAATGTTGCTATATCTCTTCTTGCCTTGGATGGTTCTTGGCAAAGATGGTGTTTTAAGAGCCCACTGCTGGCTGATGGTCTGAGCATAACTCTACGCACACACTACAGACCCTGCAGGGGTGAATTATAGCCGTGTGAATTCTAGCGAATAAAGCTGCGATGACTTCTTGAAGTCCACCGCGGATGGACAGCACTCACACACTATTCCAGCGCAATTCGCCATCCATGTCCTAACCGCTGTCTTCCCACCGTGGTCCCTGCTGGCATAACCAATTCTGTGGGGCTAGAGGGACGCCCGAGGCGCAACTGGAGACGGAGCGTCCACACCAGTTCCTCTAATGGTGACCTCTCCTCACCGTCTCGGGCACGTACACGGAGCCTGGGAGCTCAGAGGGACACCAGTTCATGCTGAACACGGATCGCTAGTAAGCACCTCGGAGAACGGAAGCAATCACACGCTAGAGACCGCACCGTCAGTCTAAGAAGCAGTTCCTTCAGGTACGAAGTCCAGTGACACCTCCAACTCGCATTGTGGTGTTGGCTCTGACACGGCATTTCACATAGGGTTGTGTTTCTGAAGTATCTGTAGTCAACCCCCAATAATTCATAACTAGCAGAGAGGGAAGACACGGAAGGTGAAGGCGGGCCGCCATCAGCAGACAAGCTCATGCACTCGCAGAATCGAAGGCCCAGCCCTGGAGACCGCCGGCCTCGCTCACAGGGGGAAACGGCTCTTCAGGCAGAGCCGTGGGGGGCAGAGCCGTGGGGGGCAGAGCCCGTGGGGGGGCAGAGCCCGTGGGGGGGCAGAGCCGTGGGGGGCAGAGCAAGGGCCACGCCAGGACCCTCACGGCAGCTCCACACGCAGGATGCCAACCACACAGCCGAAGTGGATTTCCAGCCCCAAGATGGTAACTTTGACTCTGTTTTTCTTTTTCTTAAAAGAATAAAAACATTTTAACCTAAAGGGCAAGCCTCCTCCATAAGGAAAAATTTTAAATAGCCCTCTTAAAACTTCAAAATGGTTTTATCAAACGGAGAACTGACTTCACAACCAAAAATTATCTGAATATACAGTCAGCAGAACTGCCGAGGCCAACGTCTAGGAGAAAGGCTGTGTGAGAGGCGGGGGCTGGCGTTAGGGCCGGTCTTTGGTTTTTGGTGGTTTTTACCTTTAGCCACGTCACACTCCTTCATCATCTGGAGAAAGCTGGAGAGTTCCCCATCGAGGCGCTGCCGGCATGCCTGCGCTTTCTGGGAAAGAAAAACAAACAGAAAGAGACAAAGTGAACATGAGCCATTAAAAACTTCTATTTACAGATGTTCTGATGTTCCGTCCAAACGTTCAGTTCACAGGTTGATACACTAGAACTCACACATGTCCTGACAGAGAGCAAACGGCGAGGGACTACGGCGCTCCGGCCTGGATGTAACAGCCAATCACTACTGAGGAACAGAAGCAAGGAGTTTCTAAACTCCAAGCACAGTCAGCACCTGCTGTGTGGACACGGACGAGGCACTCGCTGCTCCCACCCCCACCCCCACGCACGTCCAAGGCGGCCGGTGCCTAACTCGGCACCACTGCTAATGGGCTTAAGTCCATCGAGAAATTACCCAATGCATCCCTGACTGTGTCTTTGAAACTATTAAAAAGTCCAGATGGTGCCAGCACTTGGAATCACACGCTGAGCCACTCAGCGAGCTAACTGCGGCCGCCCCCACAGAGTCAGACACGCTAAGGACACGCTCTCAGCAAGAAGCTTATGACAAGGAGGTGACGTCAATGACAGACAGAACCCTTCCCGTCACGCAAAAGGTCTCCGTTTCCAGGTCCAAACAGCCATGCAGGCAGAGCGCCCCCGTGATACTGTATCCGCCTGAGTGTGTATCTGGAGTCCAAAATGAGCGATCAGATAAATCCGCCCATTTTGTGAACAATGTGACTTCAGAGGTAATTTTATTTATGGTTTCCCTTTAAAGAGGGGAGACTAAGCGAGAAAGCGGTGGCTGTGTGGTGGGTGGTTATGGGAGTGAACACGTCTGTGCCGAGAGCCTTGGCCTCATTAGAGCCCACTGTGCGGGGAGAAGAACTTCCCCTTCATGGCTCTCCCCGCCTTTGCCCTGCTCATCTCCACGCCAACCACTGGCCTCGTGACCCCCCAACTGGATCTGTGAGCCCCGGGGACACCCGGCCTTTTCCCTGGGGAAGCCAGCGCTGCTCAGCTCAGCCACGGAGGGGTCAGCTGGAGCACATGAGTGACGGGTGGTGGGTGTCCTCTCAGAAGTCTGCATGACTCTGTTTTGAGTTCTAACAACGTAAAATTCTCTTGTTCTGAGAGAGCCTCCCACACGGCCCATCGAAACCCCTCCGACGTGCCGTGGTTAGCTGGGCAATCTCTCACGGGGCGAATGGTATCTCACGGGGCGAATGCGGGGGGGGAGGAGTCAAGTGGATCTGGGGGCTGAGGCCTGCGCTGCGACCACACGGAAACCACGCCTTCTTCGCTCCGACCTCCCCCGCTCCGGGCACACCGAGGTCAGCGTCCGCTTTCCTTCCGTGGGAGAGCGAGGCGCACTAAAGCGAGAACTGGCCTCACTTGCAGACGGCGAACCCGGGTAAGCACGCTGGTCCCCGAGGCGCCGACCCAGGACCAGAGCCACTCCCACGTGTCGTCCTCGACACCTGCCTCTCTCCGCCTCCCCTCGCCGTCCACCGGACGCCAATGACATTCCTGATGACAACCGGCTCCAGACCAGCTGGCGGGGGTCTCCTCCACGCACTCGGGTCCGGGTGGGACCAGGGGGCCCTGCCATCAGCGACCAGTGCCATGTGACTGACACGGAAAAGGAAGGAAGGGGCGAGTGGGGCAGAGCGATCTCCACTGCCATTTCTTCTCCGCGGCTGTCGGTTCCGTTCTGAAGCCCGAGAACCGTTTACGAAGCTAAGGCCTGTGCGCTCTGAGAGCCCAGCGTGGAGCCTCATTTTCGCCGTCCAAGCTGTTCACCGGGTGGCGACTACGGCACTGCTTTTAGGTTTTAATTCCTATTGGTTCCACAGCCAGGGGCCCCCAAGGAGCCGTGTTCCAACACCGGGCGTGGCGTACCTGAAAGCCACATCCTCCGGACACAGAGCACAGCACCAGCACCGCACCCACAAACCGTGGCCTGTGGACACGGACACACGGACACGGGCACACGGACACACAGACACAGACCCACGGACCCACGGACATAGACCCATGGACCAGGGCCTGTGACACGGATACACGGACACGGATTCACGGACATGGGCCCACGGGGCCAGGGGAGCAGTGAGCCCCACCCACAGCCAGGCCTCCTGCTCCGCCCTCCGCTCACCCAGGTGCCAGCTGTTGGCTTTGACTGAGCTGACGATGACCACTTTATGGTCCCTGCCCTACAGGCCAGCTTACCACCTGTCCCCAGGAGGGGCCTCCGGGAGGTGGGACAGAGCGGGAGGAGTCCTTCCTTCTGGCTGGGCGAGGACCTCCACCTGTGGGTGAGCAGCCAGGAGCAGCCGCTGCCACTCCGTCCAAGGCAGCAGATGACGGACACAGGCGGCGCGTGAGGTCGGCACCAAAGGGCGCAGACAAGAGACTCCGCTGACTAACCCTCGGGAACAGGCAACACGGACGCTGCCTCAGGGGCACCATGGGGGCAGGGGCACCGTGGGGGCAGGGGCAGCGTCGGGCAGGAGCACCATTGGGCAGGGGCAGGGGCACCGTGGGGGCAGGGGCACCGTGGGGGCAGGGGCACCATTGGGCAGGGGCACCATTGGGCAGGAGCACCATTGGGCAGGGGCACCGTGGGGGCAGGGGCAGCGTCGGGCAGGAGCACCATTGGGCAGGGGCAGGGGCACCGTGGGGGCAGGGGCACCATTGGGCAGGGGCACCGTGGGGGCAGGGGCACCGTTGGGCAGGGGCACCGTGGGGGCAGGGGCACCGTCGGGCAGGAGCACCATTGGGCAGGGGCAGGGGCACCGTGGGGGCAGGAGCACCGTTGGGCAGGGGCAGGGGCACCGTGGGGGCAGGGGCACCGTGGGGGCAGGGGCACCATTGGGCAGGGGCACCATTGGGCAGGGGCACCGTGGGGGCAGGGGCACCATTGGGCAGGGGCACCGTGGGGGCAGGGGCACCGTTGGGCAGGGGCACCGTTGGGCAGGAGCACCATTGGGCAGGGGCACCATTGGGCAGGGGCAGGGGCACCATTGGGCAGGAGCACCGTCGGGCAGGAGCACCGTCGGGCAGGAGCACCATTGGGCAGGGGCACCATTGGGCAGGGGCAGGGGCACCATTGGGCAGGAGCACCGTCGGGCAGGAGCACCATTGGGCAGGGGCACCATTGGGCAGGGGCAGGGGCACCATTGGGCAGGAGCACCGTCGGGCAGGAGCACCATTGGGCAGGGGCACCGTGGGGGCAGGAGCACCGTCGGGCAGGAGCATGGGCTCTGCGAGGGAGAAGAGCCTCTCCATCCCCAAGGACGGCTGCCTGGCGGGCGGGACGTGTGTCAGACTCATCCGGCTGAAGACATCCAATCGAGCCGTTTACTGTATAAACATGACTGCGTCACTTTACACACCGAACTGCATGGTCGCAGACCGAGGACGCTCCTCCGAGGAAGCAGCCAGCACCCCACTCCTCTCCGAGGCCCCGAGGCCCCGAGGCCCCCCTGCCGCCGTGGCAGCCAGTCCCTCCGCCCGTCCTTGCTGCGGCCTGGGGATCGCACGGCTGCTCTCAGCCTTCCCGGGTTGCTGTGGGACAGACACTTACACAAGCACACAGACCACAGCTCCTCCTCACACACCGTCAGCCGAGGCCTGCTACCCCCTTCGCAGCCTCCAGGCAACAGCGGCTGCTGAGCCGTCTCCCGGGAGGACGAAGCCCGCGCAGACCTGAGTGCGCGGCCTGCTTCTCTTCTCCGGCGGCAGCACGTTAGGCGGCGCGTTTCAGAGCTCGCCCTTCCCACTTCGCCACATGCACACCGCCTCGTCCCTGCATGCACACGCCATCTGCACCTCTCGGCCCCGTGCCGACCACAGTCCTCTCTCTCATGTTCACTGTAATTAGGGTAATTTATTCTTAAATCAGGAAAGTTTGATATCACTTTCTCATTCGGTTAAAATGCAACAGCATCCGCTCATTACTCCTGATCCTGCAGAACCAAGACGTGTCCAACACAGAAGCCCGCTTTTCGAGCGTCCCCCGAGTCCAAGGGCGGGCGGGTGCCCACAGGACTCCCACGATGATGGCAGCCTTGTCTCGGTGCCCGCGGCACAGCCCAGGTGGCACTGAGCACCCGACGGTGCCCGTGAAAAGGAAGCACTGAGTTAATCTGATTCTGATTTATTTGCACGCCTAGTAGGTACTGTACAGTTCTATGCCAATACCGTGGGTGGATTTCTCCCCCAATTGTCATTTCCGAAATATTCCCCAGTGGCAGAAAGCCGCCATTTCCAGGACTGGCCTCAGGCAGGGACAGACGGACAGCTGGGGGGACACACTGTAAAACTGGAGGCCCTCATGTCGAGGGGAGAAAATCGAGACCAAAAGCAGCACACACCATCGTCGGCTGTTCCAGCCTGAGCTCACCTCCCCCTTCCTGCAGGCCCCCTTTCCAGGCCAGAGGGAGGCCGAGGGAAGGGGGTGCGCTGATGGCAATCGGGGGTAGAAGAGTGTCCCGTCCGAGTCCCTGACCTCCTTTCTGAAGCCACAGGCGCCAGAGCTGGCCCCAGAAGACCCTGGCGCCCTAAGACCCGGAGCCCAGGGCCTGCTGGGCCGGCCTCCCACACCCTCATTTCAGAATTCACCTAGTGAGACCACCTTCAGAAGCCGAATGAAGAGTCACAGAATGAGCATTTAAATTCTGTTGGTCAGAGATACGGCGACAGCCCCCAAACCTGGAAGTGCTTGCCACGGGCTAAAGGCTCCCTGACCTCAGGTGCGATGAAATCTAGAAAGCAGCCGGTGGGCGTGGCTCAGGGGCTGAGCACCCACCTATGAACCAGATGAGGGTTCAATTCCCGGTCAGGGCACGGGCCCGGGTTGCGGGCTCCATCCCCAGTAGGGGGCGTGCAGGAGGGAGCCAATGCTTCTCTCTCAACATTGATGTTTCTATCTCTCTTTCTCTCCCTTCCTCTCTGAAATCAATAAAAATACATATATAGCCCTGGCCTGTTTGGCTCAGTGGATAGAGCGTCAGCCTGGTCCCAGGTTCGATTCCGGTCAAGGGCATGTACCTTGGTTGCGGGCACATCCCCAGTGGGAGGTGTGCAAGAGGCAGCTGATCGATGTTTCTCTCCCATCGATGTTTCTAAGTCTCTATCCCTCTCCCTTCCTCTCTGTAAAAAATCAGTAAAATATATATTTTTAAAAATACATATATATGTAAAAAAAAAACAGATTACATTTAGTAAGCAAATTCATATTCTCTGATACAATGATTTGGACTGAAACGTAGGTTCCTCTCTTCATAATAATTCCTCCAACCCCATGCTCACCTAAAAGGTAGAGCCAAGAACAAAATCCCACTCGTGTCCTTACTTACTCCTCTGTGGGCAGATAAAGGACGAGGCATCGCTGTCCCTGCCAACGAGGCCCCGCGCTCTGCCCAACGCTCCCCTCGCCTGACCAATAGAGCACAGACTGCAGGGGCTCTGTCCGTCCGTCAGTCCGTCCCACCGACCGAGTAACAGGTAAGCCGCAGGCTAGCAGGCACACTGGCTGCACCGTTTCAACTGCAAGAGCAGTGAGGTCACCAACGGCAGTGGGCCGGGCGCCCCCTGCTGGACAGTCCTCCAAGGGAGGAGCCATCGGCACAACGTTCACGTTAACAGGGAAGACGCGGGGTCCCATGCTTAGACACGGTGCCACAGGACAGTGTCACCACAACGCACAGGATTAGAGGCCGTTACCGGAC
Organism: Cnephaeus nilssonii; assembly: GCF_951640355.1. Taxonomy (NCBI): domain Eukaryota; kingdom Metazoa; phylum Chordata; class Mammalia; order Chiroptera; family Vespertilionidae; genus Cnephaeus; species Cnephaeus nilssonii. The sequence continues at coordinate 93,472,682 of NC_137082.1, forward strand.
AAAGAGCAATGCCATGTCCGTGGCCAGAACTCCTAATCTCAAAGTCTCACTTAAAAACATTCTCAGTTCCTGGTGGCCCTGACGGAGAGCCGGCTGTGAGGCCGCGAGCTTCCTACTCACCTCCAGGGACCCCTGCAGGTCCCCGGCAGAGCCCGCCTCCTCCTCCTCCTCCTCCTCGTCGTCCGGCACCTGGTCCTGGGAGCAGTAGTGCGTGCTGTAGGCCGCATGCTCCTCGATCGCCTCCAGCCAGTCCTGCAGAACCCAAACAGGTAACTTAGTGGGAAATGTGCCAGCCAGTGAAGCTCAGTGGTTGAGCATCAATCTATGAACCTGGGGGTCACGGTTCGATTGCCAGTCAGGGCACAAGCCCGGGTTGAGGGTTCAATCCCCAGTGGGGGGTGTGCATTAGGCAGCCGATCAATGATTCTCATCGATATTTCTCTCTCTCTCTCTCATCATTGATGTTTCTCTCTCTCTCTCTCCCTTCCTCTCTAAAATCAATAAAAATATTTTTAATTAAAAAATAAATTAATTAAAGGGAAATGCATTTTTACTCAAAAGAGGTAATATGACAGTGACCTGGAAAGCGTAAAGTTTATATGGCCTAAAAAAAAAACCCAACAATGAAATAATGATACACGTCTCTTATCTATAATACGTCTAGTTTTTTTTTTAATTCTGAGAAAAAAATAAAGGTAAAATAAAAAATTAATTTCTTATAATATATAGCAGTAATAATAAATAAAATATTGATTTTTTTTAGGTCAGCAGAACAGACCAATAGCTGTGTATAATTGGAAAAAATTAGAAACAACTATCAAACGAGAAAATGATTTTTTTAAATATTCACAAAAACTGCTTTTCACAATATTTCTGCAACTTTATTGAGGTATATTTTATATATTACATAATTTACTCATTTCAAGTGTAAATTAATTTACATGAAATGTACCAATTTATAACTTGCACTCCAAAAAATTCCCAGTATTTTTTAAAAATATCATCTATAAGTTTATATATTCATTGATATTAATAATCAAACCCATTACAAAAACTAAGTAATGGGTAGAGTTTTGCACTTAAAATACTAGGTTCTCAAAACTGTTAAACAAGTTATTGCATAATAACGTATCCAAAAACAATTTTACTAACTTGCGATCAAATTATAAGCATAAGAAACTCAAATCATTTTCAGAGAACCAACAATTACCTTCATGCTTTAATTTTGACTATGTTTTTTAAAAAATCAGTGACTTTACAAAAAGACCGAATATTTGCCCTAAAACACCTGTCTTACTTAGTCCTCATTGTAGTATTATTCGGGGCCAAATCCTCCATTTTATGAAATGTTGGGACTGTCATAATTTGAATTATTCAGGGTTCCTTGTGGGGCCACAGTTAACCACGGTGGAAGACAGCTTCTCTCAACCTTTACACAATTTACAAGAAACAAGAGGCCTGTGAATGCTGCTTTGATCTAAAAGAATAGGGCCGCTCGCCCGGCCACCTTGGCTCAGTGGTTGAACGTTGACCTATGAACCAGGAGGTCACAGGTCGATTCCCAGGGCACATGCCCGGGTTGTGGGCTCGATCCCCAGTGTGGGGCGTGCAGGAGGCAGCCAATCCGTGATTCTCTCTCATCATTGATGTTTCTCTCTCTCTCTCTCTCTCTCTCTCTCTCTCTCTCTCTCTCTCTCTCTCCTTCCCTCTCTGAAATCAATAAAAATATATTTTAAAAAATAAAGAGCACGCCTCTCCATTTAGGGGACCGCACTGTGAGTTCCTGTCACCTGAACCCTAACTCTCTTGCTGCTGCTATTGTTCAATTTACCAAAAAGAAGACCTGAGTCCACAAGGGCATGAACCAGAGCAGCTGGCCAGTCGGCTCCACCCTTGGCCGTGACCTTGGAGAGAGTGGGCGGAGCCATCTCATGGCCTTCTGTTTCCTCACACAAAGTGGGGGGCAAACTGCACACCCATTCAGGCTGTTTCCCAAATGGGAGGCCCTTTACCTTCCCAGAATCAGATGAGAAACTGATTCTGGGAAGGTAAAGAAGGTCCACGCGGGCGGAGCACCGACGCATCAGCCAAACCTCAGAAGCGTCCACCCCCCCACCCCCCATTAGAAAGGTGGCCCAGCGAGGCGTGGGGTGTCGCTATGGGCTTCTGCGCTTTGTCTCTAATCGTCCTTTGGGTTTAGGACTCAGGAACCCACAAATCACCTCTCTTGCCTGCGGAGGGCTGTTCTTCGGGACCTTGAAGCTGTGAACGGTGTCGTCAAAGCATTTAACGGAGAAGAGGCAGCTGTCACTGGGCTTGACCTGGAGACAAGAAGGCAGGGAGACACCACCACTTGCGCACATCACACAGAAGCTTCATGACAACCCGCGACCTGTGACCCACGAGGTCAGGGTTCGACTCCCGGTCAGGGCACATGCCCAGGTTTCGGGCTCGGTCCCTGCAAGAGGCAGCCAACTGATGATTCTCCCTCATCATTGATGTTTCTCTCTCTCTCCCTCTCCCTTCCTCTCTGAAATCAATTGAAACATATTTAAAAAATAAGAGAGAGGGGCACCAACATTGAGCAGGCAGGCCCTGCGGCAGCTGACACCTGAGGACACCTGGTGGGGACACCAGGGACTGCGTCCAGGCTCGGGCTCAGGCCGCCTCCACAGAGCAGCTGGCTGTCTCCTAAGCTCAGAGCCCGAGCTTCCTGCTCTGACACGGGCTTATCAGCACCAGGAAACCTCCCATCCCATTGTCCTCCTTTACCCATGCATAAACACACATGTGCACATGCACACATGTGACCACACCCACCCAGCACGGGGCAGAAGTAGGTCTACAGTTGTGAGCACACCAAACAGCTCTTTCTTAAATATTACTTCCTCACTGGCTTGTTTCCCACTGAACAACTGTCACCCCACTCTGCCCCACCTGCTCCGTGCACATGTATGTCTTACACATGTTCCTGGATCACTCCTCTCTCGCCCCGCAATATGTGAGGATCAACCAAAGCTGGTGCGTTTAGAGTGGAGACCCCCCATTCCGTGGCCGCCAGCACGTCCCACCCGGGTCTGCCGAGGCAGCTTATACACAAGCGGCCAGGCCATCGCTTGCCGAACCGACTCCCTGGTGTGAGCCAAGATGCGTGTCGTCCTACCGTGCACACGGCTTGCGTGAGGTGCTTGCACCCCTGGCGGTAAATCTTACGAGCGGCGTCGGGCCTTCAAAATAAACATTAAACGATCACGGTGAACGGAGAGATAAGTGAAAAGGTCCCATCGTCCCACCAGGCATGACAATTAACAAGGTAAAGGCCACTCACTGCTTCCGGTACCAGGACAGGACGCCGTGCTCCAGCACCACCCAGAACAGCCTCCAGCCGAAGAACCGCGAGCTCTAGGGAACGCAGAGGGCCCAGGCTGACCCGGCGCAGACACCGGCTGTGAGCGGCTGGGTCAGGGCAGCCCGCGTCTGAGCGAGGCGTGCGGTGGGCACGCAACACGCTCCCGCCTGGGTGCACCCCTAAGGGAACAGAGGGGAGACACCCACCCGCAGATCCGCGCCCACAGGCCTGCTCTGGGCCATTTACGCGAAACACCAGCTGCGGGCTAACAAGGCATTTCCCCAACGTCCTGAGTGAACTTCTCGACAAAGAGAATCATCCTGAACGTATGTCACACGGCGTGAGCACACACACTTCAAACATGGAGGCGTGCTCGCGGGCGAGGAAACCTCAGGCCCTCACACAGCTCCGTCCCGAAACCACGAAGTCAGACGCGCAGACACGTCAGGAACAGAAAGACCCCGTGGGTGTGCTCTGACAACTCGGAGCCTAAATCTCCCCCAGTCCTGGTGGTTCATGGTTCTTGACAATCAGTAATTCTATGATTCTCTGGTCACGTAAGAAAAACTGACCCCCTCCCCTGCAGACGTGGCCACCTGACAGGGCGAGACCATGGACGCAGGGCAGCAGGACACAGGGCTGCCTGAGAGGCGGGGCCGCCTCAGAAATGACCGGAAAATGTTTCACGAACACGACCCCGAGCCCTCCTTCCAGGTCCAGGTCCAAGTGCCCACCCACCTTCCAGAGGGGACCTTCGAACGGCCTCAGCGCTCGGTACAGGGCCTGCGGGAAACGAGGCGTGAAATGCACTTCCAGCGACACCGGTGCCCCCGCAACCCCCGCGCCCACCTGTTCCCGCGACCCCGCGCCCACCTTGTTCCCCGCGACCCCGCGCCCACCTTGTTCCCGCGACCCCGCGCCCACCTTGTTCCCGCGACCCCCGCGCCCACCTTGTTCCCGCGACCCCCGCGCCCACCTTGTTCCCGCGACCCCCGCGCCCACCTTGTTCCCCCGACCCCCGCGCCCACCTTGTTCCCCGCGACCCCGCGCCCACCTTGTTCCCCGCGACCCCGCGCCCACCTTGTTCCCCGCGACCCCCGCGCCCACCTTGTTCCCCGCGACCCCGCGCCCACCTTGTTCCCGTGACCCCCGCGCCCACCTTGTTCCCGCGACCCCGCGCCCACCTTGTTCCCCGCGACCCCGCGCCCACCTTGTTCCCGCGACCCCCGCGCCCACCTTGTCCCCGTGACCCCGCGCCCACCTTGTTCCCCGCGACCCCGCGCCCACCTTGTTCCCGCGACCCCGCGCCCACCTTGTTCCCCGCGACCCCGCGCCCACCTTGTTCCCCGCGACCCCCGCGCCCACCTTGTCCCCGCGACCCCCGCGCCCACCTTGTCCCCGCGACCCCCGCGCCCACCTTGTCCCCGCGACCCCCGCGCCCACCTTGTCCCCGTGACCCCCGCGCCCACCTTGTTCCCGTGACCCCCGCGCCCACCTTGTCCCCGCGACCCCCGCGCCCACCTTGTTCCCGTGACCCCCGCGCCCACCTTGTTCCCGTGACCCCCGCGCCCACCTTGTTCCCCGCGACCCCGCGCCCACCTTGTTCCCGCGACCCCGCGCCCACCTTGTTCCCGCGACCCCGCGCCCACCTTGTTCCCCGCGACCCCGCGCCCACCTTGTTCCCCGCGACCCCGCGCCCACCTTGTTCCCGTGACCCCCGCGCCCACCTTGTTCCCGTGACCCCCGCGCCCACCTTGTTCCCGCGACCCTGCGCCCACCTTGTTCCCCGCGAGGAGCTGCTTCACCTCGGCGCCCTGGGCCAGCTGCAGCGGCTTCTGGTCTGCGGGAAGCAAGGCGGGCGGCGTCAGGACTCATCGCACAGCTGCCCCGAGTGCAGCTCTGGCCTGGCTCCGTGTTCCCCCCATTTCCTCCCGAACGTTCCCCCCCAGCCTCCCCCCCAGCGGCCGGTGCCGTCCGCGGACAGAGCAGCCGGGACGCTGCGGAGCGAGCGCTGTGCCCGCAGCTCCGGTCCAGTCGGCCCCTCGGCTACTGAAGCGGCCAGGCCCGGGGCTTGGACAGCACCGGCACCTCCCCCGGCTCAGGCCCGCCCGCTCCCTCCTTCTCCGGCTTCCGCGGGCCGCTGACAGGCACACGTGACGTGCCGTGCCGTGCCCTGACGTGACGTGCCCTGACGTGCCGTGCCCTGACGTGCTGTGCCGTGACGTGCCGTGACGTGCCGTGCCCTGACGTGCTGTGCCGTGACGTGCCGTGCCCTGACGTGCCGTGCCCTGACGTGCTGTGCCGTGACGTGCCGTGCCGTGCTGTGCCCTGACGTGCCGTGCCCTGACGTGCCGTGCCCTGACGTGCTGTGCCGTGACGTGCCGTGACGTGCCGTGCCCTGACGTGCTGTGCCGTGACGTGCTGTGCCCTGACGTGACGTGCCCTGACGTGACGTGCTGTGCCCTGACATGCCGTGCCGTGACGTGCTGTGCCCTGACGTGACGTGCCGTGCCGCGCCGCCCTCCCTCCCGCGGGGCCGCCCAGCCTCTGCCCGTCCGGACATGCTCCCTCCTGACGTGGCCCTCCGGCCGCCGCCCTCCGAGAGCCACGGGAGCCCGCCGGCGCCGGCAGCAGCACCCTCTCCCCTCCAGGCTCCTGCCCGCCGTCTCAGGCCAGCTCTCCGCCGGCCGTGCCCACAGCCCCCAGCCGCCCGGGACCGGCGGGAGGCAGGCAGCTCCGGTCCGGAAGGGCGACGGCCCCGCCACGGGCACGGGAGCCGCAGTGGAGAGCCGCACCAGCGCCGCTGTGGGAACGGCGCCTCCGCGCGGGGCTCTGCCGGACGACAAGCAGCCTGCGTGTCACCGTGACCAGGAGCAGCCCCGGGCGGCAGCCGGGCCCCCGGGACCTGGGGCATCCCGCTGCCGGAGCGACCGAGGGTCGGGGAGACGCTGTAGCCGGCGGACACCGCGCGGGAAGGCGGCTCCGCCCTCAGTAACGCCGCCTGCAGGACCGCCTTCTTCCTGAGCGCGCCCTCGGCTCTCGGCCCTCGGGAAGCCTGCGGGCAGGCTGCACCGGCCCCTCTGAGGCAGCTGGAGGCCCTGCTGGGGCGCCCCCGGGAGAAGACGGCCCCTCGGCTGCTTCCTGAGGCAGAGGCACCCAGAGCGCAGACCGGCTGCGGCCACGCCGGCCTCCGGTACAGACCCCGTTCGCTGACCACCCCCGGTGTGTGCCGGGCAGTGATCTTGGGTAAAGGTCTCTGAGTGCGAGTCCATGACGCACCAACCAACACAGGCCCCGGGAGTTAGCGGAGGACATGACAGGAAACAGTGCGGTGGGATCATGGAAAAGGAGAAAGATGGTAAATAAACCAACCGGAAACAGCGGAGAATTAACCTGCTCCGCCCCGGGGTGACGTGGGTGAGTGACGGGTACCAGCTCAGCCTGGAGACGGGGTGTTTACATGGAAAGGAAGTGGCCAGAGGCCGGGGCGGGAGCTGCGGGGGGGGAGGCAGCGAGGCAGACAGAGCCTCATGGGGGGCTGTCTATATATATAAAAAACCAGTGTCCATGACAACCAAACGACCGGTCACCATGAGGGCGGCGAACGGGACGAGCAGTGGCGGGCTACCACACACAATTTCACGTGCTCGGCCTCTAGTTACTAGGGAGGTGGTGCTGCGCGGCCGTGCTACGTAACAGCTCTACCAGGATGTAACTCACACACCTTTCCACACCCCTCCTGAAGGCGTGTCCGCACAGAGGCACACGACCGGCCCATTGAGTACTCATCCGTCCTGAATGTAAAACGTGTCTAAAGAAATCACCTGTCCAGGAGAGGTCGTTATTGGTAATTCCTGAAAGAGGATGTGGTATGTGTGGATCGTGGCTGCTAAACGTGGGCAAGAGAAAACCGAGAATACGCGTCACACAGCCGTAAGGACAGCCAGGTGAACGCCGCAGGGGTCGGCACCGGGGAAGCAGACGGGACGGCGGAGAGCAGCCCAGGGCTCAAGGTGACTTTCAGAGGTCGAGTCACGGAACTGCCCACGGGTACAGCGGGCTGACCGTGTGTTCCTGAGGGGAGAAGCCCGCTCACATGTTAACTGGGGAATCGGTAACCACGCTGCGTTTCCAGCTCACTCGGCGGAGACGTCACAGGAGAAGGCCCCCGCTCCGTGGTTTCGTTCCACCCGCAGGCGTCGGAGACATGGCTCCTCCGGGCAAAGGGCAGTGGGGTTTCGTTCACAGAATCCTGCCCTCACACCAAAAGCAATGCTGACCTCCGGCCAGGGAACTGCATGCCCAGTGCAGAGCCCTCGATGCCCGAAGGGCTAGCGCACGGTGGGACTCCCACGGAACACTCGCACGGACAGCCTCCCTGCCCAACGCCTGCTCACCATTCCTGTTCCGCAGGTTGGGGTCCGCCCCGCTCTTCAGCAGCGCCAGCACGCAGTGCCTCTGGGCCCGGTAAGCCGCGCAGTGCAGGGGCGTGTTCCCTAACTGGTCCGCGCAGTTGACGTCGGGAGGGTTGGGGCTGTTGAGCTGCCGAGGGGAGAGACATTCAGAATCAGGTGTCAGAGGCTGACCTCTCCCAGCAACACCGGCAGGTGGGAGTGTCAGGCAAAGCCGCAGACCACACGCCTGGCTCCCAGCGCTCCTGGCACCGGGCTCCCAGCGACTGCTGCTCCCTAACCAGCCGCCCATGTCACCCCCGGGCTGTCCTCCAGGGGCCATGAAGGCCCAGGCCCCCACCCCAACAGGAAAGCTGTCCGTCTGTCCCTACACGATACAAATATCCCAAAATACTGTCCCTCCTTCACAGGTTTCCTTCTAGATATTGGGCAGACCCTGCAGAAACAGCCGTCATGCCCTAGCCAGTTTGGCTCAGTGGAAAGAGTTTTGGCTTTCGGACTAAAGGGTCCCAGGTTCGATTCCGGCCAAGGGCACATGCCCAGGTGGCGGGCTCAATCCCCCCCAGTAGAGGGCGTGCAGGAGGCAGCCAATCAATGATTCTCTCTCATCGATGATTCTATTTCTCTCCCTTTCTCTCTGAAATCAATAAAAATATATATATTTAAAAAGAAAAAAAAAAAGGAAATGGCCGTCAAAGTGAGAGAGCCCCATGCATGCATAGGGCCTGCACCAGGCTGCACCTTACACTGTCTTCACGTTCAGTTCTTGCCTGGAAAAGCCCGGCTCCCAGCCCGGCAGGTTTCAGTAGGGTGGGACCCACATCAGGAATTCAGAGGAAACAGCATTTCACACGTAGCCTGAGTAAACTACAGACTTGTGTTCCGTTGTGATGAACTTGAGTATTTGAGCCCCACGAAGCTACTAAGTTATAAAGTTAACATTAAGGAAATGTGTCCTCAGGGGCAAAATCTATACTTATAAAAGGTTAATATGCTAATTAGACCGGACATCTTCTGGAAGTCCTTCCAGACAAAGCCACGGTGACAGGGGCCAAGGCAGAGGTGGTTAGGGGTGATCAGGCCAGCAGGGGGGAGCAGTTAGGGGCAATCAGGCCAGCAGGGGGGAGCAGTTAGGGGGCGATCAGGCTGGCAGGGGGGAGCATTAGGGGCAATCAAGCAGGCAGGGGGGAGCAGTTAGGGGGTGATCAGGCCAGCAGGGGAGGGCAGTTAAGGGTGATCAGGCAGGCAGGGGAGGGCAGTTAAGGGTGATCAGGCAGGCAGGGGAGGGCAGTTAGGGGGCAATCAGACTGGGAGGGGAGCAGTTAGGGGAATCAGGCCAGCAAGCAGTGGTGGTTAGGGGCTATCTGGAAGGCAGGCAGGAGAGCGGTTAGGAGCTAGCAGTCCCAGATTGCATGAGGGATGTCCCTCCCCGTGCACGAATTTCATGCACCAGGCCTCTAGTCCTACCTAATAAAATGGTAATATGTAAATTACCATCACTCTGCTACGCCCACGATTGGGCCAGCGGGAGGCGCAGGGGGCGGGACTCGGGGTGGCCGGGGTAGCCAATTGGGCCAGTGGGACACTGAGCTCACGTCACCAGCGGCGGCAGCGCAAGCTCAGCGTCTGCGCCATGGCTGTGCTGCGGAACAGAAGGGGCCTCTGGGGCAGCGATCTCACATCCCGCCACGGACCATCAAAAGTGGGGGAGCTGGGTGCCTGTCTGCTCCGGCACCAGGCCTTTCAGAAGCCTCCGAAGCCTCCGCCGAGCTGGAGGCTTCTGAAAGGCCTGGTGCACCAGCGGACAGGCACCCAGCTCCCCCGCGATCGAAAGCGAAAGCGTGTAGGGGACCCTACATGTGCATGATTCAATCATGCACCAGGCCTCTAGTCTATATATATAAAAGCCATAATGACCAGTCGCTATGACATGCACTGACCACCAAGGGGACACTCAACACAGGAGCTGCCCCCTGGTGGTCAGTGCACTCCCACAGCCAACCTCCTATAGCCAGCCAACCTCCTGTGGTCCCTCCCCCTGGCCGGCCCCGAACGGCCTCAATCAGGACTGGGCGAGATGGCCCGATCAGCCCGATCACCGGCCAGGCCAAGGGACCCCACCCGTGCATGAATTCGTGCACCAGGCCTCCAATAAAGAAATAATGCCTTTTTTTTTTTTTTTTTTTTTTTTTTTACCAGAGCTGTGAGTTCTGCTGTTTTTCCTTCTCTTGCTGCTTCTAAAAGTAACTCTTCAAGCTTTCTTTGCTGAGTCCTTTCTACGGCTGCAAAAGGGAAATACAATATGTCTCAGTCAGGACTCTGCAGCATGTCCATCACAAGCCAATGAAGAACACGGCGGCGGGCTGAGGAAAGCCACGAGGGGCTCGGGCTGTGACCCCGATGCAGGCAGGCAACACTGCTCCTCTCACTGCCTTCAGGTCAGATCCAGAGGTCACCTCCTTTCAGGTCACAGAACTGGTTTCCAATTCCGAGGTCTTTCGCCCATTACTCACCACGGCACCCTCACAGAGTTAGGAAGTGCTTTCTTAGCTGAAATACTGTGACATGTCTAACTCGGAAAGGGAGGCTCACGGGGAGAGGGGTTCACACCTCCAAACCCTTCGCTGTAGACAGCAACAAGAAACAGCACTGGTGGGAAAATGTACCAACCATGAGTGTGTTTAGATTTACATATACTTACACACTTCCACATAAGAATACAAATTCACTTCTTTTTTAAAAATATATATTTTTTTATTGATTTCAGAGAGGAAGGGAGAGGGAGAGATAAAAACATCAATGGTGAGAGAGAATCATGGATCGGCTGCCTCCTGCACGCCCCCTACTGGGGATGGAGCCACAACCTGGACATGTGCCCTGACCAGGAATTGAACCATGACCCCCTGATCATAGGCTGATGCCTCACCAATGAGCCACGCCAGCTGGTCTGGATAAGCAGATTTTCAAAACTTGCCACCATGTGGTATCAAGTTCACAGCTGAAAGCTCTGAGGAAACTCTCGTCGAGATAATTCTGTGTCTAATCAGTGACTCGCTAATCACACCCCTTAAAGCAGGGGTCGGCAAACCGCGGCTCGTGAGCCACATGCGGTTCACGAGCCGCGATTTGCCGCTCTGTTGACTAATGAGTTTGCCGACCACTGGACTAGACTAAATGCTACCGTGTAGTTGGAAGCTGTGAGGATTAGGCAATTGTGGCATATTGTGTGCAAAGAGGTAAAGGGTAGTACATGACAGTGGTCGGCCACTGCCTTAGAGCACAGGCTCGGGTCCACGTTTGTCACGTTAGAAGCAACAGCTACGCCTGTTCTGAACCCTGACTACGATGAGAGAAAAGCTACTCACGTGGGGTTACTGTCTGACAGGAAGTGCTAGGGTGAGGTCATGACCTTTACCTTCGAGCATGTTTCTGATTTCTTTGTCGTGAGTGACTTCCTTGGCTCTCTGTCCACTCCCATTAACAATGGTGGGATCGGCGTTATGTTCTAAAAGAAGCATTACCAACTCCTAAAAAAGAAAAAACGTTTTTAGCTGTTATTAAACCCAGACTTTGTGGTATAATAGCCCTTTTACAAAGTACTAACTACTACTGAGTTTCTACAATAGAGAAAAGCACTGTGTAGGAATTTTTATAACAGACTTGTCTACAGTAAGTGAATACGGAGTAACTATAATACATTGAATACTGGAATTCAACTAATTTAATCATAATTAATGACTGCCTAAACTGTCAATCCACAATGAACAAAGACAACTTCTAACGTCTGTAATTAATTTTTAAGTTATCTTTTTTTAACCAAGTTGATTTCATGTGATCAAACTATGTTAACAAGATATTATTTAAATTATAGCAGATAGATCCGTTTAACATTGTTCTTCCAAACCTGTTGACAAAAGTAATTTCCCCAACAGACATAGATTTTTAAAAATCACTTTTGCTGTTTGTAAGACACAGAGCACTATTTCCTAAAGTGACGGCAGCTGCTGGGATATACCGCTAGGGAAGCAGGTTTACAATAAAGCGAAGGGTTTCTGACGTCAGAAAAAGGCGACCTAACTCACACTTCCTCCAAGTGGCTGCCTGTCCTGTGAGGATTTCAAATGCATTGGAATTGCCATAAGCAAGGCCCGTACCACCGGGCTGTCACACAGCCTCACAGGCAGCAGGAACGGAGAGCGCGCGGGCGGCGTGCAGGGGGACGTGGGAGAGTCGATGCTGGTTTCACGGGTGTGCAGCCCCGGGGGGCGCGGTGGGAACATGTGCTCTGTCATGCTCACTAAGGCAGCAGGAAACGTGCTCGAAGTGGGTCTTCTGCAAAGTCCTCATGTGGGGCCTACATTTTGCTTTGTATTGTTCGTTTGCACTTTCCTGTTTCTTTTCTTAAAAACATTAAACTAGAATCCGTGATGGCATTGTGTTCACATCATTTAGAACCTAGAGTAAAATAATTTAAGTATCGGAATGTGGTAGGTGTGTACCCGGCCGGGATGGCCCAGTGGTTGAGCATCATCCCATGCACCAGAGGTTGCTGGTGCAATTCCAGGTCATGGCACAGGCCCGGGTTGTGGGCTCGATCCCCAGTGGGGGGCATGTAGAAGGCAGCCCATCAATGATTCTCTCTCTTCACTGATGTTTCTCTCCCTCTATCCCTCTCCCTTCCTCTCTGGAATCAATAAAAAAATACATATTTTTAAAATTTTAAATGTGGTATATCATCCACACAACATATTATCCTACCTAATAAAATAGTAATATGCAAATTGACCGCACCTTCGCTACACCCAAGCCACGCCCACCAGCCAAAGCCACGCCCACCAGCCAATCAGGGCGAGTATGCGAATTACCCAACAAAGATGGCAGTTAATTTGCATACGCTGAGGGAGGGAGGAGTGAAGACTGAAGACAACTTAGAAGGAAGAGGGAGGAAAAGCGAAAGCAAGGTGGCTGCCAGAGGGAAACCCCGGGCGGGGAGGGGCGGGGAGGGGCGGGGCGGAGCGGGGCGGGCGGCAGCGGCAGCACACGCGGCCACAGCAGCCACTTGCAGGATTCTTCATGCAAATGGGCTACTAGTTCAGTCATAAAAACAAACTAAGGCCCTAGCTGGTTTGGCTCAGTGGATAGAGCGTCGACCTGTGGACTGAAGGGTCCTAGGTTGTGGGCTTGATCCCCAGTAGGGGCGTGCAGGAGGCAGCCCATCCATGATTCTCTCTCATCATAGATGTTTCTCTCTCTCTATTCCTCTCCCTTCCTCTCTGGAATCAATAAAAATATATTTTTAAAAACTAAGCACCGAGTCATGCTACACCATGGGTGAACTCCAACAATATTAGGCAAAAAGAAGCCAGATATAAATGGAATCATGAAAATTTTTGTAAAAAATCTCTACGAATAGCAACGATCTAGAGGCAGAAAGCAAATCAGTGGAAACCTAACTGTGCACTAGAGGCAGCAAATGAATGCCAGCAGCCTGAGGGAACTTGGTGGGGAGACGGAATGTTCCAGAGCCGGATGTGGGGATGGTCGCACAGACGTGCAAATGCACCGACAATCCCCACAGCAGGCGTGTCATGCGTGTCATGCAGTGCACACTTTCCTCTGAAGCTGTTTAAAGGAACAGTCGGGGTCCTCCTCCCTGCAGCACACGGGAGGCTGCAGGCTCCCACCAGGGGTGCTGGAGGCTCACGACCTTCACACTCGACCTCACTGTCCAACGCCGACTAACAACGTGGGACCTTCCCACCCAAAGTGCTGGCTTATACACGCGTGTGCCTCTTCCCAGCGGCAATTCCTCTGGTTGTAAAAGAGAAAACACCTGTGACCGCTCTCCCAGACACTTCACTTGCAAACACGGAACACAGAACACGGAGGTCCTCACCTTTCGCCCCGTGAAGGCCGCTCGGTGAAGGGGCGTGTCGCCCATGTCGTTCAGAACGTTCACTTCTGCTCCTGCCTGGGGAACATGGAAGCGTTAAACAGCGTCACGAGTGAAGAAGCGCACAACGTGGAAGTAATTTCTTAAAAATACCTTCAATATTTCGGAACTTAAAGTCTTTGAAATGCTGAATGGTTGTCACTAGTGAAAACAAGTTCATTTCATACCAAAAGTAAACAGTAAACGTCCTGCAAGGTCAACCTCGCTGGTAGGGAGAAAAATGAAATGCTACTTTTCTTTAAAAATCTAGGCCCTCCACTGAACTTCAGAAACAGCCATATTTTAAAAACGCAAACCATCTCTGAATGAAATACCGTATTTTTGCCACCAATTTAGTAAGTTTTTAGGGGGGAAAAGATGCCACCATTTAAATGTGCACAGCAATTTTAAGATGCAATCCAACTTCAGAAATATTAATATGGGAAAAATTGTTAATCACAGAATTGAGAAATTTGAAGTCTTACATTATATGATGCTCATTAAGAAATTCTGTAATTATTTTTTAATTAGAGGCCTGGTGCATGAATTCGTGCACGAGTGGGGTCCAGCCTGCCGCTCAATCGGGCTGATCAGGCGGTCGGGGGAAGGGGATGCAGGAGGTTGGCCAGGCAGCCCCACCCCCAATCGAGGTGAGGGGGGGCCAACTGGGGTGAGGCTGGCCAGGGGGAGGGGCCGCCCCCTGGTCAAACTCCTGGTAGAGGGCACAATTTGCATATTAACCTTGTATTATATAGGATTATATAGAATGTGCTTTGGTTATTTTCCTTAACTGTTATGCTAAAAAAACTGAAAATATACAATATTTCATTCATTCATACGTCCACGTTCGCAATTTCAAAAAGCCAGCACTGTAAAAATTGAACGACTAAAAAAAAATAGGATGTTAATGACTCAGGCTAACCCACTTCCTGTATTTAGGAAAGAACAGTTCGTGGCCTGAGTGATGAGCTACTGCTCGGCATACGCCATCCTGGCTCAGGTGGCTTCCCTCAGGCTTCCCTGATTCCCAGGCCGCTTCCTACCGAATTCACGTAAGAGTTAAAGCATCCGCGTACCTGCAGCAGGTCCTGCACCACTTGTCTGTGTCCGAAGTAGCAGGCCAGGTGAAGAGGGGCCCAGCCCAGGTTAGACTTACTTCTTCCTAAAAACGGGCCAGGAAGGCATTTTAGGTGTAACTTCAGGAATTTCGCAGGAAACTGCACTTGCCTGGCCAAGGCCTTTCCGGCCGCACTGCGGACGGGGGCGGCGGGGGCCGGAGAGAAAGGGGCGGGAGCGGAACGGGCAGATCCCAGGCCGGGTTCCGGCCCACGTCCTCAGTCAGCGCCTCCTTCCCGAAGGCGGAGGGGATGGAGGGTCTCAGCAGCTGTGGCTCCACGGCCCGGTCCCCCCGCCTTGTCCCCTGGCCCAGGCGTGTGCTCCGGCACATGTGTCATGAGAAGAGCCTGTCTGGAGGCCTGTAACGGAGCGTGGACCGGACAGAGGCCTTCCCGCAGCGTGGGGAGCTGTGAGCGCGCAGGCAGGGCTGAGGCGAGTCCTGACCTGATGCAACCTCAGTAACGAGGCCCAGCCCGGTGACGGGAGCCACAGCGAGAGGCAGTGACTGAGCCCGGCGTGCAGCTGAGAAGAGGGACAGCCAAGCGGGTGTCACGGAACAGAAACTAAGTCCATTTAGCAAAGAACAGCGGGCACGATGCCGAGAGCTCAGACAGCGCCAAAGCTCCCAGAACCCACCAGCCCCACACCAGCCCCCCACCCCAGGTCCACCGGGTCCCTCGAAGGGTCCCTTCAGTGCCCGCCTGGCCTCCTGGGGTCCAGGTTTTGAGCCAACCTCACCCCCTCAGCGCACCCAGCACGGCCCCAGCACGCCCGAGGGACTGTCCCCCGCGACCGCCCCGGGACTGTCTGCCCTCCACCCCCCGGCCCAGACCACACGCCGCAGCTGTGCCTCGAGCACGCTCCCTCGTTCTCACCGGACGCCCAGCGCCACCACCAGCCACGCTCCTTGTCCGCAGGCCCAGCCTCCCTGTGTGCTCATCCCCTGGCCCGAGCTCACCGCCCGCCACAGCATCAAAACCGTCCTCAATGTGTACCAACACACGCTGTCCCCACGCCCAGGGCCACCGCACGGCGAGAAAGGCCGCATCGCCACCCTCCCACAGCCCGGCGCCTGGGGCTCCCCCAGCGCCCACGCCTCCCAGGGTGCTCTGGGGGCGCCTTCTCCGGGGAGTCCCTCATGATCGGCATCTCCAACAACCACACCTCCCAGCCGGCCCACCACTGCTCACACGCTGACGACGCTGAAACTCGTATTTGCATTTCCGACTCTGCTGGACACTCCATTCGATGGCACAGGACACCCCACGCTCAGCAGGGGCAGAGCCGGGCCTGTCGTCACGCACACACACACGCACACACGCACAAGCACACACGTGTACATGCATGCACACACGCACGCACACACACTACCTCGTCCCCTCCACAACTGCTTCCACACGAACTGCCCCATTGTCCACCTCACTTCTCAAGTCAGAAATGAGACTCACTCGCCGCTTCCCGCCTTTCCCCATTCCCACTGCCTACTGCCACCTCCCCAACAGGTCTCCTCACATCTCATCCCAAAGCGGTCGATCGGGACGAAGAGATCACACGTCCCAGGACCCTAAATTATTTAAACACACTCCACAGCTTCTCTGTACTCGTTACTACTTATCATGGGTACCCACAGAGTTTTGTTCAATAAGAAACATCCAATTTAGAAATATTTACAAAGAACAATACCCCACACAGAAAACATGGAAACACTGATAATGGTGCCACGGGCAACAGCCACAGAGACAGGGTCAGGGGGACAGGGAGGAGGCAGTGTCGGGGGGACAGGGAGGAGGCAGTGTTGGGGGGACAGGAAGGAGGCAGTGTTGGGGGGACAGGAAGGAGGCAGTGTCGGGGGACAGGAAGGAGGCAGTGTCGGGGGGACAGGAAGGAGACAGTGTTGGGGGGACAGGAAGGAGACAGTGTTGGGGGGACAGGAAGGAGGCAGTGTCGGGGGACAGGAAGGAGGCAGTGTCGGGGGACAGGAAGGGGACAGTGTCGGGGGACAGGAAGGAGGCAGTGTTGGGGACAGGAAGGGGGCAGTGTCGGGGGACAGGGAGGAGACAGTGTCGGGGGACAGGAAGGAGACAGTGTTGGGGGGACAGGAAGGAGGCAGTGTCGGGGGACAGGAAGGAGGCAGTGTCGGGGGACAGGAAGGGGACAGTGTCGGGGGACAGGAAGGAGGCAGTGTTGGGGACAGGAAGGGGGCAGTGTCGGGGGACAGGGAGGGGGCAGTGTCGGGGGACAGGAAGGAGGCAGTGTCGGGGGACAGGAAGGGGACAGTGTTGGGGGACAGGGAGGAGACAGTGTTGGGGGACAGGAAGGAGGCAGTGTCGGGGACAGGAAGGGGCAGTGTCGGGGACAGGAAGGGGGCAGTGTCGGGGGACAGGAAGGAGACAGTGTTGGGGGGACAGGAAGGAGGCAGTGTTGGGGGACAGGAAGGGGGCAGTGTTGGGGGACAGGAAGGGGACAGTGTCGGGGGACAGGAAGGGGGCAGTGTTGGGGGACAGGAAGGAGGCAGTATCGGGGGGACAGGAAGGGGGCAGTGTTGGGGGACAGGAAGGAGGCAGTGTTGGGGGACAGGAAGAAGGCAGTGTAAACAGCTTCCGGTCAGACCTGAGCAGGAGGACAGCCCGGGCGGGACGGGGTGGGACAGGGTGTCAGTCCTTATTCTGTGGGTGGAGCGTCCTCCTGGGACACAGCTCACATGAATATGAAGCAGCTGTGCCCGTGAGCATGTTCATTTCTATTTTATCTGCAAGAACCTCTCACCATGAGCAACACTCGGACCCTGGCAACAGCTACCGCTAAGCTGACGGAGGAGGCGCCCTCGTGCCCGGCCTGGAGGAGCTGACCCCGACCTCCACGCACACGGCGCTTCCTTCTCTCGCTCTCCACGGGGTCTCCGTGGCCTCCTCCCGACCAACAGCGTTTCCGTGCTGATTGTGAAACGAATGTGAACGCGGAGCCCCTGTAAGAGGTCAGAGCTGCATCCCCGAGGCGCGGCCGGGCACCTCACTCCTCAGCCTTCGACGCTTCTCCCGTCCTCGCCACGTCTACCGTCCGCCTGTCTGAGAAGACCTCCGCGGGGAGGACACAGCATCATCCTAACACCTGTCTCCCGCCGGCCCACAAGCTGCAGGTTCACCGCCGGCACCTGCTCACACAGCCTTCCCTGGAGCACCTGCTCATGAGGTGCAAGCTACCGCGGAGACTCCTGGAAGCCCAGCTGCAAGTGGTGAGCACAGGCCCAGTGCTGACCAGACAGCAGGGTGGGGCAGGCCTGGGGGGAAGGGCAGGGGGAGGGGAGAGGGTGGTGCCAACCTGGGGGGCAGAATGGAGGGGGGAGGGAGGTGCAGACCTGGGGGGAGGGGCAGGGTGAAGGGGGGAGGGTGTTGTAGGCCTAGGGGGGCAGGATGGAGGGGGGAGGGGTGCAAGCCTGGGGGGAGGGGCATGACAGAGGGGGGAGGGTGGGGCAGGCCTGGGGGGGCAGGATGGAGGGGGAAGGGGGTACAGGCCTGGGGGGAGGGGCAGGATGGAGGGGTAAAAGGTGGAAATGGGGGACATCTGTAATACTGTCAACAATAAAAATACAAGTTAAAAAATATATAAAATAAAAGCCATTAAGATGCTGACCGCCTTTATGAGAAGGCGGCTCCGGGGACAGGACGCCTGGGTCAGGGGATGGGCCGCCTGCATGTCCCCGCTGGGTGTCCCTTTAGCGCCAAGAGACCAAGGCTCCTGGAGCCGCCGTGTGCGTGCCACAGGCCGGCTTTTCTCCGGTCTGAGCGCTGGCGCGTGGTCCCTGGCGTTCGGAAGCGCACGTCAGTACCTCCCCACGAGGCTCTCGGGGTTCGTCCTGAACGCGAGCCCTCGCCCTCGGGGGCTCCGTCCTCGGGACTCCAGCCGGTCCGTGGACACCATTCTGGGTCCCCCTCGTCTTTGTAAGGAAACGTGTTCGCCCGGCTCAGCCAGAGGAGGTCAGTAATGCAGCCCTCCCGACACCCTGCCTTTAACCGCACCGCAACCCCGTCTGCCTTTAGCAGAGAATTCCGAAACCCTCAGGGTCCACGGGACACAGCACCCGACGGACGGAACCAGCTCTGACAGACGCGCCCGCTGCTGCCCGCCCGGCGGCTGGACGTCCTCCAGCACCGAGAGGCGGCTGGTCGATTCCCACTCAGGCACACGCCCAGGCTGTGCGGCTCCAGCCCCCGTGGGGGGTGTTTCTCTCTTTCTCTCTCTCTCTCTCTCTCTCTCTCTCTCTCTCTCTCTCTCTCTCTCTCTCTCTCCCTCCCTTGAAGCTCCCTTCCTTTCTCTCTAAAAATCAATTTAAAATTCTTAAAAACAAAAAGGAATTACAATACATTTTGCCATTTTCTCCATTTCTCGGGGTTTGGAAAAACAGACAGAAATAAAAACAATGAGAAATGCCAGGAAAAGGTGGTTCTCACATCCACCCCCAAACCCCCGCCCCACACACACACACACACACACCCGCCCCCGTGCACTCTGCCGGTGAAGCGTGTGATTCGTCTGTGAGCCCACGCCAACTGCCCTCAGGACACGGACTGACAGGTAAGGGGGTGAAATTGGGAACAACGTTAACATTTCTTCTCAGATTTCCATTTCCAAGTCGAGGACGGTCCGCTCATGGGCCTGCGGAGCCTGCAGGGGGGCAGGGGAGGCAGCAAGGCAAGGGTCACTGAGGACGACAAATCGACAAATCGAGCGTCTGGCCTTCGAAATGGGAACCCAGACCCGTCTTTCCGGAAGGACCGGGCGTTTGGGATTCTTTCAGCTGCGTCTCGGCCGGCCGCACTCGTGGACAACCCGACCGTCGACCATCGTTTCTTCCTGCTGCTGAGGGGAGGCCGGGAGGCTTGGGGCTGGAGGCCCGGGAATGGGACACGGCTCAGGAACCGCCCATCTGGGCAGAGGACTGTGGGGGACGAAGAGGAGTCCTGGCTCCTCGTGAGCCCAGAGCCGCGGTAAATGGGGGACCCTGAGAGCAGGCACCAGGCACCTGAGATCTAGGAAAAGACCCCAGAGCCGACCCGCCCCCGGACCCACCGCAGGCGGCACAGAGCGTCACCCTGGGGAGCACGCAGAGGGAGGGGCGGCCGCGGCTGCTCTGGGCTCCCCGGGTCACTGAATCCCAGACGCCTCAGCGGGTGCAGCCAGAGACACGGAGGCCGGATGGCTCACGGCCCACAGGAGCCAAGGTGAGCTCCTGAGCCGCCGAGGAGCCGCGCGCCCCGCGGTGAACGGGAGGCCCGGTTCACGCTGCCCCGAGCTCTGCTTTGGCGACGCCTGTGCAAGGAGCACGAGGGAGATGGTCCCGGAGGAGCCGGCGCTGCAGACACCCCGCAACGCGCACCTTTGCGTTCACATCCCCGGGGGGCGGGGGGGGGCGGGAGGGAGGGGAGGCGCGGGAGGCCACACGTGAACCAGAAAAGCTCCTGAGATGGACGGCCCGGGCTGACGTTCAGCCCACGTTCCCGGGGAAGGTGCCCGTGGAAATGCCAGAGCGTATCGGAGGGCGAATCCCATCTGTCCGCACACCTGAGTGCCAGCCACGGGCAACCTGGCTCACAGGCGGCACTGTGCCCGCCGCCTTCCCACCGGCCTCACCCTCACCCCCCTGCCTGCGGGCGCCCTCTGGGCCGCCTCTCCCCTCGGGCCGACACTGGCTGTTTCCTCTACCCGACCTTCACCTGGTGAAGCCCCACACACTCTTTTCTTGTTAAATATATTTTTATTGGTTTCAGAGAGGAAGGGAGAGGGAGACAGAAACATCCATGGTAAGAGGGAATCACTGTTCGGCTGCCTCCTGCACGCCCCTTCCTGGGGATGGAGCCCGCAACCCGGGCATAAGCCCCGATCGGGAATCGAACCGTGACCTCCTGGTTCAGAGGTCGATGCTCAACCACTGAGCCACACTGGCCGGCCTACCCACGCTTCCTGTATCATCTGAGAATCCCTTCCTCCAAGACACTAACCCTTCCAACTCCAATTCCACGCCTCTCCTGGAGACCCGGGGCACCCTACGCGCCCACAGTCTGGCGCATCTGTGCGAGGCAGACTAGTCCCGTGGTCAGCAAACTGCGGCTCGCGAGCCACATGCGGCTCTTTGGCCCCTTGAGTGTGGCTCTTCCACAAAATACCACGGCCTGGGCGAGTCTATGTTGAAGAAGTGGCGTTAGAAGAAGTTTAAGTTTAAAAAATTTGGCTCTCCAAAGAAATTTCAATCGTTGTACTGTTGGTATTTGGCTTTGTTGACTAATGAGTTTGCCGACCACGGGCCTAGTCCGACCTGGCTCCAGGGGCGTAGTCCTCGTGACGGAAGGGGGTGCGGACGGGCACCATCCGAGGTCCCACGGGCTCTCTGGGCAGAGTCAGCCCGGAGCTGCCGTCCGACCACACTGTCCTCGGGAGCACGCAGGTCACGACCTCGTGGGCTCGGCGTCGGGCACCTGTAGTTCAGGTCTATGATCCCCCACAGCTCAGGGCTGGATCTCAACGCCTCCGGCTCACAGGGACCTCGGGGAGACACTGCCCTCTCAGGGGTTCCTTCTAGGGCACCAGAGGGAGGGCATCGCCAGCAAGAGCCGGAAGGAATGCCGCCTGACGCGGGCACGGAGGGGGCGCCCCGGGAAGGGGAGGAGCCCCAACGCCCACCTTTGCAGTTGATGTCGGCCACGGCCTCCTTCTTCCCCACGGTCTCCAGCAGCCTCCTCACCTCGGCGGCGTGGCCGTTCCGGGCGTGATGCAGGAGCTGCTGCTCGGCCTCCGTGTTCATCGCTGCAGTGAAAACAGCACAGCAGGGGGTTGATGGGGGAAAGGAGACACGTGTACTACGATTTGTAAAACTTTAAACAATAAAATTAAATTTAAAAAATAAAAAATAAAAAGCACAGCGCTCTCACCTAAGGACCTGAGGCGCTCCAGACAGCACCTGCCGACGGGTTAGCATAGGGTCAGCGCCCCGGCGACAGGGTCAGCGCCAGGGGACAGGGTCAGCGCCCGGCGACAGGGTTAGCACAGGGTCAGCGCCCCGGGGACAGGGTCAGCGCCTGGCGACAGGGTTAGCACAGGGTCAGCGCCCGGGGACAGGGTCAGCGCCCGGGGACAGGGTCAGCGCCCGGCGACAGGGTTAGCACAGGGTCAGCGCCCCGGGGACAGGGTCAGCGCCCGGCGACAGGGTTAGCACAGGGTCAGCGCCCCGGGGACAGGGTCAGCACAGGGTCAGCGCCCGGCGACAGGGTCAGCGCCCCGGGGACAGGGTCAGCACAGGGTCAGCGCCCGGCGACAGGGTCAGCGCCCCGGGGACAGGGTCAGCGCCCCGGGGACAGGGTCAGCGCCCGGGGACAGGATCAGCGCCTCGGGGACAGGGTCAGCGCCCGGGGACAGGGTCAGCGCCCGGGGACAGGGTCAGCACAGGGTCAGCGCCCGGCGACAGGGTCAGCGCCCCGGGGACAGGGTCAGCGCCCCGGGGACAGGGTCAGCGCCCGGGGACAGGATCAGCGCCTCGGGGACAGGGTCAGCGCCCGGGGACAGGGTCAGCACAGGGTCAGCGCCCGGCGACAGGGTCAGCGCCCCGGGGACAGGGTCAGCGCCCCGGGGACAGGGTCAGCGCCCGGGGACAGGATCAGCGCCTCGGGGACAGGGTCAGCGCCCCGGCGGCAGGGTTAGCACAGGGTCAGCACCCGGGGACAGGGTCAGCGCCCGGGGACAGGGTCAGCGCCCCGGGGACAGGGTCAGCGCCCCGGGGACAGGGTCAGCGCCTCGGGGACAGGGTCAGCGCCTCGGGGACAGGGTCAGCGCCCCGGCGGCAGGGTTAGCACGGGGTCAGCGCCCGGGGACAGGGTCAGCGCCCGGGGACAGGGTCAGCGCCTCGGGGACAGGGTCAGCGCCCCGGCGGCAGGGTTAGTACAGGGTCAGCGCCCGGGGACAGGGTCAGCGCCCGTGGACAGGGTCAGCGCCCGGTGACAGGGTCAGCGCCCGGCGACAGGGTCAGCACAGGGTCAGCGCCCGGGGACAGGGTCAGCACAGGGTCAGCGTCCCGGCGACAGGGTCAGCGCCCGGGGACAGGGTCAGCGCCCCGGCGGCAGGGTTAGCACAGGGTCAGCGCCCGGCGACAGGGTCAGCACCCGGCGGGGTCCGGAGGCGGGAGAGTCGCCCCAGGTGGACGCCCAGGCAGGCCACGTCCCTGCTCGTGGGGCTGATGAGCCGAGGATAAGTATTCTTACAATTTTGTTCAAAATGTTGGTTTTTTAAAATCCTTTTGATTTCCAAATATAAGGAGACATCCGCATTGCCCCCCAGGCTCCTTCACCAGCTCAGAGACGGCGGATGAGGGGCAGGTTCACAGCGTGCTCCCGGGACCTCACAGACCACCGCTCACACCGGGAGGCGTCTGTCCACCGAGAACGCCGGGCATTAAAGGGCCTGCAGCGCGGCAGGAGTGACCGTCATCGGGAGCTAACCGCGGGCGGACACCTGTCCTCGCCCCAGGGCGGAGATCAAACCTCTCAAGGACAAGACGCACCACATCAGAGACAGGCAGCGCCCGTCACCAACAGGTCTGCGTGCCCACACACGCTGGGCTCTGCTGTCTTCCCTGTTGGCTAATGTTAGTGATGCGTGTTATGCTTGCTCTGTGGGCTTCTCTCAAAGCTATGGGTACAGCCCAACTGCTAAAAACTGCCGAAGGTGCGTAAGGTCACTTTTGTATTATCGGTAATACTCTTCATACGGTTTCTCTTTTGAAACTTAAAGAGAAATGCTATTGCCAAAAAAAGGAAAGCTGTACATACAAACACATAGACATATATATGAATTTTAAAGAAGTTAAAAAGAAATAGTTTACCCTAATAAGTTGGTTATTTCTGAATGAATAAAAGAGACAAACTAAGAAGAACACTGTATACTTGGAATTCGAATAGAGGAAAAATTAAATGCATTTATAAACAAACACATATATGGTACAAATTAAATCTTAAAAACATTTTTAAAAATCTATAATGTGCTTTGTTAGCACGACATTCCAAAGCAGCTAGCTGCTCAATGGTGTGGGGATTTTCCAATATTATATTCTGTTAATATGAGGGAAATATTAAAAATTAAAGTAGTTATGTAAAAACAGCAAGAAAATACATTTTGCTCTCAGTCATATTAGCTCCTAGCAAACAAACAGTAACTTCTCTAAAATAGGTATATATGTATATA
The DNA here is from genome assembly GCF_951640355.1 of Cnephaeus nilssonii. Lineage (NCBI taxonomy): Eukaryota > Metazoa > Chordata > Mammalia > Chiroptera > Vespertilionidae > Cnephaeus > Cnephaeus nilssonii. Next base: position 93,496,716 of record NC_137082.1, read on the forward strand.
TGTATACACACACGTAACGTACACACACATGTATATATAAAACTATGACATTGGTGTTAACAAAAAAATAATGCGTTTTTGTTTTAGAAATTGCACACTAGTATTCAGATTCATATTTAACACGGATTTCAGAGATGAAGGAACTGAGAAGTACAAAGATAAAGTCACTTGCTGAGTATTGTATGCCAGTAAAGCTACAACCAGAATCTACAACTTTTAAACGGGGTGAAATAACAGCCATGCTCTCTATTTCATAAAACTCAAATCAGCCTCTAAAGTTAAATGCGGGGGGCGGGGTGGGCTAGAGGGCGTCAATGCGGGGAACAGGGGACATATATAATATTTTCAACGATAAAGGTTTTTTTCAAAAAATAAAATTAAATGCCACTGATCCTAGTAAATGTTCATGTGTGAGCATTGAGGAAGATGGGACTCTGAATTATAATCTCGTTTTAAGAAGCTTTATTTACTAACTGAAATGAGATAGCCAAAACATAGCAATTTAAGGACAACCACAGCAAATTGTAAAGTCTATTTTAGGAAACACTCATTCCTTCTTTTAAAAATAAAATAAACAAATTGAAAATCATTTAATTTTTATTCAGTGAAACTTTTACTCTCATTCCTCAGGGCGAGGAGTCGGTGCCCAGACAAAGGGCACCATCTCCCACGGCTCCACTTGGCGGCTCCACGCACAGGGTGCAACTTCAATGTTTATCCAAACTGGTGAAGATTAAGTAATGTCATGGCTGTGCTTTAGCCTTACATTGCTACGCATTTTATCTGCTCCCACAACCTAGAGCGAACCCTCAGACGCACCTGATTTGAATTTCAACCTGATTCTGAAAGCTGTCAACTACGGTTTCAAAACAGGCTGGAGCCATCGCAGCCGAGGCAGAGAAGTCCGCCGTTAGATACGTCCAGCTTTAGATTCTAAAAACTCTAACAAGAAAGGTGAATGTCACCTTTCAATGACAAAATTCCTTAAACTTTAGACCAAATGTACTTAAATGCTTCCTTCCCATTCTGATTTCCCATTTAAAATTGTCTTCCAAACTAATGTCGAATACTGACCAGTTGCCCTCCATAAATCCAGAAGTTTCTCTTTAAAGGAAAACTTTAAAGTACAAACATGTGGTTACTTTCTGTCATCATATGATAGGAAATGTACGGTTAAGGAGTGCTTTCACTACACAGCCATTTCCTATTGGTCAGCCGATGACTCCGAGAACTCAGATACAGTACGTGACCTAATGTAACCTCTTACTAAGGGCATTAAACAATTTCTCATACTTGCCCACCGTCTTAGTGCGTGAGGTCAGGTAAGGAAAAATCCAACATTTTAGGAATCAAGAACACCCTCTAATTATATGGCATTATGATCATCAACATATCCTGTACAGAATTTATAACAGTATCTTTTTTTTTAATTGATTTCAGAGAGGGAGAGACAGAAACATCAATGATGAGAGAGAATCATCAATCCAATGCTTCCTGCACACTCCCTACTGGGGATCGAGCCTGCAACCCGGGCATGTCCTGGCTCGAAATCTAACCGTGATCTCCCGGATCATAGGTCGACCCTTAACCACTGAGCGCCCCCAGACGGGCAACAGTATCTTTTTTGACACCTCACTAATGAATGCTGGTGAGCTGATATAAGCTGACCTCTTTCTACAACAGGAGTTACTAGTCACCAATCAAGTTCTGATTACCATCAGTTTTGGCTTGAAAAAAACCGACAAGGTTCCTAAGCACTTCAGATCTCTCACACACACTCGCTGCCTTACTCTCTCTCCTCCATGTGCTGTTAGTTAAGCTGATTTCTACCTTCTACTGACCACTTTTCTCAGTGAATATATATAATATACAAAACTCACCTCCTATTAATATCTAGAGGCAAGAAATTGCCACAACAGCCGAAACCGGTTTGGCTCAGTGGATAGAGCGTCAGCCTGCGGACTGAAAGGTCCCGGGTTTGATTCCGGTCAAGGGCATGGACCTTGGTTGCGGGCACATCCCCAGTGGGGGGTGTGCAGGAGGCAGCTGATCGATGTTTCTCTCTCATCGATGTTTCTAACTATCTCTCTCTCTGTAAAAAATCAATAAAATATATTAAAAAAAAAAAAGAAAGAAAGAAAGAAATTGCCACAACAGCCCTAGCTGATTTGGCTCAGTGGATAGAGCAACCTTCTGCAGACTGAAGGGTCCCGGGTTCGATTCCGGTCAAGGGCACTTGCCCAGGTTGCGGGCTTGATCCCTAGTAGGAGGCAGCCTATCAATGATTCCTTCTCATCATTGATGTTTCTCTCTCTCTCTCTCTCTCTCTCTCTCCGTCTCCCTTCCTCTCTGAAATCAATAAATATATATATGTATTTTAATACACTCGCCACAACAGAGTTCCGACCTAAAAACCTGCTACAGATGGCGCTGGCAGGTTCTCGGTGGTTAGAGCATCCGGCCTCCGACCAAAGGGTCTCGGGTTCGGTTCCGGGCACGGACCTCGGCTGCAGGTTCAATCCCTGGCCCCGTCAGACAACCAATCGATGTGTCTCTCCCCCTCTCTTCCTCTAAAAAACAACAATCGATGGGAAAAACATCCTCACTCCTTGGGCAAAGATTTAAAAATCTGCTACAGATGTATCTCTAAGTAAAACAAAGACACAAGGAGAAACTTTTAAACGTATTTACTAGACACCGCACCATGTCATCCTCCAAAGAATGGCTGCATTCGTCATGGTTGGTCCTAACAAGGTGTCATTTCTCTGTCCGCGGCGGAGCGGGGAGCGCTGTTCAGAGGTGGCATCTGCTGCTCTGAATGCAACAATCCCTGCCATCGGCTGCCTCCGAGACACCCCGAGTTCTGGTGCTGAGGGGTCCCCTGAAGAGCGGGCGCTGGCAAAACCCTGTCCTGAGACACAACTGCTTCCGATGGGTCTCAGCCGCCTGCAGCCCGGACCCGCCTGCAGCCCCGGACCCGCCTGCAGCCCCGGACCCGGACCCGGACCCGCCTGCAGCCCGGACCCGGACCCGCCTGCAGCCCGGACCCGGACCCGCCTGCAGCCCCGGACCCGGACCCGGACCCGCTTGCAGCCCCGGACCCGCCTGCAGCCCGGACCCGGACCCGCCTGCAGCCCCGGACCCGCCTGCAGCCCGGACCGGTTACTATCTAAACTGGGGGTGGAGTCCACAGCTTAGAACCGGGAGACGACAAGAGAGTGGTCTCGGCGCGATTCGGAACCGCTCTGCAATGACCACCTGCTCTTGACATTTTCAGCTGGGGGTTCGGAAAGGACACCTCCCACGCGGGCTGAAAAGGGACTGGGTCCCGGTCAGGCCCACGCGGTCGCCCGCACAGCCACGCAGCCAAGCGCTGCCCGCGCCGCTCCCACCCGTGTCCGGAGGCGCCGCCCGCCGTGCCCAGGCCGTTTCCAGAGAAAACCGATCACGGTGTCCACGCGGGTTGAACCCTTACAACGACCCACGTCAGCCCAGAGCTCCCTTTGCACCTCCAGGCAGCTCCTCTCACCACGCCCCGCCCACTCCCCCGGAGTCCGCGCCGGCGGGGAGTCCGCGCCCAAACCGAGACCACGAGCCGAGGCCCGCGCACCCCCGGCCGGGACCGCCCCGCCCCGCTCCGCCCCGCGGGCAGCTGCCGCCGCTCGGGCTTCCTTCGCCCCCGGCTCCGCGCCGGCCCACTGGCCCCGCCGCTCTCCGCGGTCACGTGAGCAGCGCGTGACTTCCCCCGCGAGCCCACCCCCCACGGGACTGGGAAGCTCAGCCCGCGACGCGCCGTCCGAGTCCCGGGAGCGCGGCGGGCCGGGCGGGGGGCGGCGGCCACACATGCCAACACCTCGCCAAGTAGCAACCAACTTCCACCGGCGCGCGCAGACCTCCCGGGCACCGGGCACCGGGCAGAGTGCAGCCCGCGCGCGGGAGGCGGCCGCGCAAACTGACCTAGGCGGCCACCCGGCTCCCGGGCTCCCGGAACCAGGACCGAGACCGCAGGCTCCCCGTCCGCTCGCCCTGCGTCGATGAAGCGGAGGTCACTCGGCGCGCACTGCCCCGGACCCGGCGTGGGAACCCTGCGGGGCGCGAGGGGGCAGAACACGTCCCGCGAGGCGTGGCTCCGCCCTCCGCGCCGCCCGCTCCACCGCCGCGCGCGCCGGGGTTCTGGGCGCCCGATCGGGCGGCACGTGACCGGCTCGCGGGCCCAGCGGAGCGCGCGAGGCCCCAGGCCCCGCCCCCGGGCCGCTCCAGCCCCGCCCCCGGGTCACTCCAACCCCGCCTCCAGCGCCGCACGCCCCGCCTCCAGCGCCGCACGCCCCGCCCCCGGCCCGCTCCAGTCCCGCCCCCCGGCCGCTCCAGCCCCGCCCCCGGCCCGCTCCAGTCCCGCCCCCGGACCGCTCCAGCCCCGCCCCCGGGCCTCTCCAGCCCCGCCCCCGGGCCGCTCCAGCCCCGCCCCCGGGCCGCTCCAGCCCCGCCCCCGGACCGCTCCAGCCCCGCCCCCGGGCCGCTCCCGTCTGCCCACGGCTGAGAGGAGGGGCAAAGCCTTCAGGCTCCTCCCACCACACCCCGACCCAGAAAGAAGGGGGACCCCACCCCGAGGCCGCGGAGGAGCGGTGGCCGGGAGAGGAAGGCCCCACTGAAGCAAATATAAAGGCTGAGCTGGTCTCTGGAAGGTTGTCACTGAGCAAATGCATCGCCCGGCTGCCCGGCTGCTTTCTGCTCGGGCCGCCGCCTTCCCCCGGGACCCGCGGAGCCCTCCGCGCCGCCCTAGGCGCTTGGAGAGATGTGGCCACAGAGTCTCCGCCCTCCGTGCCCGCCGCCTTCCCGCGTCCACCCTGCAGCCTCGGCACCGGGTCGTGGGGGAGTTGGTCTGTGTGCGCAGGCTTCAGCGCTGGTATCATTACAACTTTTAAACACGTGCATAAGAGAGAAACTAAGCATATGGACACTTGCTCAACTTTCCAGTGTACTTAATGGAAAACTTTGTAATGAAAATTTAACAAACAGGTATCATTTTATAAATATTTTTTATTGATTTCAGAGAGGAAGGGAGAAACATCAATGATGAAGCATTGATCGGCCGCCTCCTGCATGCCCCCTACTGGGGACGGAACCCACAACCCAGGCACGTGCTGTTGACCAGAATGGACCCCAGGACCCTTCAGTCTGCAGGCGGGCGCTGTCACTGAACCAAACCAGCCAGGGCACCAAACAGGTACCATCTTTCAGGGACTAGTTTTACAGTCCGTTTAAGTCTAGAAACATACTGAGAACATACAGGCCAGCTGGTCGGCGATGGGTCACGTGGCAGACCTCCCAGCGTGAGTGGGGAAGGCCAGCAGCCCCGCTAGGCCCTCAGCCAGCGTCTTCTTATCAATAAACAGCAGGGGGCGCTCACCAGCACAGTCCCTCAGGGCTGTTTTCTCCTGAGAGCCAAAAAGAAAGTTGACTATTGAAATAGTTTTCCATATGACTCCACTAAAGCTTCCATTCTCACTGATAATTGACTAAATTCTCTCTCTCTCTCTCTCCTCTCCTGCAAAGAGCAAGTTTATCCACTGGAGGTCTACCTCAAGCATGAAACACAGCCAAAACCGTCCTTTAAACCATTGGAGAATATATTTGGGACGACTCTATGCCCTTCTTGATCTTTGTACGTGAAAGCAGGTCCTGGCCAACAGGAGGTTGGAGGTGTCAGGAGGTGAACATGATTCCCACGAAGAGAAGTCCCAAGCCTGACAGGATCACTATGTGAACAACGTCAACGGAGCCCCTTTCGGACGGAGCTGGGCGGCCAGGCCTGGGGACGCCCTGCACAGCTTCCACCTCAGCTGGGGGACTGTCCAACAGGGCAGAATGCCACAGTTCCATCCAATTATCCTATATAATAAAAGGGTAATATGCAAATAGACCAAATAGAAGAACAACCAAACAACCAATCAAAGTGTAATATGCTAATGATGCTAAAGCTGCTCAACTGCTTGATATGACATGCACTGACCACCAGAGGGCAGACAGTCAACTGGTTGACCAGTCGCTATGACGTGCACTGACCACCAGGGGGCAGATGCTCTAACTGGTAGGTTAACTTGCTGCTGGGGTCTGGCATCCGGACTGAGCGAGATGGGCCAGGCTCGCCCTGGAGCCCTCCCGCAGTCCTTCCCCAGCCTGATGGCGCACTGGTGGGGTCCCTCAGCCTGGCCTGCACCCTCTGGCAATCCGGCACCCCTCGGGGGATGTTGGAGAGCTGGTTTCAGCCCGATCCCACAGGCCACTCCCCTTGGGAGGGAGCCAGACACAGAGCTCATGGCGGGCGAGGGCGAGCGCTGCTGCAGCAGTGCAGGCCTCTCCTGACCAGGTCTGATTGGGCGTGAGCCCGGGGCAGGCACAGTGGGGCCGGGATGAGCGGGAGCGGCAGGTAGGAGCTGCAGGTGGCGCTGAACTGCAGGTTTCGGCCCAATCCTGCAGGCCACCCAGAGGGACCTCACCCGTGCACAAATTCGTGCACCGGGCCTCTAGTCTATTGAATAATAATAATCCTATCTAATAATAGAGTAACCTGTAAATTACCATCACTCCGCTACGCCCACGATTGGGCGGCGGGAGGCTGGGGGGCGGGACTCTGGGTGGCCTATCCGGCCATTGAGAGGCACGGATCTGCTGCCACTGAGGGGGGCTACCCTGCTGTTGAGAGGCGCAGGGGGCGGGGCTCCCACCCCCTGTGCCTCTCAACGGCCAGATCCGCGGCCGATGAGGGGGCCTGCTGTGGACACCCAGCTGCGCCTCTCAACAGCAGGGTAGCAAGGTGTCCGCGGCAGCCCCCCTCAGCGGCCGCGGATCTGGCCGTTGAGAGGCACAGGGGGTGGGAGCCCCGCCCCCTGCGCCTCTCAACAGCAGGGTAGCCCCCCTCAGTGGCCGCGGACCATCAAAAGTGGGGGAGCTGGGGCCGCCCACCCCGCCCCCGTTGCCTCCGCGGCAGGAGTGGGAGATGGTGCTGTCGGAGTTGGCGGTTTGCCTCAACTGCGCCAAGTACAAGAACTGCGTGAAGGCGGCCGCTGCCTGCAGGGCTTCGTGGGCCGGGAGATGCTGGCCTTCCACCGCGGCCTGCTCGCCTGTGCCCCCGGCCTGGGCCCGGGCGCCACTTGCCGCGGCGGCTCCAGGTGCAGCCCGTGCAGCCGCCAGTTCCAACCTCAGTGCCAGGTGTGCGCAGAGTGGAAACGGGAGATCCTGAAACGTCACACCAACAGAAACGGAGACGTCCACTGGGGCAACTGCCGTCCGGGCCGCTGGCCCGCGGACGCCTGGGAGGTGGCCAAGGCCTTCATGCCCCGCGGACTGGCGGACAAAGCAGGACCCGAGGAATGTGATGCAGTGGCTCTTTTAAACCTCATCAACGCCTGCGATCACTTCCTGGTTGATCGAAAGAAAGTCCCAGAGGTGATTAAGTGTCGTAACGATATCATGCACTCTTCAGAGAGGAAGGTATCTTCTATGTGGCTTCGAGATTTCCAGATAAAGATTTAACATTTTCTGAATAATTCCGTAATATCCCAGAGATTGTGGAGGCGTACTCCAGAATAGAAGAGCTGTTGACATCGGACTGGGCCGTCCTCATCCACGAGGAAGATCATCGAGATGGGTGTGACTATGAAACAGGCATTTACCTGCGTGAGAGCCACGTCCATGAAATCGAAATGGAATTTCTAAAGGAAAAACTTCAAGAGATTTATCTTCAAGCGAAAGAACAAGAGGTGTTGCCAGAAGAGATCCTAACTCTGCTGGAAGCGGTGAGAGAATTTCTAAGAAACGATGAGGATCTTAGGAACGGTCCTTCAGAGGATCTGCAGAAGCTGGACAGCCTGTGTCTACAGCATCAAAAACTGGATTCAAAGGAGCCTGGGGTCCAGGCGGCCGCAGGGGAGGCCTGAGATTCACAGATTCATTCATACCTCCTCTATTCCTCGTACCCAAGATGTCTTCCACCTCTGACTGTGTCCTGTGTGTTTCCTGAACTGTGGCGCCGCTGTCCCATTCCAGCTGTGGTGCTTAGCTGGCCATGTTGCCTCTGAACCTTCAGGGACAGAATTGCCACGGTCCCCGCTGCCCAGGGCCTAGCCGCCTGGAGGAGTGGCCCAAGTGAAGCTGAGCTCTTGCTTCCTCGGCTGCCCATCAAGGATGTGATCTGGCCCTGGCCGGTGTGGCTCAGTGGATAGAGCGTCAGCCTGCAGACCAACGGGTCCGGATTTGATTCTGGTCAAGGGCATGTACCTTGATTGCAGGCTCCTCCCCGGCCCGGGCCCTGGTCAGGACTCGAGCAGAAGGCAACCAATCGATGTGTCTCTCTCACCTCGACGTTGCTCTCTGTCTCTCCCTTTCCCTTCCACTCTCCCTAAAACAAAAATCAATGGAAAAATAACCTTGGGTGAGGATTAACAAACAAATTTTTTTTTAAAAAGGAAAAAATTTAAAAATGGATGTGATCTGTAGAGAAGGGGCAAGGATGGGGGCGGGTGTTCAACGTAAATATTTTTACATTAAAAGACACAATGTAATTTTATAAAACCTAAAAAAAAAAAAAAAAAAAAGTGGTGGAGCTGGGTGCCTGTCTGCTCTGGCACCAGGCCTTTCAGAAGCCTCCGCCGAGCCGGAGGCTTCTGAAAGGCCTGGTGCACCAGCGGACAGGCACCCAGCTCCCCCATGATCAAAAGCGAAAGCGTGTAGGGGACCCTACATGTGCATGATTCAATCATGCACTGGGCCTCTAGTAATAAAATAGAGTATCATAATCTCGGCCGGCATGGCTCAGTGATTGAGCGACGACCTCTGAACCAGGAGGTCAGGGTTTGATTCCCGGTCAGGGCACATGCCCAGGTTGCAGGCTTGATCCCCGGTGTGGGGTGTGCAGGAGGCAGCCGATCCATGATTCTCATCATTGATGTTTCTCTCTCTCTCTCTCTCTCTCCCCATCTCCCTTCCTCTCTGAAATTAATAAAAATATATTTTAAGAAAATAAAAATAATATAGGGTAAAATAACCTTTGGACTGGACCTAGGACAACATTGTATCCCAAAGAACTGTTTGCAAACATCACAGGAAAGCAGTTATTCTGACTGAAAATTAAAAACTGTGCTCAGAAGTAACATTGCTGTTGCTATCTGACCAGGGGACATGCCCTCCTCCCATGGAGGTCACTGCCCCCTTCCTTCCCCAGAAACACCCGTTGCCGTTGTCTCCTCACCGGAGCACTGTTTGGGCTTCTACCTGAACCGGTGACTCCCCAATCGCTCTTCTCCTTTGTTGTCCTCCCTCCGAAGGCCCCTCTGTTTAGGCGGACAGCTGAGTGCACGGTTCCCGCAGGCATCACCCCGCATTCACAGAAGTCCCCGTGAGGAAGGTGTCTCTGACGCCAGAGCAGGTACTGTGGAGCCTGCTGCTCGGTGGGACTTCCTGCCACGAGGGAGGTCCTACAGCATGTCCAGTGCCATCGTCACGAGCCTCACGTGCCTGCTGAGCTCTTGAAATCTGCCTACAGGTTTGAATTTCTCATTTTACCTCATTGTAATTAGTTTGTTTTAAATAGCCACACGTGGACAGTGCTGTTCTAGAACAAAGCAATTCCCCTAGTGTCCCCAAGCACGTCCTGCTCTATTCTAAGAAATGTTGGGCAGACGTGAAATCGCTGGAAACGGTATTTCCCCCAAGTCTTCTCCGAGCTCATGAGCAGGCAGCGTTGTAGCTTTGCGGACGGAGCGTGTTCAAGTCACCGTCATCCCTGTCCACCAGGACGAGTCGTCGCGGAGTGGACGCTCTGGGCGGACAGAAATGGCTTTGCCTTACCAGTCCCACGCCTGGCTGACCAACGGACACAGGACCAGGGCGGACGGACCTCACACCACAATGCACTTCATCCGATGCCCTGTGCCTGCTGCAGCCTGGGTCCGCCTGGATTCTCTCGTCTGCTTGTTCCCAGACCCTCGGGAGCCCACCGTGCTCTCCCTGCTCCTCTCCCACCTCCCAACTCTCCCCTGAACACGGCTCCCTCCCCATCGACCGCCGTGCCTGATGCTGTGTCCGCTATGACTTAAGCCTGAAGCACCCAGCATGCACTTTGTCCCCGGTGCCGTGTGCCTTCGGAGTGCTTGGGGAGGCACTGAAGCCTCTCACCTTTACCCAGAGGAGGACTTTATGGACTGAGACTGGGAAGGGCTTTGAGTCATTGCTGCCTGGAATGCTGAAAAGTAGGTCAGATGTCATCAGGCAAATCCAGATCAATTGGTGAGGTGGGGGAATTAACCCACTTATATATTAACACGTGAGGCCCAGTGCACAAATTTGTGCACAGGTGGAGTCTGGCCAGCCTGTATCAGGGGCTGGGCATGTCCGGAGGAGGAGATGGCAGGAGGGTTGGCTGCCTGGCTCCACCCCCTATTGGGGTGGGGGGGTGATCAGGGGCGGGGCTGGCCAGGGGGAGGGGCTGCAGGCCCATCAGGGTGGTGGGGGCCCATTGGGGGCTGTGGCTGGCTGGGGGGAGGGGCCGGGAGGTTGGCCCCATTCACTGGCCACAGTGGGCGTCATAGAGGCAGCCGGGCAGGTCTTTATGGTTGCTATGGACGCTGGCTTTTATCTAGAGATTTGTCGTTCACTCCACACCATCACAGCTGTGAGGCCATGGGGCTTTCTCATAAAAGCTGAATACACTTTTTGGGTCATTTGTGCCATTGCACTCCGTTTATTAATAACTAAGTGAATTGGTGTATTTTTGGATGTTGTTTTTATCTAGACTTAATTCTGTGCCTCCCACCAATGAGTGGTTTTGCTGGGTCCCCACACAGAAAGCTTAGAAAGGTCTGTGTGTGTGGTTTCCTGGCTGCAAGCAGCCAGCACCGGCCTGGCTAACTCCAGCCCACAGGGGAGGCACCGCACGGGATCAGGGAAACGGCTGGGAATCTGGCCTGGCCAGGGCAGGCCTGGGCGCCGTGAGGGGAGCAGCAGCTAGTCTCGTTTTCCTAGGGGGCTACGCTGGAAAAGGTAAGTTGCCATTATTTGTCTATTTTTGCACTGATTTCAGAGACAGGGAGAGAAACATCAATGATGAGAATCATGGATCAGCTGCCTCCTGCACACCCCACGCTGGGGATCGAGCCTGCAACCCAGGCATGTGCCCTGACCTGACCAGGAATTGAACCATGACCTCCTGGTTCATAGGTTGATGCTCAACCGCCGAGCCACACGGCCGCTAGTTGCAATGACTTGTTCTCCTGTCCTTTGTCTTCCTTCAGAAGAGGCAGAGGGGGCGGGGGGCAGCTGCACCACACACTCTGCCCCATGGAGCACCATTTCCAGAGCGGGGCAGGGCCGTGGGCGGCCGCCGTCACTAAAATGCCCGTCACGGCCTTTGTTGTTTCCGATCAAGCCCTTCTGTAATGGCTTTTCCCAGAAGGCACCGGTCCCCGTTAGCCCTTAGCTCTATGCATCATCACTACAGCCCGCTTCTCCCTCCATCACCATCGGCGAGCAGTGTGCCTGGCAGCCTCACACCCCTTCCCTGGAAAGCCTGTCCTGCCCGCGCCCTTTAGAGCGCGTCCCAGACTGGCAGGCCTCTGCCTCGCCGCCTGGCCGCCCGCCTCACCGCGCAGGTGAGGGGCAGAACACACCACCGAGTGGGGCCACTTGGCATGGACATCATTTTGGCTGAAGAGAACCCAGGCCTCGCAGACTCAGAGTGCTTCCCCTCCCCCTTAACCTCTGAGCTCAGATGGAGGCCTCTCCCAGGAAAGCGCTTCTGCTAGAGGCAGCTTCCTAGAGCAGAGGCGCCTGCGCGGCCTGGCACCATCGCTCACCACCGTAAGCATCTGCTCGCCCATCTTCCTGAGAACGACCTCCCTCCCGCTGAAGCCCAGGCCCCGACCCCTATCTGGCTCCGGTGGCAGGTGAGCCTGTGAGCCCGTATCTGCACGGGCTCCGGGATGTGCAATGTGCTCTTCTCTTGTTGGTCAATTTAATCAGCCCCAGAACCGGGAAGGGAAGGGAGTTTCCTGCCCCTGTAAGCTCCAACCACTCCCTGCGACACCCCCCGCCCCCCGCCCCCAGCCGTGCCAGCTGTCAGCTCCCCTCTGGGGCGAAGGCTGGCTCCCACCGCTCTCACCTGCAGATCCCCCCGTGGAGCTGATCTGAGTCCCCGGGCCACTCTCCCCCTTCCGGACCCACCACCAGCACTCCCAGATGCCCCACCGGTCCTCGTGCTCCGACGGGCCACGCCATTCTGACAGCCAGTGTGCACTGTGCTCTCAGAACACAGCACCTTCAGCTGTTAGATGGGCTGCCACGCGGTGCATGAATCACTTAACAAAGCCAATTGCATCTCCAAACGTGCTTGGGTGAGTCTGGCTCTAACACTGTGGTACATGTAAGAAAAAGGGGGCTCTGTGCCAGGAGCTGGATCTGCTGTGCTTTGTGTGGAGGCTGTTTGCTGGGCACTGTTTTCTGTTACGTTTTACTGGGGCAGTTTTCAGGTTGGAGCTGAAACTCTTTGAAAGGCCCGAGAGGGAGGGCTGCTTAGCAGCTGGGACTTGAGGCCAGAGGGGATAGAAGGCCTTTCGAGTGAGAGATTAAGAGGCTAGATGAGGCGTCTCCAATCAGGGAGCTGATAGAATTCACCACAAAAGGACTGCAATGTATGCATTGGGGTAAGGAAGGAACGACACAAAATGATTTAAATTTTTTGGATAATGAGCCCGATCAGCATGGTTGAGTGGTTGAGCACCAACTTCTGGTCATATGTACCTGGTCAGGGCTCATGCCCACGTTGTGGGCTCGAATCCCAGTGTGGGGCGTGTAGGAGGCAGCCAATCAGTGATTCTTTCTCATCGATGTTTCTCTCTCTCTCTCTCTCCTTCCTCCCTGAAATCAATAAAAATATATTTTTAAGAAACGTCCTTACAGCCCAGCCAGGGTGCTCCGTGGCTGAGTGCTGACAATGCACCAAGAGGTCACTGTTTGGATTCCGGTTGGGGCATGATGTTTCTCTCTCCCTTTCCTCTTTCTCTAAAAAAAAAAAAAAAAAAGCAATAACCATTTTTTTGAAAGAACGTCCTTACAAACGGTCCTGGGGGGCTGCAGCCCGGGGCCAGAGAGCCGCCGGCTGTGGCGGGTGCTACTTCATGTGGTGTGAATGCCAAACACAGAAACGTCACACGCGAGCACGGACTAGGAACACGCTGGGCGAGAGCTTCTTTACAATGCCTACGTGAGCTGTGTGTCCGGCTGCTTGTATGCCGCCTAAAGGACAAAGACGCGAGAGTTCGAGGCGTTATGCTGCATGAAGTTTACTGATACATTACGCGTGGTGGCACACTCCACCTGGAACGTCGACTCAGACAGCCTGGTTTTCAGCATCTGTGAGGAATGATGTCAGGAGTGAATGTTTAAGGTCAATCAGGACTCTGAACATCTGACACGAGAAGGCGCACCCCCGTCACTGAGCTCTTCCCAATCCGTTTCCTGTGCATCTGCACTCACTAGCCTCGCATTCCATGTGAAAACACTGCCTTTCCGTAGAATCGGACAATCCCACTGAATGTCTGAAAACGGGGTGAATAAGAATGCACCCCGCCGCCTTGGGCTGTTTAGGAAGGGTAACTCTCTCCTTACACACAGGAACTGCAGCTCCGACCCTGAGGGAGCCCAGCTTTTGTCCATCAGGTGCTGAGCCTGAGACCACCGCAGGCTGTCGCTGAGCTCGTGGTGTGCGGGTGTGACCCTGTAACAGGCACCCTCACCTCCCTGCGTCCGTGCCGCCTCCTGGGTAACCCTTCCCCACGTGGCAGCCAGCGGGCCTATCCCTGTGCGGGCTCCTCCTGCCATCCACACCTCCTTGCTGGGTGTGGGACCCTGACCTGTGGTGCCTCGAAGCTCCCGTTTCCCCGGGACCCGCCATCTCCCGGGGCCCTCCGTCTGTGGCCCTCTGCAGGCTGGCTCCCTCAGCCTCAGGCGGCAGCTGATGGGCCTGACTGGGAGCCTGGATGGGGCCTTGTTCCTCCAACTGCTCAGCCCTCGGCACCGGCTCCCCTTTCACGCTGCTCTTTACTACGCCCGTGGGGCGAGGGCTCGCAGTGGCATTTTAAGTGACAGATAAAACCCGCATCTACGTGTAGGTCCACCCTGTCCTCTGCTGTGACTATCCTCTCGGAGGGAACAACTCTGACCACGCTGGCTGGGCATTCCCTCACACCTCCCAGCCCTGCCTGGCTCTCCAGCTGCTCCGAGCTGGTCCCCACCCTGAAACACGCCCACTGGTAGAGTCCCAGCGAAGGCTGTCCTTTGAAAAACCATCCATGCCCGCCTGGAGCGCCTTCCACGGGAGCTACACACACCGACAGGCGCTCAGAGCGAGGGCCTGGGGCCGTGCCCGGCCCTGACGCTCGGTGGGCCGTGGGGTGCCGTGCACTGCTGTGCCCCATCGGGGGAGACAATCTCATCGAGTCAGACAATCTCCAACTCTCGGCACATCTCAATTCAATTCCTTTTTTAAGGCTTCTCAGTCTCCAGGTCGACCACGGAGAATGCTGAGACCAAGTGTGTGCAGCCCGCCGTGGGGGTTACCTGCGCGTTAGGGCTCTGCTCTGCGGACATTGGCAGTAGTCAGGGTAATCTCTCCGGCAATGCCGTAACTTCCAAAGGGGGTACGCTTGTCCCCCGATCCTGAACACTTTTTGGCTACGTCTTCTACCGGGATAGCGAGAGAGAGGAAAACGGGGCTCTGCGGCCGGGGCCCTTCTTGCCCACTGGAAGGCGGACTGGCACTCGGGCCGTGCCGGGGGAGTTTCTGGAATTTCTGGTCTGCAGGAACGGCAATGGGCACTTGGACGGCCGCGTATCTCTTCAGGGTATCTGACTGGGACACGACCGCGTGCCCGGGAAGCGGCTTCCAGTCCTGCGCTTCCGGGACATTGGCGCCCACCAGGATAAAGGGCGGGGCCCCGGCCTTGTTGCTGTCGTCCATCATCACGTACGCTGGAGAAGTGACTTGCGGTGGGCTCTGCAGATCCTTAGCATTGGGCAAATAGAGGGTGGCCTGGGGGAAGGGCGCGGGCGCAGGTGGCGGTGACGGGCGGCTGGGCTGATTCATATCGGTCAGACAGTAAAGGGTCCACGTGTTAGAATATGGTGGTGGCTGTCCTGCTTCGCTTGTTGCTATCGCTATAAAACAAAAACGTGCAGGCGTTAAGGTCTGGTCTCTGTATCAGGCGCTATGCACAGAACTATCTGTAAACGTTTACGGAGAGAGGAACAGCTGTAGTAGCGTGTGCCATAAGGCATGCTAGAGAGAGGGCTCCGTAAATTGTGTCTGGCAGCGTGAAGGGAGTCTCCACGGCGGGAGGCGGAGCAGGGCTGCGAGGGCGCGGGGCACCCGCTGTGGGGAAAGCGGCTCCTTCCACGTGGCTGTTTCCGGGGCTTCAGCTGCAGACGTGGCTGCCTCAGGGCCCTCGAGGGGAAATGGGACCGAGAGGATCCACGGGACAGCGCGTTAAGCCACTGAGAAAAGAGGCCTGCATCTGCACAGTAATTTTTTCTTGACTAAAAAAATCTGAGCTAGCGTGGCTCAGTGGTTGCACATCAACCTATGAACCTGGAGGTCACGGTTCAATTCCCAGTGAGGGCACATGCCAGGGTTGGGGCTCGATCCCCAGTGTGGGGTGTGCAGGAGGCAGCCGATCCATGGTTCTCTCTCATCACAGGCACCGTCTCTCCCATTAACTTGTCACTACACACCCTACGATTCAGACCCCGGGGGCACCCCTTTTAAGCATGGCTTGAACCCACAGGTCCTCAGTGGCTTAAGGCTGGGCTGGTTGGTCCCACAGGGTTCTTTAAGGAAAGAGAGTCTGGGTGTGCTGTCCACCTGCTTCTGCCAAGGAATCGCTAATGGGGTCCACTCGCCGACGGCAGGCCGTGCTGAGTCCTGGGAGCTGGGGCGGAGGGAGCTCCAGGGGAGTGCTGCCCGGCCCAGGTGTGCGAGCTCGCCTGCGGGCACTGGCCTTGTGTCCCTGGTGTGGCTTCTCTTCCCCAGAGAAGAAGCCACCACCACTGTGCACAGGGTCACGCTGGTGTCTCCCACAGCTCCCAACACTTGGCCATTTCTCGGAGCTCCTTTAAAACATGCGTCAGCCACGTCTTCGGTGCTTTGTTCAGGAGTCCTTGGCGCTCACGGGGAGCGCCCAGCGCCGAGAGCAGAGGCTCGGGGTGGAGTGCTGCTGGCACCCAGGTGCGCCGCCCCCGACGGCCACTCGCGCTCTGGCCGCTGCGGAGTCCCTGTCACGCTGCCAGACAGAATTTGACCTCTAAACACCTGCTTTGTAAACGATCATTGGCTCTGGTAAGAGTCAACGTTGAGAGTCTGCAGGAGGCACGGAGAGGCTGGCTCCTGCCCGTCCCGGCCAGCCCACAGGGAGACAGGCCCTGACCGTGTGCGGACGGGCAGGAGGGGGCAGGCCCAATGCCACCGTCAGAGACTGGAGGCCAGGCGTGTCTGTGTCCAGGGAGCAGTGGCTCCCGCCGGCGGAGGCAGGTGTGGGCTCTGAGGACGCCGTGAAGGGCGCTGTGCCCACAGCTCAGTGCCACCTGTCCTCCAGCTGCTGCGCCTCCCGCTCCCCTGGGGACAGAGCCTGACCTGACCTGTCGTCCCTCCACGGCAGGGAGAACCAGGGCTCGGTCCATCCCCAAACCTGGCTGCAGAGTCTCAGACGCGGGCGAGAGCAGAGGCGAACACACCACCATGTCTTCACGTGCAATGCCACAGCCCAGGGAAGCGCACGGCTGCCGTGGGACCTTACCCTCCGAGCGCGAGGTCAGGTGCCCCCGCGTGCAGATGGGCAGGGGGGCGCGGCCACAGGGCCATCCATGGGCACTGCCCACAGGCTCCGGTCCACTCCAGTCTGAGGCCACGCAGTGCTGAGGACCACGCTCAGGCCTCCGAAGAGTAACGTCTCCACAACAGCAGTGCCTTTCCGTGGGCGTGGCATTTTAAAATGAAGTCTGACCGATGTGCAGAGGCCCTTCCTGGACGGTTACCGGAAACACGACGCCGCCTGAACCTACTCGACGCCATGGCCAGCGTGAGGTCTATGCGAGGTCTTACCTGGCTCCATCAAACCTGGTGCAGGTGCAGCTTCCCCTTCGGGCTCGGCCTCTGGTCCAGTGAGACCCTCTGGAGCGGGACTGGGGGTGCCACCGGGTGACGTTACTGAGGCACCTGAGCGCACGGCTTCGGCAGCTTCCCCAGAGCCCACAGGCCTGACCTCTGCCTCCTCTGCCTCCGGGGGGGCGGAGTCTGCCTCTGCGGGGGCCGGGTCTGCCTCTGGGAGGGCGGAGTCTTCCTCCTGCCAGGCTTGGGCAGCTTCCCCAGAGCCCACAGGCCTGACCTCTGCCTCAGGGGGGGCCGGGTCTGCCTCCGGGGGGGCGGAGTCTTCCTCCTGCCAGGCTTTGGCAGCTTCCCCAGAGCCCACAGGCCTGACCTCGGCCTCCTCTGCCTCAGGGGGGGCCAAGTCTGCCTCCGGGGGCGCCGAGTCCTCCTCCTGCCCGGGGACTAGCGCAATGATCTCCACTTCAAGATGCAGAGATCTCTGAGAGCCTGTGGCCTGGGCGGAGCCCTCTGGGTTCAGGGACTGTGCAAGCAGGCCTTTCAGAGAGGTGTCGGAGATCAGAATGGTGGCTTCTGCCTCCACCTGGACTGAGGGGCCGTGTGCATCCTCCAACGGGGCAGGCTCTGCAGAACCCGCGGCTGTCTCAGACCCGCCCGAGACTCTCTTGTTTACAAGAACGGCACTATCTGTTGGTGACTGCTCAATCTCTTTAACACTAACAATGTGATCGGAAAAAGCGGTAACTACTTGTTCTGATGTTTGCTCCATATGAGTGACTGCTTCAATCACAGGCTTGTCGTTAAAGATAGATGTGATATGAGGGATGGCCGTCCCCCCAGTGCCAGCCTGCCAGGACACCCGAGGAGCTTGATCAAAGGCAGGAAGGTCTTGTTCATCCTGCAAGGGGGGTGAGGGAGCCGTTGCTGGTTCAGCCTGATGGTCGGTAGGTTTAGACCCCAGAGCTACACGGACAGAGGAGTGGCTGGCCAACTGCACTGCTACCCCCTCTCCAGAATGTGCAACAGAAGCGGTCACCACCGTGTCTTCAGCAACCTCTGAACTCAGCACCTCGTTGGCAAAAACCGGCAAACTCGTTGCCACATCCACCATTAAAACGTCAGACTGATCAGAATGAGTAGACAAAACGTTACCTAACATCTGAGCGGCAAACTGAGCTGGGTCGGCGGGAACATAGGCAAACTCTGGTGGGGCGTCGGCCGGGGCTGGTGACGAGGTGGGGGTAGACTTGGGGGTGCATGGTTTGGAAGGACGGACTGCCTTGCTCGTGTCCTCTGCCTCGGGCTGCTGCTCGGCGTACACCGACGGGAACTGCGTGGTCTTGTGGATGAACTGGGGTGCGGCGATGTGGTCCTCCTCCGTGTCGGTGGACTTCTCCACCCGGGTCGGCTCTTTGGGAACGGCAGCTGCTTCTCCTGGTTCTTTGATGAACTCTGGCTTCCTCTCTTCTGTCCTTTCTTCGCACCATTTCTCAACTGAAACAGCAGAAGGGGTTAGTGAGCATACATCCCCCAGACGACACACGTTAAAGCAGCAGCGACAGGCTCAACACTCACACGTCAATACCATCAACACGAGTCAGGGGAGCTTTGATCTGACGGCATCTGCGATTGAGTGGGGAAAGGAGCGTGACTGCCTGCTCTGCCCACTCACTCTCCCCCGGGCACCTCCTGAGAAGCGAGTGACACAGGCGGCTCACGACAAAACCACCAGCGGCCCGTCAGCTGGTCAGCACCGAAGCACGCCCTCTGCCTGGAAAGGCGGGAGCCGAAGCCTCCGTGGACCAGCTGCCGATCCAACTGCCACACGCAACAAGGGAGGGGGCAGGCTTCCCCGGCCGGTCACACCCAGCCTCCGCCGGTTTATGGAATGCCTCCATAGTAAGAAAGGCATTCCTCACGTTAAAGAAGCTGCGTATAAGGTTTAACTGAAGGAACTGGAAACCCGGGGCTACAGGATGTGTTTCTGTTAGGAAACAGCAGCTATTCCAACCTAAAACAGCAGCCTCTGCTGGTGAGCTGGGGTAATGCAGCCAGTCCTCCTGACCTGGACACAAAGGAGCACAAGAGATTTCTGGATCCCTGGTGTGGACGGGGACCCTCAGCATGAGGGAAATTCCAGGAACGTCAAGGCCGCTGATGACCTAGAAACTCCCACAGCTGCACAACTGTAAGGTGTTTCTGCTTGTCACCCACACGCCTGTGTGATCACGTGCGCTGTAACCACCTCCTTTTCCGGGAAAGCCTGTCCCTGACAGTAGAACGAAACCTCTAGGACCCATCTTCTCATTGCGTATTTGCTGAACTCGTTATCTTAAGCCTTAGGACAGCCAGAAAAGATGGCCAGTGACAGCTACTTTGTTTCCTAATTGTCTTCCAGCCCGGATGGCGGTTAAACCGCTGAGGTGTGTGTGAGGTGGGGCAGGCGGAGGGAGGTGGTTAAGCTTTTCTTTATAAAAAGAGACTGGTTATGCAGCTTCCCTATGTTTTCATGGAGCCGAGTCTTTTACTACAAAACCAGTTCTCCTCGCGTTCGCAGTCTTCCTCACGCCCGGCCGTGGAGCCTGCTGGAGGGTGTGGGTCCTAGCTCACACGGTTTTAAGTCTCACTGCACCAAATGGCTTGCAGTATACGTTTCCTACTTTTTCCTTTTTAAGATTGAGAACCTTCCAAAATGTCAGTCCTAGATTTAAAAAATAAACCTGATCCAATAATAAAAAATAAAGCATCAGTTTATTTAAACATAAAGTACGATTATTTAGAGAGAAAACATTTGTGGGCATCTTAAGTTTGAATGTGTGCTATTGCTGATGCAGTAACTTATAACTAATATTATTGTGCTATTACCACTTGTGGTACTTACATTTAATCTGATGAAATTGTCTAACCAGATCTTTTATATCCAGAGGAACGTTCCCTGAAGGAATAAATACAGAAAATCAGAAACAAAAAATTCCCAACTTCAATGCTTTTTTGCAGAAACAAATATATAATCCTATATAATAAAAGGCTAATATGCATATCGACTGAATGGCAGAATGGCCAGTCGCTATGACACGCACTGACCACCGGGGGCAGACGCTCAATGCAGGAGTGCTCCCATGGGGGGAGCCTCTCCCGCCTCTGTGGCAGTGCTAAGGATGAGTGACTGACGGCTTCATCAGTCGGCCATCGGTCGGGCATCCTGAGGGCTCCTGGACTGAGAGAGGGTACAGGCTGGGCCGAGGGATCCTCCAAGTGCACGAATTTCGTGCACCAGGCTTCTAGTCTACGATATATCCGTCATATTAATAAATTTATTCCTCAATTTAAAGAAACTGTGTATAAAGTTTAACTCAATTAATTGGAAAACTAGCACTATAGGATGTTTTTATATTAGGAAATATCTATTCCAACCTAAAAATGGTAGCACCTGCCTTCTCTAAACACAATAAGTTCTTTGAAATAAAATGCTGCAAACTGGGTGATGTTGGGCGGATTGGTCTTGAGGACGGCTCTGCTAACTCCCTCGAGCAGCGTCTTGAGGCCATAAGGCACGACAAGTCTGGGCTTCGTAGAAAACATTTTGGCAGGATGTCTGTAATCTCAGCTAGAGCGAAGAGAAACAAAGTCGTTCAGTTTATTAGTGGTTCTTCAGATATTTCTTAGGAGTTAACTATAGTTCCTAAGTACAAATCTATCTCCATTAGGATTATTAGCATTAGTTCTAATCTCTCGGTATTTATTCTGGGAAAATGGGCTAATTCTTATGATAGTTTTTTTTAAATCAAGTTACCAATAGCTTTTCGGGCAGGTGAGCAATTTAGTGCTGCTGATAGAAACCCTGGGGGAAGCCCTGCCAGGAGCTCCAGGATGATATTAAACACAAAGAACAAAGAACAAAACAAAACAAAACAAATGAAGCCTGCTTCTGTAAAATTCAGTAAATATTTTGTGCAAGAAAATTTCAAGAACAAGATATTAAGCTCATTTCTCTGCATTCAAACATCCTTCCAAACCACACGGGCACCGGCTTTTCTGAACATTCATGGAAGATTACAAAGCAGGGTTTCGAGAGAGACTACCTGCCTTTTTGTAATCCTCATCTGAGGGTGTTTTATTTTAGAGGAAGAGAGGGAGGAAAGAGGATGGGGGGCGGGGGGGGAGAGAAACGATGTGAGAACCATCCGTCAGTTGCCCCCCAAACTCCTCCCAACTGGGGACTGAGATGGAATCTGCAGCCCAGGTATGTGACCTGGTTGGGAATCGAACCCGAAACTTTTGGTGTACGGGATGACACTCCACCCAACCGAGCCACCTGGCCAGGACAGGAACCCCACCCCCACCCCCGCATTGATCATCCCCGGCACATTGATCATATTTAAGTATACATTTTTTAGCTTTAAATTAAATTATTATTTTTAATCCTCACCTGAGGACATTTTTCCATTGCCTTTTTTTTTTTTTTTTTCCCAGAGAGTGGAGGAAAGGGAGGGAGAATCTTCAATGTGAGAGCGCCAGATGGACTGGCTGCCTCCCACACATGCCCCCGGGGTGCAGGGAGGGAGACCACCACAGCCCTGCGGTGCTTGGGCCTACCTTCACCAGCAGTACAGGCCAGGGCGCAACTTCACTTTTTACAACAGTCAGACGGGCTAAGCCACATGTGGAGCCACACCACCCACCAGCCGTGCGCCTCTCCTCTCTCCTCCCTCAACCTCTGCCCAGGTTTCCCCTCTCCCCCTCGCCCGCCTCTGGATTGTAAGTGGGGCCACGGGCGCTGCATCTGTAACCTGCCGTCAGAGCTGCCGTGGCCGACACCGAGGTGTCCGCGTGTACGTCCATTCTGTGTCATTCTAAAAGACATTTCAGGAGGCTTACAAATACACAGAAAGGACAGAATTAGCAAGGACATCCGTCCGGGTGAAAACAGGACGGAGCTACAGGTCAGGTTAGGGTGCCAGGACAAGGGTGTCAAGTCAGCCCAGCACCAGGCAGCCGTTCCAAACACAGCCCAGCGGGTCTTGGCGCAGGTTTCCTGAGATAAACAGCAAAGTCGGCGCTCAGGAGAACCCCAGCTATTCTGGACCCGGGGTCCTCGCGCCGAGGGGAGCCGTGTGTGACAGGTGAGCGCCCTCCACATCCCCCCAGGAAGTGACGAGTTGCAGGGGTTACGAGGCAGTTCAGCTGCAGCAACAACACAGGTGCTGACCTCTAACCAAAGCCTCCGACCTCAGAGCAAACGCTGGCTGTTTAGCAGCTCATTTCCTGGCCCCGTCGCCCCTGCCAGCTGCAGGTTTGATCCCGTCTGGGCGTGAGGGAGGCAACCAATCGATGCCTCTCTCTGGCTCTCTCTCTGCCTCTCTCAAGTCAATCAAAACGTATCCTCCGGTAAGGATTTTTTAAAGAAAAGCACATTTCATCTTCCCAAAGGTCAGGAAAAAAATGATTCTGGATTGGCCAAAGCCATCCCTTTGGGAATATGAGTAAGTGTATCGAGTCCCCTCATGAAAACTGACTACCAGACCTCCTTCAGCAGGAGCGTGGCTGAATGAAACAGCTTTGGAACCAGGAGTGCCGCCCTGGCCGGTGGACTGATTCCAGCCAGGGGCACAGGCCCGGGTTGCAGGTTTGATCCCCAGTAGGGGGCGTGCAGGAGATGTTCCTCTCTCTCTCCCTCTCCCGACCTCTCTGAAATCAATAAAAAATGTACTTTTAGCCGAAACCGGTTTGGCTCAGTGGATAGAGCGTCGGCCTGCGGACTGGAAGGTCCCAGGTTCGATTCCGGTCAGGGGCATGTGCATTGGTTGTGGGCACATCCCCGGTGGGGGGTGTGCAGGAGGCAGCTGGTCGATGTTTCTCTCTCATTGATGTTTCTAGCTCTCTATCCCTCTCCCTTCCTCTCTGTAAAAAATCAATAAAATATATTTTTTAAAAAGAAGAAAGAAAAAAAAATGTACTTTTAAAAAAGGAACCAGGAGAGTAGCTGTGGCGGGCCCACGGGCTGCGTGCTAGGGACAGAGGCCGTAATTACATGTGTGATACCCGTACATATATGCTTACTACATGTGCAGGTGGGTAGTTTTATAAAAAATATATTTGTGTTGATTTCAGAGCAGGAGAGGGGGGAGAGAGAGAAGCATCGATGATCGGCTGCCTCCTGCACGCCCCACACTGGGGTGGAGCCCCAGGCCCCGGACCTGCCCTCCTGGTTCCTAGTGATGCTCAGCCACTGAGCAGTGTCCATTCTGTGCAGGGACGCCCTTTGCACCCAGTGAGTCGCTTCAGGCTCAGGTGTGGGCCGGACCCCCGTGGGGGCCTCCAGGAGGCAGCCCATCCACGGTTCTCTCATCATGTTTCTGTCTCTCTCCCTCTCTGAAATCAATAAAAATGCATTTTCTAAAAGCTAACACAAGACCCTTTCTTTAAGCGGTTAGCAGCTGGTGCCTCCGACTGCTGGGCGAATGCCTAAGCCGGGATCTCACTGTTTCTCCGCCCGCGCCCCCGCCCCGGGGACCGGCAGGGCCCGGGAGTCCCCTCCGCCCGCCCCGGGGCTGCGGAGCCGGGAGCCGGGAGCTGGCCATCAGGGGCTCTCACCATGGACGTCTCCCTCCCTTCCTCGCTGAAATCAGTAAAAATGTGTAATTCTCTTAAGACCAGTCAAAACCTAACGTAGTTTCCTCCTCCCTTCCGCTCTAAAAATCGACGAGAAAATGCCCTTGGGTGAGGATTAAACAAAAACCCAACGCTTTTCACAGCCCCACACGCTGAGCACGCATGCTCGCCCGCCGCCCGGTGCCGCCCGGTGCCGCCCGGTGCCGCCCGGTGCCGCCCGGTGCCGCCCGGTGCCGCCCGGTGCCGCCCGGTGCCGCCCGAGGGGCCGAGGGGCGGCGAGGCCGGCAGCCCGGGAAACGGGCCCAGCGCGCACCACGCGCGCCCAACGGCCTCGGCCGGCGGTTCCCGCCGGGTCTGGGCTCGCCGGGCCGGCGGCTCGGGGGGCGGGCGCTGAGGGGGGCGGGCACCCCGGATCTGCAGGAACTGCTCAGGCGAGGGAGGCGGCCAGGCGCCCGCAGGTCCCCGCACGGTGCGGCCCTCCCCGCCGCCGGCCTCCCGCTCCGGCGCTGCAGCGGCCTCCCCGCCGCCGGAGGAACCGTCCACCGTCCCCACCGCGCGACGCGAGAGCCTAACCGCCGGGGCGCAGGGGGCCGCCCCACCTTCTCCTCGGCTGGGTTGGGGCGGCTTCCTCCGCGCCTCCTTGCGGGCGGCTCCTGGCCGACGCTGCGCCCGGCGGCCTTTTATACCCCCAGCGACGTCAGGGCCTGCGTCACAAAGCCCCGCCCTCGCGCTGGGGACGCCCGCGGGGGAGGCGGGGCCTCGGCGGCGCCAGCCAATGGGCAGCCGGAAGGGACAAAGGCTGGAATCCCGCGGGCCGGGGAGGCGGGTGCCGGCGCCCGCGACAGTCTCTGAGCGACAGTCTCTGAGCGTTGGGTCTCGACCTGCACTGAGCGCCGGTTTGGGAGGAAGGAGAAGCGCACGCGAGGCGCTCCTGGCTCGCGCCACCACCTCCCCTCTTACACCCCCTGCCCTGGGCCACTCTCGCGTGCACACAGCCAACCCGCAGACAGCGGGTCAGGAGGCGGCACCGCACTTTCCCTCTGCGGACACTGGCCGTGGAGAGAGGCTGGGCGTCCATCCTGAGGCTTCCCGTTCCTCTGTGATACCTGGGCCCCATGACCCTCCCCAAGCCACACCTCCCCAGCAGCAGGCTGCAGGTCAGGGAGCGCTTGTGGCAGCAGCTCAGTTTTACCAACTAAAGCAGCATCGACCCATTTAAATGCTCTCTCACCCTTTCAGGCTCACATGTGTGCCGGGCGTTCAGTAACGCCACGGTCACGTGTCCCAGGTGCTAAGCGGCCTCCGCAACCCATACTCAAATGTTTACAAAAGCAACAAGAGCCCGGCCAGCGTGGCTCAGTGGTTGAGCTTCGACCCATGAACCAGGAGGTCACAGTTCAATTCCGAGGTGTTACATCGAGGCAGGGGGGGAAGTCCACAGCCATGCAAGCATCTGCAAGGTAGATGTTGACAAAGATAACTGGCGCCTTCCCAGACCCTTGCCAGCCTTCCCAGACCCCTGCCTGAGGCAGGAATTCCACACCTCTCATGCCCTCCACCCTCCCCTCACCAAACAGCTGTATAAAGGAAGTACCTAAGCCCCCCGTTTTGGCGCGAACTTCCCTGGCCCACTCTCGGACCGGTGAGTTTCGCCCGGGAGCGCACGATTAAAACCTCCCCCCCTTTCCATGGCCTAGACTCTGTCTTGT
Source organism: Cnephaeus nilssonii (assembly GCF_951640355.1). Taxonomy (NCBI): domain Eukaryota; kingdom Metazoa; phylum Chordata; class Mammalia; order Chiroptera; family Vespertilionidae; genus Cnephaeus; species Cnephaeus nilssonii. The sequence continues at coordinate 93,522,186 of NC_137082.1, forward strand.
TTCCTGCGTCGCAAACCTTTCACGAGGAAGGGTACACGCCCAGGTTGCCGGCTCAATGCCCGGGTTGTGCAGGAGGCAGATGATCAACAATTCTCTTAGCATTGATGTTTCTCTCTCCCCCTCTCTTCCTCTCTGAAATCAATAAAAATAAAAAAATTTAAAAAAAGCAACAAGAACCACTAGAAATCAAACGTTAAATAGCATAGTTACAGAACACCGGAGAAAAACAAAGCAACACTTAGAGAAATGGAGTTACACAGCTTTATGCCGGCGGACTCAAGAGGTGTCTCTCAAATTCCGAGCAAACCAATATGGTGGAAGCCCCTCTTTTACCCCCTTTTGGTGTCTTTGTCCCCCAAATATGGATTATACTTCCAGACCTTTCGCGGGCTTTGCAAGAAGCCCCAGGTGTTGGGGGTCTTGAGACCATGTCTAAGGGCCTGGCCTGGCGCCAGCGCTGATAACCCCCTCCGGGGGCTGTCATGGTTTACGGCCGCTGTAAGATGTGAGCATTTAGGTAACAGGTCTTGCAAGACCAGTTTCTCGGAAAGGGGCAGTGACTTAATTATAGGCTATCAAGAATGTACAGTAGGTTACTGGCACAGATTCAGATTGCTAGCCCCCCCCCCCCGCCCCCCGCAAATGCCTTATTTTCCCCGTCAGCATCAGGGCACCCCGGTTGATGTTGCTAACGATTGGAGGTGGTTGTATAATCCTTGCCCTTGTGCTCATCTCCTTTTCAGACGCCGGGGATCTAAAGTGTGAACCCACTGTTACGCATGGCTCCCTGCCTGCCTCCCCCAAATCCTTCCTCTGGAGAAGCCCAAGGTTCTTGTGACTTCGAGGAACTCCCATCTCATCTTACCAGTTGCTTCCCACTCGACTCTCGAAATTAGTCCTGAGCACACACATGTCACCTGTGACTTCACTCATCAGGCCCCAGGCCTCACGTGTCCTCCTGGCTGTGCCCCGCGTCTCCTTTAAAACTCACTTAGGAGTCTCCCCGTTTACAAAGCCGGCGGGCCCACGAGACACACTCTATGACGAAGCATGACGGCTCCATGCATGCATCTGCGTGAGCTCGAATCTCCTCTCCGGTTCACTGAATACTAACCCAGAGAGAACGCAGAGCAATGTTTCTCTCAGCGAGACCACCTGGGTAACGCCTCCCTAAACTCTACCCAAACCTACTGAAGGCGAATCTCAGGGAGGACCATTCTGTACAACGAAAATCTGAGAACCGCTGGCCCGTGGGAGGAAAAGGGATGGATACCCAGAGCTCACCTGTGTTCCACGCGTCTTGCTTCTTCTCTTTCAAGGCCCAGCCAATGAGGGGCTGGTTTTCACAGGGAGGCGTGTCCCACGGTGCATGGGTGACTTCTGTGCGCCTTTCGCTGGAGGAGACATCTCTGTGGACCACCCTCTTGTTCCCCTCACCCTTTATCCCCCCCCCCCCCCCCCGCAACCTCCCAAGTCTCCTCCCCCTACTATTATCTTCATGGGATGATCTGGGCTTCGCATTGTTTTCTAGAAAATAGAGCACCAACGGGATCCAAAAAATACAAGAAACACCAACTAGTGACCGTGACTGTGCGACTGGACGGCTTCTCTCCGCAGCTACACAGCCACGCGGGTACTTGCACCCCGGTTTGCTTAAGGAAACCATCGGCTGGGAACGTCCACACAGCAAAGGAACACGCCCGTGTGCGCGTGCATTTCACAAACAAGGCATGCACTGTCCTTTCTTCTTAGTTGGCAGAAATATAAGTGCAAATTCTGTCAATGACTGGTTACACACTATCCCTCCACCAATATGCTCATCGCCGGTGACACCAGAAAGGAACAACTAACTCCTTACTCAACTCCTTAGCTGTCACGTGCTAAAATAAAGAAGATCCCCAGCCCAATAAAAGGAAAACCGTAAGTACACGCACCACAAAAGTGCGTGTTGCATTTGTATGATCAGACTACGCCTCCACGTGTGTCAGGCTGCACGTGTGGCCAGAGACCATAACACAGACAGTGCAGGCCTGCCTCGTCAGAGGCATCATTAATACAAAAGCAGATTTGACGTCAGCGACGAGGTCCATTTGAGAGCCTCCAAAATACAAAAGGGGAAGGAGAGAGGCCAACACAAACCGCACATATCGATGCAAATCGTCCCACTGGCACAGCCACCTTCCTCACCAGGGAGGGGCGAGAGCATTTTACCCTCCACCGAGCGAGCTCCCAGGCAGGTCCCCCGACACTGGGCCGGGCAGGTCACGGTACGCAGGCCAGTAATGCGGGAATTACTCAACTCAAAAAAGGCCCAAGTGCTCATTGGCAGAGGAGTGGATATAAAACAAACTACGGTACCTCTACACCATGGAATACTACGCAACAATAAAAAAGAAAGAACTCTTACGCCATTTGCAGGATGGACCTGGAGAGCCTTACGCTGAGCGAAATAAGCCAGGCAGAGAAAGAGAAGTGTCCCATGGTCTCACTCGTAGGTGGAATCTAATGACCCAAATAAACGAGATAAATATTTTGACGATCAAAAATAGACCCAGAGCCACAGAAGCATGAACAGACTGTTGAACCTCAGGGGGAAGGCTGGGGAGGATGGGTGGGTGGGAAGAGATCCACCAATGAGCTTGTCTGCACATATGCATCACCCGTGGACACCGACAGTGGGGTGGTGAGGGCCTGGGGTGGGGGAGGGTGTTAATGGGGGGAAAGAGGGGCCCATGTAATAATTTCAACAACAAAGATTTTTTTAAAACAATGCCCGTGGATGTCAGTGATCTGACGTGCAGCTCTGGCTGAGGTTTGGAGTCACGGCCCACCCCACCCGCGCCCCACCACCGGGAGAGACCACGGCCTCAGGGCCGCCCTGCCCCGACGCTCAGACCCGCTTTCACGGCTAAAGGGAAACCTCCTGGATGGGGCGACGCCGTCCCTCCTGTGAGGTGAACTGCACACAAACTCAGCCGAAAGCTTGAAATCTCTCTGGAGGCGCGTATCTTAAAGCGGTTAATGCAGGGACCATTTTTTAAAAGTTTACGAAGCACAGGTCTTTCATCTTTGCCGAATAGTCGCTCCAACACCATTTGAGCTGAAAACGCCAGTGGGGACGCTGAAGCAAGCATCCGTGACCCCGAAAGGCTGCGCATCGAGGAGTTTGCCGCGTATCCAGCGGCCGAGAAGAGAACGGACTGGCGAGAGCCACGTTGTAAAGGTTCACGATGCTCCTCCCTTCAGACCCGCGGGAACCGGGGACCAGGATGCTCAGGCTCGAAGCCCTCTCTGCAGAAAGCGTCTACGTGGCTCAGCGCCCACGCCCTCTCTCCGGCTGTGCGTGACCGACCCATGCAGGGCTCACCCCAGAAAGTCAACGTGAAGAAGCACGTTGGAAGCGAGGAAACGTGAGGGTAAGAGCCCAGGTCAGTGAAGAATACTCATTGCTTTCCAAGACATGACCACCCCCTCACAACCCGATTACGTCGATTACACCTGCCTACCGTCCACGCGGCTCCCCATGCTGTCTGGAAAAGCAGCATAAAGTATGAACATTGCATAGGACCACGCTTCGGCTAAAAGGAGACGTGAATAAAGGACACTCCAAGATGACAGACTGCAGCTCAGTATAAACTTTTAAAAAACCGAACCTTACGATGGAGCCGAGTGAGCCACACAATCATGGCAGAAACCCTTAAGGGACGGAGGTACTTTTTCAAAATAGATTTTTATTGATTTCAGAGAGGAAGGGAGAGACATACAGAAGCATCCATGATGAGAGAGAATCCTTGATCGGCTGCCTCTTGCACGCCCCCGACTGGGGATGGAGCCCACGACCTGGGCACGTGCCCTGACTGGGAATTGAACCCGGGACCCTTCGGTCTGCAGGCCGAACCAGCTAGGGTGGGACTGAGGTATTGTGATTCTTCAAAACCACAGGTGTGCAGCACTGCACAAAGGTGCAATTAAATGACAATGAAAATGAGCGACCAAGGATTTAAAATAACTCCGAACCCGTCGTATCAAATAACCTGAGCGAGGGGGCAGTTAGGGCATCCCGGCCAGGAGGTCGCCCGGCCAGGCCTTCCGAAAGCGCCATCACTCGGAAACATTCTGCGGACAACCCGGACATAAACATCGTGACGACACGACTTCAGCTGAAGAGCAATTGTGTTTTAATGAGGAAAACAGGAACGCTGCGTTCTTCACAGGTGCTTTTTACAGTAAAGGAGCGTTCGCTTCCTGGCCCGGAGACCTGCCTCCTACCGGCCCACTGGAAACAGGAAGAGCTAACTGGGGTCAATCGATTCGCCGTCTGTGCCTGAGGGTCGTGGCCTGGGCTGCGGGGGAAAGCTCATCTGTGCCACGTTCTTCCCACGGGCAGCGCCAGGGCAAGGAAAACACCGGGAAGCACTTGCTTTTCTTCAGAACACACGGGAACTGCCGCCCCGGCACAGGCACCTCTCCGCCTCCCCGGCCCGACGTGTGCGAACGGCAGGCGTGCCCACAAGACCGCAGGTTGAATGTGCAGCTTGATTTTTATTTTAAAAATAATAAATCACAAAACTAAAGTGTCTGAACAAGGCCACTGAGCCCTCCCCAGGGGTGGTTACAAGCACTACGATCGCATGACTGTTGCTCTGAGCTCATCTCCTCTACGGCGGCCTCACTGGGGAAGCGTCCCGCGCAGGGGGCGGCGGGGAAGGCCGGTCCTCGATGGCCGCGTCCTCTGCTTCCAGCTCCAGGGGCGGCACCCGGGGGCGGGACGGCGGGAGCCCCGCCCGTCACTGCGGGACCAGCTCCCGCAGGGAGGCCAGCGCCGCGTGGATGCGCACGTGCAGTCTGTTCTCAAAGTCGTAGCCAGAGAAGTCCTCCTGGAAGAACAAGCGAGGACTGAGGGCCGCGGCGGAGCCCCGGCGCACCATGGGGTGACCCCGAGTTCTGTCCGGCTCGGGGACACCCCTCCCACTCCCGCTAAGGGCTCTGCACCCACTTGGTTTTATTTCCCAATCGCTGAGCTCTGCGATTTTCTTAAATATTCTTTTATTGATCTCAGAGAGGAAGGGAGAGAGAGAAACATTGATGATGAGCGTCATGGATCGGCTCCTGCACGACCCCGACTGGGGATCGAGCCTGCAACCCGGGCCTGTGCCCTGACCGGGAATCGACCCTGGGACCCTTCAGTCCGCAGGCCGACGCTCTGTCCACGGAGCCACACCGACGCTCTGTCCACGGAACCACACCGGCCAGGACGTGCCTTTTTTAAAGAATGCTAACTGCACGTCATTACTGCGTCTGTGATGTCTTCCTCCTGTGAGCTCACTGTAAGCGGCTGTGGGAAATCCTTTATTCGGGAACGTGGTTATGAAATACCAAGTTACGCCCTGGCTGGCTTGGCTCAGTGGATAGAGCGTCGGCCTGCGGACTGAAAGGTCCTGGGTTCGATTCCAGCCAAGGGCACATGGCTGGGTTGCAGGCTCAATCCCCAGTCGGGGGCGTGCAGGAGGCAGCCGATCCATGATTCTCTCTCATCATGGATGTTTCTCTCTCTCTCTCCTTCTCCCTTCCTCTCTGAAATCAATAAAGAATTATATTAAAAAAAAAAAAAAAAAAAGAAATACCGAGTTACTTTCCCCCTCATGTAAGAGGAGGGTTTATAATGCAGGGTGAGCGCTCACAGGAGTGTCTCGTGACACGGGTAACGTCACTTAACACTCCAGTGCTTGCTGATTCACCATCGCCACGTTTCCTTCCCGGAAATACCAGCCAGACAATCACTTCCCCAAACCTCTGGGATTCAGCCGCGAGTGCCGAGGACAGGCCCTGGGCGGGAAGCTCGGGACGCTTACCTTTGCCTGAAGAAGGAGCGCTCGGCCTCTTGCTACCGTCTGTGAAGACAAAACACACACATCTCGTCACCCTCCGCTTTCTCCAGCAGAAAAGCTTAAAAGCAGGAGGATAGGCCAGCGGTCGGCAAACCGCGGCGCGTGAGCCACATGCTGCTCTTTGGCCCCTTGAGTGTTCTAACGCCACTTCTTCAAAATAGACCCTGTTCTTCTGCGTGAGCCACACCACCACCCACATTCCTTCCCGAAAACGGCCAGCGTTCCCCCTCAAGTTTTTGCCCAAAAATCTCATTCCAGAGACGACATCATCTCCTAAACAGATAGAATTCCTATCTTCTTGGACTCACCTTATGGGAAATAAAAACAAGCAGCACGCCCCCCCCCCGCCCCCCGCCCCCCAATTCATGGATTTCCCTTACACGAAGGCCGCTGTGTGCCTGCTGCCTGCACGCTCCCGGTGTGACCTTTAGGAAAACACGTGCGCTCTTACCTCTGGTTTGTCCAGCAGGAGGCAGCCCAGCTCGTAGCAGGCGTACGGCTGGACGTACAGGTTATTCTGACGACACAGCTCATCCTTGGCCGCGCGCTGGAAGAACTGAGAGTAAGACAGACGTCACTGGACCAATCGAGGGCCCCACGAGGCTCCGTTCCCCACGCCAGGCCGGCCCACCCCACCCCCTCCCCCGCTGCGGGACGGCCGGCGTCGGGACCTGCAGTGACGGAGGCGGGAGGAGTGAACACACACGGACACTGGTACTTTTTGCTAATCCTCACCCGAGAACATCATTCCCATTGCTTTTTTAGAGAGAGATGGAGGGAAGGAGGGAGGAGGGGAGGGAGGGAGGGAGAGGAGAAACATCGATGTGGGAGAGACACATGGATCGGTTGACTCCCACACGCACCTCAACCACGGCCGGGCATGTGCCCTAGACCGGGAATCAAACCAAGACCTTTGGTACATGGGCCGACGCTCTAACCATTGAGCAGCACCACCCAGGGCTGATAAACACACATTTGCATTTCTCTAACTATGAGACTTCACTCTGCTCCTTCAACACCGTGTTCACACGCCCCCTCCTCCAACCGAGAGTGTCGATGGCGGGAAGGAGGCCGCGTGTAAAGGGCGTTGCGGGAACCCAAGGCTACACTAACCCTGGCCCCAACCAGCATGGCGGGCAGCGTAGGGGGAGGCCCAGAGGCGGGAGGCTGGGTGTGTTGGGTGGGTGTGCCTCTCCTTATCCCCGGCTCTGCCCCCCGCCGTGCTGCCCGCCTACCTGGGCGGCGTCCTCGGCGTTCCCCAGACACTTGTGGATGGCCCCGAGCAGCAGGTGCTTCAGCCCCACGGCCGCGGCGTCGTCCACCTCGTGGCACGCTGGAGGAGAGGCGGACACGTCCCTCAGCTCCCACCCATCGCCCAGAGCGCCCTCCACGGTCCGCACGCACCCCGTGCACAGCTCCGCCCCGAGAACAGAGGGGCCCCAGACGGGGTGGCTCAGTGGACAGAGCGTCGGCCTGGGGACCGAAAGGTCTCGGGTTCGATTCCGGTCAAAGGCACGGACCTGGGTTGCAGGCTCCTCCCGGCCCGGTCCTGGTCGGGGCGCGTGCAGGAGGCAACCCATCGACGTGTCTCTCTCACAGCGATGTTCCTCTCCGTCTCTCCCTCTCCCCAAAATCGATGGGGACATGTCCTCCGGGTGAGAACAGAAAACAACACCCCCCGGAGGGCCCCTCCCCCACCGTTTAGCGACGACCCTCAGAGACACAGAGGCACAAACCGCAGGGGCCAGGCAGGCAACGCGCGCTGCTCTGAAACTACACGGAAGGAGACACGGAAAGCCACGCACTCTGACCCCGACTGCGTGACGCAGAAAGGCACCCCACGGGGTCCGTCCAGGGGCATCCACAGGTCCGGGGGGAGGGGCGGGGGCTCGGGGGATCTGAGGGCTGTGACGGTCTGCACGACACCACCTGTGAGCGTGGATGCACGCCATTACACGTGTGTCTAACGCACACAATGCACAGCACCAAGCGTGGATCTCACGTACACGGGGTGACAGTGATGTGTCGGTGTGGGTTCATCAGCTGCACCACATGCTCCACTTGGGTGGGAGGCCGATGGCGGGGGCAGGTAGCATGGGGGAGGGGGAGGGGAGCTACGTGGTCTCTGTGAACCTCAAACGGCCCTCAAACATGAAGCCTTGCCCAGACCAGGGCCAGGGGTCGAGCCTGTAACTGAATCAAACCCGGGACCCTTCCGTCCACGGGCTGACGCTCTACCCACGGAGCCAAACCGGCAAGGGGCTTTTACATGTTTTCATGGATTTTTTAGAGAGAGAGAAAGGGAGGAGAGAGAAACATCGAAAAGAGAATCACGGATCGGCCGCCTCCTGCTCGCCGTACACTGGGGATCGAGCCCGCAACCCCGGCCTGTGCCCTGCCCGGGAATCGAACGGTGACCTCCTGGTTCCCCGGTGGACTCTCCGCCCCTGAGCCACGCCGGCGGCGGGTTTGTTTGTTTGTTTGTCTGTCTTTACCTTGACTCATCCTCTGGAGGCTGGGGGAGGAGCAGTTGGGGAGGGCTTTCCAGAGGTACAGCACCTCCACGGAGGCCAGCACGCACAGCGCGCGGGTGGGTGTCTGCTTCCGGAACCGCTCGGCCTGCAAGGAGTCAGCACGGTTAGCCACGCCTTCCTCCAGACAGACTCAGGACACGAGCGCCTCGGAGGCATCTCACAGGGTCCAGGACTCGCGTGAGCCTGCCCCTCCTACAGCTGCGAGGCAAGCGCGTTCCGTAGAAACGCTCGCTCTCCACAGGCAGACAATGCCTCTCACTTTTTTTTTTATTAATGTATTTTATTGATGTCAGAGAGGAAGGGAGGAGAGATAGAAACATCAATGATGAGAGAGAATCACTGATTGGCTGCCTTTTGCACGCCCCCCACTGGGACCGAGCCCACAACTCAGGCATGTGCCCTAGGCCGGAATCGAACCGGGGACCCTTCAGTCCGCAGGCTGACGCTCTATCCACTGAGCCACACCTGCTCGGGCTCTCACTCCTTCTTCACCTCACTCCCCAATCGTGACTCGGGAGGGATCCCAGAAATGTCGGGATGAAACTCGATTCGCTTTCATGCCGGTGAGAGGGGCGTGTAGACCTGGAGGAGGGGGGCTCGGTGGGTGTCCGAGGAGGGGAGCCGGCTAGTGACTGTTTGTGGAATTTCTCATTTCCTACCGAGCTCAGTGCTCTCGGGGCCTCGCACACTACAGTCTAGTTTATCCTCAAACCAAGTCACCGGACGCTCATTCAACAAAATCTCATGAGACGAAAACCACAGGACACTCAGGATGTGGCCAGGAGTCACGGGACCCTCGGCAATTCAGCCGAATCTTCCTCTTTAAGGTACAGGGTGCGTTAGGCCTCTGTCTTACACGGGATGTGCATAATTTTTTTTAATTAGGTCAAAATGTGATCTGGCCCGGCCGGCGTGGCTCAGGGAGGAGCATCGACCTATGAACCAGGAGGTCACAGTTCGATTCCCCGTCAGGGCCCAGGCCCAGGCTGCAGGCTCGATCCCCAGCGTGCAGGAGGCAGCCGATGGATGATTCTCTCTCATCTTTGATGTTTCCATCTCTCTCCTCCTTTCCCGTCCTCTCTGAGGTCAATTAAAAAATATTTTCCCCACAAGAATGTGATGTGCTCGCCATCCTGAGAGCGAACGGCTGCACCTCTGGCCGGGGCCGGCCCACGTGTCTTCCGACCTAACTCTCCGGATGACGCTCTCCCCGAGGCGTGCTCGTCAGCTCTGGAAGGTCTGCGAGATCTCACTCAGACCCCACGGCTGTGCCGTGACCCGCCGCGCTCCACGCCCTGCATTCAGAGCAGGAGTCCGACCTCGCTGCAAACTCTCCGGGGCGAGCGCACTGTGCGGGCAGGGAGGGTGCCCGCTGTCGATCTGATGCCCTAGGACCGAGCGGTGGTGGCGGCCGTACATGCCCACTCCCAGCAGCCCCGGCACAGGCCACGCACCTTCTTCACCGAGAACTGCTCGATCTGGTTGTTCTTCCTCTTGAAGAGCTTCTGCACCTCCTTGAAGACGACCTGGGCGCCGTCCGCGTCGCCGGTGGCCCCCTGGCAGACTGAGAAACCACGTTTATTTCTTACGTGTCCGGGCGGAAGTGCCGCTCAGGGTGACCTAGGCCGGTGACACTTGGAAATGTTTCCAAATCAACCAACGGGCGCAGACAGTTTGAGAGACGGTGACACAGAGGACGCGCCGTCCTGCGGGCCGTCAGGCCACGCTTCAACAGCTGTTCCCGGGCGGCTCCACCAGGGGGCAGCACGTCTCTATCTATCTATCTACCAATCTATCATCTATCAATCAATCTATCTATCTATCTATCATCTATCTATCTATCTATCTATCTATCTATCTATCTATCTATCATCTATCTATCTATCTATCATCTATCAATCATCTATCTATCTATCTATCTATCATCTATCTATCTATCTATCATCTATCTATCTATCATCTATCTATCAATCAATCAATCAATCTATCTATCTATCAATCAATCTATCTATCTATCATCTATCTCCTCAGGCCGGAGAGGCTCAGTCCTTCCAGAAATGACAGGCGTGTCTGCCACGGGGACAGCTGTGCTGAAACAGCGTGTGTTCTACAGTCACACTGTACACGGAACAGGGTCCCCAGGACACACGGTGGGAGCGACTACTCAAAGCCTGTGCCCCCTAAAGGCAGAAACGCGATGAGAAAGGTGTGCTGAATTCCTAAAAATTCTTTAAATCCCAGTAAGCAAATCTGTTTTAGAAAACACAGCAGAGGGGAAAGGTCGCGGAGGCTGCTTAGGGCAACACGCACCAGCACAGGGCGACCCGGGCCACGAGCTTCCCCAGACGCGGACGTGAGCAGCCCCGAGGGGGGCGGGGCCCGTGTGCGGCTGAAACGGTCAGTGCGCCGGCATCACGCTGCTGGTCACAGGGACGCACTGGGGAAACTGAGGAAGCACAGGCCCCGCCTCCTCCCGGGATTCTCCATCTGCGGACGGAGTGTGAGCGTGCGCGGCGGGAAGGAGACGCCGCCGCAGGGACAGGCCGTGCTGACACAGCGTGTGCTCTGCAGCCGCACTCACCGGCCGTCAGGTAGGCGTAGTAGCACTGCGACCACCGGGACTCGTTCTTCAGCCTCTCGAAGGAGCCGAACGCGTCCTGGAAGTTGAGCTCGATCATGCTGCACCAGCCTGGGAGAGAGCAGACTGTTCAGCTCTATCGTGCTGCACTGCCTGGGAGAGCAGGCTCAGGGCAGCTCCATCATCCTGCACCGCCTGGGAGAGCAGGCTCAGGGCAGCTCGATCGTGCTGCACTGCCTGGGAGAGCAGGCTCAGGGCAGCTCGATCATGCTGCACCGCCTGGGAGAGCAGGCTCAGGGCAGCTCCATCATGCTGCAACGCCTGGGAGAGAGCAGGCTCAGGGCAGCTCCATCATGCTGCACCGCCTGGGAGAGAGCAGGCTCAGGGCAGCTCCATCATGCTGCACCGCCTGGGAGAGAGCAGGCTCAGGGCAGCTCCATCATCCTGCACCGCCTGGGAGAGCAGGCTCAGGGCAGCTTGATCATCCTGCACCGCCTGGGAGAGCAGGCTCAGGGCAGCTTGATCATCCTGCACCGCCTGGGAGAGCAGGCTCAGGGCAGCTCCATCATCCTGCACCGCCTGGGAGAGCAGGCTCAGGGCAGCTCGATCGTGCTGCACCGCCTGGGAGAGCAGGCTCAGGGCAGCCACCAGCTCCGTATGCGTCCACAGGACGCCCCAGCGACACCCTCCACCCCGTCGTCGCCTCATGAGTGCTGTGTGCACGCCGCCTGAAAACTCTTTCAAAATTATTGTGTTCTCGCCCTGGCTGGTTTGGCTCAGGGGACAGAGCGTCGGCCTGCAGGCCAAAGGGTCCCGGGCATGTACTCGGCAGGGCATGTGCAGGAGGCAACCCATGGATGTGTTTCTCTCACGTCGATGTTTTTTCTGTCTTTCCCTCTCTCTAAAAATCAATGCAAGGATTAAAAAGATAAATAAGTAAAAATAAAGTTATTTTTTTCTCTTAAATGTTTTCAGTGTGCCACTTTAAGATTTCACAGCTGGTGACTCAGTAAAGAGGGAACGTGAGGCAAAGACTTCTATAAAACACTCCAGCGTGTCGCCGACAGGGTGAGATGAACGTGGGCCCTGTGTCCGCTCTCATGTGCAAGCGAGTGAGGTCTTTAAAGGGTGCCAGTCCGTCCAGTGAACCCAGACAACACCCGTTACCCTAAACTCAAAACCTCATCATCAATTATAAAGAAATAATGAGCCCGGGGGGGGGGGTGGCCTCGGCGGTTGGGCATTGACCTGTGAACCAGGAGGTCAGGGCACAGGCCCAGGTTTCGGGCTCGACCCCCAGCAGGGGGCAGCCGACCAGTGATGTTTCCCTCTCACCGTTCTCTCTCTCTCTCCTCTCCCTTTCTCTCTATAAAAGCAGTAAAACGTATTTTTAAAAAGAAACCTCGAGAATCTCCGAGTCCAGTGGCATTGCTTGTGCTACGCCCGCTGCGTCCTCTGACGACAAAGAGCGGCGGCGCTCGACGAAGACACAGGCGGAGCAGCCCTCTAAGGGGACGCCCAGGACAGCGCGGCCACTCGCGGGGCAGGAGCCGGCGCGGCTGCACCGTGACCACGCGCCGTTCCCCGCCCGGAGCCGCCGGCCGCACTCACCGATCTCGTACAGGCAGACGTGCTGGATCTCCCGCTGGTCCACGGCGAGCTCCAGCGCCGTGTGGAAGGAGGCCAAGGCGCTGTTGATCTGACACTGAGGGGAGAGGAGAGGACGGCGGTCACCGCGGACGCCTGTCATCACGCTACACGTGCGTCATCCCATGCGTGTCTCCTAACAGCCATCAAACCCGGCCGAGCGCACGGACGAGAGCGGTTCAAAGGCTCCTGGGAAGCCCGGCCGGCGTGGCTCAGGGGTTGAGCATCGACCTATGACCCAGGAGGTCACGGTCCGATTCCCGGTCAGGGCACAGGCCCGGGTTTAGAGCTCGATCCCATGTGGGGCGTGCAGGAGGCAGCCGATCCATGATTCTCTCTCATCATTGATGTTTCTCTCTCTGTCTCCCTCTCTGTCTCTCTCTCTCTCTACCCCCTTTCCTCTCTGAAATCAATAAAAACATATTTCAAAGCAATTTTAAAAAAAGGGGGTGGGCAGAGAGTGGACACGTGCTATAGAGGAGGAGGAGGAGGATCCAGAGGCTCAGACTGAGTGACGGGGCCACGAGCCCAGGACTGCGGGCGGCCACCAGTGCCCACAGGAGGCAGGGAAAGCTTCTCCCGGAGCCCGGACACCCGACGTCACCCTGGGCAGCTGGCTGGACTCCTGGCCCCAGAACGATGAGAAAATGAGTTCCTGCTGCTTCTAAGCCACCAGAGTTGCGGTAGTTTGTTACTCGGCTTTAGAGAAGTAATACGGTGTATTTCTCTAAAAACGGAGAAGTACCACGCGTTTCCTGCGAGAGGCACTCAAACAGAAACAGGAAGTGCTGAGACCACCATCAGGTCGTGACGACATCACCCCAAGAGCGAGCTCCGCTCCAAAATCAGTTCACGTTCCGTCCCGATCGCTCACTGAGGAATCGCCACGAGCCGTTACTGCCGCCGTGGGCATACAGCTCCCTGATTTCGCACCCAAATAATTTAAAACAAAACTGATCTTGGGGAGCCCTGGCCAGTGTGCCTCAGTGGACAGAGTGTCAGCCTGCGGACTGAAGGGTCCCGGGTTCGATTCCAGCCAAGGGCACAGGCCCGGGTTGTGGGCTCGATCCCCGGTGTGGGGCATGCAGGAGGCAGCCGATCAGTGACCCTTTGTCCATTGATGTTTCTCTCTCTCCCTCCCTCTCCCTTCCTCACTGAAATCAATAAAAATATACTTTTAAAAATGATCTGTGGGAGTTTTTAATAAAATACCCACGACACAGCAGAGAAAGGAGCGTTATCCTCAACCTGATTCTTCTTTCCCAGTTTGGTTTTTAAAGAAATAGACTCGCCCTGGCCCTCAGAGAATGCTGCCCAGGGGCCAGCACGAGAGAGCCATGATGTCGAGAACCAGGCGGCTCGGACCCTACGATACACACCCCGTCTCGTGAGCGAGGCACCGACCGGCTGTCACGACTGCCTGCAGCCTCGGTCTCCTCGCCGGTGAAACGGGAAAAGCAGGTGCTGCTGGTTTGATCGGCGCAGAGGAAGCCGTAAGAACACAGGCACAGTGTCTGCCAGGTTAAACGGAGCCAATTTACTGCCAAATTAAAACCAGCGTCGTGGACAGCGACTGCGCTGTTACCACGGAGACCCAGCCCGTTCTCCGTCGTCGCCGGGGCTTCTTTCCCGACGGGGCCCTGGGCCGCACCTGGGAGGGCGCGGCTCCTCCACTGGACTAAGTGGGCGTGGCTGGTGCAGAGGGGGACTGGGCTTTTGCTAATGGATTTTCACGTGTCACGTGATTCCACGCTTAGGAATTCTCATTATTGCGGCTTCTTCCCCCCCTGGGTTTTCCAGGGAGATGTGAACATCGTTTGTAAGTAATCAGTTACTTTACAATTTTTAAAAATAATTTACGATAGACTTACGTAATCGGCTAGGACCACCAGTTAAAATACGGAGTGTCAGCAAGCATGGCATGCATCTTGCTTTTCTTTTATATTTTTACTAGAGGCCCGGTGCACAAAATTCGTGCACGGAGGGGGGTTGTCCCTCAGCCCAGCCTGTACCCTCTCCAATCTGGGACCCCTGGAGGGATGTCCGACTGCCCGTTTAGGCCCAATCCCACCGGACATCCCAGTCGGACATCCCTCTGACAATCCAGGACTGCTGGCTCCCAACTGCTTGCCTGCCTGCCTTCCTGATTGCCCCTAACCGCTTCTGCCTGCCAGCCTGATCACCCCCTAACCACTCCGCTGCCAGCCTGTTGGCCCCCAACTTCCCTCTTCTGCTGGCCTGGTCACCCCTAACTGCCCTCTCCTGCAGGGTTGATCACCTCCAACTGCCCTCCCTTGCAGGCCTGGTCCTTCTCAACTGCCCTCCCTTGCAGGCTGGGTGCCTCCCAACTGCCCTCTCCTGCTGGCCATCTTGTGGTGGCCATCTTGTGTCCACATGGGGGCAGCTATATTGTGTGTTGCAGTGATGATCAATCTGCATATTACTCTTTTATTAGATAGGATAGAGGCCTGGTGCACAGGTGGGGGCCAGCTGGTTTGCCCTGAAGGGTGTCCCGGATCAGGTGGGGATTCCCTTGGGGCGTGGGGCGGCCTGAGCGAGGGGCCTGTGGTGGTTTGCAGGCCGGCCACGCCCCCTGGCAACCCAAGCGGAGGCCCTGGTATCTGGAATTTATTTTCCTTCTACAATTGAAACTTTGTAGCCTGGAGTGGAGCCAAGCCTGGGGCTCCCTCCGAAGGCCGGCAGCCATTTGTGTTGGGGTTATAATTGAAACTTTGTAGCCTTAAGCGGGTGGGCCCGGCCAGGGTATGCGGAAAGCTTTGCTTCCCCTGTTGCCGGGGGCAACCCTGGCCTGCTCTCTCAAGCTCCATTCTGCCGCCATTTGTTTGAGTTTGTTTACCTTCTATAATTGAAACTTTGTAGCTTGAGTGGAGGCTTAGGCGTGGCAAGGGCAGGCGGAAAGCTTGGCTTCCTCTGTTACTAGGAAACCTTGCTCTCTGTGGCTGTAGCCATCTTGGTTGGGTTAATTTGCATACTCGCTCTGATTGGGTGGTGGGCGTGGCTTTGTGGGTGTGTTGGAGGTATGGTCAATTTGCATATTTGTCTATTATTAGGTAGGATTGATTTCAGAGAGGAAGGGAGAGGGAGGAAGAGAGAGAAACATCAATGATGAGAGAGAATCACGGATCGCCTGCCTCCTGCACCCCCACACTGGGGACCAAGCCTGCAACCCGGGCATGTGCCCTGACCGGGAATCGAGCCATGGCCTCCTGGTTCATAGGTTGATGCTCAACCACTGCGCCATGCCGGCCGGGAGGCAGCCTTGCTTTATTCCCACCTTTCAGGCGGAGGTCCTAACGTTGAAGCATTAAACAGAGTTTGCTGCACAGTTTTTGTAGGTGCCGTTGTGACGGCGTACGCAGAAACAGCTCCGTGCTCTCTTTGACTTTACTAATGACCCCGCGGGCGCGCTCACAGGGAAGTGTCCGTTATTAACATGAACTGCGCTCGTTCTTCATCACAACGAGCCGCCAGCCAGCATCCGGTCTGTAAACACAACGGCACCGAGTCTCGTGTGTGTAGAAGAGCGAGATGATGTGGAGTAAAACAGAACGTAAAGATCGCTGGCTTGTTTCTGAGAAGTGGCTCGGTGTCTTCAGCTGTGCTGTCTGCGTTTTAAAACGAGAGCCCTCCTTGTCGCCTGTAACACGCAGAGGACACGTGACAGCCCGCCTACTCACAGGTGACTCAGCATTAGTGCTGCAGCCGCAGAATCATCCGCTTAGAGGCGCGGCTGCCAAGGACTCTATGCACTAAACCCCACGCCAGGGCCGGGCCAGGGCGGGCAGGCAGGCTCAGCCTCGGGCACAGTGAGCTCAGGACACGCACCCGACAGCCGCCACAGACAGGGGTGAGGTCTAGCAAGCACCGGCAAGTGTATGTAGCGTGTTGGCGCTGTTACCACCACCTCCTCCTGCCAGCGCCGTCGAGCAGCCGCTAAACCGCTCCATGTGGCTGTACCTCGCTGGAGAGGACGGCAGAGACCCCCCTCAGGGAATAAAGCCCCGCTCACAGTGCGGGCCTCAGAACGAACGGCACCGAGTGCTGGGTGCCTGACGGAGGGAGGAGCCGTGCAGGCGGGAGAGGGGACTGCGATGACAGAGACATGAACAGACGCCAGGGGACGGCTCGCCCTGCGCTGCCCTCTCTGCTCCTATAAATAACCACGTGCCGCTGCAGGGCTGCTGCTCTAAGGCGGACACGGGCTTGCTCGCCACCAGACGCGAGGAGACGCTGCCACCAGCAGCTCTGAGGGTCAAGGAGCCAGAGCCACGGAGCCCAGGCCCTGCCCCTCAGCGCTGGGCACCTCGGCCCAGCACCACCGGCCGTGAGTCCTGAGGGCCTCGGGCTCTCTTCTCTCCCTGACAAACCCATCGCCAGAGGGATCCACGCCCCCTTCGCGGTTCCTGCCACAACTGTGAGCTCGCGGGCTAAAAGGCAGCACAGCCCTGGCCGGTGCGGCCCCGTGGACAGAGCATGGCCCGCGGATGAAGGGTCCTGGGCTCGATTCCCCTGGAGGGCAGGTCCCTCGGTGGCAGGCTCCTCCCCGGCCCCAGTCGGGTGCGCAGGGGAGGCAACCAATCGATGTCTCTCTCACATCCATGTTTCCGTCTGTCTCTCCCCCTCCCTTCCTCTCTCTAAACGTCAATGGAAAACACCCTCAGGGGAGGATGAACAACACAACAAGAAGCAACACAGCCTCCACTCACCCGGGGATGGGGGCACCCACAAAACACGGGACTTCATCGTCCAAAGTCTCGAGAGAAAGCACTACAGCCACCCTGCAAAGGCCCCGTGGCCCGGACGGCCCGGCAGGAACGGCGGCGAGTCCGAGACAGGACCACTCGCGCCGGGGGAGGGGTGAGCGCCTCCCGACAGAGCTTCCCCGGCAGCAGGACCCTGGGAGGGGGGCCTGGGGAAGGCGACGTGAGGGTCACTGGAGACCGCGAGGGTCACGGGAGGCCGCGAGGGTGATGGGAGGATGAGGTACATGCCCTTGGCGACACTCTAACCACTGACCCACACCAGCCAGGCCTCCTTCTCTTCTTTGATAGAACGCGGATGACATTTTACATCTATGCCACCGGCTGCTCTGAGGACTGAGTGGGGTCGACCACACAGATAGCACACGCGCACAGCACGCAGCTGAGTGGGGCACACGGATAGCACGCAGGCACAGCATGTAGCAGAGTGGGGTGGCGTGCATGGAAAATAAAAGCTGCGAGGACTTCAGAGCTGATGCCGACCCTGACAGGAAGGCAGTACCCGTGTATAAAACCCACTGTGAGCCTCCAGGACCTGTCAGAACCGATTACCAGTCAGTGCACGGAGACAGTGTGTGTTTTGTGTCTTCATCTGAGAGACTTTCCAACGCTCCCGCCCGCAGCCCAGGCGCCAATCTCGGCTCACAGCCTAGACTCTCCCCGGCCGCCCACGGCTCAGGAGCAGCAGCGGGCTGACCGCCTGGGCTCCTGGAAGCGGCTTCGCGGCAACGACACGCGTAAGGCACACACGGCTCCTGGCCCGGGACACCGGCTCCCGGTGAGGCCGTCCCCAGGCGGGGTCACAGGCGGCTTTACAACAACCACACGCAGAATCACGTGCAGCACGTACCTCGAGCCGCTGGACGCGCCCCTTGAAGAACATGAAGAGGGAGGAGTTGGGGTAGGCCGCCTCCTTCCTGCGCAGGATTTCCTTCGCCTCCTCCAGGCCCGCCCTGTTGTCGCTGCCGTCCAGGGCGAAGAAGGGGCGGACCACGGTGTGGTACCAGAGCAGCGCCAACCTGCAGGAGGGAGGGATGCTGAGCCCGGACCTCCGCCCGGGGCTCCATTCTCAGACACAGCACACGTGTGCGCGCCCAGGCCCCCGCCCCCAGCTCACGGCGTCGTCAGAGCAGCCGCCCGTTGTAGCGTTATCAGGATCTGGAAAGCGGCAACTTCAGCGCACAGACCAGCCCACGCCCCAGGTGAGACGAGAACACGGCGCGGGAAGCACGCAGCCTCGGAGGCATCCAGGTGCCGCCGCGCCTTGCTCGCCGATGCACAAACGAGAGACTGAGCCTGGGGGCCAGGACGTCCTGTCCCTCCCGAGGAAGGCGTCCCTTTTCCGCAGAAGGAACACACTGCTTTCCGCTGTGTTCACAATTGGGAGCGGGTCTCCGAGTCAGGGTTCAAGTGCAGGAGCCTCAGGCAAAGCCACACTTTATATAAACGAGAGCAGCCGATGAAGGCCTTGCTCAGGCCTTGAAGAGGCTCCATTTAAAAAACGAAGAATAAATTACTAAACATTCTGTCACTGCAAACCCATCCCTTTCAGGGAAAGTGCCCCCTTAAAGGAGGCCTCCCGGACGCCCTGGGATCTGCCTTAACGAACAGAGATGTTTGTTTAACCCACAACCAGCACTTCCATGTAAACCTGAGCTCCCGGCACGCTCACGCATTGGGTTCCCTTCTAGAGATCAGGCTAATGTACGTGAATAATTCCAACGACTCCTTTCTCAGAAAACAGTATTAACACAGAAACAGACAAATTATCCCAAGTTATAAATCTGCTAAGTCAAATTAACGAAGGACCACGGTTTGTGTCACTTAATGAGTTTGGGGAGGCACAAACATTTTTGAAATGAAAAATTAATGATCTCGCCCTAGCCAGTCTGGCTCAGTGGAGAGAGCGTTGGCCTGCAGACGGAAGGGACCCAGGTTCAATTCCGGTCAAGGGCACGTGCCCGGTTAGGGGCTCCATCCCCATTGTGGGGCGTGCAGGAGGCAGCCGATCCGTGATTCTCTCTCATCATTGATGTTTCTCTCTCTCTCCCTCCCTCTCTGAAATCAATCAATCCATAAAAATAAGAAAATTAACGATCTCTTTAACAGCCACCACATATTCAGAGTAAATATCCAAATGCCTCAATTCTGACATGAGCGGAAATAGAGCTCTCGAACGCTCCCTGATATCAACATTCCTGGGAAAATCCCGACCAGTGGTATGACATCCAAGCACATCTAGTGTCTGGTGAAAGCATTCAAATCGCAAATGGCAGGGATTTACCAAATTGGGGGGAAAAAAATCACACCATTTTTCACGGATGGAGGAATGAGCGGTCCATGCTCTGAACAGCGCTCTCGTGGTTAAATAATTGCCATTCAAGCTGAGACTGAACAACCTGTGACTCGGTTTACGTTAGCGCAAAGTGGCCAAAGCCACACCTGAGAGACCAAGGACCAACGAGAATCCTCAGGGAAGTTACCACCCAGGACGAGGACAGAAGAATAGAAATTCATAAGAACAGAAATGTCCTATCAGATGTTTATCCTTTAAATCAGAATTGGGCCCTGACCGGTGTGGCTCAATGGATAGAGCGCCGGCCTGCGGACTCAAGGGTCCCAGGTTCGATTCCGGTCAAGGGCATGTACCTTGGTTGCGGGCACATCCCCAGTGGGGGGTGTGCAGGAGGCAGCTGATCGATGTTTCTAACTCTCTATCCCTCTCCCTTCCTCTCTGTAAAAATCAATGAAATATATTTTAAAAATTTAAATAAATTAAAATAAAACAATAAAAACCAGAATTGGGGTCTCGGTGACTGTGGCCGAGGTCACCAACATTGCTTATCCCCTCGTTTAAGGCCGGGAAACAGGATCGTTTTCCTGTCGACACGCATCCCTCATCTGCGAGACTTAAGAACCGTGCCGGCTCCCCAAGTCAGCTTCTACAAAGCCCCGAAACCACGGTCGTCGGCCTGGCGTTGAAAGACGCGAGCTGAGCTTCGCCCAGGTGGGCGTGGCTCGGCGGCTGAGCACTGACCCAGGAACCGGAGGGCACCGTCTGACTCCCGGTCAGGGCACAGGCCCGAGGTGTGGGTCGATGCCCTGTATGGGGCGTGCAGGAGGCAGCCGATCCCTAATTCCCTCATCTTGGATGTTTCTCTCTCTCTCTCCTTCGCCCTTCCTCTCTGAAGTCAATAAAAACCTATTAAAAAGAAAAAGGACACTAGCATCATGTCCAGCAAACCCGGGTTTTACCTGACGCTTCCTTTCCCGAGCCGACTGCTGGCCCCTCACTCCCAACACTACGTTATCTACGAAGCAGTGCGACACAGCTACTCACGTAGCTAAAGGGGCCTTCATGTCCTTACTTTCGCTCGCATACATCAGTGAAGACAGCCCCTGGTGGCGGTCTCCGGGGAACCCCAGCAGGTTGATGATTTTGAGCAGGTTGGGGGGCACCATGGAGATGCAAAGGTGGAACAGGCCGTATCCGAAGCTCACGGCCCCTCTCAGCCTGCTCAGGGTCTCCTCAGACACGCCCTCCGCCGCCGCCGCGTGGGCGTGGTTGTCGTTGGCGGCATCGGCGGGCGAGGGCGAGGGCGAGGGCTCCCCCGTCGGCCGCTGCTGGTGGAGCTCCTGCAGCGCGCTGATGTCCAGGTAGCACTTGTTGTAGATCTTCCAGGCTTTCCTGAGGATCCAGCCGCCTTTGATGTACGCTGGGCGGGGGAGAGCGGACAGTGAGCGGCAGGTCCTGCTCCCGCACGGACCACAGAGGGCGTGCGAGAGCAACCCCAAACCCGAGCAACACTGTATCCTTTTTCCTTTTTTTATTGAGAGCTTTATAGGCCATTCTACGACTCAGGGCTGCAAATCACGTAAAAAATACTTTAGTTCTTTTTTAAAAGTATGTTTATACTAGAGCCCCGGTGCACGAAATTCAGCCCAGCCTGCACACTCTCCAATCCAGGACCCCTCGAGGGACATCACTCTCACAATCCAGGACTGCTGCCTCCTAACCGCTCACCTGCCTGCCTGCCTGATTGCCCCTAACCACTTCTGCCTGCCAGCCTGATCACCCCCTATCCACTCCCCTGCCAGCCTGATCAACGCCTAACTGCTCGCCTGCCGGCCCGATTGCCCCTAACTGCCCTCCCATGCTAGTCTGGTCCCCCCCAACTCCCCTCTCCTGCAGGCCTGGTCACCCCCAACTGCCCTCCCTTGCTGGCCATTTGTGGTGGCCATCTTGTGTGTTGGAGTGACAGTCAATTTGCATGCTACCTCTTTATTAGAGAGGAGGATTGATTTGAGAGAGGAAGGAAGAGGGAGAGAGAGATGGAAACATCAATGATGAGAGAGAACCACTGACCGGCTGCCTCCTGCCCGCCCCCCACTGGGGACACGGGACAAGCCTGGGAGAAGGCCTCTGAGAACGAGAACCTCGGTGAAGTGTGGGGTGTAATGGTAACGTCACCCTCATCGCTGTCACAGCTCGCCCACAGCCAACACTCAGGGACTGATCAGCAGAGCTCCTAACCGTTACCCCCTCGATGGGGAGGGGGTGATAAAACCCAACCATCCCAGCTGCTCGGGCCAGGGGCCTGAGACTCTCCGGCCCCGCCAGTGACGGCGGCGAAGGACCCGTGAACCGGAGGTCGCGGTTCGATTCCGGGTCAGGACGCACGCCGGGCGAGGCATCAACAACATCCACAGACCCACGTCACCTGGAGCTCAGGCCGGCGCGGCCCCGCTCCCTCTGTGCCCGCCACTCCGGGGCGGGGGGAGGGGCCGATCACAGACCCGTCCAAGGAGTTTCCCCCCAAGAAAATTATCCACAAAAACGTTCCCTGAGACACGGGCCTCGGCAAAGCAGGAAGTAAACCCTTTACAGGGTAAGAACCCCGCGTGTTTCTAACGGCGAGGGAAGCCCACGCCGGGTTAGACTTGTTTCCAGCAAACACCGAGCTGTTCACCAAGCAAAGCACCGCCACACGCGTGTGTTAGAGACTGAGGCCTTCGTGTCCGTCGGAACTTCGCTGCAGTGTTAGTGTCACATTCAACCAAGCATCTGGCTGCAGGAAGAACCAAGAGCGCTGCATAGAAATCTATGATAGCCCTGGCTGGTTTGGCTCGGTGGATAGAGCGTCAGCCTGTGGACTGAAGGGTCCCAGGTTTGATTCCAGTCAAGGGCACATGCCTGGGTTGCAGGCTCGATCCCCAGTGGGGACGTGCAGGAGGCAGCCAGTCAGTGATTCTCTCTCATCATTGATGTTTCTCTCTCTCTCTCTCTCTCCCTCCCTCTCCCTTCCTCTCTGAAATCAATAAAAATATATGTTAAAAAACCTATGATAAATGGAATTGAGTAACTGATGCCTATCAGCTTGTTGGGAGAATGAGTGAAGGACATTTGTGAAAGAAATACAGTGTATGGGTAAAACACTTTTTTAAAAGCAAAGGACACATGCATGTCCAAGAGAAATCATTTAAATAAATTACAGAACGGCCCGGCCACCGTAGCTCAGAGGTCAGGGTTTGATCCCCGTCAGGGCACAGGCCTGGGTTGCGGGCTTGATTCCCAGTGTGGGGCGTGCAGGAGGCAGCTGATCCATGATTTTCTCTCATCACTGATGTTTCTCTCTCTCTCCCTCTCCTTGCCTCTCTGAAATCAATAAAAATGTATTTTTTTTTAAATTACACAATGTTCATGATAAACTAAATGTGCTATTATTTATCACTCAAGATGTTACAGCTACAAAGTTTTAAAAAACCATTTCTCTTGAACTAATTAAGAAAGTAGTTTCTCGCTCTCTAAAGGTTAAAATGTAGGTCATTCAAGTCTACCAGGAAATCTTAGTATGTGCTCGGGCCTTCAATAACAATTTCCTGAAAAAACAAAAACAAACTGAAATTAAACCCGCTCTATTTCACTGTAAAGGTACTATCACAGCTTGGTTCCCACCAAAAAAATGCCTGTCTGTCTGTCTGTCCGTCTGTCGATCTGTTTGCCTGACGGTCTGTCTGTCTGTGTCTGTCGGTGGCATGGTGAGGCGAGGGGAGGCGCCTGCAACTAAGACACGGACCAGAATCAAACCCGGATCCCTTTGGTCCACAGGCCGACGCTCTACCCACTGAGCCACACCAGACAGGGCCGTGCCACATCCTTTCAAAGGCTGAAATTCGAGGCATTCTAAAAAGTAAGTGTTTCACGGACGGTGCACCCCGACGAGCAAAAACCGTTCCCAACGTGCTGCCGGTACCTGAGAGCTCCTGCTTGACGAAGGCGAGCACGGCCAGGTACACCTGGCAGTCGGCGATGATGATCTGCCGCTGCAGCCGGTCGACCATCGAGGGCGCGGACTTCCGGACGTCCGCCTGCGGAGGGAAGAAGTGCACGGTGAGTCTCCCACCAGAACACGCCCTCCAGCTGCTACGAGCTGACTGTGCTGAGCCATGGCGGCCACGGGACACCGAGACCACGTCAGCCCCGAGCCTGCCCCTCCTCACTGCCTGCGGCGGGGCTGCGTTCTGTTCACAAGGCTGGAGATCACGACCCAAAGACAAGGTTCCTAACCGATCAAACCCCAGGTCACGGGACAAGGAAAGCCGGCACAGAACTGCAGGGGTTTACCTTCTATAAAACTACGTGAGCTCCTACTTCTCCAAAATAAAAATCACTAAAGGCGCAAAACATTCCCCAACGTAGAAAGCCTGAAGGTAGCCATCCACCTCAGGTGGGACTGATATTAGGGTTCATGTCTTAGGTGCCCATAACGAGTTGTGATGGAAACTGGCTGCAGGTGTGAAGGAGAGAATGCCCTGAAATCAAAAAGGAGCTTTGCCCTGACCGGTTTGGCTCAGTGGACAGAGCGTCGGCCTGCGGACTCAAGGGTCCCAGGTTCGATTCTGGTCAAGGGCATGTACCTTAGTTGTGGGCACATACCCAGTGGGGAGTGTGCAGGAGGCAGCTGGTCGAAGTTTCTCTCTCATCGATGTTTCTAACTCTCTGTCCCTCTCCCTTCCTCTCTGTAAAAAATCAATAAAATATATTAAAAAAAAAAAAAGTAGCTTTGACTGAATCACAAATAGAACCTGAAATTTAAGTCATGTGCTAAGGTGACTGTCTCTATGAAATAATAGTTTATATCCCTCGCTAAAAGTTGCTAAACTGTAGGTTATCTATATACATAAAAGCCTAAGCGACCGGCCAACCGGCAGACCAGCCAGTAGCTATGATGCGCACTGACCACCAGGAGGCAGGCAGGCAGCACAGGAGTGGAAACCACAGGCATGGAAACAGGGAACAGCCTGATGAATCTCAGAGGGAAGGGGGGAGGGGGAGGGCGGGAAGAGATTAACCAAAGATCTTATATGCATACTAGAGGTCCAATGCACGGATTTGTGCACCAGTGGGGTCCCTCAGCCTGTCCTGCGGGGATCGGGCCGAAACTGGCTCTCTGACATCCCCCGAGGGGTCCCCAATTTCGAGAGGGTGCAGGCCAGGCCGAGGGACCCCACTGGTGCACAAATCCGTGCACTGGACTGTAGGAAACCGATCATTGTCCCCACTAGCAGAGAGGTGTGGACAAGGAACCTGGAAGGCTGGGTAACCTTGGAAGCTCTGAAAGGTCAGAGCCACCCACACACTGTCTAATTGAGACAATGGTCGCTGAAGCAACCTCCACCTGTCAATCTTATGTAAATCCTTGCTGATTGGCTATTACTGGAATTGCCTGCCTCTATGGGTGGATCCCAAGTCTTAATAAAAGGGATGGCAAGCCCAGAGCGGGGAGTAGTCCTCCCCCTAGAGGTGGGCTCCCGCCTGGCCCCCCATTTCCCAAATTAATACTTTTCTAGTCTCTTTCATTTGTGTGCGGCCTCCTCCAGAACCCGAACCCTGAACCCGAACCCTGAACCACGCGGGACGTGAAAGGGGTTCCCGCACTGGACCTCTAGTTTAAGTATATTAGGAAATGTGTGCTCAGCACTTCGATAATAATCGCAGGCCTAAAAAGAAATAAGCCAAGAGTAAAACCAGAAAACCCTACTTTTTATAAGATGTTGGTCTTTAGAGTAAAGAATGTTTCTAAATGAAGAAAAATGACGCTGAAGTAAGAAACTACATTCTTAACCCTTTGCACTCACTTGCTTTTTTCTCAATTCCTTTATTCTACTCAGGATTTAATTTTTTAAATACCCCAGATTTTACAAAGCACAGCAGTAGAATAAAAAACTGGAGTTTCTTTTCATACAAACTTATTTATTTGGATTTTTTTATATTTCAAATTATTGATACATTCAATACAATTCGACATACGAGCTGCTACCGATGCTAACCGTGTTGAGTCACACTCGACATCCGAGTGCAAAAGGTTAATACAAAGTAAACTTGAACAAAATAAGCAAAATAGCTTCCATCTGCTCTCACATGATATAAGAGATGATGAAATTTTTGCAAATATGACCATAGTATACACAGTATGCCTGACAGATGTTTTTCCCTTTTTCAGGATCAGCATAATTCATCCTGGCCACAGCTATTCCTGATCTAGGCCCAGCAATCATTTTTAAAAAATATATTTTATTGATTTCAGAGAGGAAGGGAGAGGGAAAGAAGAGATAGAAACATCAATGATGAGAGAGAATCCTGGATCGGCTGCCTCCTGCACGGTGGCTTAGAGCATTGGCCCGCACACTGAAGAGTCTCGGGTTCGATTCCCGGTCAAGGGCACATACCTGGGATGCAGGCTTGATCCCTGGCCCCAGGTTGGGGTGGGTGCAGGAGGCAACCAATAGATGTGTCTCTCTCTCTCTCTCCCTCTCCCCTTTCCCTCCACTCTCTCTAAAAATCAATGGAAAAATATCCTAAAAAAAACAACCACAAAAAAATAAAACCTCGCAAAACAAAACATCAACCAAAGGACTTGTATGAATGCATATAAGCATAACCAACGGACACAGACAACAGGGGGTGAGGGCAGGATTGGGGGGCTGGGGGGCAACGAGGGGATAAGCACACGTTTGTAATACCTTAGTCAATAAAGGGGGAAAACAAAACAAAAAACAAAACAAGGAATATATTTTACAACAACCAAAAGCCTTAAGAAACACTGAACGCGTTCAGTCATGTTCTAAAGACCAAACCCCGGTGAGCGAGCGATGTCACCTGCAGACCCGGCACTTACGTTCTTCTTGATTTTATTCTTGATCGTCTCGATCACGCCCGCCTCCTCGCTCTCACACAGCTTCTCCGTCGTCCGTAAGTCGTCACACGCCAACTGCATCTTCTCCTCCTCAAACGTCATCATGGCATTCTTCCGGGAGAAATGAGGAGAGCAGGAGGAGTCAGGGAGCGTGTGGAAATTCACACCCGTGTACGACAGCGACGCTCCACACCACAAAAACATGTACACCATTTGCCGCGAGTGAAGCAATCAGAACGCCGCGTCCTGCCCCACGTACCCATGTGAAAACAGCACCAACACCACCGTCTCAGCGTGAAGTGAGGAAAGACCTCTATGGCACGGCATGAAGAAGGATATGGGGATAAATGCCCGGCACCTGCCGTCCTACAACTTTATTCTTAGTTACAAACACGGTAACGAAAGCCCGGCATCGCTGCTGACCGGTCCACTTAATTCGGTTTTGATCACAGAGTCTCCCTGAGAAGTACATTCTTCCCACCCAGGGGCGCCGGCCCCATCGCGTGGGGCACAGACACGGAGGGAAACACGCCGGCAGGTGTTCCGTGAAAAGCCGTGTTTCCGGGGACAGCAGTTCCAACGGGCTCACGTGACGGAACTCGGCCCGTCCTCAGCGCACACGCCCCGGACAGGTTTCTGGACCACGGGCTGGCGACCGCTGCTTCAGGCCCCGTGTGACTGGGAGGGGGCGACCCCGTCCCCGTGGGACACCGGCTCTTTTCACCCCGTAGGACTGAGGTTCCCGCGGTGAGCGGGCCACGGGGGCAGAGCCAGGCACCGGGTTCTGGAAGGATCTAAGGAGGTGAATCCCCGCGAGCTCTCCAGTCCCGGTCACACGCACCAGCCCGCCTGGCATCGCAGGCCTCCTCAGCACGACCGACCCACGTTTCCCATCAGCCACACCAGACACGGCCCCCTCGCCGAGTCCCCACCCCACTCCCCTTCCCAGCCACCCTCACCACACCTCGGCCGTCCCCCCCCCCGCCCCCCCCCCGTCCCCCCAGCCGAGCTCCTGGTGCGTCTCCCTCAGGCTGGAAGCCCAGCCCACCCAGGGCCGTGTCCTGAGAAGGCAACTCTGTTTTCTCGCAAACAGAAGACCTTGAACGCTCTGTGCTCGCCGGCAATACGAGAAAACAACGCTCACACGACACCCAGGCCCCAGAGCCGGCCGCGCCCCACACCCCTCGGCTGCTGTATTCCTAAACCTCGGACCTAAGTGCTTCCTCTATTTCATTCCTATTGGTCTCTACTTGGTGTTTTTTGTTTTTTTGTCTTTTTCTGTTATAATTCTATGATGGCTTTTAAAGAAATTAAGTCTGAAAGCAGCTTATGGGATGTTTCTGAAAAATAAAAGCATGGCATTGCCTAGATTGCCTGATTTTCGATTTGCTTTCAAACCTCGGCCCCCCTGCCTGAAGGTTAAGTTACCCTCGGAACCGCCCAGCACCGCCCACCTCAGCCTGCGGCCTCACCTGCCTTCCAGCCCGCGTCCGTCCATCCAGTCATTTTAGAGCAGACCTTTCCTAGTCAACGTCTGATTCTTTTTTTTTTCATTCAAATGCAGTTTTAATTGTTGGAAAGATATTCCAATAACTGCATTTTCACTTAAAATGGATTTAGGTTGGGCAAATGAGAATGCTCTACAAGCTATAAGCAACTTCTTTTTAAAATTAGGAGAAGATTTCTCACGGGTGGTGGTGAACAGGCAAAAGTCTTTGCTCCAGTTTTGAGCTCTAAAGGGCCCTTCACCATCGTGAATCCACACAGGCAGGAGCCACGGAAACATACGTGATAGGTTCACCGCCCCACGCAGTCTCTCCCCACGCCAACTTACCAGAAAACTGACAAAGCTGGCTCCAAAGCTCATTAAGGGGCTGTGATTTCTGTAAAAACACAAAATAGGAATAATTAACAACATTCGTTAGGCAGGGGTCACGACACAGTCCCGAAGACGGGAGAGAAGGGAAGGGCCTCTGGCAGGTGGAGCCGCCCTAGGAGGGAAGTTAGAGACGCAGGAGGGTCCCGGTCGGTCTGTGGAGCCGCACCCGCCCCGCCCCCTCCTTCAGAGCCAGGGGGTGGGGGGGGGGGTGAGGGGGGACGGGGACAAGAAAGTCGAATCATAACAGAGGCTGCCTTCGTGAGCCAACCCACCATCCGCAAATACATGCCCAAACCGAGGTGATTAACATTCATTTTAAAAATGAAAACATGCCCGGCTGGTGTGGCTCAGCGGTTGAGCGTTGACCCAGGAACCAGGAGGTCACGGTTCCATTCCTGGTCAGGGCGATGCCCGGTTGTGGGCTCCATCCCCGGTAAGGGGTGTGCAGGAGGCAGCCAACCAATGACTTCTTCTCTCATTGATGTTTCTATCTCTCTCTCCCTCTCCTTTTCTCTCTCTCTCCAAGTCAATAAAAAAAATATATGTTTTTTAAAGTAAAAAAAAAAAAAAGGCAAAACGTGTTCAAAACTTAATACACATAAAACAAGGACCATCCTTAGAGTGGACTGCAGGGTTTTACCACGGTCCACCCCCCACAAACCCCCTCTCCCTTCCAAACAACTCTCAGCATCAGCCCCCCCCCACCCCACCCCCCAGCGCCCGGCCATTCCCCCATTCCCTGCGTGAGCCAAATCGGGAACCACATCAAACCATTCCCCGTTCAACGTAAGGAGCATACCCGCTCTGCTCTGAACTCACAACCACATCCCTAAACGGAAAGGGCAGGCAAGCTACAGCCGCCTTCGGGAAGGAAAGTAATTTTGCCAACCTCTGAATTACAGTCACACACGGTCCTGTGGGATCATGGCACACGGGGACTGCCCAGACAATGGCATGTACGTTGGAAGATATAGGCTCTTTTTTAAATAAACAGTTAAAACACAAGCATGTAAAAAAGGTCCCGATGTGTCTTTGGCGCCCTGACTGCTCCTGTTTGAAAAGGAACCGTCAGTAATAAAATGGCTGTTTTTTCCTCTCTGTGTAAGGACTTCCCCAAAGAAAAGCTGCTGAGAATACAAAGAAGCAATTGACTGTCTGTTTCTAAACGTATTAACCTTCCCGTGGAAACTGAAAACAACGTTTCTCCAGGACATCAGACCCTGGGCGGACAGACCCTCTTCCCGAGGCCAAAAGGCGGAACAACCCAGAGGGATGAGCAGAGACGGCGGTACAAACAGGGGTGGGCAGAAGTAGGTTTACATTTAATAAACTTTTTTTTTTTCATTGATTTCAGAGAGGAAGGGAGACGGAGAGAGAGACAGAAACATCAATGATGGGAATCACTGACTGGCTGCCTCCTGCACACCCCCCTGGGGATCGAGCCCGCCACCTGGGCCTGTGCCCTTGACCGGAATCGAACCTGGGACCCTTCAGTCCTCAGGCCGACGCTCTACCCACTGAGCCACACCACCAGGGCTCGATTTCTATCTGTTCCTTCTCTAAAGTCATGCACACAGGTAACCGCCTCCATCCTCTCCACAAACGCCAACAGCAAGTGGAGCAGCGCTGAGAGCGACTCGCGGAGGTCGTCCGAACCACACTATCGACAACCTCGAGCCTTCCCGCCCGCCCACCGCCCGCCTGTCCGAGTGGCTCAGCCGTGGAGCATGGACCCAGCAGCCAGGAGGTCAGGGTTCTATTCAGTCAGGGCACATGCCCAGGTGTTGGGCTCGATCCCCAGTAGGGGGCGTGCAGGAGGCAGCTGACCGATGTGTTTCTCTCACCTTTCTCTCCGTCCTTCCCTCTCTCTTCCACTCTCTCTCTAAAAATCAATGGAACCCTGACCGGTTTGGCTCAGTGGATAGAGCGTCGGCCTGCGGACTCAAGGGTCCCGGGTTCGGTTCCGGTCAAGGGCACGTGCCTTGTTTGCGGGCACATCCCCAGTGGGGAGTGTGCAGGAGGTGGCTGATCGATGTTTCTCTCTCATCAATGTTTCTAACTCTCTATCCCTCTCCATTCCTCTCTGTAAAAAATCAATAAAATATATTAAAAAATAAATAAATAAAAATCAATGGAAAAATATCCTCGGGTGAGGATTAACAATAAATAGATAAATGAATAAATGAATAAGACCAGAAGCAGGGTGGCATGGAACAGACTGACATGGCTCGGTGTGGGGTTGGGGGACTTATATACTTACAGGCATAGCCATGGGCACGGGCAATAAGCTGGTGGAGACCTGAGGGGGCGGGGGGGCGGAAGGAGGGGGGAGAGGGGGAAAGTGGGTGGTATCTGCAATACCACCAACAATAAAAATATGTATTAACTATAAGTAAATAAACGCGGAGCAAGCAACCCCTCCGGGAAGGAAGGACCTGCTCCTCACCCGTGTCCCGCCCACGGCCAACGCTCGCCGGGCTCGCCCTGCAATAACGACCGTTTTCCTGTTGGACGGAGGAACCGCCTGGTCCCTCTCGGAGGTTCTGAAATTCTTGAGCAGGAAGGAAGGGATGGGGACAGCGCCTGGCTGGGGCAAGGGCTGGGGCGCCGCGCAAGCAGCTACTGAACACACACTCTCTCTGCGGGAGCCGCAGGCTGGGTCTGGCCCGCGGCCGCAGTCTGCCTTCCCCGGAGGCTGGCTCCATCCTCACGGCCCGGGTCAGGGCGAGGCCACACGGCTGGGGTGTATGTGCCATAGACAGCGCTGACGATTGAGGACCCACGTCTTCATGTTAAATACACACACGTTGCTTACCATCCATTTCTCTTCCTTTCTTTCTTTCTAAAATATGTATTTTATTGATATTTTACAGAGAGGAAGGGAGAGGGATAGAGAGAAACATCGATGAGAGAGAAACATCGATCAGCTGCCTCCTGCACACCCCCACCTGGGGATGTGCCCACAACCAAGGTACATGCCCTTGACCAGAATCGAACCTGGGACCCTTCAGTCCGCAGGCCGACGCTCTATCCACTGAGCCAAACCGGTCAGGGCATCCATTTTTCTTGCTTTTAATGCACTGTTGCCATGTTCGTCAAGTACAGCAAAAAAGAAAAATATCACAATTCATAGCACCGACCAGGTACTAATTCTGTATCCTTTCATGCCATTTCTCATCAACGAACATTCATTATAACCACGACATGCTTCTCGTTTCAGCTGACACGGACAAGACATGACATTATTAATAATATCCACGGGCAGGAATAGGTGGGAATCCACCCACCACCTCCCCCATTCTCCTCCCCCCCTCCCCCCCCACCTCCTCCCCATGAAACTCACTCACTCCTACCCGGGGACGATGCTCCATGCTTGATGTTCACTGGGCTGCACGCTGCCCCACCCCCACCCCCACGGCTGCAGGCTGCAGGCCCCGGACACGTCTCCCAGCCGCCCCACCTGCTCCTGTCTGTGCGTACACCCCCGCCGTCCCAGCACAGGCGGCCGCCGTGCAGGCGTGAGAGTGTATGTCAGAGGTGAGCGTGGACTAGAGCGCTGAGCTCCAAGACCAAGGCCAGGAGCTGGTTCAGGTGCTCGGCAGCGTGAGCTCAGAAAGGCGCCCGTGTCCTCGGGCCCAGCAGCCCCAGCTCCGGACCCAGTGCAGGATGGGTTCAGCATCAACAGCCTGCGGCCGAGGACTCGGTTACAATGGGGATGGCGGCTGCGAGCTGAAATCCCTCCGGTGGCATGAGCGCCTCCATTATGCACCGTGTTTACTTCCCACAGGGATGACGTCCGAGTTCTGCAGCTCGGACTTCCCACGGACTCAGAATGGCCGTCAGGTCAGCCTGCTTCTACGCAGGAACCATTCCTCAGCGGGTAGCGCTGGAACGTCCATCTTCCTCGTCATGTGGCAGAGAAGGAACCTCTCCCTCTAATAAAAATGTTCCTGTCCCTCTGGACACAAAGTGTCCTGTTGTTACAAGTGGAGCAGTAAGATCCTGGAGGGTTGACTAGGATCCTGGAAGGGGGTGGACTGTCACACAGCGGCCTAAGAAAGGGGGTAACCCCTGCTCTCTCTCCGGGCTCCTGAGCTGCGGGTGTTCCCAGACCCCACCCCCACCCCCACCCCACCCCACCCCACCCCCACCCCCCTCCAGGAATCCCCGCGGAGTTCTGCACAGCCATTCACCGAGGGAACAGCAAGTTCCTAACGCATAACAGGATCTAAATCTTTCAAATGCAACAGGGGAGGCTAACTTTCCTTTTCAATGTGTTTTAATACTGATTTCAGAGAGAGGGAGGGAGAGGGAGGGGCAGAAACATGAGAGAGAATCCCAGATCAGCTGCCTCCTGCACGCTCCCCACTGGGGATCAGGCCCGGAAACCCGGCAGGTGCCCTGACTGGGAACGGAACCAGCGATCTCAGGTGCACGGGTGGATGCTCAACCAGCTGGGCCACGCCGGCCGGGCTAACTTTAAACGTCAAAGCAACCTCCACAGGACACTCTATCTCCTACGCAAACTGAATCCTCAGGAGAGAGAACAGGAGGTGCAGGGCAGGCTCGGGGACAAAGCAGGCCAGTGTGTGCCCGGTTCTCCCTGCACCAGCTCCCAGGGGCTCTTCCTTCCACTCTAACCACACCCCAGGATGCCTCTGCTCCCATCCGACCGGCCAGGAAGCCACCGGGACCCCCGTCAGCCCCCACAGAAGCGGCAGAACGCGGGCTGCGAGCCGGACAGCGGGAATGCCGAGAGGACGCCGTGGCTCCTGTCTCCCCTGAAGGAGGTGCAGCTGCTGGAAAACACGGTGCAAAACCTGACGAACTTGGGGAGACGCAGAACGGCGACACGAGAAGAGCCCCGGGTCCGGGACACCGTGCCTGGGTCCTGGCCCGGGATGAGCATGGACACAGTGCCTGAGGGAAACTCATGGGGACACGCACCCCACTAGCGCGCACCCCACTAGAGCCGTCCCCACTAGAGCGCACCCCACTAGAGCCGCGCCCAGAACACGGGGACCATTCAGAAACGTGCCCAGCAGCGCACGTGGCAGAGAACAGATCTGTCCGTGTTTCCTTATCTTCCATCCCGTTTCCAAACACAAGCAGACAAGGACGGCACGGGGACACAGCGGCAGGGCTGCAATCACCGCGCCAGGAGTCAGAGGGGTGCGGGGCTTAGGGGGGTCATGTCATAAGGTACGCACGTGTCCAGCCGCTACGCTGTGCACCAATCATCATGCATCAGCTGTGACCCAGAAACAAAACGCAAGCAGACAGCTCTTACCGACAAATCCTCCCTGGACACCTCCCCCCGCCCCCCCCAACAGACTCACCCCCACAGAAACACCTTTCAAGGTGCTCTCTGCGGGGAGCTGTGGAAAAGTCTTCCTGAAACTCACCACCTGCCCTTATCACCATTGCATACAATCGTCTGGACAAAATGTAACACAAAAACAGTTATTCCACGCTTTCAGGGGGTCATACATTAGTAGTATACTACGGCGGTTTAGGGGAAAAAGGATCATCTCTCTATATAAAAGCCTAAGCGACCGAGTGACTGGTCGACCAGTCGCTATGACATGCACTGACCACCAGGGGACAGACGCTCAATGCACAGGATCGGGCCGAAACCGGCTATCCAACATCCCCTGAGGGGTCCCGGATTACGAGAGGACACAGGCTGGCGGAGGGACCCCACCGGTGCACGAATCCGTGCACTAGGCCTCTAGTTAAAAATCAGCAGCAGAGGACATTTCAGAGCAAGTGGTATCAGGACACAAACAACGTACCTCGGTCAGCAGCCACAGAGCGTCCACTGGACCCGGAGGCTTTCTCCGGCCCTCTCTCCGCCACACAGAAAAGAAAAGCACGGCCAAGCCGGCGTGGCTCAGTGGACAGAGCGCCGGCCTGTGGACTGAACGGTCCCGGGTTCGATTCCGGTCAAGGGCACGTGCCTCGGTGGCAGGCTCCTCCCTGCCAGGGCCCTGGTCTTGTGCAGGAGGCAACCCACCTATGTCCTCAATATTCCTCTCTCTCTCCCGCTCCCTTCCACTCTCTCCGAGAATCAGTGGGGAATACCCTCGGGTGAGCGTTGAGAACAGGAAGGTCAGAGCATGGTGCAGACACTCAGATTTTGCTCCTGGTTCATGACGCGCATTCTCGGGGGCCACACATCTATCCAGAGAGCCGGTGTCTGCTCTGCACACGCAACCGTGACAGAACGCCGGCCTGAACGCGGACGGTTCGCTTCAAAAATGAAACGTTCTGCGTCAAGCTGGGAAGTTCTCATTTCCAGGTTAAAAAACGTACTTGGAAGAAACATTTGGTGGGAAGTTTAGGGCTGTGAGCGCTTTGCTGTGCCATTAGGACGGTGGGCGCTGCAGCCCGCAGAGAAGACCCCTGGACGAGTCTGAAAATCTGCAGCAGCCGCATGCATGCATCTCTGCACCTCTCTCTCTCTCTCTCTCTCTCTCTCTTTCCCCGCAGCCTGGCTCTCAGTCACACTTGCACACCTTTCCTCTCCTTCCTACCCAACCAGCGGCTCTAAAGTGCGAGGCAGGTGACCCGGAGACGCGCACAGGGAAGCGGCGAACCCACACCCGGAGGCCGGCCCGGGCCAAGGGCACATCACCAGCCTGCTGCCTGCTGCCTGCTGCCTGCTGCCTGCTGCCTGCTGCCTGCTGCCTGCTGCCTGCTGCCTGCTGCCTGCTGCCTGCTGCCTGCTCCCGGGCCGAGGCCATGCGCCTCCCCCTCGGAGAAAGCGACCAGGACCCACTCGGCTCTTCCTTCCCTCGACAAAAACAGTCAACTCCGCGCACGTGTGGCTCCTTCCCTCACGTGGGTTTGGGCCCCTCCATGGTCTCCCTCCCGTGGGCGAGAGGGGCCCCGGACCCCTGTGCTCGCGGGCAGAGTGTGCGGGGCCGGGCAGGGAGTTTGGCCGCGTTCGGTCACCGCCGCCCGGCCAGGCGAGGGTCCCCGGTCAGCGAACAGGGAGGGCTGGGGGTGCACAGGGAGGGCCGGGGGCGCACAGGGAGAGCCGGGGACGCACAGGGAGGGCCGGGGACGCACAGGGAGGGCCGGGGACGCACAGGGAGGGCCGGGGACGCACAGGGAGGGCCGGGGGCGCACCGGGAGGGCCGGGGACGCACAGGGAGGGCCGGGGACGCACAGGGAGGGCCGGGGGCGCACAGGGAGGGCCGGGGACGCACAGGGAGGGCCGGGGACGGACAGGGAGGGCCGGGGACGGACAGGGAGGGCCGGGGGCGCACAGGGAGGGCCGGGGACGGACAGGGAGGGCCGGGGACGCACAGGGAGGGCCGGGGACGGACAGGGAGGGCCGGGGGCGCACCGGGAGGGCCGGGGGCGCACAGGGAGGGCCGGGGACGGACAGGGAGGGCCGGGGGCGCACCGGGAGGGCCGGGGGCGCACAGGGAGGGCCGGGGACGCACAGGGAGGGCCGGGGGCGCACAGGGAGGGCCGGGGGCGCACAGGGAGAGCGGGGGGCGCACAGGGAGAGCCGGGGGCGCACAGGGAGAGCCGGGGGCGCACAGGCCGAGGAGAGGCCCCGGGCGGTCGGGGCGCGCCGGCCACAGAGGCCGCGCGGGCGCACGGGAGCCGGTCACAGCCCCGCCAGCGCCAGGCTCCCGCCGCCCCGAACCGCATCCGGCCGCGGTCCCCAAGCCCGGGACCCGGGGAGAGGGCGCCCCTCTCGGAGGGCGAGGCCGGGGAGCGAGGGGAGACAGCGAGCGCGCGGGGAGGCCGCGCCGCGGGTCCGGGGAGAAAGGACACCGGGTCGGGGTGGGACGGACGCTGCGGCGAAGGCGCCGAGCCGGCTGCACCCAGGCCGAGGGGGGAGGGGGGCCCGGGCCGAGGATGGGGGGCCCTCGGGAGCGCGGGCCGGCCGCAGCCGGAGTCCCGTGCAGACGGACCGGGACCGGGAGCGGGAGCGGGGCGCGCGGCGGGCGGGCGCCGTCACCTGTATCGTCGGAAGAGCTGGTCCGACTCCCGGAAGCCGTTGTTGAGCAGCAGGTTGATGCCGGCGAGGGCCAGCTCCGCGTCCTGCAGGGGCGCCCCGGCCGCCGCGTCCGCGTCCTCCCGCCCGCGCGGCCGCTGCTGCTCGGCGCCGGCCATGGGCGCGGGGCCTGCGGGGCCGGGAGCAGGTGCAGCCGTGCGGCCCGCGCGCCCGGATCCGCGCTCCACCTGCCGGGGCGCCGCGGGCGGGCGGGGCGGGGGCTGCGGCGCAGGGGGAGCGTGGGCGTCCCCGCCGCCTCCCGCCGGGATTACTCAGCAGCCGCCCGGCTCGGGGCGCCGCCGCCGAATCCGTTTCCGGTGTCGGTCACCCCGGAGCCCGGGTCCCAGCGCCGCCGCTTCCTGCGCCCCCGCCCTCCGGCGCCCCCGCGCCCAGCCCGCTCGGACACCCACGAGGCCCCGAGGCCGAGCCCGTGACCCCTTCCTCCCCGCGGGCCGGACCCCGGGTCCCCGGGCCGGAGAGGACCAGCGGCTTTGAACAGAGCGGGGAACTCCGCCCGGAACGCACGCCGCCTGCGCCCGCGACCCCTGACCCCATCCTGTTCCCGGGCCGCCCACCAGCGGGTGGCAGCCAATCCCCGTGGAGGTGGGGGGCGGGGTCCCCAACACACACCCCGCCCCCCACCCCGCCCATCGCTGCCCAGCGCCCTGCGCGGAGGAGCTGGGGGGCTCCCGTCCGCCCGCACCCGCCCTCTCCGGTCGGTGCAGGGCCAGGAGGATGGATGGACCGAAGGCGCACAAGTTACAAAATGAGCTGCCCAGGCGCCTTCTCCTCGCACCCTGACAGCTGACGGTCCGCCTGAGGGAGACCCCAGGTCAGAGGTGGCTGGACGCAGGCCTTCGCTGGGATTTCTGGGCGGGAACGTCATGGAGACCAACAACCCGTGAATTACGTTTGGTTTTCTCTAAAGTTGTTTCTTGCCTTTATTTCAGCAATAGCGCCAACATGGTATTACAGTCAAGACGGTGCCTGAAATGTTAACTTAACCCCCTTTTGCAAATCATTGTGGTTCTTAGGGCGGACTTGATTCATTTCGATTTGGAGAAAATCTGCCACTGAAATGGTTTCTAAAATTTAAAGCCATATTCAGGTGAAAAGCCATGAATTTCAAATACGTCCACCATGATAATGGAATCGATAAAATAATGAACACAGGAGAGGTTACAGCGCACCGAATCGTATCACAGACGTGCTGTCATTTGTGATCGGTGCTGCCTCGCACAGACCCACACAGTGTTCCCACCATCCAGATTCACCTGGAAAAGCCACGTGGATTGGGGTCCCCTCTCAGCGGTCGGTGTGGCTGTTACAAATCCCGCTACCTCCTGTGCATCGGGAGCCACAAATCACCTGAAGACACAACAAAAGGGGTGATTCTCGCCCCTGGAAACGCCCCTGGAAATGCAGGAGCCATTGCATGCCTGCAATCGGAGAAGAATTTGACACCCCCCCCCCCTTTTTTTTTAATCCAAGCACTCCTGGGTTTGAAACAGCTTTAGTTTCCAGTATCCTCACGGCCACAGACCTTCATGGCAGCAGAAGCCGTGACGTGGGTCTTAGGGCGTGGAGCGTGAGGCGAGAAGCAGTCCCTGGGGAGTGAGCAGTGGTCACCATGACGATGGGTGCTGGGTGTGTTAGGTGCCCCTGAGCAGCACGGAGAGCCAGACCCCGCGTGTTCTTTAACACGTTTATGTACGTGCGTGTTTTCTCGGGCCGCTGATGCAGGCTCTGTACCGGCCACGCGGCTCACAGGGGCTCTCACCAGCCAGGGAGGCCTGGCCGCACATGGCCGTTGGTCATGGGAGCTGGCCCCCGGCCCAGCGCTCACAAGCTGCCTGAACTTTGGATCTGTGGAGCCATCCACCCCCAAATCGTGAAACAATCTAGTCAGCGAGGGAGGGAAGCCGAGAGCAGCACCAACCTGAGCCCATGGCCCCGACTCCCCGCCCGGAGGGGGCAGCCGGCCCTTCTCTCCGAGAAGAGGGAGAAAAACGCCCAGGAATGGAGGGCGCCAGGGGCAGTGTTAACACGTTTCACCTGGGGCCCTGCAGCGAACAATGGCCGGAGGGTGTGCAAAACCAAAGCAACCTTTGTGGGCCTGGATTGGTCTCCGGAACCTCGCACGTTCGCCAGCTGGCCTGTGTGGCTCAGTGGTTGGGCATCCACCCACGCACGAAGGATAGAAGGTTCAGTTCCCCGTCAGGGCACATGCCCGGGTTTTGGGCTCGATTCCCAGTGGGGGCATGCAGCAGGCAGCCAATCAATCCATGTTCCTCTCTCATCAGTGTTTCTCTCTCTCTCCCTCTGAAAATCAATAAAAATATACATTTTTTAAAAGAATCTAGCACCGTTGGTTATGGTTACATAGACTTACTGAAATCTAACTGCTGAATGATTGGGGTGAGGTCCAGTGCAACTGCCCAGCACCCCTATATGGGCAGTGAGGGGCAGTGGGGGGCAGGGATGGGGGCAATGAGGGGCAGTGGGAGGCGGTGAGGGGCGGTGGGGGACAGTGAGGAGCAGTGGGGGGCAGGAGTGGGGGTGGTAGGGCAGTGGGGGACGGTGAGGAGCAGTGAGCGGCGGTGAGGGGCAGTGGGGGACGGTGAGGAGCAGTGAGCGGCGGTGAGGGGCAGTGGGGGACAGTGAGGGGCGATGAGGGGCAGTGGGGGACAGTGAGGGGCGATGAGGGGCAGTGGGGGACAGTGGGGGGCAGTGGGGGACAGTGAGGGGCAGTGGGGGGCAGTGAGGGGCGGTGAGGGGCAGTGGGGGACAGTGAGGGGCAGTGAGGGGCAGTGGGGGACGGTGAAGGGCAGTGGGGGGCGGTGAGGGGCGGTGAGGGGCAGTGGGGGACAGTGAGGGGCAGTGGGGGGCAGTGAGAGGCAGTGAGGGGCAGTGGGGGACAGTGAAGGGCAGTGGGGGACAGTGAGGGGCAGTGGGGGGCAGTGAGGGACAGTGAGGGGCAGTGGGGGACAGTGGGAGGCGGTGAGGGGCTGTGGGGGGAGGTGGGGGACAGTGGGGAGCAGTGAGGGGCAGTGGGGGACAGTGGGGGGCAGTGGGGGGAGGTGGGGGACAGTGGGGGCGGTGATGTGGACAGAGGATAACACTGCCAGGAACTGAACACCAGCTGTGTGCCCAATCCGCTTTAACCAGATACCAAAACAATCGCATTAGCAACAGCACCGGGGACAGCTTCAAATATTTGCTCTGTGATAAGGGACAAAGAGGATTGAAACGGGGCCTCTGGGCCTGGGGGTCCTGGACAGACCACGCAGGAACCAGGAATTACACACACGCTCACAGCTGCGGTGGGCGCTGACCTTCGCCCCAGGCTCCCCCGGCCCGTGGGGAGGGAGGCTGATGGTGTTGGCTCCGGCAGGTGATAATGGCAGGTGATAATGGCAGGTGAGGGTGGGTGTTGGAGGGGCCCTGGCTTATTGCCCACAGGAGGAAGGGAACCTAATTGCGAACGCATTAGGGCCCCACACACTTGACTTTGAGTTTCTCAGCGCCTCCCAGGCTAACGCTGTCTGCGAGCCCCTGGCTCCAGTCCAGTCCTTACCCAGAGCTTCTTTTGGAGGAAAAGGGAGAGGGGGGAGGGGAGGGAAAGGAGAGGGGGGAGGGGAGGGAGGAGAAGAAAAGAGACACTGAGTGAAGGGGAGAGCCCACTTCCGTTCTACACCCTCTTGTGGGCATTGTCAGCGTTTTGTGGTCTCCGTGAGATTTCAGTATGAAAACAACTCTGCGTCTAAATGATCAGTGAAAAGGCGCAGACTTTTTATAAGTGAAAATGCTTTGGTTCAAGTCACAGAAACACGGAACCCAGACTGTCTCAGAACCCCCCCCCTTAAAACCCAGACTGTCTCAGAACCCGCCCCCCTTAAAACCCAGACTGTCTCAGAACCCCCCCTTAAAACCCAGACTGTCTCAGAAACCCCCCCCTTAAAACCCAGACTGTCTCAGAACCCGCCCCCCTTAAAACCCAGACTGTCTCAGAACCCCCCCTTAAAACCCAGACTGTCTCAGAACCCCCCCTTAAAACCCAGACTGTCTCAGAACGCCCCCCTTAAAACCCAGACTGTCTCAGAACCCCCCTTAAAACCCAGACTGTCTCAGAACCCCCCCTTAAAACCCAGACTGTCTCAGAACCCCCCCTTAAAACCCAGACTGTCTCAGAACGCCCCCCTTAAAACCCAGACTGTCTCAGAACCCCCCCTTAAAACCCAGACTGTCTCAGAACCCCCCCTTAAAACCCAGACTGTCTCAGAACCCCCCCTTAAAACCCAGACTGTCTCAGAACCCCCCCTTAAAACCCAGACTGTCTCAGAACCCCCCCTTAAAACCCAGACTGTCTCAGAACCCCCCTTAAAACCCAGACTGTCTCAGAACCCCCCTTAAAACCCAGACTGTCTCAGAACGCCCCCCTTAAAACCCAGACTGTCTCAGAACCCCCTTGTGTGACTGATGAAGGGGATTTCCCCAAACGGGGCTGCACCGGGGCTGCAGCAGGAGAGGCCCCGTCTCGCCTCCCGCCTCTCAGTGCTGCCCCCGGGGTGCTGGGGCCTCGTCCCAGGTGGGCCCCCCCCCATCCCAGGTGGGCCCCCCCATCCCAGGTGGACCCTCCCCCCCATCCCAGGTGGGCCCCCCCCATCCCAGCTGGGCCCTCCCTCCCCATCCCAGCTGGTCCCTCCGCCCGGATCCCGGATCCCAGGGGGGCCCTCCCCCCATCCCAGGGGGGCCCTCCCCCCATCCCAGGGGGGCCCTCCCCCCATCCCAGGTGGGCCCTCCCCCTCATCCCAGGTGGGCCCTCCCCTCATCCCAGGGGGGCCCTCCGCCCCAGATCCCCGATCCCAGCTGGGCCCTCCCCTCATCCCAGGTGGGCCCTCCCCCCGGATCCCAGGTCAGCCGGAGCCCCAGGCCACCTGCCCGTCTCCACCCCGCGGCACGGCTTCTCCAAATCTTAACCAAGATCCCCGAGTCGAGCCTCATTGGCTGTGACGGGCCTGGCTGTGGCCCGGTGCTCACTCTTGAGCCAATCAAGGTGGCTAGGAGGCGGCCCACCGTGATGACTCAGCCAATCGGAGCTGCGCCTGCCTCGGAGGTGGGACCTATCCCGCGGGAACGGCCGGCCGTGGGGAGAGGGAACCGGGGCGGACTCGGCCACAGCGCCCTGCCCGCCGCCCCACCAGCCGGGGCTTCGGAGGACAGTTCAGGCTCAGACCCGTCCGACCGGGGAGGCGGGGGCGGGGAGGCGTTCGTGCGGCCGAGGCCGTGCCCGCGTCTGTGTGAACGGCGCCGTCACCGCTCTGGACCCTAAAGCGGGAGAGCGGGCTCGTGTCCCCGCGTTTCCAGCTCCGGGGCTTCGCCAGCCACCCAGCCGCCGGCTCCTCCGGGGGCGAGCGGGGAGTTAACTGCTCCTGGGGGCCCGGGTCCGAGCAGCCGGCCTGGGGGGGTCACGTGGGGACCCCCAGGGTTCGCCTGGCTCTTCTCCAGCAGGAGGGGCGGCCCACGGACACGCCCTGCCCAGCCGCGATCACCGTGTTTCCATCGGGTTAAGTGTCTATTCGGAGCGGGAAACCATTCCCTCTGGTGGGACGCCCCTGCGGCCTCCCCCCAAACCAGGTCCCCAGACACGATGGGGCCATTGGGTGCGGCTCTTTGTTCCGCTGCTGCAGAGACCGGGGTGCACCTGGGGTGACGCCTTAGCCCTCCTCGGGGTGCCTGCCCCCAGGGGTGAGGCGGTGAGGCCCTGCCTGCTCCTCCCCAGAGGGTCTCTCACCTCCTCCGCCCCTCCCACCCCTTCGCCTTCCTTCCGGCACCCCCTCCCTGTCACCCACCTGTGACAGCTGCTGTTCCCAGACCCAGGACCCGTCTCCCTCCGGGGCCTCCTCAGGGGCACACCTGCAGCTGCTGGTGGCCGTGCCTGTCCTCGCTCTGCGGTCTGTCACTCTGAGGGCCAGGCCTCTCTGGTTTCAGGCCTGGGCCTGCCCAGTCCCCGGGGAGGGACGCAGCGCTCGGCCTGGGGTCGGGGTGGGGAGAGGTGACCGAGGCTCGGGAAGTCCCGTCCCGGGCGCTGTGGCGTTTCTCGGGTGCACCTAATACCAGGTACCCTGCCTCTGTGATGGATTCCTGTCTTGAATTCCCATTTTTATCTAAATGAGAAAATCATCCACCTTCTATTCGGGTAATGGTATTTCTTGCAACAATCCTGGGCTGATCATGCGAAGACACCACGAACCCTTTGCAACATTAACAACATTAACATGTCCGGGCGAGTGCTTCTCTCTAACCACTAGGCTCTCCCCGGCCCGGGGGGAGGAGGACGCCTTGCTGGTCACCTCACCTCCGATGTGGATCTATTTCGGGGGAACTGGCAGCGGCCGTGGCCTTGGCTGCTCGGCTGGATCTGTTTCCAAATCTTAAAGTGGAGTTAGGTTCCCTGGGGCCGCCCAGAGCCCCAAACCAGGTCCCCAGCCTTCTCATCCCGGGCGCACACCAGCTACTGCTGACACTCGGCGGCTCACCAAGCCAATCTAATAAAAAACAGCTAATTCTTATCTCTTCACTGTTGACCTCGTGGCTGTTGACATTTCTGTTATTTGACCATCGAGGGGAGCAGAGGCCGTGGCCTGAGGAAGCGGCCCGGTGCTGCCTGTGTCCGACGCGCTGGCGGCACCGGGTTGGACGTCGCCGGCCTAGGGCGTGCGGTGGGTGCTCAGTGCCTGTGTGTGAGCTGCGTGGTGAGGGCGAGCTGCCAGGGGGTGAGGAGCCAGTGGGGCGAGGGAGATTGGGCCCGGGGTCCAGACCATAGATTACGGTTCTGGTCCTGCAGGGCCTTCACTTTGTGACCTGCCGCGATTCTACGTCCCCTCCCTCCGCCTCCGCGCCCGGTTTATAATGTGGAGGAAATCGGCACCTCAGGGCAGGAGAAGGCTTCGCGCTGTGGTAGCAGGCAGCACCGCTTCTGTACCGCGAGTTCTCCAATAGCGTTAACCCAGGGGACTCTGTCCACAGGCTCATCTCGGCTAATATCCGCCACGGGAGAGTCGGGCACTGCCATGCCGGCGGGGATGATTAGCCTAAACCACTTCCAACATCAGCAATACACGTTTGCTGCTACACTCCAGCCCAAGGAAGCAGAGACGACTTCCTTCAGAACGTTTAAGAAAAGTCAAAGCACGCATATCCAGGTTTTAGAATTCCTCGTTTGGTTCTAACCTGTTTCCTCTTCGATAATCCGTTAGCATGTTTTGACATGGTCTGAAGGGTTGGACAAGGAAATGGATAACCTGTGGCATGAAGGTTTTTAAAATGCATCTTCTATGTCCCGCATGCGTAACGGGTTTCCCAGGCAGCTCTTGTCTATCTTTGCAAGGAGAGGTGTATCACATATACAACAATGCTTTCTTCATAAACCCTGTGCTTTGATCCGGGTTTAAGTTAGCGATGCTGCCCTACCCGGTTTGGCTCACTGGATAGAGCGTTGACCTGAGGACTGAAGGGTCCCAGGTCCGATTCTAGTCAAGGGCACATGCCCGGGTTGCAGGCTCGATCGATCCCCAGTAGGGGGCGTGCAGGAGGCAGCCGATCAATGATTCTCTCCCATCATTGATGTTTCTCTCTCTCTCTCCCTCTCCCTTCCTTTCTGAAGTCATTTAAAACAACAACAACAACAACAACAAACATATAAGCTAGCAATGCCCATGTTCTAACCAGAACTCAGCACCACTCAACTCCCCACAGTCGCTTAGGGAACTAGCTGAAGAGAACGTTTCTGTCTCGGTGCAGGGAACGCACAGAGGTATTGCCTGTGCGAACGCACGGACATGCTGAGCTGAGTGTCTGGACCCTGCTTTTCACAGGATGCTTGCTGAGCGTTCCCACTGTCAGACCAGGGGATACAAAGTGCTGGCAATGTTTGGACAAACCGCACGAGGCCCCAGTTACTGCCGATGAGACATGGAGCCGATGCACACTCCCTGCCCTCCAGTAGGCATTAGGCCATGTGACCTTGA
The DNA here is from genome assembly GCF_951640355.1 of Cnephaeus nilssonii. Lineage (NCBI taxonomy): Eukaryota > Metazoa > Chordata > Mammalia > Chiroptera > Vespertilionidae > Cnephaeus > Cnephaeus nilssonii. The sequence continues at coordinate 93,566,737 of NC_137082.1, forward strand.
CTCAGTGTTTCAGAATCGGTGTCATTCTTGGATTGACTGTAAATGACTACAATAAATGTAACCCTTACAAAACTGATAGTCACCGGCTTTCTGTGAATGTGTTGATTTTTTTACACCTTCAGGGTTAGCATATGGGCCAATAAAAAATACATTTTTATTGATTTCAGAGAGGAAGGGAGAGGGAGATAGAAACATCAATGATGAGAGAGAATCATGGATCAGCTGCCTCCTGCACACTCCCTATTGGGGATCGAGCCTGCAACCTGGGCATGTGCCCTTGACCGGAATCGAACCTGGGACCCTTCAGTCCACAGGCCGACGCTCCATCCACTGAGCCACACCAGCCAGAGGGCCAGTCCTTGATTTTTGAGCCCCAGAATAGTATTAACCAGTGTGAGTCATCGAAGGGAGCTAGTCACTATTTTTGATCACATTCCTATTTATCTTCAAAAGATCCATGGTAACTGAAAATAGGTAAAACACTGGGAATAAAATTTTGAAGATGATTCCAGAAGAGGAGGCTGACTGTCTAGAACCAAGGACTCGGGTAAATCATTGATTCCTGACGACCTTTCTCAAGGTCCTTGACCGAGGGAACAGGTCCCAGGGCCTGTCAGCAGTTTCTAGCTGAACCCAGGCCAGGTGGACCTGGGCGCCAGGCCGGCCGGGACTCTGCTAGGCAAGCCCCGATGAAAGCGGGCCAGAGAGGACCGGCAAAACCATGGCATTGCCAGTGAGGCCGGTGAAGGAACTTCTTCGCCAGAAGGCCAGGCCTTCGGCCTCATTCTAGACCCGGAGCCTGCTTAAACTTCAGTTAAGAACATCGTGTGAGGGCAGGGCTAACAGGACTGTCCAGAGCCGAGTCCAGGACTGAGGTTTCTTATGCAAGGACCTCTGTGAAAGGTTAAAGTCGGTGGTGCGGGCGTGGGCAGGTAAACAGCCATCTCAGACGGTGACGAAAGAAAATTGAGTTTATTTAGGGAAAAGGGGGAGGGGGGTGGGACATCCGAAGGGAATATGCCTCCAAGTTCTCTCACTGTTTAGGTGAGTTCCAGGGCTGCAGAACCCGAAACCGGATGCAATAAGAGTGTAGACAGGAGCAGAGCAATGGCGATGGGCCAGGGACGGGCAGAAAGGCCTGGTGCATGAATTCGTGCATGGGTGGGGTCCAGCCAGCCTGGCCAGGGGGAGGGGACATGGGTGGTTGGCCGGCCGGCCTGCCTGCTGGTCAAACTCCTGGTTGAGGGGACAATTTGCATATTAGCCTTTTATTATATAGGATAGACACTGAGTGGCCAGATTATTATGCGTTCAGAGGTCAGCATAATCTGGCCATTCAGTGTATATGTTGATTGATTGCAGAGGGGAAGGGAGAGGGCAAGAGGGATAGAAACATCAATGATGAGAGAGAACCATGGATCAGCTGCCTCCTGCACGCCCCCCACTGGGGATCGAGCCCACACCCCGGGCCTGTGCCCTGACCGGGAATCGAACCCTGGTTCAAAGGCCCACGCTCACCCACTGAGCCGTGCTGGCCGGCGGCACCCCAGAATTTAGAGAACACACCCCACCCACAGGGAGGATGCGCCCGCCAGCTCTCCCGGCCTGCAGCAGGCCCCATGCTCTTTCCTCAGGCGTGCCCCATGGAACCACCTGCCCCTAATTCCCAGGGACGCTTCATCCATCACGAGGTTCAGATAACAGAAGCTCCTGCCGACAGGGACGACCTGGTGCCCACACGGCCAGCGGCCGGCGCTGTCAACCGCATGGCGCAGGCTGAGAGCGGCTCTCTCCTGGGGACTGGGACTCCGGAGACGTGCAGGCCCTGGGCCCTGGCTGGCTTGGCTCAGTGGATAGAGCGTTGGCCGCAGACGCAAAGGTCCCGGGTTCGTTCTGGTCAAGGGCATGGACCTGGGTTGCGGGCTCAGTATCCGGCCCGGGTCAGGGGCCCTGGTCGGGGCACGTGCAGGAGGCAACTAATGGATGTCTCTCTCCCACATTGATGTTTCTCTCTCTCTTGCTCCCCCTCCCTTCCACTCTCTCTAAAAGTCAATGGAAAAACATCCTCGTGTGAGATTAACAAATAAATACAGTACAGAGGCCTGTGGGGGGGACGTGGGCGGGCGGCGCTGGTGCTCCGACGTCAGAGCGGCTCGTGGTGTTCCTGTGAGGTGAGGGGATCGAGGCTGGGCTGACGTGTTGAGCTCACCGTGTGGTCGCTGCTGTTTGTGGACGTGGTGTTGGGGTGACAGTGCCTCCAGGACACGCACAATCCCGTGGTGTCCCCAGCACAGTGTGTGTGCCGCGGGCGAGAGAAACAGGCAGAATACGGCTATTTTGGTGATTAATTACAGTTTTCAACTGAAGTCTTTGGCTTAATTACCTGCTATCAGTATGCTAATCTGGTCAGCTGCCTAGCAGCTCACTTTACCCCTAATTTAACAGCTTCCATTTCCTGTGGGGAACGGTTCCTGGAGGAAGGAAGAATGCCTCCTGGGGGAGGGGGGAGAGGGAGCTGGGGTTCACAGCCTTTCCTGCCCACCCCCCTTTTAAAAAATGTTTTTATTGATTTTTAGAGAGAGAGGAAGGGAGGGGGAGAGAGAAACACCAATGGTGGGAGAGAATCATTGATCGCCTGCCTCCTGCACGCCCCACACTGGGGCTTGAGCCTGCAACCCGGGCATGTGCCCTTGATGGGGAATCGAACCGGTGACCTCCTGGTTCATAGGTCGATGCTCAACCTCTGAGCCGTGCCGGCTGGGCCTACCCCCACGTTGGATGAAGGTGCAAATCAAGGCCCTCCCACATGCAGACACTCCGCCTCCCGTCCCCAGGGAGCCATCCACACTGACGGGAAGCGGAGGGCTGCGTCTGGTGTCAGAGAGGGTGAGCGGGCTGGCCGAGCCGTCCCTCTTCCTGCCCTTGGCCTTCCTTCGTCTCTGAGCTCGTCGATCCCAGTGATACATGGACGGAGCATTCCCGCGTGAGCGTCTGCTTTCTGGACTCAGGTCAGTGCAGGGGCGCCCCTGGCCGTGTTATAATGTCCGTCCTCTAACGACTCAGGGAGACAGCGGCTCAGGAGACGATGGCCTTCGACAAGTCAGCTTGTGTCCTGGCCGGTTGGCTCAGTGGATAGAGCTGCGGCCTGCAGACTGAAGGGTCCTGGGTTCGATTCCGGTCAAGGGCACGTACCTTGGTTGCAGGCTCCTGGCCCTGTTCAGAGGGCATGCGGGAGGCAACCAATCGATGTGTCTCTCTCACATCAGTGTTTCTCTCTGTCTCTCCCCCTCCCTTGCCCTCTCCCTAAAAATCAATGGGAAAATATCCTCGAGTGAGGATTAAAAAAAGAAAAGACAGCTGTTATCCTCACAGGTCTCCATGGCAGGGGGCACGTAGGGAGCATCAGTTTGGTCGGCAGTCGGAGGGAGGGAGGGCGTCTCTCAGAAGGAGTGGGTGAGGCAGGGTGACCAGAGTCGGGATCGGCTGGTTGGCCGGTGGCCTCTGGGGTACCTGGCCCCAGGTGGGCAGGACAGGAGGGTCGGCCCCTGAGGGTGGCAGCCACAGAGGCAACCGTGAAGTGGGGGCTCCGGATCGCTTGGTCAGCACAGAGACGCTCATGCTCCGGAGCGAGTCTTTCACCCCAGGACTGAGCTGACCCCGGGAGGGGCTCCCCGAGGGTCCGTGAGCCCCCTCTCCAGGTCAGCGCATCAGAGACACGTGGCACCTTCACCAGGAGTCGTGGTTCTGTGAAAACTAGACATGAACTATTGGGCTCTCTCTCCGAGGCTGCTGACTCCTGTGATAAATGGGGTGACAGTCCCTCGACCTCAAGGTCGTTGCTGAGACTGAACGAGACCCCAGGCCGGAGGCTGGCTCAGGGCTGGCACCGGCCGCGCCACGCGCTCAGAAAGGCACACACGTGGGTGTTCGTGGCGGATCGTGAGCTCCGGTCCCGGAAGGTCGGGTTGTTCTGGCTCCACGGGCCGGAGGGCGTTTCGTGGCGCGAACGGCCCGCTCTGCTGCCTCCGCACGATCCTCCTCCTCGGAACGCAGCGCCCATCGGGCCCAGGGCGTCGTTTTTAATTATTTGAAATACCCGGAGGGGAGCTTTGCACGAGGTGATGGCGTCACTTTTAGGAGTCCGTCGGTTGAGCTGATGGGGAAGCTTTGGACCCGAGAGAGTACGTGGTTTCCTTCGTTTTCCGGCACGAGCAGCCACGCCTTTCCCGAAAGTCTCCCTTGATGGATCCAGGAATCAATTTCCCACGAAGCTTGAGTAATAAAAGCCACGATGCTGGCGAGGCTGAGGCTCAGAATCTTTACGTTTTAGTTCGTTTTGTGGCCCACGTGGGCCATTTCTGTCTTCCTTCCTTCCCTGCATGTTTGTGAGGCCGAGGCCCAGGGAGGAAGCAGTTCGCAGGAGAGGATGGAGTGGCGGGAGGCGGGACCCGTGAGGTTCAGGGCGCCTTCCGTTTCCTGGCTGCGCAGCCCGTGTTCGCTCTATTTGAGATTTCTCTCGTTCCTGCGAGTGGGTCAGGGAAATGCCGGAGGGGAGGACGAGGCCTGAGTGAGGCCGGAGAGGCTGCGTTTCCCTCCCGGTGGCCGAGGCCTCCTGCAGCTCGGAATTATTCCGCAGCGTTTCCAGGCCAAAGGGAGGCGAAGCTTGGATTTGTGGGCGACCTGATGGGGCAGAAGGAGAATGCTGGGGAACCAGCTAGCACTGTGAGAAATACTCGTCAGGCTCTGGTAGGCGTGACTGTTGTTCTGATGAAGGACAGCGCGGTCCAACGGGCCTGGGGTTGCCTGCGGGACCTGGGAGCTCACCTGGAAGTGCGGCCCATCCTCCCACGGGGGCTGCCTGTCATCGAGGGAAGATGGACAGCTCCTGCTGCAGAAACCTGAGCGCCAGCCCCCGGATTGCCGTTACAAACTCACGGCACATCCTCCGTGTGGACTAGGACGGGAAAGCTCACCTCCACCTGGCCCCGGGGCGGGGCAGCTTCAGGTGAGAGCTGCTCTGTGAAAAAGGCCATGGTTTTGCAGACCAGCCCCTACGCCCTCCCCTGCTGTGCCCTCCAGCCATCTCTCCACACCATGGACTCTTATTCAGCAATAAAAGGAAAGAGATCTTGCCTGTGATGGGATGGACCTAGAGGGTATTATACCACGTGACATAAGCCCGAGAAAGACAAACACCGTATCATCCTATCTAATAAAAGGCTAATATGCAAATTGACCATCACTCCAACACACAAGATGGTTGCCCCCACGTGTACACAAGCAGGGGAAGGCAGTTGGGGGTGACCAGGCATTCAGGGGAGGGCAGTTGGGGGGGCCCAGGCATGCAGGGGAGGGTAGTTGGAGGTGATCAGGCTGTCAGGCAGAACCAGTTGGGGCAATCAGGCAGGCAGACAGGTGAGAGTTTGGGATCCAGCAGTCCTGGATTGTGAGAGGGATGTCCAACTGCCCATTTAGGCCCCATCCAAGTGGGACTGGTCCTAAACGGGCAGTCGGACACCCCTCAAGGGGTTCCAGATTGGAAAGGGTGCAGGCTGGGCTGAGGGACAACCCTCCCCCCCTGCACGAATTTCGTGCACCAGGCCTCTAGTTTCACTTATATGTACAATCTTACACACACAGAAGAGCCCTAGCCAGTTTGGCTCAGTGGATAGAGCAGCAGCCTATGGACTGAAGGGTCCCGGGATTGAGTCCGGTCAAGGGCATGTACCTCGGTTGCAGGTTCCTCCCCAGCCTGGGCCCTGGCCAGGGTGCATGCAAGAGGCAACCAATCGATGAGTTTCTCTCACATCAATATTTCTGTCTTTCCCTCGCTCTAAAAATCAATGGGAAAATATCCTCGGGTGAGGGTTAACAAAAACAAAAGAACTGAATAAACAAAAGAGAAACATCCAAACGGAGAAGATGAAAATCTTAAATAAATACGTAAAATGGCACCACAGCACGAATAAGCAAACCCTGGGAATTGTAGCCGAGCGAATCCTTATGAAAGTTTCAACCACAAAGAAAACAAACTTACAGCGTGGAGGAGGGCGGAGTCGCTGGCCGGAGCGAGGGCTGAGGTAGGGGCGGGGGGGGGGCCTTGCTCCCAGCGCACAGTACACCCCTCAACCCCGGAGGAGGGCCTTGCTCCTTCCTGAAGGCAGGGCCGGGGCTGGCACCGGCTGGGGCTGAGAGACACGTCCTGCACACCTGGCGGCTGTGGCTCAGCGCGGGTCCTGAAGGGCGGACGGTGAAACCGCCTGCTGACTCCAGGCCGTTCTGCAGAATCGCCTGTGGCCCCTCTGCTGGCCTGTGTCTCCAGGTGCAGAGGCTCTGGCTGAGGTGGGCCTGGGGCGGGCGAGGAGCAGCTCGGGCCGCCTGCTCCACAGCTGCTCCGTCGTGAAGACCACGGGCCACGGGCCGAGCTCGTAGGTTGGTAGTTAGTGGTATCGGGGCTAAGGCCAGTTTAATAATGTATGTCAGGCGACAGTTGGGCAAAGCTAACTGCAGACAAAAAGGGTGGTATCCTTGCTCCAGCAGTTTTACTTCTAAGCATGTGTCCCAGGAAGATAAGCAAGTTTGCATCCTAGGACTTCTCTACCCAGGAGGCTGTTAAATAATCATGATAATTCGCCCGATGTAATTACTACTCTACAGTCCCAGACCGGGGAAATGGTCATGTATAGCTTTTAAAACCACATAAAATCCTCAAAAAAATAAAAATGGAGCTCCCATCTGACCCAGTGATCCCACTTCCAGGAATCTATCCTAAGAAACCCGAAACGCCCATCAGGAAGAAGGTATGCACCCTATGCTCACAGCAGCACAGTGTACAACAGCCAGGATCTGGTAACAGCCCAGCGCCCATCAGCAGATGAGTGGATACAAAAGCTGTGGTACATCCACACCATGGAATACCATCGGCCAGAGAGAAGAAAGAACTCTTACCATTCGCCACAGCATGGATGGACCAGGAGAGCATTATGCTGAGCAAAATAAGCCAATCGGAGAAAGACAAGCATCACATGATCTCACTCATATGTGGACTCTAACGAACCAAATAAACTGATGAACAAAAACAGACCCAGAGCATAGAAGCCTGGACAGACTGCCCCAAGGGCGGCATGCTCAGCGGGAGGGGAGCCCCAGCGGGAGGGGAGCCCAGCGGGAGGGGAGCCCAGCGGGAGGGGAGCGCGAAGAGGATAACTGGGAGGGTGTCTGCAGGGCCCGTGGCGGTTGCAGATGATTCCACAACAGTTCCGTTGAGGAGCTGTAGGCGCCCCTTTCAGAGAACACACATTGGCCATCGGAGGAGCCCACTGCGGGCCTTCTGTCCGTCTCCCCGACTGCACTCCGCCTGTGCCCTCTTCCGCCTCCTGGTGGCTGGGATCACACTCAGCCCCGGCGGACAGACCGCGGTCCTCAAGCTGCCACAGAGGGAGGGACCCAGGCTGTGGGTGGAGAACCAACTGCCCCTTTGGTGGACCTGGAAAGTGCTGGTGAACATCAGCTCCAACGGGTAACTGTCGGTCCAGGAAGTGAACCCCAGGAGCCCCAAGGGGGGATCGCCTGGTCGTGGACCTGCCAGACCAGGTGAACAGATGCTCCTGCAGACAGTGTCAGGTGGGAATCTCCCGGGAGGTTCTCACTTGAAAACCAATGTTTTCTACCCAAACAGCATGGCTCAGTGGTTGGGCGCTGACCTATGAACCAGGAGGTCACAGCCCGATTCCTGGTGAGGGCACAGGCCCAGGTTTCCAGTTCTATCCCCAGTGTGGGGTGTGCAGGAGGCAGCCAATCGATGATTCTCTCTCACCATTGAAGTTTCCCTCTCTCCCCGACTCCCTTCCTCTCTGAAATCAATACAAATATATTAAAAAAAGAAAAAAGGAGACCAGCCCCCAAAGGCCTCCTCCATCTTCCAATGTTTTCCGAAAGGACATGATTCAGTCACACAGTCCAACCTCTGGCTTCTCCAAGGCCCAGAGCCCCTGTTGATGTCCTTGTGACGGGATCCTCCCCTCCCCACCCCCAGAACGTCCCGTGCTTGGACAGCCGTGGCTGTTAGAAGCCACCCCCACGGGATGCGTGAGGTTAGGAAGGAGCGTGGGGTGGGAGAGAGTGTGGCTCTGTGTCCGAGGTGGGGGCGCATGGCGGTGAGAATACCCTACGGGATGATGATGTCCAAATTCCAGAATTATTGGTCATTTCCCTCCTGATGAACAGAGGCTATGTAGTCTCCTACAGTCTTCTCTGTTGGGGGCGTAGTGCTGGGTATAATCCTGGTCGAGTACGAGGTTCATTCTTTTGTAGATAAAAGCGACCCCTCCTTCCACTGACTCCTGCTAGCTTGCCATGTGGAGAGCTATTTATAGTGTACAAACCCATCCGCTGCCCTACTGGGTCCTTTTTGCTCTTTTGTTGTTGTTAATCCCCACCCGAGGATATTTTTCCACTGATCTCTTAGAGAAAGTGGAAGAGAGAGGGAAAGACAGAGAAATATCGATGTGAGAGAAACATCGATTGGTTGCCACCTGCATGTGCCCCGACCAGGGCCTGGGCCTGGGAGAAGCCTGCAACCGAGGCATGTGCCCTTGACTGGAATCGAACCCGGGACCCTTTAGCCGACATTGTGTCCACTGAGCCAAACTGGCTAGGGCTGGTTTTTGCTCTTAAGGAATTGATTGCCGCAATGCAGAACTGACTGGTGGCAGACTGTCCATGGGGAGCCAAGCGGATTTTAAGTTTATTAAATTGGCTTGTTGTTTACTATTTTATGAATATTACTAGAGGCCCGATGCATGAAATTCGTGCTAGAGTAGGCCTTCCTTCTCCCGGCTGCTGGCACCGGCTTCCCTCCGGCACCCAGGACCTGGGCTTCCCTCACAGCCCCAGCTTTGTCCGGAAGGGTGTCCGGAAGGACGTACGGTCTAATTAGCATATTATGCTTTTATTATTATAGATGTGTCTCCCAGATTGGCCTGCATATTCCTTCGGGGCAGGAATTACTTCTTACACGTGACCGTAGACCCCACACTGAGCACACACAGCGCCCACTGGTATTGCTCCGTATTTGTAGAAAACTGTGCTGTAGGCAGCACATTGAACAGGTGCCGAGGGATTACTACGGTTAACAGTGACCATCAAGGCACTGCTTCATGTGAGGACAACGTCGTAGTTTAAAGAGTGCACTGCACTAATTTAACCTCACAAATGAGAACCCCTTCACAGATATACAACTTTTGTATTTTTAAAGTGCTTTAAAAGGTATTTATTTTTTTAAGGAGTGGAAAAGAATGGTCTTTAAAAGGCTTTTTGTTTTTTGTGGGGAATGGTATTACCAAAAGCATATAGCAATTTGTTTATCTCCTCCAAGAAATGGGCTTTTATGTAAAACACATGGGTGGCATGAAGGCCAAACGGTGGGATGTGTGGTCGAGTTCCACACTGGATTTGCTATGGGGCCCATTCGCCAGGCGTCCTGCGTCAGGAACGACCCTGAGCAGGGAGCGGGTGCGGAGGTGGTCAGTGCTTTTCAGGGGGCAGTGCCTCTGTGTGATGGTTTGAGTTAGTGGTCGGGACAGCCATTCAGACTGACCATGCCCTGGACTTCCACGGCGTCGGCGACGGGCACGGGCACGTGGTTGACTTGAATGTTCTTCAGGCAGCCGGAAAAGGGGTTCCAGACGGGGGGCTCCGGGGCCTTCCAATCAGCTGCAACAGGAGAAGCAGAGACAGTCACGGGGCAGGTCACACGGTCAAGTGAAAAGTAGTCGGAGGAGAGCTGACGGGACCAGGTCTCAGCGACCCAGTCACTTCTTCCCTGTCAGGGGCCCCACCCCTCACCCCCGCCCCCGCTGTGAGAAATCAGCCCAAGGCTGCTCTCAAATTCTCCCAAGGAGATCCTCAGCCCAAATCCGTAGACAGTGACTAAAGGTGAGTGCTCGTGACGGTCACGGAAGGCCTGGAGAACCGTGTGGAGGGGCATGAAACCAAGAAGAAGGACAAGACTTTTCCGGGCGACATTCCAGCCGAACTCGCCCCCATGTCAGCCTGCCTGGCGCCGTCCTGGCCCCACAAGGCTCACAAACTCGCCAGGAAGTGTAATGCCGGAGAGGAGACCCCCCCAGCCCTTCCCGGTTCCCGCTGACCTCAGGCTCCGAGCGTGATGCGCCTCTGAAGAGAGGCTTGTAAAGGACCGGCTCGGGACGCGAGGGGCAGCGGGCATGTGGCCGGGGCTGCCCTTCAAGGTGCCCATTGCTGCAACTGGGTTTCCCCGGGGCCAGAGCCAGGGCAGCCCCATGGCCACCGGACAGACAGTCAACGGCCGCTCTGCTGGTTACCCGGGGGCTGGGCATCGCGTTGGTTGGGGTTGAAATGGAAATGTGAGAGCTGACAGGGGCGATCCGGGGTAGATGCCGAGTGGGGGGTTACCTGGGACGCCTCCGAGGTGCAGTGGCTCCTGGGTGCGGGCGGGCGGGAAGGGCTGCCGCCCGGCTGTGTAGCTGCTGTCTGCGTCCAGTGCCAGGTGCAGGACGTGCTGCTTTATGGTGACTGGAGGGAGAGCAGGCTGGTCAGGTAGGACCTGGGGAGCCCTGCCCGCTGTCTACCCTCGTGAGCAACCACTGGTTCTTCCCTCTCCCTCCGGTGCGGCCCGGGGGCATGGGGCTCGGGTTCAGCAACCTGGACACAAAGCAGCTGCTTTCTCCACGCCAGTGGTGCTTAGTGCTGCCACGTAAATGACAGGATTTAACCCTTAAGACGTGTGAGAACCACGTCATCACTCCGTCTCCCACGCAGGAGACCGGCTCTCCGGCCGACAGACCCCTTCTCCCATCTCAGGCCACGCTGCTGCCACCTGACCTCAGCCTCTCTCCCGGAAGACACGACTTCTGAAAGGTAACTCCAAAGACAGGCACTTAACAAAGAAACTTTTTATTGATTCTTAGGGAGAGAGGAAGGGAGAAGGATAGAGACAGAAACATCGATGAGAGAGAAACATCATCGATCAGCTGCCTCCTGCACACCCCACACTGGGGATCGAGCCCGCAACCTGGGCATGTGCCCTGACCGGGAATGGAACGGTGACCTCCTGGTTCATGGGTCAACACTCAACCTCTGAGCAGGCCGGCCGGGCTAGACAGTCACCTTTGATGCTCCAAATAAAACTCCTCCCATATTAATAATCCTACCTAATTGCAATGTAGTTAGCTTTCAAATTAGTTGAGAAAAGATTCGTTTTTACAAAGATACTTTAGTTAAAACAAACCAATGTCCACAACTTATTCACAAAATAGCGGTTTGATGTGAAAGGCTGTGCCTGCTCTCTGCCCCGTGGTTTGTCTACAGCGTTTGCCTTCGTCTTACAGAGTCCAGGGCTGGTGTTGACAGGGGCCCCTCAGGCACTCAGTCACTGAGAAGAACAGAGGCCTGAACGCTCGGCTCCCACACCTGCTTGCTTACCGTCTGAGTCAACCTCTGCAGGGAAGCCCTGGTTTCACCTTTTGACCAATGAATGGGTTAAGATCTGCCCTGGCCAATCAGAACTATACACATTGTATCCTCATTTGCATCTATATTGACCAATCAGAACTGCACGATTTAGAAACCTCATTTGCATAAAGTTGGGACCTAGGGCAGGGACTTTCTCTATAAAAGGTGGCCTCCCCTTTGCCTCTGTGGAACACAATTTAGGTTGTCACCTGCACCGGGGTCTCCCTGGCTGCACTCCTTTTGCTCAAGTAAATGCTTTGTTATGCTTTATTGTAGTCCAGTTAATGTCGGTTCGCCATCTTAACCTGCTGGGCTGACCCTGTCAGACACGCATGGGCTTTAACTTGGGCTGCATCTGGGACACTCAGGATGAAAAGGGGGGCTGGATGCCGTACCTGCCACCGAGTGCCACTGCCCGTCACACAGAGACTGCCTGGGTGTGACCGATGTCACCATCCCGCCCGCCTCGCTGTGCACAGAGGCCACGACCTGGAACACATGTGAATTCACTCGTTTAGTCAGCTAGTCCTCACGGGATGTTTCTCATTGATTTAGAGGGACTGGATGGGAGGGGAGAGGCATGCAGAGAGAAGCATCGACGTGAAAGACACACATCAATTGGCTGCTTCCTGCACGCACCCCCACCAGGGCCAGGCATCGAGCCTGCAACTGAGGTATGTGCCCTTGACCGGAATCAAACCCGGGACCCTTCAGTCCGCAGGCTGATGCTCTAACCACTGAGCAACACCGGCCAGGACCACACATGCATTGTCCTATTTCCTTAAGAAAGGCAGGTGGAGCCCACTTCCCTGCATCCCTCCTCCCAACCGTTCACCCCCACAGCCCAAGAGCATAGATACAGGTCCCCCTCCCACACCAGTAACCACGCGGGTCCAAGGCTCTGCAGGACCCTCTGCTGTGTCCCCTCGAAGCAGCTGCCAGCCACAGTCCTGCCTGTGCTGCTGCCTAAGGCCCTGAGCTCGTCCCTGCGCATTGGACCCTGCCCCCTGCAGGCCCCACTCGGTGGTGACTCGTTGACAGTGAAGATCCTCCTCAGCTGTGAACATGTGACGGTGGCTTGTTTAGGACATTACAGTGTGGAAGGCAAACATGTGGCGGAGGCCACACCCCCTGCTCGGGCCGCCAACTGACACAGTGCCATGAATGTCCGGCTCACAGAGGGTTCGCACCCAAGGGGTCCAGCAGTTACCCGACTGCATTTGCGCTGGGCCTGTGTCGGGGTCAGGCACTCAGCGGGGTCAGGCACTCGGCGGGGTCAGGCACTCGGCGGGGGTCAGGCACTCTGTGGGGTCAGGCACTCTGTGGGTCAGGCACTCTGTGGGGGTCAGGCACTCAGTGGGGTCAGGCACTCAGTGGGTCAGGCACTCTGTGGGGGTCAGGCACTCAGTGGGTCAGGCACTCAGTGGGGTCAGGCACTCAGCGGGGTCAGGCACTCTGTGGGGGTCAGGCACTCTGTGGGGTCAGGCACTCAGTGGGTCAGGCACTCAGTGGGTCAGGCACTCAGTGGGTCAGGCACTCGGCGGGGGTCAGGCACTCAGTGGGTCAGGCACTCAGTGGGTCAGGCACTCAGTGGGGTCAGGCACTCAGTGGGGTCAGGCACTCTGTGGGTCAGGCACTCAGTGGGTCAGGCACTCAGTGGGGGTCAGGCACTCAGTGGGTCAGGCACTCTGTGGGTCAGGCACTCAGTGGGTCAGGCACTCAGTGGGGTCAGGCACTCAGTGGGTCAGGCACTCAGTGGGGTCAGGCACTCAGTGGGGTCAGGCACTCAGTGGGGTCAGGCACTCAGTGGGGTCAGGCACTCAGTGGGTCAGGCACTCAGTGGGTCAGGCACTCAGTGGGGGTCAGGCACTCGGCGTGGGTCAGGCACTCAGTGGGTCAGGCACTCAGTGGGTCAGGCACTCAGTGGGTCAGGCACTCAGTGGGGTCAGGCACTCAGTGGGGTCAGGCACTCTGTGGGTCAGGCACTCAGTGGGTCAGGCACTCAGTGGGGGTCAGGCACTCAGTGGGTCAGGCACTCTGTGGGTCAGGCACTCAGTGGGTCAGGCACTCAGTGGGGTCAGGCACTCAGTGGGTCAGGCACTCAGTGGGGTCAGGCACTCAGTGGGGTCAGGCACTCAGTGGGGTCAGGCACTCAGTGGGGTCAGGCACTCAGTGGGTCAGGCACTCAGTGGGTCAGGCACTCAGTGGGGGTCAGGCACTCGGCGTGGGTCAGGCACTCAGCGGGGTCAGGCACTCAGTGGGGGTCAGGCACTCTGTGGGGTCAGGCACTCAGTGGGGGTCAGGCACTCAGCGGGGTCAGGCACTCAGTGGGGGTCAGGCACTCAGTGGGGGTCAGGCACTCTGTGGGGTCAGGCACTCAGCGGGGTCAGGCACTCTGTGGGGTCAGGCACTCTGTGGGTCAGGCACTCTGTGGGGTCAGGCACTCAGTGGGTCAGGCACTCAGTGGGGTCAGGCACTCAGCGGGGTCAGGCACTCAGTGGGGGTCAGGCACTCAGTGGGGGTCAGGCACTCAGTGGGGGTCAGGCACTCTGTGGGGTCAGGCACTCAGTGGGGGTCAGGCACTCAGCGGGGTCAGGCACTCAGTGGGGGTCAGGCACTCAGTGGGGGTCAGGCACTCTGTGGGGTCAGGCACTCAGCGGGGTCAGGCACTCTGTGGGGTCAGGCACTCTGTGGGTCAGGCACTCTGTGGGTCAGGCACTCAGTGGGTCAGGCACTCAGTGGGTCAGGCACTCAGTGGGGTCAGGCACTCTGTGGGTCAGGCACTCTGTGGGTCAGGCACTCTGTGGGTCAGGCACTCAGTGGGGGTCAGGCACTCAGTGGGGTCAGGCACTCAGTGGGTCAGGCACTCAGTGGGGTCAGGCACTCAGTGGGTCAGGCACTCAGTGGGGTCAGGCACTCAGTGGGTCAGGCACTCAGTGGGGGTCAGGCACTCAGTGGGTCAGGCACTCTGTGGGTCAGGCACTCAGTGGGGGTCAGGCACTCAGTGGGGTCAGGCACTCAGTGGGTCAGGCACTCAGTGGGTCAGGCACTCAGTGGGGTCAGGCACTCAGTGGGTCAGGCACTCAGTGGGGTCAGGCACTCAGTGGGTCAGGCACTCAGTGGGTCAGGCACTCAGTGGGTCAGGCACTCAGTGGGGGTCAGGCACTCAGTGGGGTCAGGCACTCAGTGGGTCAGGCACTCAGTGGGGTCAGGCACTCAGTGGGTCAGGCACTCAGTGGGGGTCAGGCACTCAGTGGGGTCAGGCACTCAGTGGGTCAGGCACTCTGTGGGTCAGGCACTCTGTGGGTCAGGCACTCAGTGGGTCAGGCACTCTGTGGGGTCAGGCACTCAGTGGGTCAGGCACTCAGTGGGGTCAGGCACTCAGTGGGTCAGGCACTCAGTGGGTCAGGCACTCTGTGGGTCAGGCACTCTGTGGGTCAGGCACTCAGTGGGTCAGGCACTCAGTGGGGTCAGGCACTCAGTGGGTCAGGCACTCAGTGGGGTCAGGCACTCAGTGGGGGTCAGGCACTCAGTGGGTCAGGCACTCTGTGGGTCAGGCACTCTGTGGGTCAGGCACTCAGTGGGGGTCAGGCACTCAGTGGGGGTCAGGCACTCAGTGGGGGTCAGGCACTCAGTGGGTCAGGCACTCTGTGGGTCAGGCACTCAGTGGGTCAGGCACTCTGTGGGGTCAGGCACTCAGCGGGGTCAGGCACTCTGTGGGGTCAGGCACTCTGTGGGGGTCAGGCACTCAGTGGGGGTCAGGCACTCAGTGGGTCAGGCACTCAGTGGGGTCAGGCACTCAGTGGGGGTCAGGCACTCAGTGGGGGTCAGGCACTCAGTGGGTCAGGCACTCAGTGGGGGTCAGGCACTCAGTGGGGGTCAGGCACTCAGTGGGTCAGGCACTCAGTGGGTCAGGCACTCTGTGGGTCAGGCACTCAGTGGGTCAGGCACTCAGTGGGTCAGGCACTCAGTGGGTCAGGCACTCTGTGGGGTCAGGCACTCAGTGGGTCAGGCACTCAGTGGGGGTCAGGCACTCAGTGGGTCAGGCACTCAGTGGGTCAGGCACTCAGTGGGTCAGGCACTCAGTGGGTCAGGCACTCTGTGGGTCAGGCACTCAGTGGGTCAGGCACTCAGTGGGTCAGGCACTCAGTGGGTCAGGCACTCTGTGGGGTCAGGCACTCAGTGGGTCAGGCACTCAGTGGGTCAGGCACTCTGTGGGTCAGGCACTCAGTGGGTCAGGCACTCAGTGGGTCAGGCACTCAGTGGGTCAGGCACTCTGTGGGGTCAGGCACTCAGTGGGTCAGGCACTCAGTGGGGGTCAGGCACTCAGTGGGTCAGGCACTCAGTGGGTCAGGCACTCAGTGGGTCAGGCACTCAGTGGGGTCAGGCACTCAGTGGGTCAGGCACTCAGCGGGGGTCAGGCACTCAGTGGGTTCCTGTGCGGGAACCGAATCCCCATTCTCTGGGCTGGGACTCTGAATCAGGTGAGTGAAACGGGAGACCTAGACTAAGTGTTGGTAACTAATTTACATGTAATTTGCATGTCGCTAGACAGGCAGACTGTTCTCGGGGATTTCCAGCCAAACCATGTGCCTTGGCTAGGGAGGCACAGGTCCTGATCTCTGTTACTCCGCGTCCAGAAGCTCTCACTGGACCGCTCCGAACCCTCCGAGGAGCCGCCTCCGCTCAGCCCAAAGCAGGCGTCGCTGCCCCCCGCCCCGCCCCCATCTCCCCCCCCCCGCCCCCCCAGCTGCGCACCTTGCCGGCCTCCAGGTAGACGCGCAGGTGCCTGCCGGGCTGGTGGCCCACGTGCAGCAGGACCCCCGTGAGGCTCCGCGGGCGGATGCTGAAAAGGAGCTTGAACTCCGGGCCCAACGACACCGAGTTCGCTTTCAGGGGGAGAGAGAGAGACAGTTAAACCTTGTCGTTCGAGAAAAAGGACGGAGCTCTTCAGGCTCAGAGACACCCCTCTTCCCCACACTCCTCACCTAGCGTGACGCGACCGCCTTCCCGGGAGAAATAAACGCCTTTCTCCAAAGGGCCCGCCACACAGGGCGACACCGCCACGCGGGCAGAAGGCGAGTCCAGTGGTTTCGAATCCACCTGGAAGTTCCTCAGGCACCCCACAAAGCTGCTCTGGGGGAGGCTCTGCGGCCGAGCAGAAGAGAGCAAAGGCATTACCCACAATCCCCGGAAACACGTGGGCAGCCGGCGAGGGGCAGGGCAGGGGCAGGTGTCTGCTAAGGCGGAGGTTGGGCCCATCCTTCCTGTTTCTGAGTCAGGCGGCCCCACGGCTCCACGTGGCTCCCACCACAGAACCAAGAAAACCGGGTACCAGACGTCGGTGGGCAGTCAGATCTGAAGGTGCCACCGACCCAGGGTTGTGTGTGCCAAGGCAGGGGCGTGGGGTGCGGGACCAGAGCAGGAGGACCGCCCAGGTCCAGGGGCAGAGTGGGGGTGGGGGAGTTTCCGCCTCCACTGCAGACTTCGCCCTCTCCCTGCAGCTACAAACCACCGAGGATTCCACGTGCTCACGTGACTGCTTAATGCAGGCGGCTGGCGGGAAAGAGGCCCACACACCCCACAAATAATAAAGGGTCCACAGGTCCCCTGCACTGTTGTGCTCATCGAATGCCTGAGACTTAAAATAAGACACAGGAGGCAGCACTGGGGGTCCGCGTGGAGCCTGTGCCTGCCCCACAGGGGCCCGGGGCCCGGGGCCCGGGGCCCAGGCAGGCGCCTCTGGGTCCTGTGATCCCTTAAACCAGGGGAACGTCCGGCCGTGGGGCCTGTAGGCCTGAGAGATAGATCACGGGGCCTGGCCCTGCCACGGCGTCGGGGATTGGATTGGATGTTGGGCCACCCGAGCAGCTCATGTCCAGCCGCGGGGCAGCCCGAACCAGCCCTGCAGGGCCCGGTGTCTGCAGGCAGCTTTCCCAGGAGGCGGGACGGGGATGGGGACGGCACCTCTGCGGGCTCGCGGGCACCAATCGATGGTTTAAAAGTCCGATTGGAGCGCGCGGCATTCTCAGTGTCTGTGTGAGGGCGAGGTGACAGATGGAGTGGATGTGCTTTGTCTACGGCTCTGAGCACAGCTCACCTTCAGCTTCCTGGACGGGGAAGATCCCAGGTAAAGAGACGCTCTGGGGCTGAGGGTGAAATTTCCCGGCAAACGTCCCTCCCAGGCCCTCAGCCCATCCACGACCAAGCGCCCCTTCTCCCCGTCTTGTCCGAACGCCACCTTACGAGGGAAGGAAGAAGGTGATTATAGTTTTGCCTCTGACAACAGCTGCTGTATTTTACTTCATGATCACAGGAAATGCTTAAAAAATATTTTTCTGGCCCTGGCCGGTGTGGCTCAGTGGATAAAGCGCTGGCCTGTGGACTCAAGGATCCTGGGTTCGATTCCGGTCAGGGCACATGCCCGGGTTGCGGGCTCAGTCCCCAGTGGGGGGCGTGCAGGCGGCAGCTGATCAATGATTCCCTCTCATCATTGATGTTTCTCTCTCTCTCCCTTCCTCTCTGAAATCAATAAAAATATTTAAAAATACATCTTTCTGTCCCTCAAGTAGCTTTAAAAACTCAGAGATATTTCTCCCTAGTGTTTTCATCACCATCACCATCACCATCATTTGTGACGTAACGTTAGGTGTTGAATAAAGTGAGCTAGGAAAGGTTGCTCAGAAGTGAACTAGTAATCAATCTGGGAACACAGGAAACACAAACACCCGAAGAGGCAAAGGAACGTGAACCCGGGACGGGTAGCTGTGCGGGCTGAGGGGTCACACGCGCCGAGCGGGCTCCCGGGGGAGGGCCGGGCCGCTTCTCTTCCACCAAGAGGAGAAGCGTTAAACCCGTGGCTACAAGTCAGGGTCCCTGGGCTCCACTGAGGCCTGAGCCCCTCGTGGCCACGAGAGGTCACTGACGCCCCAACGTGTACGCCGGCGGTGACCTCCGGCCTCTGCTGCCTGCTGAGCCTGGGCTCCACGTCTGAGGGCAGCCCCACTCGAGGATGTTCCCCCAGAACTCCTCCCCTGCAGCTCAGACCTGCTCCCTCCCGGCACCTCCTCCTCCCCGTCCTCCCCCCTCAGCAGAAGTCCCACTGTGGGCCCCAGAGACAAAGCCCATCTGGCATTTAGGGGGACACCCGGGCGCAGTGTGCAGCCTCTCGCCGCGGTCCGGCACAGCCCAGCCTCACCGTGTGCCACTGCCCGTCGTCGTACTTCTCTTTGCTCTTGAGCCTCAGTCTTTTCCCTTCTGCCCCCACGGCGAAGACGAGCCGCCCCTTGGCGAGGTACAGGGCCATGAAGGAGGCCGGGGTGCCCGTGTGGAACACCAGCCCTCCGGGGGCGGCCGTCCGCACGTCCACGGCGAACTGTGACCTGGGGGGAGACAGGCGGGGGGGAAGCAGAGTTCCAAGTGTTTCTCCAGATCTTGGAAGCTGGGGGAGGGGAGGAGCTGACCCCCACCCCCGCTGCTTAAATGAGTAAACTGAGGCACGCGCCGATGAAAGGCCGCCTCTGGGACGTGCGAAGGCCGCTGTGAGCTGGGAATGGCTGTGCTGGGCGACCCCTCAGCACAGGGGGGGACGGGTGGAAGCCCCACGGCCGCGCAGCCCGTGGCGTGCATCCCGCACCCGCGAGGAGGAAGTGGAGGAGGAAGTGGAGGGAAGCCCACTGTCCCCGCCTCTTCGCTTCCCAGTGCCGTAGGCAGAGCCCACGCCGAGATGCACTTTAAGTCCTCAAATTAGCAAGCTCCTCGAGGGCCATGTTCTTCAGAAGGAAAGGAAATCTACGTCTGTATTTGCTCAATGAAACCAACCAGACGTGACCCCGCTCGGTGTCCTCGGTGTCTGCGTGGTGGGGTGTGGAAGGGGGTCGGGGGAGCCAATTTCAGGCGGAGACAGACTGAGCTGCCCATTCCAGCGCTTTACGCCTGCGGGCTGGTGAGAGCCGTGGCACAAGCACGCCAGGACTGCTTCCTACAGGGCTCTCCTTCCGAAACCTGCCCACACCCCGAACGGCCTGCCTGGCTCGGCGAGGCGCTTCCCACCCCTGCGCCTCCCTGCCCCCTCCTCCTCCCCTTTCAGGGGACCGCGGCCCCAGCCCAGCTAAGGCCCCCCTGGCCGCTCCTGCCCCCCTTCCCCACAGGAACAGTCTCCTGCCCATTGAGCCGTGGGGACACCCCAGCCTGCAGGGCCTGAGGCGGTGGGCCCTGCGCTCACACGGCGGCCAGGGCCGAGCAGGGCTGGCGGCCAGTCTTTGGGCCCGGGACACGGTGGGCCTCCAGGGGAGTCACAAAGGAACGGTGGCGCCCCTTCCGTAGGTCTCCTTCCTGTCCCCTGAAAACGACAACCCTGGCTTCCCTACACTTGTTCCTGATGTATTAACGTCTCTGCTCAATCCTTCTTCCCCCAAAAAGATGCCACCTGTGAGCACAAAACGTTCAAATGTGTCTAAAAATGAGCCTTCAGGCACGGAGTCTACTGACAAGAACGGTTTCCCTCTAGTTACGGAATGCGGGGCGAGCGGCGATTGATCACAGGACTGGACAGCAGCCTGGAGGCCATGACCAGCCCATTGTTAGGGCCTGTCGATTCTAACCCAGAGCCGAGCTGACCGGCTCCGCCTCCAAGCAGCGCATGCACACACACACGTGCATGCAGACACACACGTACATGCACACACATCACATGTACACACACCACACGCGCACACACACGAACGCACACATGTACACACACACACACACACACACACACACACACACACGTGCTCTCGGCTGTGGGAGGGAGCCGCTCGGCAGTCCCGCTGTGTGTCCTGTGCAGCTGCGCCGCCCTCACAGGAGGGGTGGTGCCACTGTCATGGGGGACAGGCGCCCAAGGCCACGCCCGCGAGCTGCCCTGGGTGAAGTCACAGGGCCGGTTCCGAGCTGGCGTCGGGGCAGGAAAGTGAAACATACCTGGGTTTCAGCAGCTCCGGGGGCAGCGTGAATCGCAGGTGGCTGGTGGGACTGTCCCCAAACCTGAGGGCTCCGGGCTGGGCCTGGGTGCCGGGCGGAGGGGGGCAGGCCTGAGTGCTCTGCCCCGCGGGCAGGCTCCCTGGGGAGTCCCCGGGCGAGTCCTGCAGGGGCTGCGGGAGAAGCACAGACTTAGGGCTCATTATCCGGGAGAGAAGGACTCCTCCTGCTGAGCGCCCCCCAGGCCTCACTCTGGATCCTGAGAGGAACTCGGCAGAGGGGCTGGCCCCTGGGGAGGAAGGGGGAGGAGGGTGGTTCGGGCTCCACAGGAGCTGCTGGCCCTCCTGCCGGTGCCCCTGAGCCAGGGCCACCCAGAGCCCCGCCCCCAGAGCCAGCGTTTGGCCGCAGCACCCAGGCCTGCACAGCCCGTCCCGGGGCCCTGGGCAGTGGGAGGGGAGAGGGCAGGTACAGGTGTGGGGGTCACAGCCGGTCCCCACGTTCCTCAGAGGCGACCCACGCACAGAAGTCTGAGCTGCACGATGCTTTGAACTTCTGAATGGGACTGAGTTTTCTGTTGTTGTTGTTTAATTTAAATTCTTTGTTGTTTAAAGTAATACACTCGTCTCCTCTTTCCTCTACTGACCTCTCCCCGCCGCTCCCACCCCCAGCACAGGCCCTCCCGGGACTGAGATTTAATGCAGAAAACAACCATAATGAATATCAAATGTCACTAAAAAACTGTCGGAAGAACCCAAGACTCCCAGCCCCCTCCCCCCCCCTTTCTCTGCTGCCAAGTCCAGATCGCAATGCTCTGTCCATCCTTTCCCAAGGGGCTAGAGCTCAGCGGGGATCCCATTCCTCACAGTGAACGAGGGTTCATCTTGCTAGGGGGTGGTCCAGGAATGAACATGTGAACCCCAACTGGCCCTCCGCCGAGTATGGGAGTCAGGGTCACGTGGGATCTGGCCCTCACTGAGCAGGAGTCAGGGTCATGTGGGATCTGGCCCTCACTGAGCAGGAGTCAGGGTCATGTGGGATCTGACCCTCACCGAGCAGGGGAGTCAGGGTCACGTGGGATCTGGCCCTCACTGAGCAGGAGACAGGGTCACGTGGGATCTGACCCTCGATGAGCAGGAGAGAGCCACAGCTTCCCTCACTCTCCTTCCCTCCAAGTATTCGTCCTTTCCTCTCTCCAGACACCACCCCCATCCATCCCGCAACTGGAGGGGATGCCTCAGGGTGACAGGAACGCCTGCCTCTCCCTGGCCACCCACATTCAATCGTTATGCCCCGTGCAGCCTGTCTCTTAAATAGCCTTGAATCCATTTCCTCTGCGTCTCCACCACCGCTGTGCTAATTTAGTCTCGAGGTCATGCTCAGCCTTGCAGGACAAAAATCAATACATGGCCCTGGCTGGTTTGGCTCAGCGGATAGAGCATCCGCCTGTGGACTGAAGGGTCCCAGGTTTGATTGTGGTCAAGGGCACATGCCTGGGTTGTGGGCTCAATCCCCAGTAGGGAGCGTGCAGGAGGCGGCCGATCAATGATTCTCTCTCATCATTGATGTTCCTCTCTCTCTTTCTCCCTCTCTGAAATCAATAAAAACATATTTAAAGAAATAAAAAATTAGAAAGAAAACCTCTTTGACCTTTTGGTATAATCCAGCTGTTGATGACGCATCAAATCCACTTCCAGAGACACTGACCACTGTGAGGTCATGTGATACCCCCTCCCACCCCTCCTGCCCCTCCCCCAACCCCTCCAGGAGGCGGCAAGAAGGCCCAGGATGAGGTCTGACACTCACCTGGTTGATGTCGAAAGACTGGGCTCTGCTCAACCTGGTAGAGCCTTTGAGCAACATCAGGAACGGTGGTTTGTTCAGACTGCAGCCTCCCAGGGACACGTCTCTCTTGGAAGACTTGGAGGTCAAGTCCAGGACTTGGGGGCTCTGTGATGACCTGGGATGAGGGCAGGAAAGAGCCGCTGCCAAACTAGGACCCGGGGAGGGAGGGAGGCACCAGGCAGGGGGCGGGGCTCCAAGCCCCACACTCTCACTGTCCCGGTCCTGGGCAGCCTCTCACCCACCTGCACCTCCTACCTTTATTTATTTATTTATTTACATTGACTTCAGAGAGGAAGGGAGAGGGAGAGAGAGAGAGAGAGAGAGAGAGAGAGAGAACAACATCAACGATGAGAGAGAATCATGGATCGCCTGCCTCCTGCACGCCCCACACTGGGGATCGAGCCTGCAAACTGGGCATGAGCCCTGACCTGAATCGAACCCGGGACCTTTCAGTCCGTGGGCTGTCGCTCTATCTGCTGAGCCAAACCAGCTAGGGCGGAACCTCCTACCTTTAATAGAAGACGAGGATGTGCTGTGCCCACCTCTGCGTTCCCCAAAACGTCTCTCCTCAAAGCAGAAGGGCCTGGGACATTTTCATTTTCCTGGGCCTCCCTCTCCCCTGGGCAGGGCATTGCTTCTCATCTAAACATCATCATTTTGGCCCGGCCGGCGTGGCTCAGGGTTGAGCATTGATCTATGAACCAGGAGGTCAGGGTTCGACTCCTGCTCAGGGCACATGCCTGGGTGGCGGGCTCAATCCCGTGTGGGTATGCAGGAGGCAGCTGATCAACCATTCTCCCTCTTCATTGATGTTTCTCTCTCTCTCCCTTCCTCTCTAAAGTCAATAAGAACTTATTTAAAGAAAAAACAAAAACAATCACTTTGATCCGAAGGAAAGAACGTTAGACATTTGCAGCGAGCACCAGGCTCTGCTCTCTCCCGGGAGCGTCACGCCTGATGCCGCGGTGGTCTGGCGGCCTAGCACTGCCCTGGGCCATGCAGCTCCTCGGCCCTGGCGCCTGGAGAACTGAGTCACCCGAAGGGTGCGATCTTGACTACAATGAGGTAACCCTCGGGGTGAGTATTTCCAGAAGCACCACCCGAAACGCAATCTTATTTGGACCTTCCCGAGGTGAGGTGCCCCCCCCAGGAAGGCTGGCTGTTGCTGGTTGTTTTTAAAGGCTCGGTTGTGCCAAAGAAGTCGTTTTTTTAAAGTCTGTGGGAATCTGACTCCACTAACCAACCAGGGGCATGCCCTCCGCGACACAGGCCGCGGGCATCGCACGGAGGAAGGGCACGCACCTCTGGACGAACACGTTGCTGATGCAGCCCTCGAAGTCGCTCCCGCCCAGACGCAGGGACCGCTGGGAGCCGGGGGAGCCGGGCAGCCTCTGGTCACTTTTCAGCAGCTGGTCATCGATGAGCAGCCGCAGTCTGAAGGGGAGAGAGCAGAGCAGGGTGAGATGTGCTGGGAAAGGTTGTTGCCCGCGGCCGGCTGACTGTCTTCAGTCCAGACTCAGAGTCTTTGCGTAAAACAACGCGTTAAACTGGACTTGTTTTCAGAGCATTTACCTTTGTTCCATGTGTTTCTCCCTCACCTGTTTGTATTGAAGCTTCTACACACACGCAAAGTGCGTGCATCATAAGCGGACAGCTCACTGGGTTTGGCAATGTGAATACGCCCATGTCCCTGGCACCCCAGTGAGAGCTGACCAGCACCCCAGGAACTGCGCTGTCACAGAAAGCTGTAGCACGTCCTTTTTGAGTGTACCACAGTTTATTGATCCACCCGATGCTGATTAATTTTTAATGAGGAAGTTGATGTAGAACCAGGAAGAAGGCCTGTACTTACTAGTGAAGCAGTCTCGGCCTTCAGGACAAATAGCTCACATGAAAGGGTGCGAGAAGATCCCACGAGACGGAGGAAAGGCAGAATCTCAGAGCTCCAGCGGGCGGGCCCCCCACTCACCCAGCGCTGTCGCTCATCACAGACACGTGGTGCAGGGAGCCATCTGAGTACTTCCCCGGAGACTTAAAAATCGGGCGGCTGCTGTCCCTGGTGCTGACTTCAATGTGCCCATCTTCCAGGGCGACCTGCAGGCTGCTTGTCTGAAATCATTGTAGAATATACCCATCAGTGCAATGACTTTACACTTAAGGATTATACATGTATCAATACTGAATTTATTATGAAAACTAGGTATAGCCCGGCCGGCATGGCTCAGTGGTTGAGCGTCGACCTATGAACCAAGAGGACACAGTTCCATGCCTGGTTAGGGCACATGCCCGGTTTCAGGCTCCATCCCCAGTGTGGGGCGTGCAGGAGGCAGCCAATTGATGCTGATGTTTCTCTCTCACCTATGTTTCTATCTCTCTATCCCTCTCCCTTCCTCTCTCTAAAATCAATAAAAACCTATTTTAAAAAATTATGTATAAAAACAGGGTGTTTTGACACAAATGTTTTGATTTTGTTATTTTGATCTAAAGACTATTTTTAAATATTTTAACTCCATGTTTATGAATATAAGAATCTTATGCAAATTATTTCAACACTAATGAATTTATCAAACGCATTTTATGGGTCTACATTCATAAACCAATTTAATTCCTCCATCAGTTACACAAAACAGTTAAACCATTTCTAAATGTTTCTATTTTCACTTTCATTCTGCTAAAGTTATTTTCATCAGAACAATTCTTTCCTGAGTAAACTCTAGAATAAAGGGTGAATTAATCTTTTCTTCATGTGATTAGAACAAGGATCTCTTCAGTCATTATACATTTTTTATTTTCTGGCCACAATTTCTAGGAAGCTCAATTTTCCAATGTCAAACTGCGGATCTAAATTCCGGCAAGATGATTTACTTCGTTCTGTCACTTCTTAATAAAAAACAGGTATGTGTAGTTTTAGCAGCTGTCACTTTAATTTTGTTGACCTTTTCTCTACCAAGTACAATTCTGCAGTTTCCAGCAAGATGTAATCTCCAGTGACTTTAGTCTAAGCTAAGTGTGAGGCTGTAGCCATGCCAGTTTCATTTCATGCTGGTTTTTCTTCAGTTGGAAATATTCATTGTGAATCAGATAAAAGAAAGCTAATGGACAGGCATTTCTTAGGTAACCACTGAGGAAGCCGAGGGCCATGTTCCCAGGCTATTTCTCGGGGTCCTGCGTTGCCCAGGACTGATCTCATCGTTACTGAGCCAGTCACTCCCCCATCTGTTTCTGAGAGTCTCGTACACTGTGTTCTAAGTGTCCCGAGCTCAGCAGAAGAAACAAGTGTTGGTGGCAAAAGAGTGGATCAAAACATCCTGTTTTGATGGAAGAGCCATTCTCACAACCTAAATGTTAGCATGTGCTTCTTTAGCGCTGGTTTTTAATTTTTTTTAAACTGATTTCAGAGAGGGAGATAGAGATAGAAACATCAATGATGAGACAGAACTATCCATCGGCTGCCTCCTGCACGCCCCACACTGGGGATGGAGCCCACAACCTGGGCCTGTGTCTGACAGGGAGTCGAACCGTGACCTCCTGGCTCATAGGTCAATGCTCAACCACTGGGCCACGCCGGCAGAGCTTTCGCACTCGTTTTTGAAAAAAGATCTCTCAAGGCCGATGGGCAAAGCGTTGAGGAGAGGAAAGGCTTTCTGCTACGACAGGCACAGGGGCAGCCGCCACCCCTCCTGTCAGCAGGTGCCAGGTGTCCGCTGTGTGGGCTGGAAATCCCGAGGAACAGCCCCAGAATGGCAGCAGGCTACTGCTACTTCGATTTAAATCCCACGTGTCCCACGGGAGGTTTCTGAGGGGTATTGGTTGACTTCTGCGCCTTCGTAGCTGCACCCGCTGAGTCCCCTCAGCACACAGAGGGCACCTCCTTGGGAAGACAGTGGCTGTGGCTCTGTTGTACACAAACAAAAACCAAGACCGGCTTTCCTCCCACTTCCCAGGTGCAAAGTGTCCAATTAGCTGCTGCAAAAACGAAGAGCCACCTTTCATGAAATCAAAAGGAATAGTGGGACTCATTCTGACTCTCCCCTTAGACCGAAAACGTTAAGCTACATTATTACTTATAACAGTGATAATCCACCTCGACTCAAAGAAAAAGTCAAAAAAGAATGAAAACTGAGCCCACGAATACACACAAATCCAGTTCTGTGAACTATAACGTACTTTCCAAACCTGATTTCCTCTCGGACCTGCCCCCATCAGGGTGAACTACGCAGTGGCATTTACCACGTGACGGCAGATAAAACGCCCAACTAATTTACGTTCAAGATCTCTCTGTTGTTGTGGACGCGAAACCTCGAGTCAGGTTCAAATCGTGTGCAGTATTCACGCAGAGTTCCTACCCCGGCTGGATGCTGCAGCAGGACGCCACTGGGCTGGAAGGTCTGAAACCCAAAGGAGGCCTGGACCTGGCCGGGCAGCGGGAGGTCCAAGTGGGTGAAGGTCATCTGTCCTCCCCTGGAGAACGAGGCGGAGCGCACGAGCTGGAAGGCAAGCACGGGTGGGTTACGGGCATGGGAACCTCCCACGGCTGGAACTCAGACCGCACTCCGTGCCCCTCCGGAGAGCTTGCTTTTCTGAGGGACAACGTATCAGCCATCGGCAGGGCTTTGCGTGTGTGGCTGGCCTACGAATCTGAGGCGGCTTTGCAAGTCTGCGGGGAGTGCATATGAATGAGCCGGGCCTCACTAACCCATGTGCTACCAGAAAAGGGCCCAAAGTTGAGGTGGTCACGGGTCCCAAACACTGGGCTGGCTGGGCGCACTCCCCTGTAAGGTCCTGGCCTCTTCACTCACCTTCCAGTCCTCCGAGCACTTCTTGGTCACTCCCACGGTGTCGTTCAGCCTCACCACGCCGCTGGTCTTCTTCAGGTTCTTCATGCAGCCTCGGAAAGCAGGCGTCGAAATGTTAAACCTGATTTGGGACACGATCGAGGACAGGGCTGTACCGGACCAGGCCAACCCGAGAACCAGCTGCAACCTGCCTCCGCCCCTTCTCCCCCAGAAACAAGGGGGTGTTTCAGGGTCATCTGTTCTCACGGGGTTTTATGAAGCTACTGGTTCTGTGATGCCGGGACAATCTAATTTCTTCCTGTGTGAGTCTGCATTCTCGGCTTTAGAAATGAGCACAACCGCTCGGCTGGCATGGCTCAGTGGTTGAGGTTTGACCTATGAACCAGAGGTCGCCGGTTTGATTCTCAGTCAGGGCACACGCCTGGTTGAGGGCTGGATCCCCAGTAGAGGGCCTGCAGGAGGCAGCCAATTGATGTTGATGTTTCTCTGTCATTGATGTTTCTATCTCTCTCTCCCTCTCCTTTCCTCTTTCTCTAAAAATCAATAAAAACACATTTTTAAAAATGATCACAATAGTGTTGACAGAAGCATAGCCAGTGTCCCCAAAAGGGAAAGAGACAGAGATATACAACATCTAGGATTGCTCCCTCTCTCACCTCCCCCACAGTCATGGCAGTGCATGGTGAATAGAAAGTAATTAGTAAGTCAAGATACTAGAAATATTAATAAATGTGTATTAATAACTTCATAGGTAAGTAGTTTGTTGGAGCCAGGCATGCTCTAGAAAGCTCTATGCTCTCTTCTCCTGTCCACTCTACGCTAAATGCAGAAGAGGAGCTGTTACTCTTGGTCCCAGACAAGAGTGAAGGTGGTGGCTCGGCACTGAGCCGATGCCAAGCCGAACATCGGAAAGCCCTGTCTGGTCTCACGCTGCATCGGCCACCTCGTAACTGTGCTGGGCAAGGGGAGGTTGTGCGGATTAAACACGTGGATACACAGGAGGTGCCCGGAGCTGTGTGTAGCTTGTGGCCATGAACACCCAGGAGGTGTTCCCCGGGGGCAAGATGGTGCTGCTCGAGGGCTGCGGGCTCTGGAGCCGGACCACCTGGGTGCGATTCCGGCCTCTGCTTCCTGGGCAGCGACATCACTTCTCTAGCCTCTGTTTCCTCACTATACAACGGGAACATGTAACCTGTTTCCTGGTTTGTTTAAATGAGTTAATAAGTGTGACCCCCTCAATTGGTGCTTGGTACAGAGCAGGAGTAAGGACAGAAAAAAAGCCTTTCTCTCTTTTTTTTTGTTCATCCTCACCCAGTGATATTTTTCTATTGATCCTTCAGAGAGAGTGGAAGAGAGAGGGAAAGACAGAGAGAAACATCGACGTGAAAGAAGCACAGCCATTGGTTGCCTCCTGCACACGTCCCGACCAGGGCCCGGGCCGAGGAGGAGCCTACCACCCAGGCAAGTGCTCTTGACCGGAATCGAACTTGGGACCCGTTGATCTGCAGACCAATGCTCTATCCACTGACCACACTGGCTAGGACTCCTCTCCCCCCATTTATGAAGAGCATGTGGTGATTGACTGGGAGTCGAACCGTGACCTCCTGGCTCATAGGTCGATGCTCAACCCCTGGGCCAAAGCAGCAGAGCTTTCGCACTCGTTTTTGGAAAAAGATCTCTCAAGGCCGATGGGCAAAGAGGGGAGGAGATTGTTAGCTCCTCTGTTCAAACTGCAGGACAAGCTAACCTACTCTCGGGGTTAAACTCTTGCATCCCCCTCCTCCCTGCTGTTTGCACACTCAGGGATAATTGGCGCCTAGGAGCCTCTAGTTGGTAGAAAGTTCCCTCCCTGCCCCCCCCCCCCCCCTTCCAACACGCCTCTTGAACTCTTCATAGCTTTTGTTCTCGGCTTGTTTTACAGGCTCGGGGAAAATACTGAGAAGGCACTTCCCTAGACATCTGCCTGCACTGTCTCCTGAAAAACAAACCACTAGAATCTGTCAAGACAGCCCCTGATGTCTGCTCCACTTCAGCCCCGAATCCTCCTCCCTTCCCTGTCGCTTAGCAACAGCCGGGGCTTAAAAGGGGAAGCCGCCCTGTGTTTCTTGCCCTGTGCTGATTAGCAATGCAGGGCCTTTCCCTCCCTAGACGGTAAAAGAAACTTCCCGTCCACATCTCTTCTTTTAACTGTGAACTCTTTCACAGCCGCGTCACCGGCCAGACCCTAACAGCAGGGACTGGATGTGGCAGGTAGACTCAGCAACGACCCGTGGGAGTGCAAACATTTGATGAGAGCCACTCCTGAAGCAGCTCTTTCCACGTGGCATTTCCTGCGACTCGGCTTCTGGCTCGGTCTGAAGCTGGATTCACATAAAACACGAACACACAGGAGCCAGGCAAATATTTGTGTTTCTTACACAAATGATGTTCCAGAGAACCACAGAGTCGATCTCATGTGAATCCCTCAGGCAGCTCATCTTTCTCAGGGGCAGGGTGTCTGCGTTCATTCTTATTCAATTCATTATAAGCTGTTTAGCGGCATGTAATATGCATAAAATTAAATTCATTACAGGAAAAGGAAGAAACCAATCCTCAATGGAACTGCAGCCCGAGCTTAATTCTTATAAATATGGCTTTTGCCTCCCAAGAGGAGGAAGGTTCCAATGGACTCCTGGAGCTTGTCTATTTGTACATCCAGACCCGTCCTCTCTTGCATTTCAGCATTTTAGACCCACCAGCATCTCCTGATGCCCTTCTTTTTCTTTTTCTTTTTTAATATTCAGAGGTTACACAGATTACCTCTGATCTACAAGTTTCTTCCAGTTCAAAAACACCGAAATTCACTCAAACTCCATTAAAGGGCTAAGATTTCTCTGCATTTTTGTCTTTGGGGCCAACCTGACAACTTTACCCCAAAGGTTGGTGCCTCCTTACGAGGATGGGTAACGCCTTATAAACCACATCTCCTTCCAACTGACGGATACATTAG
Source organism: Cnephaeus nilssonii (assembly GCF_951640355.1). Taxonomy (NCBI): domain Eukaryota; kingdom Metazoa; phylum Chordata; class Mammalia; order Chiroptera; family Vespertilionidae; genus Cnephaeus; species Cnephaeus nilssonii. The sequence continues at coordinate 93,596,815 of NC_137082.1, forward strand.
AAAGGCGCTAACTGGCCTCAGGTCACGTATGAACGTCTCGTGATCAAGCACCCTGGGACTCGCTTAGTCACGAGGCTGCACTAACCCTTCAGGGTGTCTTCTCCCCATACAGGTCGTCAGCCACCTCACACCCCTTTGGAGGAAATCAACAAAATGGCAAAGCTTTTCAAAGTACATTCTCAACCTATCTTTCCCTCACTCCGATCAAGCTTTACTTCTTTACAAATGAACTTACTTCATTCCTGTTCTCATTAGTCTGAGAAACAGGTGTGCACCTACTCCGTACTCGATAACATAGGCAGGCGGCGGGAACACAGATGTGCCTTATGTTCTTTTTAAAAATATTTTTTGTTGATTTCAGAGAGAAAGGGAGAGCGAGAGAAACATCAATGATGAACACAGAAGCATCAAAAAGACCGTCAAACCTCAGATGGAAAGCAGAGGAGGATGTGAGGGTTGGAGGTGGCAGTAAGAGATCAACCAAAAGACTTGTATGCATGCATATGAGCATAACCAATGGACTCAGACAGTAGGGGGGTGAGGGTCTGTGCTGGGGGGCGGGAGCAGGCTGGGAGAGGTCAATGGGGGAAAAGGAGACATATGTAACACTTTCAACAATAAAGAATTAAAGAGAAAAAAAAGAAACATCAGTGATGAGAAAGAATTATTGATTGGCTGCCTCCTGCACACCCCCCACTGGGGATGGAGCCCACAACCCGGGCATGTGTCCTAACCAGGAATTGAACCGTGATCTCCTGGTTCATAGGTCGATGCTCAACTACTGAGCCACGCTGGCCGGGGGTGCTTTATGTTCTTGAGACGTTTCCCAAAGGCAGCCCCCCAACTCCCAGCCCTGCCGGTGGGCACGGGGCGCCTGGGCCCTCACACGACCTTTAAGGCCCAGCGCCACCGCCTCCATTCTAATGGGCGGCATCGGCACCACCTGTATTCCTGAGCCTTCGCTCCTCCCAAGAGTGACAATGGGGTGGCACACAGCTCCCCTGCCCCCCCCCCCCCCCAAATGACCCGTCCCATCACCCAGTGTGTAGAGCCTGCGTTACCCTGTTGCCCGACACTGTCGATACTGAAAAGCTAGCTCTTTGTGGTGATCTGTCGCTAGAATTAAAAAGGCAAACGAATCAGGAGCAATCAAACCACCGAGAGGCAATCTGCTTCCTTAAAAAAAGATCATCTTACCTTTCCCTGATGGAAAGTGGGATGCCTCCCAGGTAATATGTGTTGAAATCAAATATTTCTCCTTCAATTCTAATGCTTTGGGAATTCCCCACACTTATCAACATAAGTTTCTGGGCTTTTCCAATTTTGATCTGAATCTGAAATAAAGGAGAGGCGAGTCAGCCAGCAGCGAGGAAAAGGAACCCTGTTCACGGTGCTTCAGGGCTGCTGTGGTCTTGTCTCCCTCCCGATTCATGACACACGCGGCCGGGAGACTGTCGCGTAAACTACACTATTAAAACATTTTAATGAAGATGTTGGAGTGAGTCATGTTTTATACACTGAGGGCCAGATTATTATGCGTTCAGAGATCATAATAATCTGGCTACTCAGTGTATATGCCACATACACGTTCTATATTTCCTGCCCAAATGTCGACATCTTAAAGGGACGTGCCGCTCAGTGGGTGAGTCCACCCGGGAATAGAGAAGAGCTTGGGTGCGGATGTCACTGAGGGCGGAGGCATGTAAGAATCCAGGGAACAGACTCGGGACGTACCGAGTGGTCTTTCCCGTCGCTGATGACATCTCGGATCCCCTTTTCTTTGGGCGGCTCTGCGTCCAGCTTGTACCGCACCAGGAGGCTGCCGTCCTCGATGTTGAGGGAGATGAAGCGACTCTAGAGCAAGGAGACAGCGCCCATGACAGGACTCTGTGTTTAGGGAGCTGGAGGGTCACAGAACCAGGAGACAGCGCCTGATAGGACTCTGTGTTTAGGGAGCTGGAGGGTCACAGAGCCAGGAGACAGCGCCTATGACAGGACTCTGTGTTTAGGGAGATGAGGACCCTCGAGCCAGGATCAACACCCATGACCAGGAGACGCGCCAGAGGAAGGGCTGAGCGCTGGCACCAAGTCCTCTAGGTCCCGGCCGCTCTCAGCCAGCCGCCTCCTCAGTTGAAGGGACAACAGCGCTGCAGGCCAGCTCCCGGCTGGGCCTGGGGTGCACGCTGAGCCTCGTCAGCATCGCGTGTGGCGGTCGGCACACAGGAGGGAGCAGTCAACGCTAGTCTAGCTGCCCTGGCTGCTTCCCAGCGATCCAGGACCAGCGTGTGAACGTGGAAACGGGAAAGACCCCGCTCATGACATCACACGAACAGCTGCCCTTGGAAAGGGGCCTGGTCTTCCGTGAGCCCCAGGCGTTGGCCACCCGCTGGCTCCTGCCTTGTTCCTGCGTCTCAGTCTCATTTGCTGGCTCAGCCCCCTCACCTCCCGTTTCAGTGTGGGGGTGCTTTGGGGATCCCGCACAGGACCTCTTCCTCCCACCACTTCCCTGTCTCACGATCTCAGACACAGCTGTGCTCCGATTCAGGTGTGCCCGTGAGGCCCAAACGTCTCCTCCAGCCTCGACCTGTCTGAACGGCGCGGGCCTGCACACCTGCCTCCTCCGGTTCTTGCTGCCAGGCCCCCCAGACACGCAAACCCAGAACCTCTCCCACAGGACCCCGACCCACAGGCCTCCCACCTGCTGCCGAGCCGTCCTCGCCCTCACGCTGCTCCCTCTCCTTCCTCTCTCACTGCTAATCACTGTGAGCCAGCCACACACACAGGAGTCACTCTTACTCTTCCCTCTGCCATCCAATCCACTCTGCCCAGTCCCAGCATTTCTTAGCTCTCTCCCCGTCAGGCCTCCTGGTCGCAGCCACAGCTCCTTCAGCTGACTGCACAGCGACAATGTGCTGTCCCCCCATGCCCACGTTGTCCCCCAATGCCCACGCTGTTCCCCATGTCCACCATGTCCCCCCATGCCCACACTGTCCCCCCATACCCACGCTGTGCCCTCGTGAATCCGTGTTCCACTCTGCAGCCAACGTGGTCAGTGTGAGCAGGTGCTCTCCTACGCTCTCAGGAGAAAGCCCTAACTCCCCACCAGGTGCTCTGAGGCTCTGACCACTGTCAGGTCCATCCCTCTGGTCCCTCTGGCTCTCTGTGTCCCAGCCACACGGGCAGCCATCGCTCCCTCAGAGCCCCGGCCCTCCTCACGTCTGGGCCTCCTTCCTGCCCCTCCCCCACATGGGTCACCCTCCCGCCTCTCCCCTTTGCACGCTGTCCTCTGCTTGTCCTCTGGGTCTCAGATTAAGCATCCTTTGTTCAAGGAAGTCTATTCTGTGACACACCCTCTTTTCACCTCCAACGTTCCCTCTCTATGGTCATCACCATCGTGATGACATCATTAGCCCATCAACTAGCATAACCAATCAACTAGCATAACCAATCATCAGCATAACCAATCATCAGCATAACCCATCAACTAGCATAACCAATCAACTAGCATAACCAATCATCAGCATAACCAATCATCAGCATAACCCATCAACTAGCATAACCAATCAACTAGCATAACCAATCAACTAGCATAACCAATCATCAGCATAACCAATCAACTAGCATAACCAATCATTAGCATAACCAATCATCAGCATAACCAATCAACTAGCATAACCAATCAACTAGCATAACCAATCATCAGCATAACCCATCAACTAGCATAACCAATCATCAGCATAACCAATCATCAGCATAACCAATCATCAGCATAACCAATCATCAGCATAATCCATCAGTTAGCGTACATGTGCTTCCTGTTTGTCTTCCCTCACAGCACCCGAGGTCCCTGGGGCAGGAACCTGTTGGTCTTGGTCCGTCTGCATCCGCATTGTGGTGCAAGGCATGTATTCGAGCCAAGTGTTTCCTCAGAGGAGAGATGAGCCTGGATTTCTCCCGTGGGGCTGACGTTGGCTCTTGCACAAACCCTGTTGGTGTGAAGCCTCTCACTGAAGGCCTCAGAGCCCTTCTCTGAAAGAAAAGTCAGCCCAGCGGGACCCTCACCCTGCCCTGGGGAGCCAGTCAGGGGTCCTCTCCCTCCTAACAACAGAATAACCTCAACTCACGGACAGGAAGGAGCCAGCCTACCCTCAGCAGGCCTCAGATCACGCTCTCCTGTCTGGTTGCTGACAGCATCTTGTAAGCTTCCTTCTAATATAATGAGCAGAGATTCTGGCTCCGTCTCAAAGGCCTTCACGCTGTAGCACAGAGGACCCCGCTTCGGGAAACAGCCGCCTGGCGCTGCACACGCTGTGGACCTCCAGGCTCTGCATCTCCTGGCAGGTCAGGGCCTTCCCAACCCATCAGCCTTGGCACCTCCTGGAGGGTCCAGACCAACCCAGAGAGAAGAGTTGGGCCAGGCCTGTGACCCCACCTTCAGGTAAAAGGGCCTGGTAAGATCCCAACTGCCTTGTGAACCCACATTCTTAAACCGGAGACCCCCATTTCTCCAGAAACGCTACCTGATGGAGCAACAACAGAAGGCTCCTAACAGCGCAGACAACTCCAGCCCACCCACCAGCAGGTGGCGCTGGTGATCACCTGTAGAGTGTAGAGCATTGCCTTGGAATTGTCTAGGCCAGGAGACTAAGGAATGGCCTCTAGGGATCTCAGCTACTTGGTAAGAGAGACGCTATCATGTCCTGGATAGTCAAGGGCCAGGTTGATGAAGACACCCCCACACAGCCTGCAAGAGTCAGACCAAGACCCCAGGATGTCTTCACATTTTTTATGCAAAAACGTTTTAGGCAATTATAAGGCAAATAGTCGTTTCCAAAGAGTGAAACTGACAATGAGAATCGAATGGGAAAAGGGGTGACTTCTCCCACATTTTGGTAGCATGTTCTCAGGTTCCTGATTCCTTGCCTTATTACGACACACCTTCCCACAACCAGAGAACGTAGGACTGGGCCACGGGAGAGGATGCAGGTCACATTTGCACCTGGTCTTTCAGGCCGAGTTGGCTGTTTATAATACCCAGGTACCCCAAGTTGCTCCACTGAATGGACATACTTGCTAGTAGTTAGATGCTTGTTATAAATTACCTGGTTTTTTGCGAAGAACAGCAACCCTCTGTCCACAGTGGTCTGAACCGTCTGGCCAAAGGTGGGGATGGGAGCGTGTGGCTGAGTTGGAACTCGAGCATAGCCTGTGCCTTCAAAGTAATTCTTGTCCGACTCCTCCTTCCTCCTGTCAACACCAGCACAAGTGAGAACAGGGCAGCGAAGGGTGATCCACAAGCGTGTTTATCAGTAGGAGGTGCTGCTGTCTGGGGAATGGAGCCAACACATGCAATCTAGTCGTCAAGCTTCTTTAAAGAAGAGGAAACACCTTTAAATGCTGAGACAGCCAGAATTTCTCAGGAGGTACTCTTACATCTTATGATAATTAAACACCAGCTCAGTAAAGATCATATTCAGGAGTCCCTTTGGAAATATCTACTTAGGAAGAGCTTGAAACGTCCAAACATTATTAACGTGAAGTATAGTAATTTTATTCCAAGTGATAAAAACTCAGTCTGTCTGGATTAGAATATCCCAAACCCTTTAACCAGCGGGAAGGAAGGTCAGGCGCTCCCGGCAGAATGCCCATTAGGTCCAGGTGTGGGTGTGCTTTGTGGGCCACTTTTTTTTTTCAATTTACAGTAAATATATACTTTTGTGCCTAAATCAGGTACCATCCTACATGGAACGTTTTGTGGTAGGAGGCACCAAAAATTTAAGAGAAATTTATTTGTTTTTAAATCGAGAAAACTCGATCAACCTAACATATTACACAGACGGAGAAAAAAGCCACCGGTCTTAGATTTTAGGGACGGCCTAGCCTGGTGCACGCCAGCATCCTCGAAGAACTGCTGGCCCAAAGCAGCCTGTGACATCAACAGCAAGTTATCCGTGTACAATACCTGCAAGTCGTAAAGATCACAGTGACCGAGACACAGCTCCGAGCCCCAGTTACCTTCGACAAGGCTCCACTTCGGTGGTATTGAGGTTGAAAGTTTCTTTGAAGTTGTACAAGCTCAGGACGTTCTCATTGAGGTCATCCAACTCAATACAGCCTTTGTACGGAGGGAACCTGAGTCTTCGGGGGAGCTGAAAAGAATGAAACAAAAATCTGCTCACTGAGCAAAGGACAATGATCAGGTTGACCAAGAAATAGTATGAATCTGGCACTTTTCACCAACAACAGAGCAACAGGAGCGAAGAATGGGGACCCTGGAGCCAAATGCCCTGGCTTTACTGTTTAGATGACTTTGGGCAAGTTATCCAACCTCTTTGTCTCAGTTCCCTTACCTAAGAAGTGGGAATGATAACAATGCTTTTTAAATGAATATACTTAGCATATATCACTGTGCAAGGAAGTACTCCAGTGCTAGCTATTACCCCTGGGTGAGCTCCGAGAACAAAGTTAAGCCCATCTCCATATAATTGGTAAGTAGAGACACCAGATAACAATGCCCATGCTCCCCTCAGGGAAGTAGCACCTGGACTTACTGTGAAGTCAGGTGGGTAGCCTCCCACGTAAAACACCACGTTTTCAGGGTCCAGGTTGAGGAGTGTGTTGCTGTTCCCACCTTCTATGTCATAGAACTGAGCTGTTTCTGGTTTATTGGATGTGGCTTTTCTGGTGTAATTAAGCCTTGCAAACTGGTAAATTCTGTTTAGAAATAAAGTAGATAGCAAGTTTATATAAAAATATATGCACACATGAGAAAAAAATCAAAGCCAAGATTCTAAAAATGGGGTTCAGCAACACGTGCAATGGAAGTTTGGGGGCGTAAGTCAGCTTAACAGGAGCCACGGTCTGTCGGCCGAGTACCTCTGGAACTTGACCCGGTCCATAACCGCCTCCTGAGTTTCACTCCTGGTCAAGGTCTGGTCCACCTGCAGCTCGGCCTCGCGGTCCCCCAGGTTGTAGACACATCTGAGCTGGCCGTCCACCACGGCCATGCCGATGTAGTCCCCGGAGGCCTGGGGCAGAAAGTCCACCTCAGAGCCCTGGACACACGCATGCTCTCAGCTCCCATCCCAAGCGAGTGCATCTCCAGTCACTCGTGGGTTCACACAGTGAGCCTTGGGGGCAGAACAAACGAGGCGTATCCTCATGGGAATAACACGACAGCACGGCTCACACTGCTAATGTGCGAGCTGCCTTGGCCCGTGGTGTCGTGCACTCATGTCCTACACGTGAGGGTTCCATGAAGCCCTCACATTGCTGCCCTGGGCACACGGGAGAGGGGCTGACCTTTGGCCCAGGTGTGCATGTGCTCACGGTGCACACGTGGAAGGCCCCTAGCTCTGCGGCAGGTAAAATCCAGGGCTGACGGAGGCCCCGTGCACCGTCGAGGTGGCGGAGCCTACTGGCATGCTGGCGGGATTTCCTCCTGCTGTGCCGATGGCACGGCCCAGCGGGGTCACGCGCCCCCGAGCCCATATTCCTTAAGAACAGGGGAAACGCCAGCGCGGCACTCACGTCTCTGTTGCCGAGGTACATCACAAACATGTTCTCCGTCCCGCCGTTCTCCCCGGGCTCGGGTCTTTGGAGAAACAAGGAGAGAGACGTGTACCCCTTCAGGTCGTCCAGGTCGCTCGGCAGCCGGACCTCCACGCCCGACTTCCCGTTGAACCTCATGGGGATGGCGACCTGCGAGGGCGAGACGGCGGCGTTAGCGCTGTTCCAGGGGAACATGGGTGTGCAGGGCGGCAGCTCCTGGCTCCCCAGCTACTCCTTCTAGCATGAACCACCGCTCCCAAGCCGGCTGATAAGGAACGAGGGGTGTGAGGCCTCCTAGCCCCGCAGTAAAAAGCACGAATGATCCAGAGACATGGAAGCATGGAACAGACTGTTAAATGTCAGAGGGAAGGAGGGTAGGAGGGCGGGAGGGTAGAGATCAACCAAAGACCTTGTATGCACGTATGCATAACCATGGACACAGACAACAGGGTGGTGAAGGCCTGGGCAGGAGGGCAGGGGGGCCAGAAGGGTCGATGGGGGGCGGGGTTGAACGGGAGAAAGGCTGAGGGATCCGTGCTCCTATGACGGAAAATTGCTGTCACCCCACGTCCAGAACCTGCCGGCGCTGCAGGAACTGTCCGTCCCTCCTGAACAAAGGGGACTACAGCGTCCGTCACAGGAGGACGCAGGGCCTGGGCAGCATCGCACCAGCACATTCCGACCACAGAACCTGCCCTGAGCCTGCGTTCACCCAGCCCTCTGTCTGCAGACACTCGGGGGCAGGAGGCAGTCGGTCCCCGACACACCCGACCATCGGGGATGACAGGAGGCAGCAATCAAGCAACCGAAGAGTCAGGGCAAGGAAGCAGCGGGCTCTCGGGGAAATAAACGCTGTCCTTCGGTGAACGGGCGCCTTTTCCGAGGAGGAGCTCTGGTGCCGGCGCGCGGGGTGCACCCACCTTGTTCGCTGCGTCCCTGGCCTGCTGGATTAGCTCCCGGATGTGGTCCACGTTGTCAGAGATGTTGCCCAGCGGCAACAGCTGCTGGTTGATGCTTTCAATCTTGCTCAGAAGATCAGGCAGCTTGTTGGTTAGTTTCTTTACTGTTGGTGAGGTGAGGAAACACATTGACGGTGAGCGTCGAGAAGGTTAAACACAGATGCTCCCGGTGACAGCATTTGTCAAGGGGAGTGTTTGGGTCCCGAATGCCGAACCGGAGGACTCAGAGACCTTTCCTAAGCACACCAGGGATTTTATTCTGCAGCCACATGCCAATCATCTTTCTCGACCACTTTAGGGAAAATACCTCTTGGTTTTCGAACCCTTAAGCTCAATCATGATTCAGGGACCCCATCATAGTCATTACATCTATAAAAGGGGAGTCCACAGCAGTGTGAATGGGTTCTGCCCAGTCCTTCTAAGGAACAGAGCACCCATATCTTTGAATGAGTTATTGGAAACTGTTCTCATATTTTAGTTTCTAAGATCACACTTTATCAGGGAAGAACCTAAAGTGACCAGAGCACAGAACGAGGGAGACCATGGATCGCCTCCCTGGCCCCGAACGCCGGGCACCTGAGCTGTCCGCGTCGGTGAGCGCCTGGCTGAAGTCTTCGCCGCGGGTGCTCCCGTAGGCGTCCTTAATCCTCCCCACATCCTCCTGGATGGGGTGCAGCCCTCCCAGGACCGTGTCTGTGATGTCGTTGGCACTTCTGACCATGCTCCTGGCGCTGCTGATCATGCCGTCGATGTCGTCTGATGCACAGAGACAGGGAGGGTGAGTGTCTGAGCCGCCCAGCAGGAGCAGCTGGGCGCTGGGCGGGGGCTCAGGGCACACAGACCTCTCGCCATCCCACGAAGGTCATCGCGGAAGGTGGTGACATTGGTGTGCATCGTCCCTTTCTGAACGGTCATCATTCTCAAAGTTTGCTGGAGGTTGTTCAGAGCCGGACTGATTTCTAAAAGGAAAGGGAGCGCGAAGGCGGTCACTCTGTGGGTTTTGATCCCGCGTGGTGCCAGTGGCCCGGAAGTAGCTGGTGCCTGCACGGCGTCGAGCAGACCTGCATGTAAGGGCCCCCGAGACGCCACCGCTGTGCACTAGTACATGTTTATCGAGTGACTGAGTGACTGTGAGGGGCGAACAGCTGAACGCATAATGCAGACAGGACGCCTCTGTAGTCTCAGAGAGCGGGGAAGGCGAGTTGTACCCCAGCCGTGTGCAAGCAAACCACACACATAGGCACTGCCTGTGCCTGTTCATTTCCAAACTGAAAATGAACCACATTTAGAAAAGCCCGTGAGGGGAACAGGCTCACAGACACCCCTCGGTGGTAGAAAACAAAAAGAAAAAAGGAACAACGTGCTTAGCAGCCTAAGCCTGTTTAAACCCTCACTTCTTAGCCCACATTTTATAGGGAGCAGATGACATGCAAAAAAAATGTAATTCTTAAAATCTGCTAGGCAAATGATTACATGTCAACACAGGAGTTTGGTGATATTGAGGCGGATTAAATGAAAGGAAATTTTCAAGGATAAAATCTGTAAGTAAGAAGCCCTCATGTTTCACCGTGGCAGTGGCTTTTGGTACTTGTAATTGCTAAGATTTCAGGACTTAAGAAATGTTCTGGCAGCTCCTCAATGATCTGAAATGAATGATCTTCACCTTAAATAAGAAACCAGCGTGTGGGAGAGGGGAGGGGGCCCATGGGGGGAAGAGGGGACATCTGTAATACTTTCAACAGTGAAGATAAATTAAAAAGAAGAAACCAGCCCTGCACATGTGCCTACGCGGTGTGGGTTCCTGGTGCCATGGCCACAAGTAGGTTAAATTCAAAGCCCCAAAGGCCAGGCCTAGACAGGCTCGTCGCCCTCAAGGTTCACCCAGTCATGAGGCTCCAGTTCAGTCAGTTCACGTGGGAATACTGGGCAGGAACACCACGTCTACAGACAGACCACGGGTTACCCACCGCCCCGGCGCTGGGGTTCAGGAGGGCCTTTCTCTCCCAGGTGCCTCTCCCACCCCCAGAGGTATCATCCAGCCCCCGATTGTACCCCGACCCCCTCGCCCCAATACCTCGCTGCAGCTTGCTCTGTGTCGTCTGGGCTTCGGTTAACAGCGCGTCGCTGTCGGAGCTCAGGGTCCTGGCTTTGGACGGAAGGTCTTCATTCCTCACGGTCTGAAAGCCAAGTGAGTCGGCCTGAGCAGGCGGCACAGCTTGGGAAAGCGGAGTCAGAGCCTTACCCTGCCCGAAGCCCCACCTTTCGTCTCTAAAGAATGAGTTTGATGGTGAAGAAGAGGTTGAAAAAGGCTGTTCCTTAAGAGAGAGATTCAGGGGTCTCGGCGGACACCTGTGGCGTGGGGAAGCGGACCATCTCGGTGACATGCTAATAACATACGTGCTAATGACATGCTAGGACACCTGCCTCGTGTGCTCACTGTCACTGTCCAGTTCCCTCCGCAGTAACTGAGGACAGAGCTGAGCTGCTTTTAGGGTTCAGTTTTTGGGAGATGAAAGCCTTCAACCTTCTAACAAGGCCTGTCCCTCCTTCTCTGATATTTAATAGCTTGTTCTAATAGCAAGTTCTAATTTAAAGTAATAGTTATATGTGGATCTATATCTATATATGTACCTAGCTATATCCCTCTATATATAGATCTCTACCTCTACCTCTCTCTATCATCTCTACCTCTCTCATCTCTATCTTTCTCTTTCTCTATCTCTATCTCCTCGCCCCCCCCCCCTCTCTCTCCCCCCTTCTACCCCTTGGTGCACAGAGAAGGAAAATAGAAAGCCGTCATCTCAGAGGAGGGGGCACCTAGAGAAGGTGCCCGTGCAGGCAGGTGCCCACCTGGAGGGCAGACTCAGAGGCGCTGGCCGCCTTGTCAGCCGCGTCCTCGGCCGCCTTGATGGCGTTGAGGATGTTCTCATAGGCGGTGGCTGCCTCCACGGCGCAGCGCACCAGCTCGTCGGCGCTGGCGTTCCGCTGGGTCCTGCAGGGAGTGTGGTGCTCAGCAGTGGCCCCTGCCCGCGCTGACCCCCATGCACCTGCTAAGGGGACACCTGGGATCTGGGTCCTGCAGCTCTACACCCCCTCCCCGGCCTGGGAACCAGCCTCTGCTGTAGGAGGGATTGGACCTGGGCCTGAGCCACCCTCCACCCTGTCCTGGAGGCCCAGCGGGTCCAGGGGGGTTTCACCCCAGGCCCAGCGGGTCCTCACACGAGGGGGGTGGGGGGCCCACACTCACTCCTCCAGCCGCTTGGCCAGCTCCTGCAGGGCCTGTGCGTGCGCCTCCGCCCGCGCCACCAGCGCCGCGTTGCCGGCCGATGCGGAGAGTGCGCTCGCCTTGTCCCTTAGCTCCCGCCGCACTTCGCTCACCGAGGCCGCGAGGTTGTTATAGTCCTGTTTCCCGTGGACAGACAGGCCGTTTAGCCAGGTTGTTATAGTCCTGTTTCCCGTGGACAGACAGGCCGTTTAGCCAGGTTGTTATAGTCCTGTTTCCCGTGGACAGACAGGCCGTTTAGCACGCAACATGCGTGCATTCCTGAGCTCTGCCCGACACGGCTCGTTCCCAGGCGGCCACAGGAGAAATGCGCTTTCCAAGCCCCTTCCCTCGCCGGGTAACCGTAGGTCACTTAGTGGCGCCGGAGCATGCGCCCATTTGAACGTTTTCCTTGCGCGGGGAGGGGGGAGGGGGGGTGGCCCCGCTGGTTTTTGTAACCGCGCTGTTACCACTGGTGTAAAGTCCTACTAAACCAAACACACTTTTTGTCTGATTTGCAAATAGCGATCATAAAACACATCTCCAAAATGCCCACTGGGCTACGGAAGGCTGTCCATCTGGTGCCAGTCCTACGTGCTTTCTGCTAACGGGGACGCCTGCATCTTCAAGGGCCGTTCCAATGCTTTAAACTATGAGAGCAGCGTTTGCTCCCTGCAGACAACACGAATAGACGAGGAAGACACGCTGGTCACCCCTCCCCCGCCAGGGGGCACCCTCCTGGCGTTGTGGCATATTTCCTCCCCAAGGATGGCCACCGCCCAGCGCTTCCCTGCCCTGTGACGTCGGTGGTTTTTGATTTTTCTAGAGAAGAGCGTGGCCTCACCTCCTGGCTCTTCTCCATCAGCTGCAGCAGGACGTTGGTCTGCAGTAACGAAGAGTCGGCCGCCGCCAGCGACTTGGTGAACTCGCTCTGCAGGGCATTCATCTCTCTCACTTGTCTCTGGGAGAAGGAAGAGGGTATTGGTGGGAGCGCAGACTCTATGGACAGCAGGCGCAGGAGCAACTTCAGTCAGAACGTGTTCTGGGACTAAGACCGTCTCGTCCCGGCAAAGACAGAGGGAGGGACACTGTTCTCCCTGCGGTGGGGCGCCGTCCCGGTTCCCTCGGGCCAGGGAAACAGCAGTTACCATTCTGGCCCGGTCTCTACACGGGGCCTCTCGGGCACCGAGGAGGACAGAGAACCAAGCTCTGAGATGTGGAGGAGAACGAGGGATTTTAAAAAGCTACAGGTATGTGTTCCTCACTCCTATGTATGCACAATAGCGGGCACAGCGAATTTGAATATTATATATAATTCACCATTCTTTGTAGGACTTGTTTTCTTTTTTTAAAATATGTTTTTATTGATTTCAGAGAGGAAGGAAGGGGGAGAGAGAGAAACATCAATGATGAGAATCATTGATGGGCTGCCTCCTGCACACCCCCTACTGGGGATGGAGCCCACAACCCGGGCCTGTGCCCTGACCAGGAATCAAACCGTGACCTCCTGGTTCATAGGTTGACCCTCAACTACTGAGCCACACCTGACGGGCACCAAGTTCTTTTTGGAATCAGTCCTATGCTATTCCACTCAGGTCTCCTGTCTTTTCCTAACCTCTCACGCTTCTGTTGCTGGTTTCGCACAAACGCTCACCATCAACGCGCACGACAGCATCGCGGCTCACAGTCCTGCCCAATCAGATTCAGATGAGGCCTGTGTTTCACTTATTTCCTAAAAAGCAGGTCATGGTTTAACACGCCCTTGCTGGTGATTGTGACAATGATGTTTGCCTATCTGACAGAAAGTTACTTAAAGCATGTTATATATGTCCGACCGGTGTGGCTCAGGGTTTGAGCAATCACCCTCGGAACTAGGAGGTCACGGTTCGATTCCCGGTCAGGGCACATGCCCAGGTTGCAGGCTCAATCCCCAGTATTGGGTGTGTAGGAGGCAGCCAATCAATGATTCTCTCTCATCATTGATGTTTCTCTCTCTCTCTCTCGTTCTCCTGTCCTCTCTGAAATCAATAAAAACATATTTAAAAACCATATTACACACTTTGAATGAAAACCAATGCGAGTTTAGTTTCTCATCTGCTCGGTAACATTATTCCTTCAGGACTCTGGCAGCCAGGTGGGGTGTGTGGGGGGGTGTGCTCTCCTTTCTCTGTGGTTTAAGTTCAGAATCTTTTCTGGCAACTGAGGAGCTTTGCATTTGATGCCTTCATGCCTCGTTCCTGTTTGATTAGAGGCTCCCACACAGAGAGGTGCACACAGACTGGATGCACAGATGGTCCCCGGCTACGCCATTGAGTCCACAGCAGAGCCGTCACCCTCCTCCTGTCCCGAGTGACCGTGGCAGATGCCGCTGGGACTCACCTGGATGGACTCCAAAGCCCGCTCGCTGTCCTGGTTGAGGCCCGTGGCCTTCCTGGCCTGGGCGGCCGCCTCCTGCAGTGCAGCCCGGAGGCCCGCGAGTCTGGCCTCGTAGTCGTTTAAGGAGGCCCGGATGCTCTGAGCAAGCCCACTGTGCTCCCCCGGGCGGGCATCCAGCCAGCTCCGGACCCGGTGCAGCACTGAAACACACACCATGTTTCCCACTGAGGACACGCGCACGCGCGCCGCTACGTTACAGAGGCTGCAGCGGAGAGCTGAGCTGCTAACCGTGTCACGGCCCTCCTCGAATGTGTGAGGAGACGGGAAGGGCACTGACATGCAGGCAGCACCTCTCCGGCGGCGTCCCCGTGGCCTCACTAACGTCTGTGATCATCACGTGAAAACAGGAATGACTCATCCTCACGTTTCCCGTGAGGACACGGAGATTCTGGGAAATGAGGGGATGACCCAGGAGTGCACAGCCGGCCCCGTGGGGACCAGACGAGGTCTGCAGGCCTCAGCACGTGCCCCGCTCCTCCCTCCGCGCCGGCTCCCGGCAGGTAAAGGCCAGGCTAACTTTACATGTAAACAGCACAGATGCTGAAAGAAAGCTGCCACTGCTGGTGGCACTGATCAATGAGCCAGGGATGACTTTATTTTCCTAGAGAACGATGAACGGTACCTGACAAAATACGCGCCACACTAATATTTCTCCGTTTTCAGCTAGCGAGGCATTTCCCCTAATTAAATGAAAACTTCAGGTATAATCTGTTCATGCCTACTATGTCCATTTCCTGTTTTTGCAATAATAAAGCTAATATCTGTTAGTAATTCAAACGTGATGTGGCGGGCGACCTTTCAAAAATGATATAGCGAGAACGTTGGGAGAAGCTGGAGGAGAGGAGAATGAACATGCGGTAAACATGAAACAAGGGGTGTTCGTATCTATGATCTTAGGAGGAGACCCCCTTTGTGCCTGATGGTAAGACGTTACCTTCTACATCCTCTCAGGGGTGTGGATGGGCTGCCCTTCACCCCAGGCGGCTCTAACGTGACAGACACGGAAACTGGATCCCCCACCCCTCCCTGCCTGGGACTGGGGACTCGATCTTGCACTTGGCACCCTGGATTTCAAACTGATGGGAATGGGCGGGTGTGAGAGTCGGGGAACGCCCTTACGGAGCTGCGCCTCTCTCTTCTCAGCCTCTGCGTCTCTCAGGTTCCTTCCAAAGTCGCGGCCCCGCAGCTCCTTCAGCATGCGCTGAGCTTCGGCCAGCTTCCTGGAGAACTCGCCGGGGGGCAGGGTGTGTCCTCCCGGGTCTGCCCCCGAGACCTGCCTCAGCAGGACTGGAAAACAGCAAGGAGTGTTAGACTGGGAGTTCTGGACTCCGGCAGATGACTTACAACAGGTAGGTATTTTTAGGGTTCATATTAGTTTTTCAAATATTTATAAATTGATTTTTAGAGAGAAGGAAAGAGAGAGGGATAGAGAGAAACATCAGTGAGAGAGAAACATTGTCCATTAGCTGCCTCCTGCACGCCCCCCACTGAGGATCAAGCCCACAACTCGGGCATGTGCCCAGACTGGGTATTGAACCGTGACCTCCTGATTCATAGGTCGACGCTCAGCCACTGAGCCACACTGGCCCGGCAATATTAGTTTTTTTATTTTCACTATAGGATCTTCCTCATAATGTTGAACTCTTAAAGGAAAATCTTCCAGAGTGCAAGCACAGGCTATGTAATAGAAAACAGTTAACTAGATTATCAGGCTGAGTCACTTCTTACTGTGCACGTTTCGGATGACATTTTTAATCTTCGTGTCCAGCTCTTTCGCACTTTGGGCTGTCCGATCAAGGTTGTTATATAACGTTTGTGCTTTTCTGGAGTTTGTTTGAACCTACATGAAAAAATAAATGGATGAGCAACAAATTACGTTAATTGGGGGGGGGGGGGTGAATTAACAATATTTTGAAAGTACATACAAAAAGGTAATGTTATTGACCTAATACATTACCTTTTCTTGCAAAGTGTCAAATTCACGACTCAGATGACTGAATTCCTTTTCCAAGCCATCCACCTTGGAGCCTTGGTTTGAAATGGCAGAGCGGTAGTTGAGCAGCTGGTTCTGGAAGTCAAATACAGAGTGGATCTTACTTTGGAGCAGAAATTTGGGTTAAGTTCTATCAACTTGGTAAAGCTGGTGATCACACAAAAAGACTCATTTAGCAAGACCAACACTGGTTCTGTGGGAAAAAACGTGGTTCTTTGAAATAGGCTGCATGAAGAATCTACTGTCTTTCTTTTTTAAATTTTTGAAATATTTTTTTTATTGATTTCAGAGAGGAAGGGGGTGGGGGGAGAGAGAAAGAGAGAGAGAGAGAGAGAGAGAGAGAGAGAGAGAAACATCAATGATGAGAGAGAATCACTGATCAGCTGCCTCCTACATGTCCCCCACTGGGGATCAAGCCCACAACCCGGGCATGTGCCCTGACCGGGAATCAAACCCTGACCTCCTGGTTCATAGGTCGACCCTCAACCACTGAGCCACGCCAGCCGGACAAGAACCTACTTTCTGATATAAATTGTGACACGGCTCTACAATAAAAATGGCAACGTTTAAAAAACGAAAGGACAAGAGATACTTAACTTGAATGAATGACCTAACCTTATAGAAATGAGAGTGGTCCCACTTACCTGATGTATTAATTTCCAGGTTCTATAATAAATTCAGCTGCTTTTAACCTACAGTGAACCTTGTATTATAAAAGCAGGGCCCATGGCTACTTCATTGAAGGGACGCTTAGATGCAAAGACGGGGGAGCCACAGGGGAAGCCAGGCTGAGAGACGGACGCCTCGTCTCACAAATGAGGAAGAGGAAGCCAGGGCAGGTGGCGGCCGGTCCCTGCCAGGGCTGCACAGCCCACAAGGCTCCACGGGAAACGTCATCAAACGTTTAAGGAGAATTAACCACAACGTACACAAATCTGTTTCTGAGTCTTCTCAGTGCAAGAAGCCTGTGTGAGAAACACAGCTCGGAACAGGAAGTCAGGAATGTCCCTCAGAAGTGCTGCTTCGTGTGTTTACTAACATGTTCCATCAGGAAAATGTCTCCTCTCAGTGAAATAAGTCAGAAGGAAAAAGGCAAATACTGTATGGCTCCACTGACATGTGGACTCTAAAACACAAAACAAATGAACAAATAAAACAAAACAGAAAGGGCTCATGGGCACAGAGAACAAACCGATGATTGCCAGAGGCGGGGGGGGGGGGATGGGGGGGGCAGAAAAGGTGAAGGGGAGTAAAGATTAAACACTTCCATTTATATTGCCCCGCAGGCGGGGCTCAGTGGTTGAGGGTGACCTATGAACCAGGAGGTCACAGTTCATTTCCCGGTCAGGGCACATGCCCGGGTTGCAGGCTTGATCCCCAGTGTGGGGCGTGCAGGAGGCAGCCAATCCATGATTCTCTCTCCTCATTGATGTTTCTCTTTATCTCTCTCCCTTCATCTCTGAAATCAATAAAATATATTTTTAAAAACACACAACAACTTCCAGTTATAGAATAAATACGTCCTGGGAAGTAACAGACGGCACGGAGGAAACAGTCAGTAATGCTGTCACCGCTCTGTGGGGACAGAGGTAACAGACTCACCGTGGCCATCACTTCACAACGTCTATGAATATGGAGTCGCTAGTCACCCACCTGACGCTACTGCAACACCTCAGGGCAATTACGCCTCAATGAGAAAGAGCCCGACCTCCGACCTCCGACCTCCGACCTCCGTCGCGAACAGAGGCAGGAGGGAAGCCGAGCCTCCTTTCCTGCGTGAGGACCGTCACTCACGAGCATCTGCCCACCGGATCTCACGGGCCAGCGTGGCCGGGCCCAGGCTGCTCACCCGCAGGGCCTCGGTCTGGGTCTCCAGGAGCTCCATCTGCTGCCGCGTGCCGGCACTGGCGCTCAGCCCCTGCAGCTGCGACTTGACGAGGCGGAGCTCGTCCTCCAGGGTGGCCAGGTCGTTCAGGAGGGTCACCACACAGCTGTCACAGTCTGTGGGGCCACAACCAAAGGCACGTGTTCTGAGGCTGGGCCACAGGCCCGCTAACAGGGCCCGAATCAACTGGCAAACACCACAGCCCTGGACCTCTGGGGGGACGCAGACTCTGAAAGGGGAGGCCTCTAGGAGGCTGCATCTCAGAAAGAAGTGGGGTGCGGGGGTGAAGCTGGTAAAGGCACAAACGCCCAGTTATGAGATACGGAGTCCTGGGACCTAAGACTAGAGTTAATGATACTCTATCGCATATTTGAAAGTTGCTAGAAGAGTACAGGTTTTCATCACAAGAAACAAATTTCTATGTAAGATGATGGATGTTAACTAAACTTCTTGTGATAATTTTACTGTGTGTGTTTGTGTGTGTGTGTTGTACACCTTAAACTAATACAATGTTGTGTTAATTATATCTCAATAAAACGGGAAAGAAAGAAAAATGGCGAGTCTGTGTAAACTATTGCTTATTTTATATGAGGAAACGACATTTCGTTACTTATTGCTGTTTTCCAGCTGAGATAAGAGATTTAGAAGAGTTTCCCCAACAACCCTAAGGAGGTCGACCCAGTTATTATGTCCATTTTGCAAATGATGAAAGGGAGTCTTGAAGTCAGGTCACCTGCCCAAGGTCACACAGCTGCCGACAGAGGCTGGACTTGACCTTAAATAGCCCTCCTGCCACCCCCTCCCTTATGCTTCCCCAGACTGGACACTGCGTCCCGACGGGGGCTCACGTATCCTGCGAAAGAACACACGGCTGGGAGGGCGCTTTCTTCACTCACCATCACATTCCTCGCCAGCGCCGCCGTCGCTGGGCTCTTGGCTGAGGCAGTCTGAGGGGATGACCAAAGGAGACGTGTCACTGGCGCGCTCCTCACCTGCTTTCTGACGCGGCTTTCCGGAGGGAGAGCTAGTTTGCAAGGTTCCAGTCTCCCCCCACCCGCTGCCGCCGGCTCTGCCCGCTCCCTCCCTCACCCGCCGCCTCGTGGGCAGCTTTCTCGTCTCCCGCCACCTTGCTGTAGGAACTGCTCTTTGGCCCCTGGTTTTATACTCAGTTTCTTCTCTATAAACATCATCTCTTCTTACAAATTAAACTCATCGTTAATGTGGCGCCCTCTTCATTTGACAGCCTCCTATACATACACCTGCAGACATTCCTCCCAACCCCGTTCCAGGGTGTTCCGTGAACACAAGGACGCGGCCCTGAGGCATGGAAATGGCACTCATTCTAGATGGACAATGATCCATTGACTCTGCATCCCCCGGGGAATAGTCCCGGGACCAGGTCAAATGCACGCATGGAGGTGTGGTCTGTAACTATCGGGTGAGAGACTGGATCTTGGGGTTTGCAAATGATGAAACAGAGGCTTGGAGAAGTCAGGTCACTTGCCCAAGGTCACACAGCTCTTGGTTGGCAGAGGCTGGATTTGACCTTAAATAGCCTTCCTCCCACCTCCTCCCTGTCACCCTATCTCAGGGGCCTTTCCTGGGAAATCAGACAAGGACGAGGGCGGCCTTCCCTCTTCTTCCACGTCCTTCCTAGGAACCAGGCTCGTTCCCAGTGGCCACTTTGTCCTCGTAAGTAACCCACCCGTAGACGCCCGCTCCGAGAACAGGATGGCCCTAGAGAAAGCACCTGACTGCTCCACACACACGGAACGCGATGCGACCACAACTCGAGAAACGGGGGTCTTAGCAAAGCCATCAGAACCGAGGTTGTTTGGCTGTACTCGTGGACATGGACAAGGGTGGTGATTGCGGGGGCACGGGGGTGGTGGTGGAGGTGGAGGAGGGCATAGAGAGGGAGAATGAAATAAAAATGTAAAAAATGAGATGGAAACAATTTACTTTTTTCGATCCCTGGTCAGGGTATATACAAGAAGCAACCAATGAATGTATAAATAAGTGGGTAAACAAATGGGTATTTCTCTCTCTTCCTCTCTCTCTGAAATCAATACATTTTTAAAAAGCTGCATTTAAAAACAATTTACTCACAGCAACCTACTGGAAGTAAGTTACCCCCCAAAGCGGAAAGAAGATGCCGCCTTAGCATCCCACCGGGTGTCGAAATAAAGGGGCAGGGTGTTAGCGGGGCCCTAGCTTCCTGGAAATGCTGACTTGGGTTTCTCCCCGGCTCCTTTCACCGGCCGGATACAGGCAGTAGCAGAGGCCTGAGTGGATCTTACCTCCGGTCCGGGGGTCACAGCTTCCCAAATGGCCGTTGTTATCACAACTGCAAGGCTGGCAGCCACCTCCCAACTTCTGGGGATTCCCGAAGTATCCTGGCGCACACCTGTGCAAAGTGTGGAAACGGGGAGAAACACGCAGAGCTCAGCACTGCTCTCTCCACTTCCCGTTCCAGCCCCGCCTGGCTGTGGCCTCATCAGAGGACGGCTGAGAGGGTTTTCAGGAATGCTTGTCTCGGCACAGAGGAGCGATGGCTTGAATGAGAATGTGAGAATGGGGTGCAGGCGGAGACGGCTGCCTTCCTCCTGGACCCCCAGGAGAGAGAGCCCTCAGGGACCCCTATCGCCGGACAGCAGGTGAACAACATGCTCAAGGAGCCAGACACGCTATTATCATGGATACTTCCTGATACAGGAAGGTATTACCACTGAGTCCTCGCTGACACGGGAAGGTATTACCACTGAGTCCTCGCTGACACGGGAAGGTATTACCACTGAGTCCTCGCTGACACGGGAAGGTATTACCACTGAGTCCTCGCTGACACGGGAAGGTATTACCACTGAGTTCTCACTGACACGGGAAGGTATTACCACTGAGTCCTCGCTGACACGGGAAGGTATTACCAGTGAGTCCTCGCTGACACGGGAAGGTATTACCACTGAGTCCTCGCTGACACGGGAAGGTATTACCACTGAGTCCTCGCTGACACGGGAAGGTATTACCACTGAGTCCTCGCTGACACGGGAAGGTATTACCACTGAGTCCTCGCTGACACGGGAAGGTATTACCAGTGAGTACTCGCTGACACGGGAAGGTATTACCACTGAGTCCTCGCTGACACGGGAAGGTATTACCACTGAGTCCTCGCTGACACGGGAAGGTATTACCAGTGAGTCCTCGCTGACACGGGAAGGTATTACCACTGAGTCCTCACTGACACGGGAAGGTATTACCACTGAGTCCTCGCTGACACGGGAAGGTATTACCATTGAGTTCTCACTGACACGGGAAGGTATTACCCACTGAGTCCTCGCTGACACGGGAAGGTACTGCTAACATACTATTAGGTGAGAAAACAAGTCAAAACCGAAGGAAAAGGGGATCTACGACTGCTTTCAAGAAAGCCTGTGTCTGCAGAAAGGCTGTGAGCACAGACAACGGCTCTTCTCCATGGTTTTCTGAGGGAGGATGGACATGAGGAGGACTGCCAGACGCCGCGTGTGGTCAGGGCCAGGGAGGGTGTGGTGGGCCTCCTCAGTCCCTGCTCACCCGCATCACATCACTTTTATAATAAATATGTATTGATTTTAAGGTAAAGTCATTTTAAAGTTAAAAGCACCGTGTCAGTATGATGCGGTTGTTACACGGTTACTTTTCCAAATACGTGTGTGCTCTCTTCCCAGCCAGCTTGTAAGTGCCTTCTGCTGCCCTCACAGTACTCGGCCGTGCCCTGTGTGTAGTAGCTAACCCTAAGGTACTGTGTGGGGATGTAGAGGTGTGTGTGTGTGTGTGTGTGCGTGTGTGTGTGTAGGAGTGTCTAGGGCTGTGGGGATGTAGAGGAGCATGTGCATGTGTGTGTGCATGTGTATGTAGGAGTGTCTAGGGCTGTGGGGATGTAGAGGAGCGTGTGCATGTGTGTGTGCATGTGTGTGTAGGAGTGTCTAGGGCTGTGGGGATGTAGAGGAGCGTGTGCATGTGTGTGTGCATGTGTGTGTAGGAGTGTCTAGGGCTGTGGGGATGTGTGTGCATGTTGGAGTATGTAGAGCTTGTGTGTGTGTACAGGCAAGTAGGGATGTGTGTGGGGTAGGGTGTGCACATGGAGGGGCAGAAGTGTAGGGATGAACTTAGATGGAGGTGGGGGGATGTAGGGATGTGTATGGGAGGAGGATGCTGGGATGTGGAGGGGAAGAGGTCTTTGGGAACATGGAGGGAAGGAGTGTGTAGGGGTGTGCAGGGGGAAGGAGGGTATAGGGGTGCATGTGAGGGAGCACACAGGCCTATGGCATACTGGACCTAATGCTCACGTTTCTGAACCCTGTACACACAGGAGAGGGAAGGAAGTTAATGATGTGCTAAGTGAGCGTCTTGTATTTTTCCCAAGACCTTTTTCCAACCTCAGGGAAACCACAGCCCCACCCAGCTCTGAGCTGGGACTGGGCAGAGCTCCGCCCACAGCCAGGTGCCTGCAGGGCCCCCCACCTGTAGGGGCCCCCCACCTGCAGGTCCCCCCCTCCTGCAGGCTGGGGGGGGCAGAGGCAGCACCCACCTTTCGCACTGTGCTCCCGCGTAGCCGGGTTTGCAGGAACACTGTACGCTGCTCCCCGTCACAACGCAGCCCGTGGCGAAGCTTGAAGGAGACAGAACAAAGGCCGGTGAGAACGGCATCGATGGGCTTGGAAATCATTATTTTTGACCACAAGGAGCCGCCTTGCGTGCAGCGACACGGGGACCAAGGGGCTGCTGCTTTGCTGAAGAACGTGTCTCCCACGGAGTCGTGCAGAGATAATGAGGGATTAGTTCAGCCGCCATCAGGCACATTTCGGTGAATAGGGACCAAAGGTGTTTGTTTTGCTGTTTTTGGCCTGAATTCCTTCTCCCAAGACGAGCAGAGCAGCTCACTGTAGCCGAGACGATTACAACAGCATTTTCCCAGAAATAACGAGGCAGGCATCAGACAAGTCTGGGCAGAAAGAACACAGATTCTGGTTCTTTAGGAAAACTTCTCCGTGTGCATTCTAGTTCTTCCACATCAGCACACGGCCTTCTGGGAGAAAGCGGTGAAGGGGCCGCCCGGGGCCCAGGGCACCGAGGCAGGAGGTGGGGCCCCTTGGAATTCTGATTTCCCTTCTTTTAGCTCTAAACTGGCGGACATTTGAGAAGCTAGGGCTGTGGGATGTAGAGGTGCGTGCGTGTGTGTGTGTGTGTGTGTGTGTGTGTGTGTGTGTGTGTAGTAAAATGTGTATCTATTTTCTTGATTTCTGAGAGGAAAGAAGAGGAGGTGAGAGAAACATCAGTGATGAGAGAGAATCACTGATCAGCTGCCTCCTGCACGCCCCCCACTGGGGATGGAGCCCCCAACCCTGGCCTTTGCCCTGACCGGGAATTGAACCATGACCTCCTGGTTCATAGGTCAACATTCAACCACTGAGCCACGCCGGCCGAGCTGAAAAGCTTAAAAAAAAAAAGTGAAAAGATCATGAAAAAACCCCTTGTGAAATGACTGTCTGTGCTTTGAACATTCCGCTGTGTAAATCTGAGGGAAATGACTCCATTTGCTGGTAAAAAAATAATCTATAATAATAAAAGAGTAATATGCTAATTAGACCGGATAGCCAAACGACCTTTGGACTTCCTTCCAGATGACCTTCCGGATGAAGCCTTGGCTATGAGGGCCGAGCCCCTTGCGCGAATTTTGTGCATCGGGCCTCTAGCAATAACAAAAAAATCTTCTTTGGGAACCTCTCTTGGCAGGGCAGTGAGAGAGCCACAGCTCCAAGGGGCAGTCAGAAATCCGCAGCGGCACCGATCCTGCTGGAAGGAGATTGGATAAGCCGGGCCGTCGGCAGCTGAGGACTGCGTGTGCCTCCCGCTGCAGGAGCGCAGCCTGATGAGCGATGCACTCTACATCGCGGAAGATGAAAGCTTCCTCCATCGCCCGGGAACCCGCTGCCTCCACCCCTCCAGCCTCTGCTCCAACACGTCTGGGCGGAGCCGGGGGGGGGGGGGGGGGGGGGAGGGGCGGGGGGAGGGGACGGATCTCCCTGCTGCTCAGTGGCAGGCCCGGGCAGGCTCACGGAGCACGCAGGCCACAGCCAGCCATGCGGGGAGCCTTCCCACAGGAAAGGCACCGGGGCCAGCGGCTTCTCTGGGGTGAAGACGGGCCGGCTCCCTGCTACTCGGCGGGTACCCTCAGCCCGGGGTCCACGCTGTCCCAGGGCCGGGTCCTGCTGCCCTTTCTCCGTACCTTCCTGACCTACTTTTAATTAAAAATATTTCTACTGATTTCAGAGAGGAAGGGAGCGAGAGAGAAGAGAGAAGATGAGAGAAATAAGACCCGAAGCAGGGAGGCATGGAAGGACTGACACACCTCCCTGTGGGGTGGGGGGACAAGAAGAGATAAACCCAACAACTCACACACTCACAGGCAGAGCCCACGGTACGGCAATGGGGTGGTGAGGACCTGGGGTGGGGGTAGGGGCTGGGAGGAAGTGGATAAAAAAGGGGGGGAAATGGGAGACATCTGTAATCCTATCAACAATAAACAATATATTTAAAAAATAAAGTTTTTGAAAGTTTTTTAAAATGATGAGAGAGAATCATTGGTTGGCTGCCTCCTGCACGGCCCACACTGGAGATCGAACCTGCAACCTGGGCAGGTGCCCTGACCAGGAATTGAACCATGACCTCCTGGTTCATAGGTCGACGCTCAAACCCTGAGCCCCAGAGGTGGGCTCTTCCTGATTTTATTGCTTCTCTTAGTAACTGTGCTAGTTTTCCATGGACCCACAGTGGACATGCACCATGAGCAAGAACGTGACCGGGCGCCCAGCGGCTTTCTGCCTACATAACCCCTGGGCCACAGCAGATCCGAGTGACAGCCCAGAGCACACCACGCTGAGGGTCAGATGGTCCTGTGGCTTCCCTGCCTGGGACCCGAGTTGCTAAGATACGGTCGTGGCTACTCCAGCTCAGCACTCACTGGTCCCTGCCCACCGACTCCAGAAACCCTCCTAGCCCCCTCTGAAGGCCTGCGCGCACCACCAGCCGCACCCTCGCACCAGCTGCATAAGCCCGTCCGAACGCACCTCTCACTCATTTGTGCGTGTTTACCGAGTGCGACAACTCCCCCCTGCACCTTCTCCAGGTACAGCTGCGTGAGAGCGCTATGTGGGTCTCCTTGACTACAGGTCCCCCAGCACCTAGACAAAGTACTGGGTGCTCAAGAAATACTGTGCAGCCCCACAGTGTGGCTCCGTGGATAGAGCGTCAGCCTGTGGACTGAAGGGTCCCAGGTTCCATTCTGGTCAAGGGCACAGGCCCAGGTTGTGGGCTCAATCCCCAGGAGGAGGCGTGCAGGAGGCAGCTGATCAATGATTTTCTCTCATCATTGATGTTTTTCTCTCTCTCCCTCTCCCTTCCTCTCTGAAATCAATAAAAATATTTATATATATAAAAGCCTAAGCGACTGTTACCACTGGACAACTAGCCGGTAGCTATGATGCGCACTGACCACCAGGGGGCAGACGCTCAACGCAGGAGCTGCCCCCTGGTGGTCAGTGCACTCCCACAGCCAACCTCCCAAGGCCAGCCAACTTCCCGCAGTCCCTCCCCGCAGCCAGCCGCCTGATCGCCGGCCAGGTGGAGGGACCCCACCCGTGCAGGAATTCGTGCACTGGGCCTCTAGTAAGTAAATAAATAAATACGTGTCAGTCGCTGAACAAACAGCGGAAGGAGAGAGGAAAAGGAAAAACCCTGAGTGTACGCTCGCAGAGACGTTGTTTTGTTTTCTGTTTTGCACGTTTTGTTTGTTCTTTTTTTACTCGACTGCTTTATTGAGAGACTTCACCGAGCACGCAGTGGCCCAGGTCAGTGGTCGGCAAACTCATTAGTCAACCGAGCCAAATATCAACAGTACATCGATTGAAATTTCTTTTGAGAGCCAAATGTTTAAAACTTAAACTATATAGGTAGGTACATTGTTATTAACTTAATTAGGGTACTCCTAAGCTGGCCTTTGCTAAAAACTCAAGGGGCCAAAGAGCCGCATGTGGCTCGCGAGCCGCGGTTTGCCGACCAGGGGCCCAGGTCAACATACCATTCCTGGCTGTCAGTGTCACCACAGGACTGTGCCGCCATCACCACACTCAATGGCAGAACCTTTCCATCCCCCCAAGCAGCACCACGTCCCCCTCCCCCCCAGCACGCCTGTCCCTGTGGACGATGGAAAGCGCCCGGTACCTGTTGGTGTGCGGGCACGGGCAGGCGCTGCAGGGCCCCTGGATGGCGTTGCCGTAGTAACCGTCCTGGCAGCGCTCGCAGTGCTCGCCGGCCGTGTGGTGCTGGCAGTTCTGGGGACAGACAAACAGCACAGTTAAGCGCAGCCGATTGATCACACAGGCTGTGGAGACACGCCACCCTCCTCGCTCACGACGTAACCCGCCCTCGGTCTCCGCAGGGTGCTGGCACTGGCGCTAACCTCAGCGTTCCCGTCTGTCCTGTCACTGTTGGTGCTGGGGTGAGGTGGGAAGTCCGGCTGGTCCAGGCCCACTGCGTAGCTGTGGGATCTCGACCAAGTTCCGTCCCTTCCTGAGCCTCAGCGCGTTCCACAAATCACCTTTACTGCGGTGTGATTTACATACAACTCCAATTCTCTTAAAATGTGCAGCCCCACTGTGTGGGACTAGAATAATACCTACTTTCCCTGCTTGCTGGGAGGATTTCTAAAATACAATAGAGCTGCCCAACTGGCGTGGCTCAGTGGTTGAGCATTATTGACCTATGAACCAGGAGGTCAGGGTTCAATTCCCAGTCAGGGCACGTGCCCGGGTTGCAGGCTTGATCCCCAGGGTGGGGTATGCAGGAGGCAGCGGATCCATGATTCTCTCTCATCATTGATGCTTCTATCTCTCTCCCCCCCTCTCCCTTCCTCTCTGAAATCAATAAAAATAGATATTAAAAAAGTAAAAGTACATTAGAGGGGTAAGTATAATAGGGCCTCAGTGAACATAAATGCCTCCCCTCTGCCCCTTAGAAAGGCTTCTAGGAAAATGTACTTGCTTTGGCTTCATAACTCGAAAAGATTTACTGAAGAGCAATAACAGGGAAGGAAGTTTCTAACACACGACATTTGTTAAAACAACAAAAAGGGGCATCGCTGTCTGGCGAAAGCACTCTGTAGCTCCAATGTCTCAAAGAAGCATGACGCTAATTTTATCTGTGTGTGGGTGCGTGTGCGTGTGTGTGTGCACATGCATGTGGGGGTGTACGTGTGAGTGTGCACATGTGAGAGTGCGTATACATGTGTGCATGTGTGTATACATGTGATTGTGTGTGTGTGCGCCCACACATTCTGCACTAGACAGCAAGCCGTGAGAGTGGGGGTTATGTCAGGGCTTTAACCTTAGCACTGAGCTCGGCCCCGCCCACAGGAGTGAATGCTCTGGCAGCGTTTCCTGAGTGAGTCGCCTCTGAGGCCGCACCGGCATTAGGGACACGTGCAGGCAGGGCCACAAAGAGAGGGGGCTGGAAGGGAGGTCCTGTTTGGTTAAACGTGTGAATGACGCCTCTCACTAGTGACCCTCTCACCAGGTGAAGGGACGACGGAGAAAACTCCCTTTGCTTCGGCGGCTTTTATGAAGCAGCCTCAACATCTCCCAACGATTCAGGGACAAGATAAACCCTTACACTCCACGAAGGCACCTACCCGTGTCACACACAACACACCAGCCACATAAACGGTTAGACAGGAGCTGGGAAGGGGTCTTTTCCAACGTCTTTATTTTTTTGAGCCCAAAGTGGAAGTCCTCGCCAGTTCTCTCCAGCTCCTTACCGCCCCGCCCTGCCCCGCCCTGCAGGGGAAGCCGTCCAGGGACTCGGTGACTCGGCTCAGACCGGCCGGGAGCTCACGCGGCTGAAACACTCGAGTTGCACCCCCAGCGGGAAGGAGATCCCTGCCAGACAACGCCTCTCCACACCGCACAGCCTCGGGGGCTCTGTCCTGCGGGTTCTCTCTCTCTCTCCCTCCCTGGAACTGTCTACTCTCCTAACTGGGGTGGTGGGGGCTCGGTTCCCAGGGAGAGGAACTCCGTTGAAGAGAAGAAGTCAGCAGAATAAAAAGACACAGGAAAAGGTCCCTGAGAATCTACTGTCTGCGGGAGAACTTTCTAAAATATTCCAGAGACTGTTTTCCGGTGGATGAGCCCCGGACGGCAGAGACCGCTCGCCCGTGTCCCCCTGCTCCCACTCCCGTCCGCCCTGGAGGGCTGTGCTGACTTACATCTCCTTCTCCCCGGACTCCTTCCTGCGCTGCTCTCCTCTGCCGGCCACCACACGCCCTCCAACAAAACAGGAGCCCCCGGGGAGACTCCGATTTATGAGGTCCTCGTGAGAGTTAAGTCCAGGACCCTCCCATTCATATCATTTAATGGCCTGGCCGGCGTGGCTCAGTGGTTGAGCGTTGACCTATGAACCAGGAGGTCACGGTTCGATTCCAGGTCAGGGCATGTGCCTGGGTGCAGGCTTGATCCCCAGTGTGGGGCGTGCAGGCGGCAGCTGACCAATGATTTCTTCTCATCATTGATGTTTCTTTTTCTTTTTCAGTCTTATTGTTAGCGTATTACAGATGTCCCCTTCTCCCCATTGACCCCTTCTAGCCTACCCTGCCCCAAGCCCTCACCACCCTACTGTCTGTGCCCGAGGGTTATGCACACGAATCCTCCCTCTCCCTTCCTCTCTCTGAAATCAATAAAACTATATTTAAAAAATCACTAATGAAGCAGAGGTTTAGGAGCTAAGGTGTAAATTGACCGTGCGGATGGGTGCTCTCTGGTGGCCCGAGTTAAAGTGGAGGAGGCTGAGGGGTAAGGGCCTTCGGACTCATCTCTCAGGCCTCCTGCACGTGCACAGCCCCTCTGCTGGGGTGTAGGATGTGACAGTGGATGTCCCAGGTCTGTCGGGGGGGAGAGGGTAAGGACAGACCACCTGCTGGCAGCATCACCGCGCCCATGTACTCACGATGCACGTCCCAGAGCCGTCCTGGCACCGAGTCGAGTGTCCGTTGCAATTGCAGGGCACACACCGCCCGGTGTGCAAGCCTTTGTAGTCCCGATAGTATCCGGGGCTGCAGCCCTATTTTTCAAACAAAGTGTTCAGTCAAAACAGGGAAATTATTATCCAAAGATCGTGACCGTTCTGACTGTCAAGCCTTCGCTTCTTAAATCTCCTCCCCTTTGGTCTGGGTGTGGATTTCACTCCAGCACCAGCCGGTCCCCTGCTTTCTTGTCTGTGGGGCTGTTTTGTTCCCGGGCCCTGGGGGGGGGGCGGGCGTCCAGGGGGGAGGGTGTGTGTTTGTGCCCGAGGGGGGATGGGGTGGGGAATCCCGAGAAGGGAAGCTTGGCGGGTGGGTGCGGACCGGCTTCCTCTCCTTCTCACGCCAGCTGTTCCGAGGGCAAGGGGCTGGGGCGGAGGACGGAGCAAAGGGGAGGAGGACCTCAGACCTTCGTGGGGAGGATGCTAAGCAAATCCCTTCAAGTTCAAGTCCTTTGGTAGCATTCCCTCTCCAAGTACGGATCTGGGCCGGTGGGCGAGGCCGTGTGGGAGGAGGGGAGTCAGGGGTCTTCACTGGGACCACACAACCGGGCAGGACAGTGGGTTCGAGCCCCTGCCCGTCACGAGCTACAAGCAGCAGGGGGAGCCGGGGGGAGCGTGCCTGGTTCCCACACAGAACTCGCAGGGATATCGGGGCTGACTGCGCAAAGCCGCTCAGGCAGCCTCCTCCCTGCTCCCGTTCCACAGCGCTGACCATTTCCGTCTCCCGTGTACTGTCTCTTTCCAGGGCAGCACAAGCTATCCCTCTTCACACGGGTGAAAGAATTACCCTTTTTAATGAGCTCATCTACTTTAAAGAAGTATTCTAGCTAAGAATGCCCCCGATAAAAAGCAACGATTCCTACACCAGCCACTAAACGTTACTTAGATTTCTGCCTTTAAACCCAATTCCAGGCACTTTCGTTCCTTCGCAGAGAGAACCGGTGCCTGGCTAAAGCCAACACAACCCCTCGCTCCTATCCCGGCCTCCGAGGCACCCTCTCCTCGAAGCATCAGGAAATGGAATCTTTCAAGATAAAGGTCTTTTGTCCAACCCCCTCCCAACAGCCCCTCTGTCTGTCAGACTCTGAAGCTACAAGGGACACCTTGCCGTGACTGGCCATCCTGTCCCGTCCGTGGCCACAAAGGTCTCTCCTGGTCAGTGGGGGCAGCGGGACGTGGCGGGGGGGGGGGGGGTGCGGGGGGGAGGAGGGGAAGCAGGGCCCGGGGATCGGCCGGAGGGAGAGCCTCCTGCACTGCTCGGTCTGGGACATGCCCGTGGCTGCCGGGAGCTTCTTCCAAAATGACCCGCGACTCCACATTGCGCACAAGATCACGACCACAACTTCCATGTACTTCCCCTCCAGCTGCCAGGAACCAAGCTTAGGCCAGCAGCCGCTGCAGGAAACGAGATTCCTTCAGCTGCGCTGTGAACGGGCTTGCCCACGGAGAACCGAAGTATGAAAGGAATGTTCTTCAGCCGAAAGCACGACTGAGATTCGTTTGGACGAAATTCAGCCGACGAGGGTCTGGTCGCCTCTGCAAGCCAGTCACCGCGGCTCGTGGGGGCGAGGACCTGGTAATTATCCCCTCCCGTCACCTCACACACAGCAATCACGTTCGATAGGGAACAAATTATCCAAATAAAGAGGTACAGCAGGCTGGTTCACAACAACATCGCCCGGCAAGTACAAGCCTCGATCGGAGGCTCTGTGGGGGGAGGGCAGGCGGCCCGTTAGAGTGAAGTCACCCACCCTGATCTGTTCTCCATTCGAATCACAAGCCCTCTGCCCGAGTTATGGGCACGCGGCTCTCGGATAAACCATCTGTCAGTCCCTGAAATGTGACCATTTCCCCTCCACAGAGCACACAAATCCCAGTTCACACAGAGCTCAGTGCAGCGGTTCCGACTGCGGGGAAGACGTTCTCAACGCCAGTGAGTGTCCTGAGATGTGGCTTCAGGAAAGGGGCTTGCAGCTCATCATTTCTTAAATGATCATTTTCAGGGTAACTTTTCCGATAAACACCCACGGCCCAAGGACAGTGGAGGCTCCCAAGGCTATTCAGCAGCCATAGGACCATCGCTGTGAGGATCCGGGCAGCGCCCAGGACGTGGAGAGAAAACCGAATGTGCGAGCTCAATGCCCTCGCTGAGCCCGCCTGGTGGGTGTTACACCAGCTTCTTAAAGCACGGACTTCGCTGACTGAGGCCTCCGTTAAGGGACATTTTCTCCCCAGCAGAATTTGAAAGCTATGGGCTTCGGACTCTTTTGTCTTGAGGCTCAAGTTACTCTCCAAAGGGCGCGGTTCACAGCTGGTAACATCCCACAGGTATTCACACTCTCAGCTGCCTGGCACTTCTCAGGAGAGCAGGCTGCTGGGCCTGCAGTAAACACGCCAGCCCAGGGGAGCCGGAGGCCGCCGGCCCCACCCAGCCCACCCTTCACTCACTCTCACCCTCAGGAAGTTAAGAGGCCACACCGCTGGGATCCCTCCCCAGCCCCACACCAAAACGTGGAGGGGACGTTACCTGGCTGGGTTTGAACTGCACAAAACTTGCTTGCTGGCTGCTTTGACCAAGAGGCTGAGGAAACGCCACCCTTTGCTGCTGGGAACTGTACCCCAGACACTGCCCCAGGGCCGCGCCGAAGATCCACAGCCACCCCGCCCTCCGGGCCGACCACCTCACAGCCGGGGGCATCCTGGTCCCTGGGCGTCCGCTGGCTGCACACAGCCTCTGCCCTGCCTCTTATACCAGCCCTTCCTGCCGGGGCCAGGCCCGCCTGACTCAGGTGAGGCGGGCTGTCTGCGGCGGAGGCCCCACCTGTACCTGCACCCATGAGTCAGCCTGGGGGAGCCGCTCCGCAGAGCAGCCGCTCTGTAATCCCTGCCAGGCGGGGCGGGCACCACCTTCCACCCACCTGGCCTCAGACAGGCGGGCGTGCGGGGGGAGGGCAGGCGGCCCTGGCCAGGAGCAGCTGTAAATCCCAGGCTGAGTCACGGAGGCCACGCCCTGGGCGGGAGGGCCTTAATCCCGGCTCCACTCCTGCCCTGGAGAGATGCATTTTAGTCAGCAGCGGGAGAGGAGGTAGAGGGACGGTGGGGAGTGGGGGCCCCTGTGGGCTACATGGCAGGAGACAGGAGGCCCCAGAAAACGTGCAGACAATACGCTTTAGATTAAAAGTGACAAGAACTCTTAGGTGCCGGTCCTGTGGGGCGGTCCACCCTCGAGGGGCTGAAACGAAGGGTGTCCTGGGACACACAGGACAGTTATTTCCTGGCAACTGTACCAACCACTGAGATTCCTCCCCTCGCTCAGGAAGAGAGCAGACTTACAGCCTGAGGTGGTATGAATCCTCTCATTTTAGAGCACATTTTTTTTAAAAAAAGTGTTTTTATTTTATTGATTTCAGAGAGGAAGGGAGGAAAGAGAGATAGAAACATCAATGATGAGAATCATGGATTGGCTGCCTCCCGCACGCCCCCACACTGGGGATGGAGCCCACAACCTGGGCCTATGCCCTGACCGGGAATCAAACCGTGACCTCCTGTTCATAGGTCGATGCTCAACCACTGGGCCACACCAGCTGGGCTGAGGGCATGTTTTAATCACGTGAGGACAAGACCAGTCGACTGGGCCTCAAGCGAGGACCTGCTGCGAGCGGGTAAGGGGACTGTGATGTGCCCTCGAAGGACTGGGATGTACCTGGACTATGGCTCTGCAGGGTGGCGATGGGAGGGAGCCCGGGCTAGAGAAAAGCATGAACCCGGGTCAGTACCGGGGACGCAGCAGCTCGGACACTGGGGTGCGCCTGGGCTCCTTCCAGCCTCCGGGAAGCTCTGATGTTACCCCGGATCCACGGGGCTCCTCAGCTCCCCTGTGGTTCTGAGACACTGAACACCTGAGGGTGGTCCAGGCAAGGCAGGAGCCACAGCCCCTCCGAGACCTGTGCGTGCAGCGGGCGTCCCAGACCAGCTGGTGCTGGACAGTGGCCAGGAGTGCCCGGGGCACTTGCATGGACAGGAGAATTTCCTACCTGGCATGAGTCACCCGTGTAGTCAGGGGGGCAGGCACACATCTCCACGGTGTGTGCGCGGCGCCCGCTTCCTGTGTCCGAGGCCTCCTCCAGCCCCACCCCGCTCAGGCTGAGCCGCTGCGTCTCGCTGAAGTACAGGCCGCGAAGGCGCACAGCCTCCAGCCCCGACAGCACCGTCATCAGCTCCGCCCGCGTCACCGGGGCTCCGCTCCCCGCGTGCCGGAAGCTTCCCTGCAGGGAAACAGAGAGGCAGGCTCACCTCCTGGATGGCGGACACCCAGAGTCAACAACACAACAGAAAACAAGATGCAGTCGGACAGGAGGGTCCAACAGGGACAGCACTCAGGCGTCAGATGTCCTGCTTCCTCCCAGGAGGAGGGGCGCCACCTCGAAGGGGAAACGAAGGCAGGAGATCAGAAACAATGCAGTGAAACGGACTTTTCCAGTGTCAGGCTTCTTTAAAATGTGCTTTTGGCCCAGCCAGCGTGGCTCAGTGGTTGAGCATCAACCTATGACCCAGGAGGTCACGGTTCGATTCCCGGTCAGGCTCCATCCCCAGTAGGGGGTGTGCAGGAGGCAGCCGATCCATGGTTCTCTTTCATCATGGATGTTTCTATTTCTCTCTCCCTCTCCCTTCCTCTCTGAAATCAATAAAAATATATTTAAAAAATAATAAATAAAATACACTTTTGTTGGTGCAAGCACCGAGAAAGATGGCATGGAAACCGAGGCACGCAGCCCAGATCATTACATGTGAGTAGCTGGGACAGAGAGCACAACCTTCTCTTTCGCACACAGTCATTCTTTTACGATAAAAAAGATACAACATAAGAATTATCACCTTAACCAGTTAACGGCCATGATGTTGTGAGTTTAATTAAAAAAGGTCCGCCGCTTGTGTCTACAGACGCTTACAGCGAACAACTGTTAGCCGTAACTGTACGCTACAATACTGTTAACCTACGTGCACTGTTGTACGACAGATGCTAGACCTTTGTCCTCTTGCAAGACTGAAACTCTACGCCTCCTAAGAAACGACTCCCATCTCCTCCCCACCCGCCCCTGGCGACCACCATCACACCTTCTGTCTCGATGCGCTCACGAACTGTAACTACCTCTCTGCAGGAATCATGCAGTTTTGTTTGTGTGACTGCTTGTCTTGCTTAGCATGATATCCTCCAGTTTCGCTCACATTCTAGCCTGTGGCAGGGTGTCCTGCCTCTGAAGGTGGGACAACATTTCTATGAATGCACCACTTTTTCTTCTCCATTCATCTGTCGCTAGATTTTCCATTGTCTTCGCCTCTGGGGCACTGGGACACATGCTGTGATGAACACGAGTGTGCAAACAGGCCTTCAAAATTCTGTTTCCAAGTCTTGTGGATGTATGTCCAGAAATGGGATTGCTGAATCATCTGTGATTCTATTCTTTAAATTCCTGAGGAGCCTCAATTGTTCTCCACAGCAACAGCACTGTCCCACCAATGGCGTGCAATTTCTCTACATCCTTGCTCACTCTTGTTCTTTCCTGTTCTGTCTAATTAAAAACATTTCTTACAGCCTTCCTCGTCAGCGTGAGGGTGTCTCCTGGTTCCGATCTGCATCCCTAATGACCTAGTGGTGTTAGGCGTCCTGTGCCCAAAAGCCTGTACTTTCAACCTCTAGAGTCGGTTGGTTCCTTTGAAGAGTTTCCTCGTTTCTAATGAGCAGAGTAACAACCCCTAATCCCTCAGCAGCATCGTGAGGAGGAAAGCGAATTAGTGATAGGATGTATATAAAGTGTTCAGCACAGTGCACAGTAAACATTAAATAAATGGTGATTATTATCCTATATAATAAAAGGCTAATAATATGCAAATTGTCCCCTCAACCGGGAGTTCGATCGAGTTTAACCAGGGGGTGGGGCCAGCCAGCCAGCCAACCGCCTGTGGCCCCTTCCCCCAGCCCCCATTCAGCTCTCCTCACCCCGATCGGGGCGGGCTGGCCGGTCCCCACCTGTGCAAGAATTCATGCACTGGGCCTCTAGTTACAAATAAATATAATACTTACATAATTTTAATTTGTTTTAGCAGTTTGAGGTATAATTTATATACAATAATATTCCCTCACTTTATTCATAAAACTTTTAGCAAATTTACAGAAGCAGCAACCATTACCACAATGTAATGTTAGAGCATTTCCTTCCACCTCCAAAAGCACCCTCGTGGCTACTGTAGTTACTGCCTGTTCCCACCTCCAGGCCCAGACACCCACTAAGCTACATGCTGCCTCTGTGGATCGCCCATGCCAGACATTTACATAAATACCAACTTGATTTCAATACATACAAACACGTGGCTTCCATTTGCTTCATTCCCTCCCCTGCTCCTTTGTGCTACGGTCATATAACTTACATTTTTATACATTGTATGCTCACTAACACAGACTTATAATCATTGCTTGATGCAGCTGTCATTTAAAGCAGATAGAAGGAGTTATAAACAAAAGATATATTTACACTGCCTTTTCTATTTAAGTTATTGTCTAGAGTCCTTTCATTTCAGTCTAAAGGAATCCCTTTGGTATTTCTTATAAGGAGGGTTGGCTATTTGATGAATCCTCTCAGTTTTGATTATAATAGAATGTCTTCATTTCTCCTTCATTTTTGAAGTACATTTGCTGGATATACAATTCTTTGTTGACAGTGTGTTACCTTTTGCACTTTGAAGGTCTCATCCCATTGTTGTCCGATTTCCATGGTTTCTGGTGAACAGTCAGCTGTAATTTTATTGAGGACCCCATGTATGTGACACAATGCTTCTCTCACGCTGCCTTCAAGATTCTCTGTCTGTCTCTCAGCAACTTTACTATGATGCTTCTGTATGTGGATTACTTACATTTACCATACTTGGAGTTTATTGAGCTTGGGTGTGTAGATTAATGATTTTCATCAAATTTGGGAAGTTTTCAGCCTTTATTTCTCTCTCCCTCCCCGCTCTCCTTCTGGCACGCCTATTGTGCACATGTTGGTACACTTTTTCTGAATATCTCTGAGACTCTGTTTGTTTTGCCTCACCTTCTTTTCTTCCTGTTCCCCAGATAGATCATCTCAATTGAACTTCTTCAAGTTGGATGATTCTCTCTTCTGCCTGCTCAAACCTGTTGCTAAGCCCTTGTCTTAGTCAGCTCTGGTCGCCATAACAAAATACCGGAGATGAGGCGGCTTAAACAACAGAATGTATTTTCTCACAGTTTGGAGGCTGGAAATCCCAGGTCAAGGTGCCAGCCAGTGAGGAACGCTCTTCCTGGCTTGCAGACGGCCACTTCGCACTGTGTCCGTGCTGGCAGGGAGTGAACTTCCTGCTGTGTCCTCTTATAAGGACATGCTAGAGGGCACATGTCATCCTCCTGGATCAGAGCCCCACCCTTATGACCTCATGTAACCTTACTCACTTCCTTACTCCAAATGCAGCCCTGCGGCCAGGGCTTCAGCATAGGAATTGGGGGGCGGGAGCGGGAGGGGAGACAGTTCGGTCTACAGCAGCCCTTATAGCAAGTCCTTCATTTCAGTGATTGTACTTTTCAACTCCAGAATTTCTATTTGATTCTTCTATATGATTTTTTATTTTTAAATTGATATTCTCTATTTGGTAAGACATGGCTCTCATATTTTCCTTTAGTTCTTTAGGCATGGTGTTCTCTAGCTCTTTGACATATTTAAAATGTTGATTTAAAGCCTTTTATAGTAAATTCAATGTCTAGGCTGTTTCTTCTCCTCCCCTCATCCTCCCCACCCCCAACCTCACATGTATAAACCACATTTTCTTATTCTTTGATGTTAGATGTCTTTGTGGCTTTTCTGTCAATTCGTCCCAAGCATTTGTTG
Organism: Cnephaeus nilssonii; assembly: GCF_951640355.1. Lineage (NCBI taxonomy): Eukaryota > Metazoa > Chordata > Mammalia > Chiroptera > Vespertilionidae > Cnephaeus > Cnephaeus nilssonii. Next base: position 93,633,908 of record NC_137082.1, read on the forward strand.
GACACTCACCAGGTCCCAGCGCTGAGGGAGCCTGAGGATGAGAGGGATCTGCGTCGTAGCACTTAGAGGCTCACGGGGTTTATAAGACAAAGACAATTAACTATAAAGAGGACGCACAGTGCTCAGTGCCATAAAAATGGCACAAACAGAGCCCTGTGAGGATGAGACTCTGCCTAGTTTATATAACTCGCTTTAAATGGAGAGACACAAATTATGTTTATATTCAGGGGATTAATATAATTCATATTTTTAACCCACAAAGTAAGTTAAAAAGCACGACTGTGCGAAAGGGCCAAGCTGTGAACAAAAGGGTCATGGAGAGCCAGGGGTCACCCACCTCCACCAGCTGCACCCGCCCGTGGTGCAGCCGGTCCGGCCGCGGGTCACTCGGCTCCTCATGGACGACGGACATGCGCTGACCCTGTTCAGAGAAAAACACGCCTGCCCTCAGGCTGTGGCCGGGCTAAGGACACATTTATGTGGATCTGAAGTGCCTGATTCTAGAAAATTGTTGGGAAATAAACTGACTGGCAAAGGATGAGTGACAAGGAAGCAGAATACTACTACCCAATACACTGCATTTTCACCATCAGGAACCCCCAAATTCTCTTAACAAAAGATGGCTGAAAAGATGGAGGGAAATTTAAGCAGTCAGTACATGAGGTGCTGTCTCTATTACTGCCTACGGACCTGACTGTGGTAGCAAGAAAGAGCTTTGGGGCACGGTGTGGGCAGGAAGGTGAGCCAGGCCACAGCCTGCAGAGCCGGGAGCCTCGGGGCTGGCCCGTGGCGGGTGGGGGATTCAGCCCTACATTCCTCACCCTCTGGGACTCAGCCTGTCCACCCAGCTCTGCACCGCTCCCTAGTACAGGGCACAGTGGGAAGGCCAGCACCCACTGTCAGCACCCCCACCCCAAACACACACGCGCCCCAGCTTTTCTGTAGCACCGGACCCAACAGGAATGCCTTCAAGCCGGTGTCTCAGAAAGAAGAGATTATCTGAGGTCACAGACCATTTTAAACCTCAACCTGAGAACATGCCCAGACGGCTCTTCATTACAGCAGCCTGGACACAGCGGAGTAACGGTTCGTGCTCCAAGGAGAAATCAGGGAGAAATTTTGAGCACCACCTCTCCGTGATCAACGTGTTGGCAGTAAAATATAGGTGTGCTGATGGCCTGGCCTCGAGAGACTCCGCACAGAGAACGAGGCTGGGACACCGCCCTGCTTGGCCGTGGTCTTAGCGGCAGCGACTGCTCCCACGGCGTCACTTACACCTGGTGCTTCGTTATCAAGGTGCTTTGCAAAGGTTTAGGTGACACTCTTTTTTAGGACAGGCAGTGCCTGTCCTTTATGAGCCCAGCCCTGGGGTCTTGTCGACAGGAAGGGCTCAAAGATATTTTGAAAGGAAACTGGAAGATGGAAACATCTATACTAATAAAAGGGTAATTATGCTAATTAGACCTGGAGACCTTTTGGGAGACCTGGACGTCCTTCTAGACAAAGCCATGGTGGTGGGGCCGAGGCAGAGGTGGTTAGGGGTGATCAGGTCAGGAGGGGAGGGCAGTTGGGGGCAAGCAGGCCAGCAGGGGGGGCAGTTGGGGGTGAGCAGGCTGGCGGGGGGGGGGGGGCAGTTGGGGGCGAGAAGGCTGGCAGGCAGAGTGGTTAGGGGTGATCAGGCAGGCAGGCAGGTGAGCGGTTAGGAGCCAGTGGTCCCGGATTGCGAGAGGGATGTCCAACTGCCAGTTTAGGCCCCATCCTGGCCTAAACTGGCAGTCGGACATCCCCTGAGGGGTCCCAGATTGGAGAGGGTGCAGGCTGGGCTGAGGGACAACCCCCTACCCCCATGCATGAATTTCGTGCACCTGGCTTCTAGTAAAAACATAAAAATGAATTTATGAGAATCAAGTTATGAGCCAATAAGTACATTGGGCCTGGGATGGTGGGGGCAGGGTCCTGTCAGGCACTGCATGCTCTACACTTCGTTTAGTTTCTACAAAATATTGGAAACGACTTCATCGAGACGTTCGCAGGCCCTGGTCAAGCTGCCCTAAAGGGCAATCAGCGCCGATGGTGGCCGCCACACCCTGACCCTTGGCGGGGGGGGGGGGGGGGGGGGGCTGGTACCCACAGTGAGCTGCACGTCTGGCTGCTTCCCCAGAAGAGCCATGTCGGCCGGGAGCCCGAAGGACTTGACTTGGTAGGTGAGGAAGCCGCCGTAGGAGGAGACCTGAAATGGAAGGGTGTGGTCAGCAGGCAAACATGAAGGGAACACGCAACAGCAGCTCATGTGAGACCCACATGGGCCCGAGGGTCTGGAGAGAGACACGTCAGCCTGTTAGCAGGGGTCACAGCGAGCAGGACTGAAGATGGCACTTAACGTTCCACAGATGCCCACTGTAGACCAGTTAAGCCGTGGAGCATGATTGCGCTTTACAAGTAAAAGATCCTGCTGTTAAAAAAGAGAAAGCACAGCCCGGCTGGCATGGCTCCGTGGTTGAGCCTCCCACCTACAGCCGTAGGTACAGAGGCCTGCTGACAACCAGGTGAGCTTGGAGGGGGACCCTCAGCCCAGGTGCCCACGCCCTGGCTGACACCTCGACTGCACCCTCAGGAGAGACCCTGACCATCCCCTCCTGGACTCCTGACCTCAGAAACCAGGCTAGGTCATCAGTGTGTTGCTTTAAAAGTCAGTGTTGCCCTCACTGGTATGGCTCATTGGAGAGAGCATCAGCCTGTGGACTGAAGAGTCCCGGGTTCAATTCCAGTCAAGGGCACCCAGTTGCAGGCTCGATCCCCAGTGCGGGGCGTGCAGGAGGCAGCTAATCAATGATTCTCTCTCATCATTGATGTTTTTATCTCTCTCCCCCTCTCCCTTCCCCTCTGAAATGAATATATATATATATATATATATATATATATATATATATATATATATATATATTATTTTTTAAAAAGTCAGTGTTGCAGAAAACCTGTTACTCAGCGAAGATAACCAGTGCATTGGCCCACCTGTGCAGGTGAAGAGGCGTGTGCGTGAGGCAGGAGCTGGTTACAGGGGAGCAGCCGTGTTCCCCACACTCAAAGCTAGAAACCCCAGGGGGCACCCACCTTGTCCCCCAGGTAGGAGGGAGGGGGCCCGGGGACGCCCACCTTGTCCCCCAGGTAGGAGGGAGGGGGCCCGGGGGCACCCACCTTGTCCCCCAGGTAGGAGGGAGGGGGCCCGGGGACGCCCACCTTGTCCCCCAGGTAGGAGGGAGGGGGCCCGGGGGCACCCACCTTGTCCCCCAGGTAGGAGGGAGGGGGCCCGGGGACGCCCACCTTGTCCCCCAGGTAGGAGGGAGGGGGCCCGGGGACGCCCACCTTGTCCCCCAGGTAGGAGGGAGGGGGCCCGGGGGCACCCACCTTGTCCCCCAGGTAGGAGGGAGGCGCGACCCAGGTGGCGCTGTGCACGGTGGAGGGCAGCTCCTGGAGGTCGGCGACTGCGCTGCCGCTGCCGGGGTTGAAGGAGACGGGGACCTGGGCCCCGTCCGCCGTCTCCAGGCGCCAGCCCATCATGTCCACAAACTGGAACACAGAAGCCAGGTGGGAACGTGTCGCCGGACGGGCCGTGCAGAGGATCCAGAGCCGGGCGGCCGCCTGGCCTCACAGGCTTCCTTCCCCCCGTGTCTCCCGGCCCTGCCCTGGGGTCCCCGGAGGGCAGAGAGCAGGGGGTGCGGGTTCATCCTCGTGCCAGACGCACCCTGACTCCGGGCGTTTAGTAGGTGCCATAATGTGTGAGTGACACCTGGGCAAGCACACGGGAACAGCAGTCACTCCTTTTGGGGTGAGCTCCTGCGTGTGAGAGGCAGAGTGGGGCACAGTGATCGCTGTCGTCACTGCTCTGCATGGAGCCTCGTCATGGAATACGTCCCTGACACTAAGGATGCCAGGAGGGACATGGCGAGAGGAAGGGGGAGAAGGGGCTGACAGGCAGAGGTTAGGAGTCCGGCTCCGGGTTCCCTGGGGGTCGGGGAGGAGACTTCAGAGTGGGTTTACAAACTAACGTTTTCCCAATTAAAGGCTGCACTCCTTAAGGAGGCAGGCAAGGAAATACGTAAAAAATCTTTCTTTGAATACTTGTTGGATACCAGACAATACTCGCCCAAAGCAAACAAGCATTAGGCTACTGGTTCATGGAATAAGGAAGGCAACACAAGTTTTACTTTCACGGAGTTAATTTAAAAAGCGGCCGCAGAGCCCAAGCCGGTGCTCAGTGGTTGGAGCATCTGCCTGGGGACTGAAGGATTCCGGGATCAATTCCGGTCAAGGGCACGTACCTAGGCGGCAGGCTCCATCCCTGGCCCCAGACGGGGTGCCTGAGGGAGGCAACCAATCAGTGTCTCTCTCTCACATCAATGTTTCTCTCTCTGTCTCTCCCCCTCCTTCCGTTCTGCCTAAATATCCTCGGGTGAGGATTAACAACAACAACCAAGTAGCCACAGAGAAGACGTGGTGAAATGCCTGAGAAGGAAATAACTCAGGAAGAAGACGAGCGGATGAGAAGGAATGGGAGGAACCATCAAGCCCATGCATTCAACGAGTGCCCACTGAGCTCCTACTGTGTCCCAGATGCTGCTGGGTCTAAACTGGAGCTCAGGCGCGCGTGGGGGAGGGAGGCAGACAATACATTTTAGAACTAAACGCACAATAGGGCAGATGGACCCGGGCGAGCTATGACATGGGGAGTGGTGAGGGAGGCCCCGTGAGCACCAGATGCTGGAGCAGGGGCCAGACACCCTGCGGGATGAGACGGGACGGGAGAGCATCTGTAGGAATAGCACTGAGGCTGAGGCACAGCCAGGGCCAGGCTTAGCCTTCTAACAAAGTAATACAGCCCAGCCGGCATGGCTCAGTGGTTGAGAGTCGACCTATGAACCGGGAGGTCACGGTTCGATTCCAGGTCAGGGCACAGGCCCGGGTTGTGGGCTCAATCCCCGGTGTGGGGCGTGCAGGAGGCAGCCGATCCATGATTCTCTCTCATCATGGATGTTTCTCTCTCCCTCTCCCTCTCCCTTCCTCTCTGACATCAATAAAAATGTAAGTATTTAAAACAACAACAACAACAACAAAGTACTACCCAGGCACTTCCCTGGCCCTCGTGTTTCATGCCTATCCGTTCCGGCCTCACTTGGACATTCTCACTAAAGACAGACCGACCAGCTCCCGCACACCTTCGCTCTCCGTCGGTGGGTGCTGTGGCAGTGACGGGTGATCCCAAAGCAAAAGCAGCTGGTGCAGCCCTGGGGGTTCGCCAGGTCCAAGGAGAAGAAGCCTTCTCGACACACGTCGCACTCGGCACCGTCCACATTCTCCTACGGAAAACACGGCAGGAGAGGCCATTCCCTCTGCGGGGTCCCGACGGGACGGCCATAACCTACCCATAGCACAGGCTGCCAGGACGGGGATGCCCACAGGGCGTGACATGAGGGTGCGTGACTGTTAAGCTTCTTTACGGCCTTCACTGTTTAAACGTGTATCCCACACACACAGAGAGCACTTGCTTCCTGCTGGCGTCTCGAAGGCAGGGCATTGGCCCACAGGACTCGCAGTGGGCGGGACCAAGGCCTCTCCCTGACACCACCTCAAGCACTGCTGGGACCTGGGGCCCGACGGCAGGCACGGACCAGGAACAGGCTCCTAGGGCAGCTCTGAGCCTCTTGAATTAAAGGCAGAGTGTGTGGGTGTCTGGCCGCCGGGGCTCCGTGGTTGAGTGTCGGTCTATGAACCAGGAGGTCACGGTTTGATTCCCGGTCAGGGCACAGGCCCGGTTTGTGGGCTCAATCCCCAGTGTGGGGCGTGCAGGAGGCAGCCAACTGATGACTCTCTCATCACTGATGTTTCTCTCTCTCCCCCTCTCCCTTTCTCTCTAAAATCAATAAACAAAATATATATATTCAATATGTGTCTGTTGATTTTCTGGAGAGGGTTGCACCTGTCACCAGAACTTTAAGGAGGTCTGCAGCCTCCACATCCATTTCCCACATATTCCTGTACACTGAGCGGACATGAAGAGCTTCCAGTGATTGGCAGCCAATATCCTGGCCTGAGGTCCTGGCTGCACAGGCCCAGGCTCACCTTGTAGTACAGGCCCCGGTCCCCTGACCGCACAGGCCCAGGCTCACCTTGCAGAGGCAGGCCCCGGTCTCCGGGTCGCAGACTCCGGGCTCCGTCCCGTCTCTGCTGCAGCGGCAGGGGAGGCACGTGGGGAAGCGGTGAAACCCAGGAGCACATCGGTCGCAACGCCGCCCGGAGATTCCGGCCCTGCACCTGCACCCGAGCAAAGGAAGCAGGAGCCGTTGGCAGAGGAGCCCACGGCCCCGCAGCGGACCAGGTGCGTCCACGGCCAGGGGACCCCGGGGCCGCCCACGGTGCTGACAGCCAAGGCAGCGCGGAGGCAGCAGAGCCCGGACCTGAGCCTCGCGGGCGCGGACAGGAAGAGAGAACCCGTTTTACATGTTTTCCCCTCATCGGAAGAGAAAGGAACGGAGCCCGGCAGGTGTGGCTCGGCCATTGAGCATCAAGCCAGGGACCAAGAGGCCACCAGTTCCACTGCCGGTGAGGGCCAGGCCTGGTGCGCGCCATCCTCTGTGGGGGCGTGGAGGCAGCGATCGATGACGTTTCTCTCATCAATGTTTCTCTCTCGCTCCCTCTCCTTTTTCAGTTATTTTAAATATATTTTCATTGATTTCAGAGAGAAAGGAAGAGGGAGAGAGAGAGAGAGAGAAACATCCATGATGAGAGAATCACTGATGGGCTGCCTCCTGCACACCCCCTGTTGGGGACCGAGCCTGCATCCCGGGCTGTCCCTGACGGGGAATGGAACTGGTTCAAGCTCGTGGTTTGAGAGGATAAACGATGAGGCCGACGCAGGAGGGACTCACACCTGCGCTCTAAAGACTCGGAATGTTTCCTGACTCAAGTCTTCCCTCCGCTCCGTCCCGAGGGACAAGGGGTTGCTTGGCACCGGCAGCGATGAGGTGGCCCAGGGCCTTCCTTAGGAAAGTGAGCATCGCTGCCGAGAGCTGAGCTTTGTCCCCAAGAGACATGTTCCTGCTCCTGCCCACCCCCGCCCGCCCCGCTGAGAACCTGGCTCTCCTGGAATTGGATGGGTCCTGCCCCTCAGCCCGTGGCCGCTCTCAGTCCTGCTGAGACGCTGGTCAGCGGGAGTCCCGCCCGGGACACGGCTTCCTCTCAGTGCAGAGCCTGCCGCACCTGTCTGCGCTGATGTTTGCCTTCCGTGTCTCAGCAGTTGTGCTGGGACCTATCGCTGCCCCAGGCAGCCCCTCCCAGGAGCTCTCCAGCATGTCCCTCCCGGTCCCCTCCCCACTCCCACACCCCCCATGGGACCCCCACACGGCTCAGACAGGTGCCCGGCAGGCTCTGCATTGAAACCTCGAAGCCGGAGTCACGGGGCTCCAGGTGATCAGCGTACCCGCTGACTCAGAGCAGGACGGCATGAAGGACAGGGTCCTGCCTCCCAGACCAGAGGCTGGAGGCACTGGACGGTGGTGGGCTGCGCGGCAGGGGGCGCACATGGCTCACCCCGTGCAGCTGCCCAGGGAGAGACCGGCCTGAGGGTTTCGGCCTGAGTCCTGCACGGTCCTTCACAGGGTCCAGCTAAGCGGGGAAGGCTGGGGCCCGGCCCTAAATACAGGGGCGAGGCGCCACCACAGGGACACGTCGAAGTTGGTGACTTTACACATGCATCTTGACACAGAACACGCTAGAGCCCTGGCCGGTGGCTCAGTGGTTAGTGTCGGTCCACGGACCAAAGGGTCACAGGTTGCTCAATTCCTGGTCAGGATGTGAGTGGAAGGCAAGCACACGATGTGTCTCTCTCACATCAATGTTTCTCTCCCCCTCCCTCCCACTCGCTCTAAAAATCAATGGGAACAATACCCTGGGGCGAGGACTAACCAAAAAAAGGGAAGGAATAGGAAGATGGATAGTGGAGGGAGCAGGCGGGCAGCTTGTGGCCTCAGGCGACGGGCCCTTGCCCACCAGGCCTGCTGGTCACCTGGGGGACAAGTGACTCCACGGGTGACCCATCTGGACGGGGAGCCGCGCCGAGGGGACCAGTGCAGCCCTCAGACCATGAGAATCGGGAGTAACACCGGAGTGGGCAGACGCGTCGTCCCTTCCATGGAGGACCGGCCGGTCCATGCCCCCAGCTCACCTGCACTGCCCGTGGCCCGGGTCGCACTCGGGGGTGCCCGCCGTGCCCACGCTGGAGCAGTTGCAGGGCTGGCAGCCCGCCCGGGGGTGGAAGCCAAAGGAGTGGGCGTCGCAGGCCTGGCACTGGGGCCCGGCCGTGCGCGGAGGGCAGAGGCAACGCCCCGTCGTCTCCTCGCAGGGGCGCCGGCCGCAGCTGCACGCTGCAGGGACAGAGACGTGCAGGTGAGATGTGCCCCAACCGCAGGGCTGCACCAAAGGCCAGGATTCCAGAAGCTTCCAAGGGCCCGGGAAATGCCGGGCCTCTCCTCATGGTGGCATGATTGATGGGAGCCGACATGAAGGCCCCTTCTCGGGGCTGAGGCCGACCCTGGCGAAGGCTCCTGGTGGAGGGTGTGTGACACGCTGCGACATGGGTGAGGCGGAAGGTGCTGGGGCCCAGGCTCAGGGGGAGGCGGCAGGAAGCGAGTGGGCTTTGCTCCGTGCCCAGCCCCGTGCCAGGTGCTCACGGCCCAGATCCTCTCCAATCCTGAGAGGTGTTTCTTTCCTCCCTCCCTCCCTCCCTCCTTCCCCTCCTTCAGGGTTTACTGAGCACCTGTCTGTGCCAGGGGCTGGGGCACAAAGGCAAAGCTAGCACCCCAAGACCTCAGCGCCCCGTGAGAGCGTCATCCAGAAAACGGCTGACTGGGGGAGTGGGTGCAGGGTGCAGGGGGAGCCCCGGGTGACCTGGGGAAGGTTCCCAGGGGAGTTACAGCCGAGCTGGGACCTGAAGGACGAGGAAGGGCATTCGAAGTGGAGGGAACTGCATGTGCGAAGGCAGGGAGGCGGGAAAGAGCCCGCCTGGTCTGGGAGCTGTGGGAGGGCGATGGGCCCAGGCCCAGGAGCTCTGCTGGGTGAAGCTGGGGTCCCAGAACCCATACCCGGACCCTCTGCCTCCTGGACCTCCTTCCCCGGGAAGAGGCCCCGCCCACCTGCCCCAAAGGAGGCTGTGACCTGGACAGAGGGATGAGGAAGGAGGGCCAGCTGCTGTGTATTTTTGGATTGCTTCTCAGAAATCCCCTCCTCCTCCCCCTCCTTCTGACGCCATGGCAACCAGGTGGCCACTGGGGGAACACCTGTGAGCTGGGCTGAGTGGAGGGGGAGGGGGGCGGGGGTAGGGCCCTCTGCTCCCCTCTCTGAGCCTCAGTTTTGGCGTCTAGAATATGGGCACCACAGCCCAGTTCTGGCTCCTGTCAACCCAGGTGCTGCAGGACGCACAGGCCCAGGCTGGACTCCTGAGGGGGAAGGCCTGGGGGTGAGGGTGGGACTGGGGGCTGGGCCAGGCGGCGGGGAGTCCCTGAGCCACGTGGCCTGCTTCCCACCCAGCAGCCCGCCTGGTGTGCCCACTGTCCTGTCCCTGCCCGGGAGCCCGGGGGAGCGGGAGGCAGGGCGGAGGCACAGACACAGGGATGGGTCTCCCTGAGCCCTGCAGGGAGAGGTCTCGGGGGTCTCCCCTGGGGCACAGGGCTCAGCTGCTCCCAGAACCCAGTCAAAGCCCCAGGAGGAGGGGCAGGGAGGGTCTGTTTGCTGGGGCTGCTGCTCCCATGACGACAGACTGGCCTCACCCAACAGGTACACGTGCTCCCCCTTCTGGGGCCGGCATCTCAAATCAGGGTGTTGGGGGCTGGGCTCCTTCAGAGGGCTCCAGGGGAGGATCCTTCCTGCCTCTCAGCTTCTGGGGGCCCCTGGCCGCACCCCTTCAGTCTTCACGTGGCCCCTCCTCCATCCTCAGGCGACTTCTCCAGTGTGTTCACGTGGCCCCGCCCCCTTGTTCACGTGCCCACTTCCTGCTGCTCACGTGGCCCCGCCCACTTGTTCACGTGCCCACTATTACGTGTTCATGTGGCCCTGCCCCCTTGCGACCTTGGATGGTCTCTATTTCTGGGGTGCCGCCTCCCTGGTTGGCTGTGTGCCCCTGCTCTCACACCTGTCAACAGTCCCCTTGCCAAAGTCCTTCCAGAAAATCGTGTGCGCCTGCCATCTCTTTCCTGCTGGGACTGTGACAGCTGGGACTGAAAAGGCGACAGGAGAGCAGTGGCCCGTCCAGAGTCCATGCAAAAGGTCCAGAGGGGCCTGTGCAGTCCCTGGAAGGCTCCCCAAGGGGCTCCATCCTAGCAGGCCAATGCACCCCAGTGCATCCAATGCACCCCATTGTACTGGAATGCATCCAATGCACCCCATTGTACTGCAATGCATCCAATGCACCCCACTGTACCCAATGCACCCCAGTGCACCCCACTGTACCCAATGCACCCCAGTGGCCCCAATGCACCCAATGTACCTCAGTGCACCCCAATGCACCCCAGTGCACCAAGCCCCAAGCCAGGCTGGGATCAGGAGCAGGACCCCGTTCAGCAAGGCTGGTCTCATGTGGAGACTCTGTGCTGAGGCTACATCTCGGGCAGCAGGATGAGTCTTAGATGGGTCTGCAGGCTTCTGGCTCAGGGCGTGGTCGCCCCGGCCCCGCCCCCTTCCCCCTCAGCCTCAGCTGAAACGGAAGAGGCCGCCCTGGAAGAACCCCTGTACCTGGGACAGAGCCGCCCTGGAGGAGCCCCTGCACCTGGGACAGAGCCACCCGGGAAGAACCCCTGCACCTGGGACAGAGCCGCCCTGGAAGAACCCCTGCACCTGGGACAGAGCCGCTGGATGGCTGAGCGGGCACTTACGCTTGCAGTGTGGGAATCCGTAGTAGCCCGTCTGACAGCGGGTACACTGCCGACCGATGACTCCGGGCCGGCATGGGCACTGCCCACCCTCGGGGCTGCAGTGAGGGCTAGCAGCACCGGCCGGGTGGCACTCACAGGGCAGCGCGCCCTTGTGGTAGAGGGCCGCCAGGGACCGGGCAGAGTCCTTACAGAACCCGGAGGCCGTCTGGGGGCTGTGGAGACAAACAGGACTCACAGTGCCATCCTGGGAGCTGTGCCCAGAGACGCCCCACCTGCCCTCCCACTTGCTCACCAGCAGGGTCTTGGGGAGGGACTGTGACTCTGGGTCACAGACAGCCAGGGACAGCTGCCCCCCCACTCCAGAACACCCCACAAGATCTAAGACCAGGGGTGGGAACCTTTGGGGCTGGGGTAACAGGGTGAAAATTTACCTACAGGATGAGTAGAAGAAGATGCCGATTATCCTATATAAAACCCTAATATGCAAATGGACCAACTGGCAGACAACCTGCAGAATGACCAGTCGCTATGATGCGCACTGACCACCAGGGGGCAGACGCTCAACACAGGAGCTGCCCCCGGTTGGCCAGTGCACTCCCACAGGGGGAGTGCCACTCAGCCACAAGCCCGGCTCACGGCTGGCAAGCGCAGTGGTGATGGTGGGAGCCTCTCCTGCCTCTGCTGTAGGTGGACGGTAAGGAGGGATGGGTCCCAGACTTCGAGAAGGATGTCTGACTGCTGGGTTAGGCCCAATCCCCTCGGGGGGACATCCCGGCAGGCGGATATCCCCCAAGGGGTCTCGGACTGTGAGAGGGAGCAGGCTGGGCTGAGGGACACCCCCCTCCAGGTGTATAGTATCTCTACAAAGCAGTTACCAAGAAATTACACCTAAGTTTATGATACACTGATAGCAATAATGAGGAGGACCAGGTGGATTGTCAACATCTATTGAGTGTTGTATGCCTGGAGCTTTCCCTACCTCTCACTTAACCTCACAGCCACCAGGTAGGCCTATGCCCATTTCACAGATAGGGCAACTGAGGCTCCTAGATCAGTGGTTGCCAACTGGTGGTTCGTGAGGTCCAAATGGTTGGCAACCACTGTCCTAGAGGGTAAGCAACGTTCCCAAGGCCACAGAGCTATAGAGTCGCTGAGCAGGCACTCAAATCCTCAACTGCTTGACTTCAGAGTCTTTGCTGAGTATGTTATATTCAGGGACTTCTGCCCCCCCGCCCCAGCTGCCTGGGTTGCTGGGTTCCCCAGGAATCCTACGGGGGCCAGGGAGGGTCTGGAGAGATGGGGGCTGACATTCGGGCTGCACCAGGCTCTGGGCATCAGGGAGCGGGAGAGAGGACGGGGGTCTGTCTGGCCTGAGGCTCCTGCTCAGTCAGGTGGTACAGGAGGTTGGGCACTGGGTCCAACATGCATCCCAGAGGAGGTGCCCGTGGGGTGTCTCAGGAAACAGGTTTGAACCTCAGGAAGCAGTGAGGGGAAGAGAAGCTCCTGAGTGACCATGAATCCCTGCTGGGAGGGTGAGCCTCTGTGGAGATCCCCATTGAGTGTGGGGGTCTTGCCTGGATGTGCATGACGACACCGTCCTAGGACAAGGAGTGCAGAGGGCACCTCCTGCCCTGGACCCGGCCTCATGCCTCTCCCTGGGTGTAGAGAGGGGAGGACAGGCCCCGGGGAGCTCCCGCCCTCCAGGGAGGGAATGTGGGAGAGCCCCATGCCTCCAGGGTGGGAATGTGGGAGATCCCCATGCCTCCAGGGTGGGAATGTGGGAGAGCCCCATGCCTCCAGGGTGGGAATGTGGGAGAGCCCCATGCCTCCAGGGCGGGAATGTGGGAGAGCCCCATGCCTCCAGGGTGGGATGTGGGAGAGCCCCATGCCTCCAGGGCGGGATGTGGGAGAGCCCCATGCCTCCAGGCGGGAATGTGGGAGAGCCCCATGCCTCCAGGGCGGGAATGTGGGAGAGCCTCATGCCTCCAGGGCGGGATGTGGGAGAGCGTGTGCCTCCAGGGCCTTTGCACAAAGAAGTACTCACTCTATGTAGAAACTATTCCCTCCACAGCTGGTGACGAACTCGCGAGACTTGTCCACCGACTGTGGGTGGAGGATCTGGTAGACGTGGTTCTCCGCGGGCACCAGGAGGACGCGGACCTGCAGGGAGCGTGAGCATGTCCTTGGCTTTCCAGCAACGCAGCTCACCTGCCGCTGCTCATCACTCTGTGCAGGATCAGTGTCCCCTGTCACTAAGCTCAAGACCAATGAAATGGATTTACGCACGAGTCACAAGAACCCCTAGACCGTGGTCGGCAAACTGCGGCTCGCGAGCCACATGCGGCTCTTTGGCCCCTTGAGTTTGGCTCTTCCACAAAATACCACGGCCTGGGTGAGTCTATTTTGAAGAAGTGGCGTTAGAAGAAGTTCAAGTTTAAAAAATTTGGCTCTCAAAAGAAATTTCAATCGTTGTCCTGTTGGTATTTGGCTCTGCTGACTAATGAGTTTGCCGACCACTGACCTAGGCAGCATGAAGGCTCACTCTGTGATCCAGGCAGGAAACGATGGGGTGGGCAGGCCCCTGGGAGAGCTGCTCAGAGCGGCAGCCTGGACGCTGGGTGGGGATGGGAGGCGTGGGGGTAACCGGGGGCCAGTCAGGACGCCAGGGCCAGGGGAGCCACGCCGGGGCACCTCCAGATCTACAGGGGTTGCTGTTCGGTATTTTTTAAAAATATATCTTTTATTGATTTCAGAGAGGAAGGGAGAGGGAGAAAGAGAGAGAAGCATCAATGATGAGAGAGAATCATGGATTGGTTGTCTCTTGCATGCCCCACACTGGGGATCAGGCCTGAAATCTGGGCATGTGCCCTGACCTGTAATCAAACCGTGACCTCCTGGTTCATAGGTCGATGCTCAACCACTGAGCCACGCTGGCTGGGCCTGTTTGGTATTTTTTAAATGTGAGCAAACTGAAATGGCAGGACCAATGGGAACGCGCGTGCACGGCGTGCCCGGAGCTTATCCTCCGTCGTGAATATCTGCAGCCCGTGTGTAAAGTCCTGTTGGCTCTCTGCTCCTGAGCGAATGAGACTCTGCCAGTAACAACGCTGCAGGGAGTTTCAAGCGTGTCTGTCACCTGCTCAGCGACCGGCAGCTCAGAGACCCCACTGGTCCCACGTATGCAACTCAATAAACACCTGCCAAGCCCACGTGCCAGGAGGTGTGCCAGGCTCAGGGGAGACAAAACGAGTCAGGGAAGGTGACCTTCTCAGAGAGAGCGGCAGGGCCAGGCCTGAGGGCCCAAGCTGCCCGGCTCCACGGGAGGCCCCACGGCATCGGCGACCGTGGCTCCAGCAGCCCAGGTGATGGGCACAGCAGGGGCATCAGGGCTGGGCAGGGCACAGGCCAGGTTTGGGGATGTGTGAGGTCTCTGGGATGGAGATGTGCAGCCGACGGTCCCATGTTGGGCCTGGAGCTCAGGAGGAAGCGGAGATGAATCCACAGGGGAGGGCGCCCCTCCCACCGAGGGCCGAACCAAATCAGCAGGCGCAGAGGAGGCTCCGCAGAGGGAGATGATGGACAAGGGCTCACGTCCCACCCAGGGGAGCACCAACACGTGGGGACGAAGGGGAGGAGAGATCACGGAAGAGCATTAGAGAAAGCAGGAAAATAAACAAGAGAACAGAGCCATGGAAGCCACAGGAGGGGAGTTTTAGGAACAGAGGGGTCTCCCTGCTTCCGAGAGACCAGGCGGAGCCTGAGGGAGGGGCAGGCGGAGGGTGGGGGGGCAGGCTAAGGGTGAGGAGGGGCAGGCGGAGAGCGAGGGAGGGCAGGAGGAGGGTGAGGGGGGCAGGCTAAAGGTGAGGGGGGGCAGGAGGAGGGTGAGGGAGGGCAGGAGGAGGGTGAGGAGGGCAGGCTAAGGGTGAGGGGGGCAGGCGAAGGGTGAGGGGTGGCAGGCGGAGGGTGAGGGGTGGCAGGCATAGGCTGGGGGGGCAGGTGGAGGGTGAGGGAGGGCAGGAGGAGGGTGAGGGGGGCAGGCTAAAGGTGAGGGGGGGCAGGAGGAGGGTGAGGGGGGCAGGCGGAGGGTGAGGGGTGGCAGGCGGAGGGCGAGGGGTGGCAGGCGGAGGCTGAGGGGGGCTGGTGGAGCACGAGGCTGAGCAGAGCTCGCATGGGCGTATTTTCTTCCTATTTGTCCTGTTATTCCAGTTTCCCTCGATTTTAATTGTCACACACTTTTGTTGTTAACAGGTAGCTGTAAAATTTGAAGATTTTTCTATAAATATGACTTCATGCCCGGCCAGTGTGGCTCAGTGGTTGAGCATCGACCTATGAACCAGAAAATCAGGGTTCGATTCCTGGTCAGGGCACATCCCCGGGTTGTGGGCTGGATCCCCAGCAGGGGCCGTGCAGGAGGCAGCCGATTCACGATTCTCTCATCATTGATGTTTCTCTCTCTCTCTCCCTCTCCCTTCCTCTCTGAAACCAGTAAAAGTATTTTAAAATGCATATCTATGACCTCAATTCCTTGGAGGAATGATCGTCAAGAGCCAAACACACAGACCCACAGGATGGACGTCATGCGGAGATGGAGCTGGGGGCACGCAGACGCACCAGCACTAAAGACTTTCCTTCCGGAACCTTCACAGTCACAGCCACCTCCGGCTCCCAGACGGCGAACTCAGCCTGGTCTCCGGCGATGGCCTGGTCCTGGCAGCCCAGCACGTGGGGGCAGAAGGAGGCACGGAAGACGCCTGGGCAGAGAGGGTCCTGTCACGCCAGCAAGGCCCTGCGAGGCAGAGGCAGCAGCCGGCGCTCCCCGCCGCTCACCTGGCCACGGCGGCCCTCCGTCCACAGACACCTGCGCGGGGAAGGCGGGGTGCGCTGGCTGGTAGAAGTGGATGACGAGGACGTAGCGGCCGGGGCGTGGCACGCGTCCTCTCAGGGTCACGTGGCTCTAGGAGGAAAAGCAGAAAAACAAACTCCTTGAGCCGCAGAGCGATGAGCAATCAGAACCGCAAGCAAGTTCCAGGTTAAAGCAACGCGAGCAGGTGTTGCCAAGGGAAGTAACGCCTCCACTGGAATGTTACAGCCACCTCATCAGCGTCCGTCCGAGCAGCTGGCCCCGCGGAGCAGCTTTGGAGGGAGGGGAATCGGTGCTGTCAGCTGGGGAACTGTGGCAGCTTTTGCCAAAGGCAGTTTCAGATCTGAACCCCCGCCCAACAGGATGCATAGCATGCTTGTCAAAAGGCTGCCCAAAATGTTCTCAGTGTCCAGTTACCATTGTGACAACCATGTCATAAGGAGCCAGCGTGGCTCAGTGGTGAGCGTCGACCTAGGAACCAGGAGGTCAGGGTTCAGTTCCCGGTCAGGGCACATGCCTGGGTTGCAAGCTCTATCCCCAGTCGGGGGTGTGCAGGAGGCTGCCAATCAATGATTCTCTCTCATCATTGATGTTTCTATCTCTCCCTCTCCCTTCTTCTCTTTCTAAAAATAGAAGAAGAAGATGATCAATAAAAACATTTTTTAAAAATGACAACAGCCAACACAACAATAGTGCAATAGTGTCTGGTGTGAATGGCCTGTCTTGAACCATAAACACAATGTAAGTCATATAAGAGTTGCAGCTTATTGCTCACATTGCATCATAAGGCTGCATTTGATTGGTTAATTCTTGGAACCAGAAATCCTTATTATACAAGTGTAGGCACCTGATTTTTTTTTAAAGTCACTTAGGAACAAAAAGGGTAGATAACTACTACTATTATTTATTTTTATTTTTTGTAAATCAATCAAAAGTATACCTATCTTTTGTCAGACTGGCAAAAAACGTGTCTTTTGGTGTGCCGCGGGATCTCAGTGATCGCTGTGCGCCGTGAGCTGAGCAGGTGGGAACGCTGCTCGAGAAGACTGACTGAGACGTGTCTATTGAGAACGTCCTTCCTCAAGCTGTGCTTGTGCCTCTGGTGATACCAGAACCCCGTCAGCCACAGCGGCTGCCCTAACAGTGCTTCCAGCCCCGCTTGGGGAGATAATGAGCCCGACAGGGTTAGACAGCCAAGAACCGCGGAAATAGGAGGCGCCACAGGATGGGCCGTGCACTTGCCCTGCCTCAGGCGGAGATGCAGGAGGACAGAGCCTCGGAGGGGTCCACGGACAGGCTCCGCAGACACCTCACATCTGGAACCCCCACAGCTGAGAGCAGAGGCACTCCCACTGCAGGGCACCTGCACTCCTGGGGGGTGTGTGAAAACATCGATCCCTCCAGAGACTCCAAGTCAGAAGCTCTGAGATGGGGCTTGCGAATCTGCATTTCTTTGTTTTTTTAAAATATATTTTTAATGATTTCAGAGAGGAAGGGAGAGAGAGATAGAAACATTCATGATGAGAGAGAATCATGGATCAGCTGCCTCCTGCACGCCCCACACTGGGGATCCAGCCCACGATCTGGGCATGTGCCCTGACCAGGAATCAAACTGTGACCTTCTGGTTCAGAGGTCAACACTCAGCCACTGAGCCACGCCGGCCAGGCCGACTCTGCATTTCTAACACGTTCCCAGGTGGCATGGATGCCACTGGGTCAGGGCCACACACTTCGAGAACCACTGGCTTCGAAACAACACCCTCGGGGGGAAGGGGGGGCCTACCTGTGGGGCCTCCACAGTGACTCCAGTAACCACGTTAGCAGAAGGAGAAGGGTCCTGGGGCGGGAGAGGGGGAAGCCCCCCACGTGGGGCATCCAAAACCCATGCTGCCGGAGGAGTTTCGGGAGACACGGAGATGCACGTGGCCCTGAAAAAGAGGGTTTTTAAATCTTATATAAAGATAACCCAAAAGGAGACCTGCTGTCGGTGAAGATACAGATTCTGAGCATAAGCCGGGGGACCACAGGGCACTCCATCCGCCGCCTCAAAACCACGAGCCAAAACAGAAAGACAGAGCTTCGTGCTGAGGGTGAGGGGGCGACACGAAGCTCACTGACACTTCCCTCTGAGAACGAACGCTGTTAAGTGAGGTCAGCCCAGCGGAACACTGTTATTCACCTCTACCCGCCAAGGTGACGTAAAACTGTAAAACCACGGGAACTACCCCGTCGTCCCCTAGGCACAGCCAGGTCTCACTGCCCGGCTCCGTCCTGGCCATGGCACAGGTCGCATGGCTGCATCTGTAAATTATGTTTGAATCCACAGCAAAACAACCCTACCAAACCCAGCAAGCTGTGGTTGGACACGTCTCACAGCACCGTGGTGAGGCGGGTCACTACTTCATGGCTTTTTACATGAAGAGCCTCAGACACGAGGATTAAATGGTTGCGGACTCACGCAAGAGCTCAGAACAGAGCTCAGTACCTGCCTGGGGGCGGGGCTCATTCCCCCTCCCCCTGCCCTCCACCCTGCCGCTGGCTCGGCCTCTTGCTCCTGCGGCCAACGAGCTGGCTGGCTGTGACATTCACCGCCAGCCTGCGCACCTTGGCCTGTGGGCACTTCTGAAGCAGGAAGTCGCAACCTTACACGCACGCCAGTATCGCTCTGAGCACAAGGGGCAAAGGAGGAGGCGCGGTACCTTTGGTTAGCCAATGGCCCGTAGCTGGCGATGCATCTGACTTGAGGCTTCAAATATTCCGTTGAGAACTCGTCGACGGGAACGATACAGATCTGATGCTGTCAAGCAAACACAATGCAGAGGTACGTTGCAGTTTCCAGCAAAACCAGGGCAAGGTCAAGCGCACTCTGTAAAAAGGCTGTGAGGGCCCAGGCGCCGTGGCTCCGTGGATGAGCGTTGACCTATGACCCAGGAGGTCACCATTGGATTCCCAGTCAGGGTACATGCCTGGGTGGTGGGCTCCATCCCCAGTAGGGGGCGTGCAGGAGACAACCAATCAATGATTCTCTCTCATTGCTGATGTTTCTCTCTCCCTTCCTCTCTGAAGTCAATAGAAATATATTTAAAAAAAATAAAAATAATAAAAAAGCTGTTAGGTAAAGAATTCATCCAGAGAAGTTATCGTTGTTATTTTAAAGTAGTAAAAAGTGCATCATGGTACTCATACAGCACCATGTGCAACAAATCCTTCCTACCGTTGTTCAAGGTTGGTGACTACAGTGCCCTGGAATCCTATCTAATAAAAGAGCAATATGCAAATGGACTGTCACTCCAACACACAAGATGGCCGCCCCCATGTGGTCAAAGATGGCTGCCCCCATGTGGACACAAGATGGCCGCCACAAGATGGCCGGCAGGGGAGGGCAGTTGTGGGCAATCAGGCCAGCAGGGGAGGGCAGTTGGGAGGGACCAGGCCTGCAAGGGAGGGCAGTTGGGGGTGATCAGGCCTACAGGGGAGGGCAGATAGGGGTGACCAGGCCAGCAGAGGAGGGCAGTTGGGGGCAATCAGACCTACAGGAGAAGACAGTTGGAGAGGGACCCAGGCCTGCAGGGGAGGACAGTTGGAGGGGATCAGGCCTGCAGGGGAGGGTAGTTGGGGGGGACCAGGCCTCAGGAAAGGGAAGTTGGGGGAGACCAGGCCTGCAGGGGAGGGCAGTTTGGGGCAACCAGGCTGGCAAGGGAGGGAAGTTAGGGGTGACCAGGCCAGCAGGGGAGGGCAGTTGGGGGCAACCAGGCCTGCAGGGGAGGACAGTTAGGGACAACCAGGTCAGTAGGGGAGGGCAGTTAGGGGAAATAGGGCTGGCAGGGGAGCAGTTAGGCGTCAATCAGGCTGGCAGGGGAGTGGTTAGGGGGTGATCAGGCTGGCAGGAAGAAGCAGTTAGGGGCAATCAGGCAGGCAGGCAGGCAGGCAGGCAAGCAGTTGGGAGCCAGCAGTCCTGGATTGTGAGAGGGCTGTCCCAGATTGGAGAGGGTGCAGGCTGGGCTGAGGGACACACACACACACACACACACACACACACCATGCACAAATTTTGTGCACTGGGCCTCTAGTCTATACTAATAACAGAGGAATATGCAAATTGTCCGGGATGCCACCACAGTAACAATAACGACCAAACAGCAGGCTGTGTGGGGCGACCAGGCCAGCAGGGGAGGGCAGTTGGGGTGACTAGGTTGGCAGGGGAGGGCAGTTGGGGGCCATCAGGCCGGCAGGGGAGGGCAGTTGGGGTGACCAGGTTGGCAGGGGAGGGCAGTTGGGGGCCATCAGGCCGGCAGGGGAGCAGTTAGGTGTCAATCAGGCCAGCAGGGGTGTGGTTAGGGGGCAATCAGGCAGGCAGGCAGGCAGGCGAGCAGTTAGGAGCCAGCAGTCCTGGACTGTGAGAGGGATGTCCAACTGCTGGTTTAGGCCCGATCCCTGTGGGCTGAGCTGAGGGACACCCCCCACCCCGTGCACAAATTTCGTGCACCGCACCTCTAGTAATTATATAAAGAAACAAGGTCGTGTGAAGGTTCCAGCACAATTCCTTCTCAGGGACTTTTGGTGCCTTTTCCCCTCTCCTGCCCTGAGCTGGTGCTGGCTCTGCAGACCCCTTGGCCGAGAGGCGGGGGCGTGGTGGGCAGCCAGGAGCCTGCTGCGCCCACAAGGGCTGCTCCTGCTGCACTCAGTCCTTCTTCAGAGAGGGTGACTCAGACCTCGGCACAGGGCTTTCGCGGAAGGAACTGTCTCCAGAGCTAGTTTTTGAGTCACACAAGGAACTCGGTTATTAACTTACCAACACACTCCAGCTTAGAGTAGAACTGTATGGGCAGCTTGATCATAAGCTATTCAGTATCAATGATTTTTACTGAACATCTGCTCTCTGTGAGGCACTGAGACTGGGCTCCTGCAAGACAGACACCGTCCCTGCCCTCGGGAGCTTCTACTCTTGCCGGCAGGACACCGGACTGTTTCAAAAGGGCAGACGTGTGTCAAAAGGAAGATACAGCCCCGGCCGGTGGCTCAGTCAGGTGGAGCATCGTCCCAACTCCAAAAAGGTCACGGGTTTGACTCTGGGTCAGAGCACGTACCTAGGTTAAGGGTTCGATCCTGGTAGGGATACGTACAGGAGGCAATCGATCGATGTTTCTCTCTCACATTGATGTTTCTCTCTCTCTCTTTCCCTAAAAAACAAAAATCATATCCTCTGGCAAGGATTAAAAGAAAAAGATGAAGATTTAGCCCCATCACAACTTCCAGAGTTCCTTGTGTGACTCAAAAACTAGCTCTAGAGACAGTTCCTTCTTGCGAAAGCCCAAAGATGAAAAGGTTAAGAGTCCATTGGATTGTTAGGCTTAAAAATAGATTTGTAATTTTAAAAAGGAAGTCTTAAATGATATATACTTTATAGAGAAATTTTTTAAAGCTTAATTCCAGGTACTTCTTTAGAGAAAGCGCCAAGGCTTTACTGCAGTCGAGCTCGCATATTTAAAACACAGGAGGCGGGCGAGGCCGCGGGCGGTCCCCGGGTGTGCCCTGCGCTGGATATAACAGCCCCAGGAAGTGCTTCACACTGCAGACTTCTATGTTCCCCGAGACACTCATTGTGAATCTGGCCACTGCCTCCCAGTGCAGGCCTCACTGCCTGTTGGTCAAAACCCTCCCTCGTCAGGTGTGCTACCGACAGGTGGGCACAGCGTACATTTCACCTGCAACACTTGCCATTTTCAGTCTTAACATTACACGTCAAGGTAGCTGAGTCATTGCTCTCTTTGAAATAGAGTAGCAACCGTCTGGTGAAAATACCAGATGATTACAACCTTTGAAACTCTGAAGGAATTTGCCGAGATCCAATAGACATAATGAAACAGTAAAATGCGGAAGAAGAGACACCGTCACTAATGCGTTCCTCCACGCCAGCGATACTAATAAGCGAGGAAATGTCACGGCCGGCGTCATTTCATTCACAACAGTGACCAAAAGTAAAAATTAACGCAATGGGGTTTTGTGAGACGTGCTCATGTGTGATGATCAAACTTGACCGCGTGTTCTAAAAATGGCTCAAACAAAGGAGAGGCCGGACAGACTTCTAGATGGAAGAATAAACATCAAACAACTGGCCATTCTTCACAGGGTTAATGTTACAGACGTTAAAAAACCCAGCCAGCCCTGGCCGGTTTGACTCAGTGGATAGAACGTCTGCCTGCGAACTCAAGGGTCCCAGGTTCGATTCTGGTCAAGGGCATGTACCTTGGTTGCGGGCACATACCCAGTGGGGAGTGTGCAGCAGGCAGCTGATCGATGTTTCTAACTCTCTATCCCTCTCCCTTCCTCTTTGTAAAAAATCAATAAAATATATTTAAAAAACCACAAAAAACAACCCAGCCACATTTTTATTTTTTATTATTATTATTTTATTGATTTTTTTACAGAGAGGAAGAGAGAGGGATAGAGAGTTAGAAACATCGATGAGAGAGAAACATCAATCAGCTGCCTCTTGCACACCTCCTACTGGGGATGTGCCCGCAGCCAAGGTACATGCCCTTGACCGGAATCGAACCTGGGACCCTTGAGTCCGCAGGCCAACGCTCTATCCACTGAGCCAAACCGGTTTCTGCCCAGCCACATTTGTAAAAGCTTATGTTTAAGAGCACAGGTATCAACCAAATGCTTCTAAATCCCAATGGGGCTGTAGCTGGTGTGGCTCAGTGGATAGAGCGTCAGCCCGCAGACTGAAGGGTCCCGGGTTTGATTCTGGCCAAGGGCACACGCCTCGGTTGCTGGCTAGATCCCTGGCCCTGGTCGGGGTGTGTGCTTTGAGGCACCAATTGATGTATCTCTCTCACACTCGCTCTGAAAATCAATGAAAAAATATCCTCGGGTAAGGATTAACAAAAATAAACAAACAAACCCACGGGCATACATACCAGCAGGAGCCGGGCGCTGCGGGCTCTGAGCCGGACGTCGGCATCGGCTCGCAGCTCGTAGGTGGCCAGGCGGCTCCGGCTGTCGGTCAGGGCGCTCCGGCACAGGACGCTGCAGGAGGAGATGTGTTCAGCCCGACCCCTGGCCCTGCCCTGGGTGCCTCCTGGGGTGGCTGGTGGCTCGGGCTCTACTGTCGATGGCCCGGTGGCCAGCAGCGAACTTGCCTGCGCTGAGCGGGAGGTATGCAGCATGCCCAGCTGGGAGGGGCCTCCCCACGTCCCAGCTGCCCCTCAGCTGAACGCCCTGCTCACCTTCTCCAGGGGAACCGGTCTAGTTGGGCGACAGAGCCCAGGGCCAGTACTGCCTGCCTTTAAGGCACAGCTTCTGCGCAAGTTACCCACGTCTTCCGACAGTTGGCGATGGTGCTGCCCACGGGCCCCGCCACCACCCCCCACGCGCCTGAGGGAGCATGGAGGCCGTGCCCGACGCCCTGAGGAGCCCAGAGCCCACCTCCGCCTTCCTCCTGACCCATTTCTACCGGCGCCTTCCCTCCGTCCCATCAGGCCAAGTCCAGGAACAGTGAAAAGGTCAAGGTTTTGCCCTGGCCAGTGTTGTTCAGTGGTTATAGTTAGCCCGTGGGCTGAAGGTCCAGGTTCCATTCCAGTCACAGCACGTACCTCGGGTGGGACAGGATCCCCTACTCCAGTCAGGGCGCATGCGGGAGGCAACCAATCCATGTCTCTCTCACATTGATGTTCCTCCCTCTCTCTCTCTCTCCCTCCCTCCCTCCCTCTCTCAATACCATGAGCCTCCTGGGAGTGGTTGAACACAGACCTCTCTCTCTGTTTCTCTTTCTCTCTCTCTCTTTCAATTCCTTCTCCTCCATCTCTCTACTCTCTCTCAAAAGTCAATGGAAAAAAATATCCTCGGGTGAGAATTAGAAATTTAATAAATGAATAAATAAGTAAATAAAGGGCCATAGTTTTGAACCAAGAATCCACTGTAATGGTGAAACCCATAAAGGAAGTATTTTTTGAGGGATGCTCCTGACTTCAGACTCTAGCAAATTTTCTTTTTCTTTTTTAAATATATTTTTATTGCTTTCAGAGAGGAAGAGAGAGAGGTAGAAAGAGAGAGAGAAACATCAATGAGAGAGGCTGCCTCCTACATGCCCCACACTGGGAATCGAGCCCACAACCCACGCTTGTGGCCGGACTGGGAGTTGAACCACTAACTCTTGGTTCAGAGGTCGACGTTCAACCACTGAGCCATGGGCCGGGCTTGGTAGCAACTTTTCTATCTGCGAATGTAATCTGGAAGGAGTGACACCCTAAAACAATGACCATCTCTGGGAAATGCAGGGTGGGGCAAAGTAGGATTACAGTTCTTCATGCAGAAAACGATACAACAGTTAATAAGTAGTAACACAAGCATAAACTCTGTTTCTGTTCTCACAACGGTAAACCTACGTCTGCCCAACCTGTATTTGAGTAATTTATGCGATGACTTTTGGGGTGAGGGCTAAAAGGAGATGATGTTAAAGGCCAAACACAGCGTGTGGCCCATTCAGCAGCTCAGTGACGTCATTCTCTCTTCCTTTCGAGGATGGCAGGGGCCCGACCTCAGCAGGAGGTGCTGCGGTGCTGAAGGGCTGCCGTTTGAAATAGGTTTTATGGGTCACATATTGTCCAATCGCACCTCTTTGGACTGTGGTGTATGTAGCCTGTTCCTTTGGCCACGTAGCAGCAAGGTAGAGAAAGGAACTATTTTAGCCAGAGAAGCAATACCATGAGCCCCCCGGGAGTGGTAGAACATGGCGACAGGGACTCCCGGTCCATGCGACACGGTGTTGGGGCCCTGACCAGGGGGCTGCGGGTGGGCACGCGGTGCTGGCCTGCCCACGGCCAGAACCACCTGCATTGGACCTCGCGTCTCTTCCCCCACCGTGTCGTCCAGACAGAGGCTGTGAGGGGCGCTATGGAGCCCGGCAGCGCCCTCTCTTCTGGGCTTTGAACTCACTCCTCAGCCTTGTCCGGATGACTCCGAGCTACCAGGCCTTCTGGAAGCTTCTGTGGCTCCTGGCCAGCCCTACTCTGTCCTGTGGAGGAGGGCCAGGCCCTGTGCCTGGGGGAGCGCTGAGCTGGAGCGGAGGCAGACAGGGCGTGAAGGAGCCTGGCCCCGGACTGTGGCCCAGTCGCCAGGATTCCTGGGGTGACCCGCCCGCTGGGAGTGCACATTCCAGCGGTGGCTGACGTCACCTGGAGAGGAAGTGCCTTCCGACCAAGAAGGAACATTCCGGGCAACTTTGCCCCCTCTGATGCCCGATTACAAATCCAAACGCGATCATATTCTTTGCTTTCTCAGTCATCAGCCCAGAGAAAGGGGTGGCTGGGTTTTTGAAGGAGGGGCCTTCACAGCTCATCTGCGAGGCTGGCTGAGTGTGACGTGAACTCAGTGGCCTTTCGAGTCTCATAACAGTTTCCACTCGAAGCCGCTGAGAGCACCTCTCCCCACAAGTTCTCTCACGTGCAGGACAGGGAGCGTGTCAGCCCCTCGGTCACCTCGGGCTGGACAAGGAGCAACATGGGAGGAGAGGCAGCAGAACCTTCCAGGCTCCGCCCTGAGCTGGGTGGCCGTTGCCGTTCCCGCCTGCTGCCTCCGACTCCCAGGCCTCGGTGAACATCCCGGGGCAGCCCTGGCACGGGCTCTTCACTTGCCGCCGGCTCTGCACAGCTGCCTGTGTTCTGGAATCTTATGCCAAGGAAACAGCTTTTTTCTCAATCCTCACCCGAGGATATTTTTCCATTGATTTTTAGAGAGCGTGGAAGAGAGAGGGAAAGAGAGAGAAGCATCGATGTGAGAGAACCACATGGATTGGTTGCCTCCTGTGTGAGCCCCAACCAGGGCCCAGGCCAGGGAGGAACCTGCAACCAGGGCACGTGCCCTTGAGCAGAATCGAACCTGGAACCCTTCGGTTCACAGGCGGACACTCTATCCACTGAGCCACACCAGCTGGGAGAACAACTGTTAATAAATACTGTTCAGCCCTAAGCAGTGTGGATCACTAGATAGAGCATCAGCCTTCGGACTGAAAGGTCCCAGGTTCGATTCCGGTCAAGGGCATGTACCTTGCTTGTGGGCACATTCCAGCAGGGGGTTGTGCAGGAGGCAGCTGATCGATGTTTCTCTCTCATCGATGTTTCTAGCTCTCTATCCCTCTTCCTTCCTCTCTGTAAAAAATCAATAAAATATATTTTAAAAAATAATAAATAAATCCTGGTCAGAGCTCTTGGAAAGTGGGACATCAGGTGAAATGTGACAATCCTTTGTCCCATTATTCCTCTCCAATGATCATCAAACACGCGTGACCTCCACCTCGGAAGGGCACTGGGAGGGCAGGCGAGACCACGCCTTTCCCAGCGCCTACAGCCTGCACTCTGCCCAGCATTCGACCTGCGAGCATGTCCCCGGGCCCACAGGGGGCGCCAGCGAGGAAAATACAAAGGTTACATTGCTTCCTGGGAACCTGCGCCAACATGGAAAGTAGAACAGACAGCTTTTCAAGAACATGCGGCATTTTCCAGGCACTGCCGACGAGAAGCCTGCAGGCCCCCACGCTGCACATCGCCTCAGGAAGGAACCACTTTCCCTCCCGATGAAAACCAAAGTCCCCCAGCTAACCCCCGACGGCCCCGCTCGAGGACCCCCCGGCAGGCCTGATACCTGTGCTGGCAGCTGTAGATGGTCACCTGGCCGGCCAGGACCGACCCCGGGCTCCCCACGCGCACGTCGGCCACAGACAGCTGCTCTGCCTCCGTGGAATACTCGACCACGACCACGTAGCGGCCCGCGCGCGGGACCCGCAGGGGCAGGTGCAGTTCCACCTGTCGGAGGGCAGTGCAGACAGGCGGGAGATGAGCCGGGCGTGCTCACATGGGCAGCCGAGAAACAGGGCTGCGCAGACCCTGGGAATCGGTTTCCATGGTGTCACTGCCAGGCTTGGGTCCTGCGGGTCGGGCTGCTCCGTAGAGAGGAGACCCAGACGAACAGCACGTCACCATCGACCCCCTTCCGTTCAGAGTTGATGGGCACCTGGACTTCTACTTCCGAAATCTGCACCCCTGCATGTAGGGGCTTCTACGCTTCCTCTCATCCATTTGCCTGTGTCTCAAGGTAAGAGACGCTCCACAGCTTGAAGTGGAAAGAAATCTCCCGATGGGAGATAAGAGGAAAGGAAATGGGCCTTGAGGCTTTTAACTGATCTTAATTAGAAAAGAAACGTTAAATTATATGGATGCAAACCATCTAAAGTGACGCACACACCCTACCCCACGGGGCGCGGCCAGCCCCAACCGCAGCAGAGAAGTCGGCGCACCTCCACTGAACCTGCGAGGCGTCCTTCCAGGTCCCCGAACCCGGGAGCACTGGGGCCAAGGGTTTTCAGCCGACATGGGGGGGGGGGGGGCGTGCGAGGGGGGGGACACGGGGGGAGAGGGGAGTAATAGCTTTGACAGCCAACAAAAGGCTGCCCACCTCTTGGCCGCCGAGGTCCGCCATGACGGGGTGAGCGGGGCTGGGCTGCCTCAGGGCCATGGGTCTCGGCTGCCCGTCCAGCAGGAAGCGTGTGGCCTCACAGGCCAGGGTGCAGGGGAAGCCGGCCAGTGGCAGCTGCTGGTAAAGCAGGCAGCTGCAACAACAAGATGCGGCCGTCACAACCGACACCAAACACAGCATCCCGCGCAACCCGGACACCCATCCATCGGGCACCCATCCTGCCCCAGCACCACAGCGCCTACTACAGGTGCCGGGAGGGCATTTCCATCGGCAGGAGCTTGGAGGAATCACCATGTTCTGTTTTAAGCGTCTTCCCTCACGTATGCAGGACCGTGGGTGTTACTGGGGCATGCACCAGCATCTCCACAAGCTACGGGTGCGAGCCACTCTTAAGCACCAGCTACGGGTGCAAAGTGCTGTGTGATTCTTAGTGAAAGCGAGTCGCCTGCTCCAGAGAGAAAACCACCCGTAAGTCATTATCAGAGCTTCCGGCTGCAGATGTGACCTGAGGTCCATGAAACCCTGCAGCAAGCCGCCTGAATCAGGGCCCGTGACACTCACTTCTCGTGGGGAGGCCCCGCGTGCGCACAGGGCTCCGTGACGGGCAGCTGCAGCGAGGGGGCCGTGTAGTAGTCCCTGGGGAGCAGCACCAGGTAGTCCTAGGAAATGAAGACCAACAGGCAGTCACGCCCATGCTGGTGGCCCTGCTTTAGAGGTAAAACAGCGACACACAGCTGACCCCACCACGAGGTGAAGCTACTAGCTGACCTCTCCCATGGCTGCTGCGTCTGCCCGACTCACCAGCACCCCCGAAGTCGCTCATGGGGGGCCATGAGCATTGGAGATAAGAGCCGCAGGGCAAACCTTACCACCTTCCAATCCAGGGGAGATTTTACCGTCTCCTCTTTTTAATTTTTTTTTAATAAACTTTTATTGTTAACTAGAGGCCTGGTGCACAAAATTCGTGCACGGGGGGGGGGGGTGTCCCAGTGTCCCTCAGCCCAGCCTGCACCCTCTCCAATCTGGGACTCCTCGGGTGATGTCCGACTGCCAATTGGGATTGGGCTTAAACCGGCAGTTGGACATCCCTCTCACAATCCGGGACTGCTGGCTCCCAACCGCTCGCCTGCCTGCCTGCCTGATCACCCCCTAACCACTCCCTACCAGCCTGATCAACACCTAACTGCTCCCCTTTTGGCCCGATTGCCCCCAACTACCCTCCCCTCAGGCCTGGTCCCCCTCAACTGCCCTCCCCTGCAGGCCATCTTGTGGTGGCCATCTTGTATGAGAGCGTGACGGTCAATTTGCATATTACCTCTTTATTATATAGGATAGTATTACAGATATCTCCCCTTTTGAAAGACTGGGACACATGTTCATTAGGTTTTGCATTTATTTAGAAAACGTCATGTCCTGACGTGTTATAATTCGTTAAATGTTTTGTCTGTGAGAAGTTGGCTATAAGATGATAGAAGGTACCTTACATTGGCTCCTATGTCATTGCATCATGTGAGGGCAAATGTCACCATCGGTGTCTGAAAGGGAACCCGATAGCCTGGCCGGTGTGGCTCAGTGGTTGAGCATCGATCTATGAACCAAGAGGTCACGGTTCTGTTCCCAGTGGGGCACATGCCCGGGTTGTGGGCTCAATCCCCAGTAGGGGGCATGCAGGAGGCAGCTGATCCACGATTCTCTCATCATTGATGTTTCTCTCTCCCTCCCTCTCCCTTCCTCTCTTAAAGCAATAAAAACAGATAAAAAAGAAAAGAATGACTGCTCACCAGAAGGACCCCCTCTGCCTTGATGCAGGCCACCCACGTCCCCGGTGCCAGTGAGAACGCGTCCGCCGGACCGCTTCCGGGGACGGAGACGAAGGCTGGCTCCGTGCTGGGCAGGAAGACGACCTCTCTGCTCTGAGCAGCGTCTGTCAGAGAGAAACAAGTTCGCTCGGGCAGCCCATCCGTTTCCCACGTGCGGTTTCCATCTGCAAACGTGTAGGGTAGTTGGCTGATCCTACGTGCAGACCTTACTTCTTTAATTGCATGAACACGTATGTAAGAACAGCCTAGAAAGACCTTGATAGGACGTGGGCAGTGGCGATCCATGCTGGGATTGCGAGTTACTTTTTAATTCGTTAGAGATATTTAATTCGATTGAGTATATTAACACAGGCCAATTGCTTAGAAAGGTCCTTGGCACCTTTTTTAATCGTCAAAAGAAACGTAATTACAATCCACAAGGAGAAAGAAAACAGGTCAACACAATAAACGCTCAGCGTCACCAGCACTCACGTAAAGGAAAAGGAAGATGGGGTCATTGTAGCGACTGACCCCCCGACGCTCGTATCTCCTAGCAAAGGAGTCTGTGCACACCCTTGTGGGCTGTGCTGGTTAACTGATGGGCAAGTCGTGTTTTAGGGCTTATCCTGGCTGCCCCACACTGGGGAGTGAGCCCGGAACCCGGGTACATGCCCTGACCTGGAATCAAAGTGTGACCCCCTGGTTCACAGGTCCACGCTCAACCACTGAGCCACGCCGCCGGGCTCAGCCTTCTTTCAGAATCGGGCCCACTGGCACCAGTGCGTGTCCCTGTCGGGCCCTCCTGCCGCCTGGAGTCTGTGTGCAGGTCTGGCAGGAGCCCTGACCCTCGCAGAACAGATCCCAGGGAGGTCCACGCTCCCACCGCCTTCTACCGGCCCCCAGGGCCCTCCCCCTGACCCCTGTCCAAGGTCCCCGCTCCTCCCAGAGTCCCAGCTTCCTGCTCACACACTCATCTTAGCTTCCTGTGCTCGCCCCGTGCTCCCAAACGGGTTGGTTTGCCTGAGGCAAGGGGACTGTTTAGGCGGGAAGTCAAGGTCCCTCAGCACCGCAAGGCGACACGCACTTTCCTGTGAGCGAGTTATAAACTAGCTTTCCTGTGGTGACATCAGAGCCCTCGGTGTCCAGCCAAGCACACAGGTTGCTAAAGAGCAATGTAACAGCAAAGTGCAATAAGCAGGATGCTGAGGAACGGGGCAGGGGCAGGGGCAGGGGCAGGGGCAGGGGCAGGTGCAGGAACAGGAGCAGGGACAGGAACAGGCACAGGAGCAGGGGCAGGGGTAGGAACAGGCGCAGGAGCTAGGGCAGGAGCAGGGCAGGGGCAGGGCAGGGCGCCGCAAGCATTGTCCGGTTCAGGCCAGCACCGGGCGGGTGTGTCTATGGAGGAGAAAACGTTTCCCTGGTCCATCGTTTCTTATCCAAAAAGGGGCCTGAAAATGTACCCACCTGCCTTCTCCCCAGAAGGATGAAGAGTCACAAAGCCGGCTACCGCCTCCGCTCCAGGGTTCACACATCTCAGGACAACACGGAACTGAGAGCGGCTCGACGGCCCCACGCTCAGCAGGACCCTCACTTCGTTCTGAAAGACACCGAGGGCCACACAGTGTAGACGGGACATGGGCCAAACAGCGGCTTCATCCATGTTTCACACCGGCTCCTGGTGTACACACATTCACATGCCGTGTGCACACATGCACATTCACACACAGTGTGCACACACATTCACACGTAGTGTGCACACATACAATGCTACGTACACACATCCACATGCCATGTACACACACACACATTCACATGCCATGCACATATATACACATTTACACGCCATGTACACACATGCACATTCACACGTAGCGTGCACACATGCACATTCACACGTAGTGTGCACACACACATAGTGTACACACATATTCATACCCACTCAATAAGCACAGATACACACTCTCAATCATGTGTACACACACTATCATATATAGTGTACACATACGTACACACATTCAGACGTAGAGCACACACATTCACATGTAGTATACAGACGTGCACACGTAGTTCACACACACATGCACACATGGTGCACACACATGTACACACACGTACAACCTCACACCCACTCAGCAAGCGCCTGCACCACTGAGGAAGGTGGAAACGCGCAGCCTGGCAACGAATCGAAGTCCCTCACAAGGAAGGGGCGTGAGAGGCACTCCCTCGGCACCGGGTCCCCTCTGACCTTTGTAAGCAGCAGGCAGAGCGCGTGGTGGGGGGCTGGTCAGGGAGCCACAGGGGGCCACGGAGGCCACGCACTCGCACGGCTGGGAGAAGTGAAGGTGGGAGAGAGAGGACAGGGTGCTATGCAACCCCCAGAGAGAGACTCTCCAGGGCCCGCTCACTTATACATCCCAAATGGTCGCAGAGACCGAGGGCGGCTCAGGAACGCTTACAGACCCCACACGCGTGGGAGATGAATCTGGATGTAACTAAACTGCGCTCAGTAAGTCACAGGAAATGTAACTCAGGCCCCATCCAAGGAGAACACGGGCCTTCAGATGCTGTCGGCGGGGCGTCCCGACATCCACCAACCCTGGTGCTCACACAACGGAAGGGCCGCTGAGCCCAGAGCGGGAGGAAAGACCAGGCTATTTTAAGTCTGACGACATGATCCAATCCGGCTGGGGCCCAAGGACGGCTCAGACACTCGGCAGCTGTGAAAAGCTGTGGGCCATCTACACATGGAATACTACGCAGCAGTAAAAAAGAAGGATCTCGTACCCGTGAGACAGCCTGGAGGGACCTGGAGAGCCTATGCTGAGTGAAATAAGCCCCTCAGAGAAAGGCAAGTATCACATGATCACACTCATATGTGGAATCTAATGAACGAAATAAACTGATGAACCAAATAGACATGGAGACACAGAAGCAGGGAACAGAGTGCGGAACCTCGGAGGGAGGGGGTGGAGTGGAAAGGGATTAGCCAACGAGTTTATATGCACGTGCATAGCCCAGTGACAGACCATCGCGCGGAGAAGGCCCGGGGAGGGGTCGAGAGTGGGGTGGAGGGGGTTAGTGGAGGAAAAATGGGGACATCTGTAATACTTTCAACAATAAAGATAATAATAATAAAGCCTGGCCAGTGTGGCTCAGTGGTTGAGCATGAACCTATGAATCAAGAGGTCACGGTTCGATTCCTGGTCAGGGCACAGGCCCGGGTTACAGGCTTGATCCCCAGAGTGCGGCGTGCAGGAGGCGGCCGATCCATGATTCTCTCTCATCATTGGTGCTTCTATCTTTCTCTCCCTCTCCCTTCCTCTCTGACATCAATAAAAATATATTTTAAAAAGAAAGAAAGGAAGGAACTTGGAGATTTCCAAATCAGTGGTTCCTTTGATTTTTTAATCATTTTTGAAGGGACAGTGGTGGAGCGAGAAATCTGGGACGTGAACGTCTGGGCAGAATCCCTGTTCTGGGAGCCGAGCTGAGCGGCCCAGGAGGCACTCCCGCTCACCCTCTCAGTCTGACTAACTTCACCTTTCACACAGGTTGCAGTTGGAAAATGACAACGCAAACAGGGATTAGGAGCAGAGGAAAGTCAGCGGTGTTTTGAGCACCACCACCAGCCCTCGGACTGAAGACACTCCCAGCGAGTTCACCATGGAGAGCCATTCCTGCAAACACGTCAGTCACACCTGTGGCTCAGTCACTCCCATCCTGCGCTGACTCAGGGGAATGCCCGCTTTCTTCTGAACAACATGGTGGCCGGAAAGGACAGAAACGGGAGGAGCAAACAGTGAAGCGTCTCAGGTCCTGGCACCGCCTGGGAAAGGCAGCTGGACGGGGACCCTGGACGGACGGTCACGCTTGTCTAGGGCTGAATGAGAACACGGCTAGTTCTGGGTCCGCACGGGACACGGGCTGGGTTGCCAGGGTCATCAGTTTGCCTCTTTCATTCCGAGTTTCTCCCCCGAGACACACAGCTTGAGGAGACCCCCCTCGAAGAGAAACGCTGGGAACAAACCACTCAGAGACCACATGGAACGTGTTCATTGTAAATGTTACGTTCTAACGGTAAAGTGTGAACTCCCCTCCAACACTGAGCTGGGGGAGAGGGGCAGAGCGGAGGAGGCGGAGGGAAGGAGGAACGCGGGGAAGGAAAACGAAATCGCGCAGATGTAAACGCCCCACTCACCTTAGCTTCTATTTGTATAGTAATTCGGAGTTTTAAAAAGTAAAAATTAAATAAAAATTAGCAACATAAGCTGTATTGGAATCATTTAGGTCAACTTGTTTTTATTTTCCACAACTGGCTTAAAGAAAAAATTTCTCATGTTAAAATACAGCCTAATGTTGTTTGGGAAATTTCCTATAAAATGTCTCCAGAGATAAGCACCATTTTTCTTTAATCCTCTCATTTTCTGATTTGGTGACCAAATTAAACTAACAAGAAACTGTGAAATCCATATATATGTTTATCAGTTAAATCCAGCCCTACCCCGAGCCCATGACACTCCCTTATTCTCCAGGAGGAAACCAATCCTGGAGTCGGCCTTGGGGAGAGTTCACCTGAAGCGTGATGAGGTCGGCCACGCACCTGCAGAGGGGTCATCTGGGCGTACCCTCTCCAGCTGAACTCGGGGAACTCCAGGGGGTCAAACCCGAAGCGCAGTTCCCTCCCGTTGGGGGTGGTTCCGTCCTCGAGCTCGTACTTCATGTGATGCAGGTCCGGGAAGTAGTGGTTGTCTTCAGGCCTTTCACAGACAAAGAGCAGACACGCATGTCGCAGGTTGGGCTCACGGATCATCCGACGACCTGTTAATCCCGACAGCTGCCGCCCAGGACCCCACCACCCGACAGGGCGCATTACATACGACAGGCAGGGCGCTGAGCTTTCTCTCCGAAAGCTTGCTTTCACTCATGTGAACACCCACACGACACACCCAGCACCCACCCCCCCGCCCCTGCAGTCAGGTGAGGGCACGCTGAGCACATCACATGGCGGCAGCATCTTTCCAATCGTCCTTGAAGGGCACCCACAGCTCAGCAAAGTCAAGTTAGGTTCCTTACTCTAACCCACCCATCCATTCATTCATTCATTCATCCATCCATTCATCCATCCATCCATCCATCCACTCACTCACCCACCCATCCACCCACCCATCCATCACCCATCCACCCATCCATCCACCCACCCATCCACCCATCCATCCACCCACCCACCCTCCCATCCACCCATCCACCCACCCACCATCCATCCATCCATCACCATCCATCCATCCATCCATCCATCCATCCATCCATCCATCCCCATCCATCCACCCATCCATCCATCCATCCATCAACCCATCCATCACCCACCCACCCATCCACCCCTTCATCCATCCATCCATCCATCCATCCATCCATCCATCCATCCATCCACTCACAAACTTGTAGTCACTCTTCACACAAATGTTAACATCCATGTGTCAGGTACTGTTAGTAAGACCTCAGATACAGTAGTGAACATGTTAAATTTACAAGTTACATATATACACCCATGTACGATCATTAGAATGACCTTTCTATGCCTTGTTTTCTCTTAAACTTCATGCCTATTAATGGATTCCTTTCAAGAGTCCAATAATGGCCATCACAGAGAAGGGTCAAAACTATCCCAACACTTTAAGTGCAAACGACTTGAAGTTCTTCAAAATGGCACGTTTTGACACCCTGGGCACAAGCTAGCAGCAGTTAGCGGGTTTGAAGCCTCCAAGACTCACCGCTGGCACGCCTTCCCCACGACGTGTTCCCGGCACATGCACACCCCGGCGGGCCCGCTGCACATGGGGGTGACGGCCCCACCCACGTCACACCGACACCCTGAAAGTCAGGACACAGCAGGGTCACCCTCAGAGCATCTCCCGCGGGATGCCTCCCTGCCTCGAGGAGGAAGCCGTGAGCCAGGGCCCTCGGCTCTGCCCGGCCTCCAGTGTCTGGCAGGTGTTTGAAATATGTATGAGAGCCTCCCAACTGAGATGGTACGGCCCCACGTGTCCATTAGGGGGCAGTAGCTCGGAGCTGAAAGCGATTCAGCAGCTCAGTGCTGGAGGGGCTGCAGTAGAGGCAAGACGAGGGTTATGGGACATCCCCTCCCACAGCTTTATTGTTTGAAACAATAAAACCCTCGGAGTCCACCTGGAGGGACCGGAGAGCATCCCGCTGAGTGAAAGAGCCAGTCAGAGAAAGACAAGTGTCACATGATCTCACTCACGTGGACTCTAACAAACAGAGACCCCGAGACCTGGAAGCACGGAGCAGACTGTGGGGTCTCAGAGGGAAGGCGGGCGCGGGGGAGATTAACCAGGGAACTCCTATCACCTATACACGGCCCATGGACACAGACAGCGGAGTGGCGAAGGGGGGTTAGTGGGGGAAAGAGGGAGACATCCGTGATACTTTCCACAATAAAGATGAATTTAAAATAAATAAATAAAACAATATAATCTCTAAAAAATCCTGTGTGAGCGTTTTTGATCTTACAAAATATATCTTTAAAACGACTAAGCCTCAATGTCATTTACAGTGACTCCCTCATCCCAATTATGTCTTTTATTTTACTTTTAAAGTATATTTATATTGATTTCAGAGAGGGAGAGAGAGAGAGAGAGAGAGAAACATCCATGATGAGAGAGAATCATGGATTGGCTGCCTCCTGTAGCTCCCACACTGGGGATCGAGCCCGCAACCCCGGCCTGTGCCCCCAACCAGGACCCTTCAGTCCACAGGCCGACGCTCTGTCCACTGAGCCACCGGGAGGGCCCACTCGTGTGTGTTATCTTTAACCCCGCGTGTGCTGGCGCAGAGGAGCTGGCGACCCCACGTGCAGCCATCACGTTTCAACGGGAAGTTTGGCCAAGTCCTTGGACAGGAGCTTTGAGCCCGACCCCCGGGAGCCTGCAGGAGGACGAGGAACTCAGAGGAAAGGCTGCCCTGACGTGTCCATCGCCCCGCGCTTCCCTCAGGGCCCGGGCGTACGTACCTCGACACCCGAAGTAGCTGCCCGTCTCCAGAGCGAAGTACCCGCCGTCGCACGTGTCGCAGGAGCCGCCCCCGACGTGGGGCTTGCAGTGACAGTGCCCGTCGCGCTGCAGAACACGGAGCGGACGGCAAGACGGGTGAAGGCGACAGAACTCACTGCTCAAGCCTTCGACCCGTGAGGCCTCGTGTGTCATACCAAGTCGTGTGTCAGGATCTAAAAATGTCCAAAAGGCCCGGCCGGAGAGGCATCGCCCTATGAGCCAGGAGGTCACGGTTCGATTCCCGGTCACCGGGTTGCGGGCTCGATCCTCAGTGTGGGGCATGCAGGTGGCAGCCGATCAGTGATTCTCTCTCCTCATTGATGTTTCTCTCTCTCTCTCCCTCTCCCTTCCCCTCTCTCTGAAATCAATAAAACTATATTTTAAAAAATAAAAAACGTCCAAAAAGATGGCTGCACGCAGTACAATTACAGAGGCGCTAATTAACACCCTCCCACAGAACCCCAGCCAGTCGCTGCTGGCGTCCCAGGTAAATCGGCTCACGTTACCTGCCCACACTCTCCAATTCCGCTCACCGTCCCCGCCGCGTGGCACTGGCATTCTGTGGAGACAAGAGAGCGTCCTTGGGCCAAGGGGACACAGGAGCAGCCCCCAGCGCCGGGACTGCGCCATGCCGGCCCCTGCACAGGGTCACTTCCCAGCATGCTTCACAGGAGTCGGCTTGCACTGCCGAACCCTCGGGCTGGGCTGCTCTTCGGAATCCGCACCCCCACCTCCGAGGAGAAATGGCCGGTCTGTGACGGCTCCGAGACAAAGGGCAGCATCAGGGGGTTTTTAAATGAGTCGAGTGTCCAGGTCATTGCTGACATGAGAACACACTCTATTTAAGAGCAGTCACTCCACTCAGCACCTTCCGCTTCACGGCTTTGAGTCCTGCCCTGGCTTTAATCTGAGCATGAAATGGACTCAGAAAGAGTGGGCTATAGAAACCAGGCAGTCAGGACCATTGATCAAGGAGCCGCCTTCCCCAGCCACACACGCTATGGGAACAGGGTCTTCGACCCCGGTGGAGATTGTGAAAATGGCAAAGTTCTGCCAAAAGTCGGGGGAAACATGAAAACATTTATACAAACTTCCAGACGAACGGAACTGATTAAACAGCAGCTCCTTTTGGGTGCAGTCACTGAGGCAGAGACGGTGACGAGGAGGCTGCCATGGAGTGAGTCATTATGAGTAAGAAACGTGACCTGAACACCCGCTGGGGTTCTCTCGGGCCAGATTCCAGTAGAGTGGTTTACAGACGCTGCAGGTGGGACCCTCCACGTGGTGCTTGCACTGGCAGAGCCCCTTTGAAAGAAAAGCAAACCAAGATGTGACATCTCAGAGGAAGGAACCGTGTTCTGAACAAAGCTTGTCAGAGACGCATTTTGACCGTGAAAAGTAAATGAAGTGTATCCAGGAGAATAAAAGCACGGGACTGATGCCAAGTCTGCTTCATTTCTCTTATTCCTCCCTTATTTGTTACTCACATAACCCGTAGTTCTGGTTAAAACAAAATTGGAAAACAGAAAAACTTAAAAAGCACTGTGATGTATAACGCTGCCATTGTGGATTCTGGGACAGCCTGGACTACAAATTTAAGTGGAAAAGTATCTGAATATTAACATGAGAGAATCAGTAGAAATTATGTTTCTCTGAAAGTTCTGCAATAAGCATCCCTGCTCAGACCCCATCAAGATTCATAGGACGGGGGCAAACCCCTCCCCCCTGAGCTCCCCGGCCAAGAGGACAGCAATCCCTAAAGTGCTGAGAAAATAAAGAGAGTATCGCAGTGCTGTCCTGGAGTAATCTATAATAATATATAATAATAAAAGCGTAATATGCTCATTAGACAGACGTCCTTCCAGACTCAGCTGAGGCTGCAGCCACGGGACTGAGGAAGCCATCGCAGCTGCGAGGGAGGGGTCCAGGCAGCCGCTGTGGCTGCGAAGGCTTACTCTTGCATGAACTTTGTGCATTGGGCCTCTAGTCTACAATAATAAAAGCTTAATATGCTAATTAGACCGGACGTCCTTCCAGACAACCTTCTGGGTGACCTTCCAGAGGAAGCTGGGGCTGCGAGGGAAGCCCAGGTCCCGGGTGCCAGAGAGAATCCAGTGCCAGCAGCCGGGGGAAGGAAGGCCTACCCTTGCACGAATTTCATGCATCAGGCCTCTAGTGTCAAATAAGTTATACTTACTTTGTACACAGACAGTTTTATTTAATGTGAAATTAGCATTAGGTTTTCTTAATTTTAATCATGTGCTACCAGGGCTCTGTGGTGGCAACGCCCTCAGAGAAACCTACAATAATCAGGACTCCAGAGTTCACAGCTTAAAGGAACCTGTTCTTTTGTTTTTGAAAAGAACTCACAATATCACATTTGCATCTTGAAAATGAGCAGTGACCTTGTTAAGCAGTTAGGCCTCAGGCCTTGATTTAATTTACTTTTAATTTCAGGAAACTCCCAACTGTGCTCGTCTTTAAAAGCACCAGAATGATAGTGAGAATCGCAGCCTTTTGTGACTGTCCACTCACCAAACTGGCATCCAGGGTGCCGGCCAGGTCGCAGGGAATGCTGGGGCCTGTGTAGGATTCAAAAACGTGGTCAGCTTCTGGGGTTTAGTGTTTATTTGTTTGTCTCCTTGTTTTGATGTTTTGAGTTTCAAAGTTTTACTTGTTTTTAAAAACAGTTCACCTAGCCCAGCTGGCGTGGCTCAGTGGTTGAGCATCAACCTATGAACCAGGAGGTCACGGTTTGATTCCTGGTCAGGGCACATGCCCAGGTTGTGGGCTCCATCCCCAGTGGGGGGTGTGCAGGAGGCAGCTGATCAATGATTCTCTCTCATCATTGATGTTTCTATCTTTCTCTCCCTCTCCTTTCCTCTCTGAAATCAATAAAAATATACAAAAAATAAAAATAGTTCATCTACATTTTATTTTTTTATATGTGGGTGGCAAGGACATTGCAGGTAATTCAGAAAAAGGCATCCAAATAATCTTATGGTCTTAATTCCCAAACCACCCCCTTTGCCAACAAATAAGTCTAGTATCTGCCCACAACTGAAAGTTCTTTCCCCCCATTTTTTCCCATTACAGTTTACATTCAATATTATTTTGTACTAAAGGCCCAGTGCACGAAATTCGTGCACTGAGGCGGGGGGGGGGGGGGGGTGTTCCTCAGCCCAGCCTGCACCCTCGCCAATCTGGGACCCCTCGGGGGATGTCCGACACAGGGATTGGGCCTAAACCGGCAGTCGGACATCCCTCTCACAATCTGGGACTGCTGGCTCCCAACTGCTCGCCTGCCTGCCTGCCAACCTGATCACCCCCTAACTGCTCCCCTGCCAACCTGATTGATGCCTAACTGCTCCCCTGCCGGCCCGATTGCCCCCCAACTGCCTTCCCCTGCCAGCCTGGTCGCCCCCAACTGCCCTCCCCTGCTGATCCAGTCACTCACAACTGCCCTCCCCTGCCAGCCCAATTGCCCCCAACTGCCCTCTCCTGCTGGCCCAGTCACCCACAACTGCCCTCCCCTGCCAGCCTGGTCGCCCCTAACTACCTTTCCCTGCCGGCCTGGTCGCCCCCAACTGTCCTCCCCTGTAGGCCTGGTTGCCCCTAACTGCCCTCCCCTGCGGGTCATATTGTGGTGGCCATCTTGTGACCACATGGGGGTGGCCATCTTGTGCGAGGTTGTGATGGTAAATTTGCATGTTACCTCTTTATTATATAGTATTAGTTTCATATATACAGCACAGTGGTTAGATAATCCTATACAAGGTGTTCCCCCAATATTCCCAGTGCCCACCTGGCCTCATGCATAGCGATTGCAATATTACTGACTACATTCTCGATGCTGTACTTTACACCTGTGACTGTTTTGTAACGACCAATCTGAACTTCTCAATCCCTTCACCTTTTTCACCCAGTCCCCCCACCCCTCCCCTCTGGCCACCATCAGTCAGTTCTCTGTATCTGTGAGTCCGTTTTGTTTATTTATTTTATTCTTTAGATTCCACATATAAGTGAAATCATAAGGTATTTCTCTGACTTATTTCACTTCCCATACAATCCTCTAGGTCCACCCACGCTGTTGCAAATGGTTGAGATTCCGTTCTTTTTTATTCCATGTTATGGATGCACCACAGCGTTCTCACCACTGGTCTATTGAAGAGCGTTTGGGTGGCTTCCATATCTTGGCTGTTGTAACTAACACTGCAATGGACACAGGGCACAAAAGACCCCACTCAGCCACCGCAATCATGACAAAGCTGAGGTGTGCAGCCACCTGATGTCAGGCCACAGAGCTGGCATAAAAGCAGACGTGGAGATCAGTGCACAGACTAAAGAGCCCAGAAATAAGCCCACGCCTCCACGGCCAGTTAGTATTTGATAAAGGAGGCGAGAAAATACAGTGGGGTAAGACAGCCTATTCGGTTAATGGGGTTGGGAAAACTGGACAGATAGATACATGCAAAAAAACCAAATGAAACTAGACCACCACCGTATGCCACATACAAGAATAAATTCAAAATGAACGGAAGACTTAAATGTAAGACTCGAAACCATAAAACCCTAGAAGAAAACACAGGCAGTAAAACCTCAGGTATTCCTCTTAGCAATATTTTTTCTGATAAATCTCCTCAGTTGAGGGAAACAAAAGAAAAAAATAAATAAATGGGACTTCCTCAAAATAACAAGTTTTGCACAGCAAAGACAACCATCAACAATATGAAAAGGACACCTACTGAATGGGGGGAGATACTCGCTAATGCCACATCTGATAAGGGGTTAACATCCAAAATGTGTAAAAGTTCACTTCTAACTGAAGATGCAGGAGACTGGGGGAGAGAGACACTAGAATTTTGAGCATCTTTAGGATTTCCCAGAAGAGGGCGATATTGTACTAAGGAATTCTTTTAACCGTCCAATTACAAAGTTCCAGAATCTGTCAGTACATTTTTTTGTTAAGCAAGACCCAGTTCCCTAAATGTCACAATCCCCTGTTCCTCGTGTGTACTACAGTATTTCTAAAATTAGCTTGTTTTGCTGCCTTAGTCAATACAGGATTACAAGCCCAATGCAACCTCTCTCCAGCGAGCAGGGACCTTGCAATCTCTCGTTTACTCTTGTACAGCGTTAGAATGAAGAGGGTTGGGTAAGCTGCTGTGAGCCGGGCTCATCCAACAATTTAAGTAAATCCATAGCTATTTGTTTTCTTACAAGTTGTTCCATATATATATATATATATATATATATATATATATATATATATTGCATTTATTGTCTCCTCTTGGTCTGTTTCAGTTTCTTCCCTAATGATATTCCCTATCTATCATCTATCATCTATCTATCTATCAATCTATCATCTCTCTATCTCCATTTCTCCATCTCTCCATCTCCATCTCCTTTTCTCTCCAGGCTCCCTCGCCTTCCTCTGTAAGGTCAACACAGTCTTCCCGCCCTTGTGGTTCTCCTTGTTGGCTTCTTCCCACGCTGACCAGTGCTGCCCTCTAGCTCTGAGGAAGTCGGCTGCCCAGCCCCACTGCCCGCTGCCTCAGCACTTCCCGGGATCCCCTCCCCTCCGGACCCTGTGGAGGTGAGCGGTCAGCCCCAGACAGCCTCCTTCAAGCCTTCTCTGAGACAAGCCACGCCCACTGGCGACGGCTACAACTTCCATCCACAAAAACCCTGGTCTCCCGAGGGTTCTGGTGAGCGAGGCTCTGGGTCCAGTCGGAGCCGTGGCCCTGTCTTCGATGGCTCAGATGCAGGGCTCCAAGCGCCATCGGGAGCTGAGGGCCTGAGAACACCACCTTCTCTCGTTTTAAAAATATGTTTTTATTGATTTCAGAGAGAAGGAGAGAGATAGGAACATCAGTGAGAGAGAACCATGGATCAGCTGCCTCCTGCACGCCCCACACTGGGGATCAAGCACGCAGCCTGGGCATGTACCCTGACCGACGGTGACCTCCTGGTTCATAGGTCGACACTCAACCCCTGAGCCATGCCGGCCGGGTGAAAACCGTCCTCCCTGGGGAGTCTGACTCGGCCTTTCACAAACACCTTATCCACAGAGAGAGGGTCCCGAAGCCTTGGTCGGAGCCACCTGCCCTGGGGGCTGCGGCGCCTGGAGCACCCGAGATTCCGCGAGCATCTTATGTCCACGGCCTCGGCCATGGAGCACGCAGACTCTCCCTCATGTCCATCGAGGGATAAGCACCAACTCACAACAACGTTTCCTCCTCATCTCACTCTTTCAAACCGCCTAAGCTCTGGTCCAGCCCCGCACCTGCCCCTCACACCTGTGCTGAGGAAGATGACATGGTCCCCTCGAGGCCGGGGGTGGGCAGAACCCCAGCGAAGGCCCCGCCCAGCTGCC
The DNA here is from genome assembly GCF_951640355.1 of Cnephaeus nilssonii. Lineage (NCBI taxonomy): Eukaryota > Metazoa > Chordata > Mammalia > Chiroptera > Vespertilionidae > Cnephaeus > Cnephaeus nilssonii. The sequence continues at coordinate 93,676,405 of NC_137082.1, forward strand.
CACAGAGGACCTGCTGGACACCCCTCGGGATCCAAGAGAGGCTGGGATGCCTGGGAGGGGGAGGAGATGGGCTTGGCTGAGGGCCACCCTCGCCACCCAGAGAGTTTACATGCGAATCAAGAAACACAAGTTTGGCCGGACGGCGTGGCTCAGTGGATAGAGCGTCGGTCTGTGGACTGAAGGGTCCCAGGTTCAATTCCGGTCAAGGGCATGAACCTTGGTTGCAGATTTGGTCGGGGTGCGTGCCGGAGGCAACCAATTGATGTTTCTCTCTCGGTGTCTCTCCCCCTCCCTTCCACTCTCTCTAAAAAGCAATGAAAAAATATCCTCAGATGAGGATTAACAAAAATAAAAATAAACACAAATTTTTAACACATGGGATTAATTTTAGGCATAAATCCTTGAGTCCTTAGAGAATGCAAGTCTGAAACTGCGCAGGCGTTTTCAATGGACCTGAATCGGGGAGGAAGCAGGCAGATGTGGGTCTCACGCAGCTGTGAGCCGTGAGGGTCTGCAGGGCTGCAGGCTGCTCGGCGAGGTGGCAGCACAGGGCCCCCCACGGTTCTGGCGCCCCCTTACCTGAGCAGCGGGGGAAGTCAGGGTGGCCCGAGAGACACCGGTCACAGCGCCGTCCCGTGATCCCCGGGCGGCACGCGCACTGGCCCGTCGCTGGGCTGCAGGGTGCCGGGTAGGAGCCGAGGGCTGAGCACTGGCAGGCTGCGGGAGAGACGCCAGTCAGACCCGAGGTGGGGGCAGGACCTGGGTACCCCACGGGACGGAACCCGGGAGACCCAAGGCCAGTCCCAGCTCCGCCTCCTGTTAGACCTGGAACCTGCCCCGTGGCCAATGCCCAGAGCCTGCTTCCCTTCTCTGCGCGGAGTAAGACCCGTGTCCGCGGGACCCGGCTGCTGCAGCATGAAGTCAGATCACCCGTGCAGAGCGGGGCGAGGCCTGGCTGAGGTGAGCACTCAGTAAGCGCAGTGGGTTTTGTCTTTGTTGTTAGTTTCACATTCGGCAAGACGGGCTGGTCGTGAGCCAGGGTTTGGGAAACGCAGAATGCCCTCCACTGTGTGGGTGGGCCTCATCCAATCAGGCGAAGGCGTTAGGAGAGAAGATTGAGGTCCCAAAGGAAGAAGGAATTCCGCCTCCAAATTGCCCTGGGACTCAAGCGGCAACATTACCTCTTCCCTGTCTCGCCGGCCACAGGCCTGCTCGCAGATTTTGGACTTGCCAGCCCCCATGATCCTGTGAGCTGATTCCTTAAAATAACTATCTATGTATGCACACACACACACTCACATACTCACACACACACACACACACATACAAACTCACACATACACACACACATACTCACACATACACACACTCACATACACACAGACTCATATACACACATATACACACACACACACTCACACACACATACACACACTCATACACACTCACATGCATCCTGCTGGTTCTGTTGTTTGGGTTTTTTAAAATATATTTTTATTGATTTCAGAGAGGAAGGGAGAAAGAGAGAGAAACATCAATGATGAGAGAAAATCACTGATTGGCTGCCTCCTGCACGCCCCCCACCGGGGATGGAGCAGGCAACCTGGGGATGGAGCAGGCAACCCGGGCATGTGCCCTGACCGGGAATGGGAACCACGACCTCCTGGTTCGTAGGTTGAGGCTCAACCACTGAGCCCCGCCGGCCGGGCTGGATCTGTTTTCCTTGAGAAGCTGAAGAAGACGGCTCTGTGGGCTGTTTCTGCCCTGAAGGAAAGTGCATGCCCAGAGAAGAGCACTCAGGCTGGTGAGCAGAGCGAGAGGAACCCGGAGCTCAGGGGGCAGCTCTGGCCGTAATAGCGGGTGACACCCACGCTGGCCTCAGGGCCGCAAGGGCCGGCCAGGGAGCTGGGGAGGTGCAGCTGCACTTTAGAGGGAAACCAAGACCCAACCTTCCCGCAGCCGCAGACGGGGCTTAAACTGTGAGTTGCTCAACCTGGCACCTCCCCCTCGTCTCAATCCAGCCGCCACTGAAGACCGCCAGGCCTCCCCCCTCCCCCCCCCCCATCCCCACCCCAGGCCCCAGTGCTGGCAGCCCTGCTCACTCCTGGAAGCGCGACGAGGCTGCACAACTATTTAACGCGTGTTGTTCTGGCCCGGGTCCTTGGTGTCTGCAGTGTTTTCCTTCTCATCTCACTGTCTCTGCTTTGGGGCATGTTGACTCCCAAAGAGGACTTTAAAGGAACGATAAACGGTCTAAGGTGACAGCTTGCCTGCTGTCCCAGTGTCTCCAGCACCAGGCACAGGCCTGGTCCCAGGACAGGCTGAGGGGAACCTGGTAAACCTCCCATGTAACTACGACGTCCTCCCACCATCAGCTGTGTAGGCTCCCAATGCGCCTTCTCTCGCTGAACCTGCCACGCTGCTGGAGCCATGGCACAAATTTGGCTCAGACTTCCCCCTCCCCCGCCCAGGCCTCGGGGTCCTATTTACCTCCCAGGAGTCCTAGCCAGAACCCTTCCCTCCGCCCCATCGCCGTCGGCTGGAGCACCTGGCCTCTTCTCTACACGAGTGCGTCTGACTTGTGGGCTGTGGTGACAGACAGAATGTTACCCTTGGGCTGCAACGTATTTACAGGTTTTCTAAGCAACGGCCTGTTGCCACAACCCTATGGCCACAGCCACCTCCAAGGGGTGGGAGAGAAAGGAAGAGGAGGAGAAAATAAAGAGAAAGGATGCCCAGCCGGCGGGCTCAGTGGGTGAGCATCAACCTATGAACCAGGAGGTCCCGGGTTAAATTCCCAGTCAGGGCACATGCCCGGGTTGTGGGCTCGATCCCCAGTGTGGGGCGTGCAGGAGGCAGCTGATCTATGATTCTCTCTCCTTATTGATGTTTCTATCTCTTTCTCCCTCTTCCTTTTTCTCTGAAATCAATATATACACACATGTGTGTGTGTGTGTGTGTGTGTGTGTGTGTGTGTATTTTAAAGGAGAGGAAGGCAGGAATGAGGGGCGGAAGGAGGGAAAGATGGGAGGACATGGGAGGAGAAAAGGGAAGAGTCACCCCGAATGACCAAGTTGGCCTAGAAAGCCCAGTTGTGTTGTGTGCTTGCCGATAGGAGCTGGACCAGACGCCCCATAATTACAATGATGAACACACAGACGGCCTCCAACCCGGCCTCAGGCTAACTCACACCTACAAGCAAGTGCGGAGCTGGGAGGGAGTCGAAGTTAAAGGGAGAGAAACACGGCACTGCACTACGAGAAGTCTGGAGTAAATTACGTTAGAGCAAACCACGAGGGCAGGGCTGCAGTTGGCAGAACAACTTAGGGTTTAAACTCCTTTCCTGGAAGGACTCTAACATCTTTAAAGCAGCAGAGAGCAACGCCCTGGGAGCACGTCCCGGCTGGAACACACTGACCACCCGGCGTGGCATTGGGGTCACGTTGGTTTGGTTCTGAAATTCAATAGGCCCAGCACGCAACTCCGTCTCAAAAGACAATAAATTAGAAGACGGGTCGGACCTTGACGCTCGCTTGGCCACGCTCAGGTCTCAGTGCGTCTGCGCTCCAGCCACTGGCCTCAGAGCCGCCCTCCAGGAGGGAACTGTGAAAGGTCACAAAGCACCGGTGGGTGTGGCTCCGTGGCTGGAGCACCGGCCTAAGCACCGAAGGGTCTCGGGCTCAATTCCCGTCAGGGCACCTACCTAGGTTGCGGGTTTGATTCCCTGTCGGGGTGCGAATGGGAGGCAGCCAATTGATGTTTCTCCCACCAATGTTTCTCTCTCCCTCTCCTTCCTCTCCCAGGGCAGGTCTGGACACACAGCCTCGGGCCGGAAGAGGTGGTGGGTTTGTGGCTGTTGCTCCCTCTCCAGGAATGCCCTGCCTCCTCCCTCCCACCTGGCGGGCTCCTCCACTCCGCCCAGAGGCCACCTTCTCTGCAGCTGCCTGTGTGCAGGCGCCTCCAGGCCCGGGGCCTGACCTCCAGAGGAGGAGGGAGGGCCAGGGCCAGGGCAGCCCTCACATGCGTGTCTGTAAGTCAGGAATTTATTGATGCGGAGATTATAATGTGATTCTGTTAAAAACCTGCTCTTGGAAAATACAGATAAACTCAATATTTTTAAAAGCCATTTTCATTGGTCATTTGTTCATTTAAATGTCAATATAAATTCATAGTCATGAGTTACTCAATAATCACATCAATTTTTAAATTATTTTTAAAATATTTTTTTATTGATTTCAGAGAGGGAGAGAGAGAAACATCATTGATGAGAGAGAATCACTGATCGGCTGCCTCTTGCACACCCCACACTGGGGATCGAGCCCACAACCCGGGCCTGTGCCCTGACAGGGAATTGAACCATGACCTCCTGGTTCATAGGTCAACGCTCACCCACTGAGCCACGCTGGTCGGGCAAGTTACTTTTTTAAATCTCAACAGGCTGCCATTGACTTCCCCTTTTCTCACTGTACTCCTGGGCAAGCGTCTGGCCGTCTCTCCGTTCACACGAGGACGATGCTGACAGGGCCTCGTGGAGACGGCTGACGTGTGAGTATGAAGTTCCTGTTTAATAAACGCGGGCCACACGGCTCTGCCGAAACAGCCTCTGCCTTCCCTTCGCGGAGAAGACTTACCGGGGACTGACACCCCTGGGCCATACAGCCTCTGCCTTCCCTTCGCGGAGAAGGCTTACCGGGGACTGACACCCCTGGGCCATACAGCCTCTGCCTTCCCTTCGAGATGACTTACCGGGGACTGACACCCCTGGGCCATACAGCCTCTGCTGACACCCCTGGGGCCTTCCCTTCGAGATGACTTACCGGGGACTGACACCCCTGGGCCATACAGCCTCTGCCTTCCCTTCGAGATGACTTACCGGGAACTGACACCCCTGGGCCGTGGCCACTCACCTTGGCAGATGGGGAACGAGTAGAAGCCCAGGCGGCAGGCGGCACACCGGGGGCCCTCGACCCCCGGGCGGCACAGGCACCTCCCGTGTGCGTCACAGATTTCGGGGAGCACTCCTTCGAAGTCACAGTCACAGCCTGGGGAGGAGAAGAGGCTTTGGGGGTCTCCCTCCTCCTTCCCTCTGCCAGCTCCTCCCTCCCTCAGGTTTCTGTCGGGAAAACAGATGATGCATTATCCACGGCGTACCGACATCCTTAACCCCAGAGACCACATCTTCAAGGGAAAGAAAACAAATACTCAGGCAAACTCATAGGTGCACTAAGAAGCATCGGGGGGGGGGGGGGGGGCATCCATTTGCAAAACACCTTTTACACTCTTTTCATGTCTAATCCTGTGAGGACACCCGCCCCCGCCGCCCAAATCTGAGCTTTGCATAGTAAAACTTCCATCTAATAGATTCCCATCAGATGGGAAACTGGTGAGGGCTGCGCACAGGCCTTGTCTGGGCCTGGTACACAGTAGGCACCAGTCAGAGTGCAATGAGTGAAGAACACGCTAATCATATGAATGAAGAACATGCTAATCATATGAATGAAGAACACGCTAAGTATGTGAGGCTGGAGTTCTCAGTAAACACCGTTCCTCGAATTCCATCTGATTGGCATCTACTCGGAGCTTCAAAACCGAGATATCCGAATTCGCAGGTCCCCCTCTCCCTCCTGATCTGGCCGGTCTCCCTGGCAACAGTGACTGCCCGCCCTATGGCCAATGAGATGCCTGGCCCAGCAGACACACAGCCAGGATAGCCCCCCCCAGGCTGCTCCCCAACCTCAGGGTCTCACCCTCAGTCCTATCCCCACTGACCTCGAAACCTGGACTCCTAGCAAAGTGACTGGGGACTCGAACCTTTTTGTGGTGTTTGTCCAACGTGGGGACAGCCAGCTTTGGGCCACGTGGGTGGCTCTGCAGAACCACCTGGGGGTGTCAGTCTCCCACCGTAAGCACCCCCCCACTCCATCTCTCTGCAGCTGTCAATCTTGCTTTTCACTGCTCTCCCTTTGAACTTGGGAGAAAGAGTGTAATGGTGGCTGGTGTCCCCAGGAGTGGGTGTTTGACCCCCTGCCATGTCCAACAGCACCCCCAAAAGTGTGTCTATTTACACTGACTTCCTAAAGTCAACCTTAAGTGGATACAACTAAGCAGTTGGACCTGGAGAACCCTAATAGTATTCAAAGTCATGAAATACAGTAAAACCCGCAAACGCTCTGATCTGACACTGTTCTGTCCTTCTGCTCCAACACTCCTGTGTCTGAGACTGAGCGAGTGGGTTTTCCAGGCCAGCAGTGCCTGTGCTGGCCGCCCACTGGGGCCTCCAGGTAAACCCGCTGCTCGCTGGGGCCTCCGGGTAAACCCGCTGCTCACTGGGGCCTCCGGGTAAACCCGCTGCTCGCTGGGACCTCTGGGTAAACCCGCTGCTCGCTGGGACCTCCGGGTAAACCCGCTGCTCGCTGGGACCTCCGGGTAAACCCGCTGCTCGCTGGGACCTCCGGGTAAACCCGCTGCTCGCTGGGACCTCTGGGTAAACCCGCTGCTCGCTGGGACCTCCGGGTAAACCCGCTGCTCGCTGGGACCTCCGGGTAAACCCGCTGCTCGCTGGGACCTCCGGGTAAACCCGCTGCTCGCTGGGGCCTCCGGGTAAACCCGCTGCTCGCTGGGGCCTCCGGGTAAACCCGCTGCTCGCTGGGACCTCCGGGTAAACCCGCTGCTCGCTGGGACCTCCGGGTAAACCCGCTGCTCGCTGGGGCCTCCGGGTAAACCCGCTGCTCGCTGAGGCCTCCGGGTAAACCCACCCGTGTCAGTAAACAGAGTCCTAAGGGAGCACTGCCACGTCACGCATCGACGTACTGTCCATCGCTGCTCATACAACAGCAGAGCTGAGCCCTGCACCGTTGCCTGCACAGCTGGACTATTCCCTATTGGACCCTTTACAGGAAAGCCTGCCAACCGCCGAGTGGGAGCTTTTACTAACGAGAGGAAGAGACAAGTATCAGAATCATCTGGAAACTTGCTCAAACCAACAGCCTGGGCTTCGCCCCTGGAAATCTAGATTAAGATCTGGGTGAGCCCTGGCTGGTTTGGCTCAGTGATTAGAGCGTCGGACCAAAGTGTCTTGGGTTTGATTCCCGGTTGAGGGCACCTATCTCGGTGGCAAGTTTGATCCCAGCCCTGGTAGGGGCACGTGCGGGAGGCAACCAATTGATGTTTCTCTCTCTCTCCCTTTTCCCCCCTCCCTCTGTCTTTCTCTCCCCCTCCCTCCTTCCTCCCATCCCTCTGTCCCCCTTTCCTCCCTTCCACTCTCTCTAGAAATCAATTTAAAAAAATCCTCCGATGAGGATTGAAAAAAAAAAAAGATGGGGGTGACACACAGGGATTTATATCTTGGAAAAGCACGGGCTCTGCAGCCCAGCCCTGTGAGAGCCACGGTCAGAAGCCATGGCCGTCCGTGGGCCGTAAGGAGTTACATCCTCAGGGCTGGAGGGGCGGTGCTCCCAGCCCCACATGTCCTCGCTGTGGAGATGTTGAGCTTCTCACGTTCCCTGCCAGGCTGAGCCCCAGACCTGCCTCTTTAAAATGCACGAATAAACGGCATCTGCCCTCACTTCCCAGAGCCATCCAACTGGTCTAGTTAAACGTCTCTCCCAAAAGGCTGCCTTCCAGGCTTCCCTGAGATTTGGTAACAGACTCTGCACTCCCTTTCAAGTTCAATTAAACTTCTTTCCCGAAGTCCCCACCAGCCCGCTCCTCCTCCGGGAGGAAAGGGAATTGAACAACAAAGGGGGGCGACAATCGGGAGACCTAACCATTCCTGAGACCAGAGACGGGAAAGGGGAGATGTGCTGTAATTAAAGCTCAAAGCTAGGCCCATCCCAGGCAATGAACAGCATTCGAGGAAGCACTTGCTCAGACCCACTGTGGGCAGGAGACTGGGGTCGGTCCTGGGGGTTAGAAACCACGTCAGGCAGAGCTGATGTCCCCAATGACATGTGTCTGACAGAAACATAAGACAACACTCCACATAACATGTGGCACCCCGTATGGTCAGAGGCAGAGGGAGGGCGGAAGCAGGCAACAGCATAGGGCGGTCGACTGGATCACGCTACGCCTGACCCCGGTGAGCCCTGGGTGCTGCCCCAATCCTGGGACACTCCCCACGCCCGCCCGCTCCCCACGTGAGAGGACGGCTCCTTCCTCCCTTCTCCCTCCTCAACCCCAAGGCCTCCTCCCACCCTCACTCTCTGCCTCGGGCCTGGATTCTTATTTCACAGAAGAAAAGGAACCACCAGGAGAGCTCACCTGGGACCCGCCTCAAGGCACCTGCCACGCCCCCTATTGGCCAGGAAGTAGAGGAAGAGGAGGGAGCATCGCATTCTTGTGGCCCTTAAGTCGTTACCTTTTATATCTCCAGCTACTGGGTCTTCTGGACTTGGAGCAGAAACAGGGAAAACAGGAATTCCTAGAAAGATATTTATTAAAAAGTACAGAGGAGGATTAGGGGGACAGGGAAGTAGAATATTAAACTGGAAGAAGCCCTAACTTGCTGAAAGGCGGCCGGGGAGACAAAGTAAAGAGGCACTCAATTTAACACGCATCTGGTCATGGAGACCAGGCTGGCCAGGCGTCTGGCGTGTGTGCTAATGAACAGAAGTCGATGGTTTGCGCTCACGTAGCTAAGTCTCGGTCTAAGGAGGGTGGCCTGACATCTTTAACACCTTTATTGTAAAATGGAGACGAGCTTTTCGAAGATGTTTTCTTTCAAGATTTCTCCCCCAAATTTTGTTTATACCATAGTATTACTTCAAGATTCCTTTTTTCACTAAACAGGCAAACATGATTTCTGCTCAGCCTCTACCCACTGAGATTCTAGGTTGCTTAAGTCCTGAGGTGGTCCTGTTGTATTCTGGCCTAAAATTGGTTCCTTTAAACATAAGATAATCATATAGTGTGCTCTTCGGACTAGGATACTCAACAGCACTAGTTTAACAATTACCCCGGCCCAGCCAGTAGCTCAGTGGCCAAGCGTCGACCTATGAACCAGTAGGTCGTGGTTCGATTCCCAGTCAGGGCACATGCCCAGGTTGTGGGCTCGATCCCCAGCAGGGGGCGTGCAGGAGGCAGCTGATCAATTCTCATCATTGATGTTTCTATCTCCCTCTCCCTCTCCCTTATTCTCTGAAATCAATTATAAAAAATATTTAGATGTCCCCTTAGATCACCACACGGGGTGAGGGGCCGTGATAATGTGGCCGATCGGACGTGGGAGAGAGGACACACATCCTCCTGGTCCCGGACATGACACGCTGCACGTCCGCAAAGGCCACCTGGAAGCCATGCCGTCTCCTCCTGGTTAACGGAGAACGTCCCACTCGTGGTTACTGTTAAGTTGAAATTGCCAATATTTACCCTTTTGACCTAAGGAGCCAGCAACGTCTACGGAACAACCTAACGCTTTGAAGGTAAATAAGACTACACAACATACGTCTATACATTTTATGTTCCAAACTTCTAGAAACACTTTCAGCCTGGCCGGCATGGCTCAGCATCGACCTATAAACCAGGAGGTCACAGTTCAATTCCCTGGTCAGGGCAAGTGCCTGGGTTTGCAGGCTCGATCCCCAACAGGGGGCATGCAGGAGGCAGCCGATCAACGATCTTCTCTCATCATGGATGTTCCTCTCTCTCTCCCTCTCCCTTCCTCTCTGAAATCAATTTAAAAAAAATTTAGAACCACTTTCACATAAATACAACCCACCCAGCCCCGTTCCTGTGCCCCCTCCCTCCCGCACCCACCCACTGTGCCCTCGGGCATGAATGACACGCCCAGCCTGTGTGTGTGCGTGTGTGGGGGGCTGCTCGCACAGGTACTCACTGGAGCAGAGCGGGAAGTTATGGTAGCCAGGGGCGCACTCCTCACAGTGGTCGCCGTGGAAGTTGGGGTGGCAGGCACAGCGGCCCGAGCCCGGCTCACAGCCGTCCGCGTGCTCAGGGCTGCAGCTGCAAGCTGAGGGCAACCAGTTCCGAGAGTCAGTACTTCGCGCACTTAACACGGCAAATGCACCCGATACTTCTCAGCCACGTTCCTGCTCTGTCGTGGGTGCGGCCATCCTCGAGAGGGTCCATCCTTTCCACCACATGCGTGGCTCCCACTGACGGAGCCCCGAGGGCCCTCAGAGATGAGCCTTAAGGAGCACCACACTGGGATGCTCTCGAGATGCAGGGCCACACGGAGCCCTGCCCAGCTCCCTGCGGGAGAGGGAAGCCGGCACCCTCCACCATTGGAGGGGCTGGGGGGCTGCGGGGCAGGGGGGCAAGGGAGGCTGGGGAGCTGGGGATGCTGGGGGGCTTGGGGCTGGAGCTCCCGGCAGGTCTGCTGGGCACAGCCTCTCCGGGCCATGAGCCAGCTGTGAATGTCCACGCGTGGTCATTCTACACGGGTGTGGTGTGGACACGTGTGTGGGATGCCTGGATGTGGATATGTCATCTGTTGGCAGCACAGCAAGATTGTGCCCATAACCCAAGTGGTAGATGCTCACAACGACGGGGTGAGCATTTCAGAGGGACCCCTGGTGCCTTCCCTTGGGAGTGTCCCTTGACCCGCAGGTCCTCACCGTCGACACAAAACCTTGTCATCGCTCTGCTAAGTACACATCCCACGAGCATCAAGCACCCTCCCGCCCCACAGCCTGGCCCCTCCGGGAGGCCTTTGCTGAGTCTGTTTAGGATGTACGTGCCTGCGGACCCTTTCGCTAAGCCTGACATCTGCAGGAGCCACTTCAGTGACAAAGAAACTAGGGAAGTGATAGAAAGGTGAGTTCCTGCCCTAGCCAGTTTGGCTCAGTGGATAGAGCCTCAGCCTGCAGACTGAAGGGTCCCGAGTTCGATTCTGGTCAAGGGCATGTACCTCGGTTGCAGATTCCCCGGCCCTGGTTGGGGTGTGTGCAGGAGGCAACCAATCGACGTGTCTCTCTCTCACATTGATGTTTCTCTGTCTCTCCCTCTCCCTTCCACTTCTCTAAAAGTCAATGGAAAACTATCCTTGGCTGAGGATTAACAAAAAAAAAGAAAGAAAAGAAGAGAAAATTGAGGTCCCTGACAGGGCGTGACTGCATCCAGGATGCCTGTGTCCCTTTGCCGATGTCCATTGGGCACAGGAAATGATGGGCACGTTGCTTCGTGGGGTGGTGTGGAAGGGGAGGGAAGCAGGGTCACACCTGGCCACGTAAGACTGTCCTGGAGCCACAGCTCAGAGCTCACAGGCACTTGGGACTTTGATGCCTTCAAATCTGAACGATGTGAAGGAGGAACGACCCTGGGACGGGAGTCGTCTTCCGCCCCCGGCAGCCCGAGAAGAAGAGGAACCGATGGGCACACAGGACGGTCTGCACTCGGACCCCGACGGACGGTCCACGGGGGTGGGGGTGGGGGAGCCGAGGCATCTTTCTGGCCGTGGAGCTAGGCGATCCGGGGACGCCAGAAGGTGCGAACTGCTTCCTGGACCACCTGGGCCAAAATATGCAGCCCTTTGGTTTCCCCAGATCTCAACACGAGAATCAGCCTGCAATGCCCGAAACTTATAAATAAGACACGTGAGAGTATTTAGGCAACGCCTTGCATAGAGCAAATGCCTGATAAATCATAGCTCTTTTAAATATTAGGACTATTACTAAATTCTTGTAAAATTTTTACTATGTTGTCTGGATGCTGCTTCTGAAAAAAATTTAAAACTATTGGACGTCATAGAAACATGTCAAGGCCGGCAGGCGTGGCTCAGTGGTTGAGTGTCGACCTATGAACCAGGAGGTCACGGTTCGATTCCTAGTCAGGGCACAGGCCCGGGTTGTGGGCTCCATCCCCAGTGGGGGGCGTGCAGGAGGCAGCCAATCAGAGAATCTCTCTTATCACTGATGTTTCTCTCTCTCTCCCTTTCTCTCTGAAATCAATAAAAACACATTTAAAAAGAGAAACGTGTCCAAACAAGAGGAAATGGAGGAGCTGACACTGGCTGCAGGCCCCGTATGCGAGGGCCCAATGGTTAGTGTCTCCCCAGGAGCCTTTGGGGGCGTTTCGCCTAGTCTTAGGGATTGTATTATCATTTCTGTTTTTCTGTGTAAGAAACCTGAGGCTCAGAGAGGGTATGTAACTGCCTGCGGTCACACGGGAAGGAGGGAGCCAACAATATGAAGAAAGAGGGGAAGGAGGGCCCGCGTGGCTGATGAGAACGGAGCTGTGGCCTCCCGGAGCAGCACACACGCCTAAGATGCACCAGGTTGAAGTGCAACTTACGGATGCAGCCGTGGGGGGCCTCCACCGGCACGCCGTGAGGGCGGTAATAGCCCTTCGCACACTGCTCACAGTTTATGCCGGCCGTGTTGTGCTGGGAAGAAACAGAGATTCAGAGGCAGGGCCCTGAGGAAGTCCGATTTCACACTATTCCTCCCCAGGAATAACTCTGCCGTGTGCACTTGCAATTTCAAAGTCATGCACGTAAAAACACACAACAGCCCTAACCGGTTTGGCTCAGTGGATAGAGCATTGGCCTTCGGACTCAAGGGTCCCAGGTTTGATTCTGGTCAAGGGCATGTACCTTGGTTGCGGGCACATACCCAGTAGGGAATGTGCAAGAGGCAGCTGATCAATGTTTCTAACTTTCTATCCCTCTCCCTTTCTCTCTGTAAAGAGTTAATAATAAAATATATTTTTTTTAAAAAGGGGTTGATCTTGGCCTTGAGTCTCCAAGATTTACCGAGGACGCTGGCCCACACGTGGCTGTGGATTTTTCCCCCACTGGAGAGGAAATGAGAGTAAGATCCACGAACTGGACAACCCGGGTTTCCCCGTCACAGGGACTTGCTAAGGAACCACCTTACGTGGGAGTGAGAGAGGCCACAATTCCAACTTTATCAGAAGAAGTGATGGACAGTAGTGAAGCCAAGGTTGAGCATTGACCTATGAACCAAGAGGTCACGGTCCAATTCCCAGTCACGTGTGTTTGTATCTCCTCTGTGTTGGGGAGAAAGCGCACATACTCATCCTCTCCTCTCGCCGTCCTCATGTTACCTGTGCTTTAGGCATGGAACCACTTCCCAAACATGTCTGTTCCGCGAATGGAAACTGTAGGCAGGAGTCTCCTACACAGAACTCATTTTAAAGGATAACACGAGGCTGCCTTTTCTATCCCGTGATTAATCCTTTTAATTGCCACAGAATCAAATTACGCAACTTGCATCACCTGTTTCCAGCACCACACACCACGGGCCCAGCTCGGCTCTGCCTCGCCTGCTCTCTGACGTGGAAACAACTGGGGGGACGCTGTTCTTTCAGCGAGAGGCAAGGCGACTGGGAGTCAACAAGCACAACCATCACACTCGGGGACCCACAAGGAGGCCGCGTGGAAACCCGGAGGGGAGAACAAAGACCCTTTCGTGTCCTCTCCCCATCGTAGACGATTTTACTAACTCCAGGCTTTCCTGTATAACCACTCCTTGTCCTGCGGGCGAAAATCTGAATTCACTTGAACACTGAGGTCTAACACCACACTGGCCACTCTCTGGCTTCACATTTACATGCGCACACATTGGAGCAAACAAGAAACAGCCGTGGCCACCCCCTTCCCAAGGCCAGTTCGCCCCTCGCCTCTGTGACGGCGAACAGACCCAGGCCATGGGCACTTGGGCTCCCCAGTGTTTCCCGTCGCAGAGGAGAGGAGGAACCGTCCCCTGAAGTGTGCAGCCGGGCTCTGCCTTCTCCCACAAAGCTCGGGCGATGAAACGCCGGCCACAGAGAAGGTACAGTTTTAAGACACAAAAAACAGCGACAAACAACCTAAAGAAAACAACACATCTCCAGCAGACGGGTGATGCCTGCAGTCTGCCTTCAGGTCGCAGGTGCTGTAGGGGACCCACACCGCACCCAGGGCATGACGACACCCCCTTGACCTCTGGACACCCAAGGTCACGGCTGGACCAAGGCCGGAGGGAGACGTAGATCGCAGCTCCGATTTCTATAGGGAAGCACTGAAGAAGCGGCCTCACTGGGGAGTGGACACTGGAATTTGCATTTACCTGACACTTAACACGATGAGAACACGCAGCCTTCAAGCTAAGGAGCAGGCTGGGCACGGAGGGAATCCGTGCAGGAGTGAGCCAACTCACACTCACCCCTCCTCTGGCACCTCCTGGAGAAGCAGGAACGCTCACCCAGAAACCCGGCCCTGCTCCGACCATCCTCCGTCCTAATCCCCTAAGCAAACCTTTCCCGAGGTCTTTCCATCTTCAGGTAAAACCACCTCCCTGTCGCTCAGTCCCTGACTGACCCACACATGCTGCCGACTTCCACTCCTGAGAACTTCAAGCACATGGCGACCCTGGCTGGCCCACTGCTGGCCACACTCCCCTGCAAAGCCTGACTTTCCCTTCCTAGGGCCACGACCTGGCCTCTGACCTCTGACCTGTCCACCCTGCTCATCCCCTTTGGCCACAGGGGCTCTTGCTCCCCTGGCCCTGCCGTCCCCTCCGCCTGGAACTCTCCCCCAGAAGATGCCTGGCTTGTTCTCTCGCTCTTTCAGGTCTTTCCTCAAATGCCACGCCCCAGGGACCCGGCCACCCTATTTAAAGTGTCGCATACCTGCCTGGCGGCCGGCGTGGCTCAGTGGTTGAGCATTGACCTATGAACCAAGAGGTCACGGTCCAATTCCCAGTCAGGGCACATGCCCGGGTTGCAGGCTCGATCCCCAATGTGGGGCGTGCGAGAGGCAGCCGATCAATGATTCCCTCTCATCATAGATGTTTCAATCTCTCTCTTTCCCTCTCCCTCTTCCTTTCTCTATGAAATCAATAAAAATATATTTTAAAAAAGAACATCAATATTTTATTAAAGGGAGTCAAACACCCCAAAAAAAGGTTGTGTTCCTTGCCTTCTTTCATTGCTCTTCCCCCCGCCCCCAAATTTTATTATAAAAAATTAAAGTTTTACAGTGAACTCCTATGCATGCCCTATGTAGAGATTGCCCATAACATTTTACTATATTTGTTTTATCACAGAATTATCCATCTTCTTATTCCCTATTCATCCACCGTCCATCTTATTTTATGCATTTCAAAATAAACTGCTAACTAAATACCTAACTTAAACAAAGGCATTTTAAATTTAAGTTGGAAAAAAAATGCAATGAACCTAAACAAGACTTCAGTAATTTATATACAAAAGAAAAATGCTTTTGCAGGGCCATTCTGAAAAAAATAAAATTCCATATTGATGTTTCCCTGGAACCACAAAGTACAAAACGTAGTGTCACTGCGAGAAGGAAGAACAGGAACAAGGTGCCCTAAGACTCCGAGGGGCTGGCCCTGCACTGGAGAAGCATCCCACCTGCTTGCCCCCAGTGCTTCCGCGATTTCACGTCCGCAGTTTAATTTCATACAAATTTGTTTCCGCAACTTAATTCCATACAAATGACTGAGGGCCTTCATTGCATCGTCTTAACCAGATCCCGGCCTCTCACTGAGGCATGAAACCCTCCCTGTGACCTGAGCAAACCTACATCTCGCCTTGTACCTGCACGTTCGTTGCCGGCAAGCACAGGCTGTGGGGTGTGGAGGGGAGGTGGGGGAGAGCGGGGGGTCTCTCAGCCCGTGTGGCCCTGGTTCGATAGGAATGGGCCCCTCGTGAAGAGAGGACCTCTTTGATGGCGGCTTTGACAAAGCGTCACTCTAAAACAGTGATGGGCAACCTTTTGAGCTTGGTGTGTCAAACGTCGCCAAAAAACTGAGCATAACTCGGGTAGTGTGTCACTTTGAGAAAAAAACATTATTTTGCAAATGTTTCATCCTCAGGAGCAGCAAATGTTTCATCCTCGGCATGCAGCCACCTCAGCGGCCGCGTGTCATCAGAAATGGCTACGCGTGTCAGTGCTGACACGCGTGTCATAGGTTCGCCATCACTGCTCTAAAAGCTCCAGGACTGAGTGACACCATAGTCCAAATTCATGGGCATTATCCCTCCCCTTGGCTAATGTCCAGTGAACCCACTGTCCCCCAGGAAAGATGGAAAGTCAGTTTCATACTTGGTGCCGATGGCAGGCATCATTACGCGACCCTGCGGCCCTTTCTCGTCGAGTCTAGATTCAAAACTGTCTGAGCAGAGGATGCTGGGCCAGCACTGAGGTCGGCACCCCTCCCCTCCAGCTTTAGAGCCTTCGTACCAGGAGCTGGAGCGGCCAGGACTTCTCCCCATTTAGGCAAAGAGCGCGTGAGGAACCTGATCGCTGGCGCCTGGACAAACATGCCCAGTCCGTGTCCCCTTCCCGCCGCGTGACAGCCAGCTCACGAGGACGTGGTGCACAGAGAGTTGATTCCAGAAAACGCTTCCGACGCTCAGAACGGCCTTGGCGTCTTTGGGGAGCAGAGCTTACTGCTGTCATTTCCTACGGTGACACCCCCTCTCCTTGCCCAGCGCCTCACCTGACAGTCGATGCAGACCCCTCCACCGGCGTAGACGCCGCGGGTGTCCAGGCTCGCCTGCTGCCGCTCCACGTCCGGGTCGTAGAAGCAGTCGGCGGCGTGGCCGTGGCAGTTGCAGGCTGCAAAGGGCACCCGAGGGGAATCACGTGACTGTGGGAGCTCAGTCAGTCCCCCGAGCATGGCTGCTTAGGGAGCTGCAGCGCCGCCTCTTACGGGACGGGGCACGCTCAGTGGGAAATCTTAGGGACTTTTACACAAAGTCCAGTCTGTAACCCTAACCCTATCCCTAACCCGTCCCCCCCACTGCTCCCTCAATGCGCCCAGCTCTCTGCTTAGCCGCCAATCTCACCACCTTCTCCAGACCTCAAAAGTGTTAGGATTCCAACCCAGTATCACATCCTAAGAAATGATAAGGATTGAAATGCAATAGTGGCTGCATCATATTTTAGACTGTTGAAAAGAGAGGCCTGCTTAGTTAAAGCACTCAGCCCAATCCTTGCATTTAGTGAATGCCTAACACATAGTAAAGTTTATTACTTGTGTTCTTTTTTAAAATATATTTTTATTGATTTTAGAGAGAGGAAGGGAGAGAAAGAAACATTGATGAGAGAGATACATCGATTGGCTGCCTCCTGCAGGCCCCCCACTGGGGATCAAGCCCACAACCTGGGCATGTGCCCTGACTGGGACTCGAACCAGGACCTCCTGGTTCACAGTTCGATGCTCAACCACTGAGCCACACCTGCTGGGCCATTGTTATTTCTGTCCTCACATTTATGTCTGAATTTGGAATGGGGCCCTCACACTCCACTCAGTGAGTTACTCATTTCACTAGAAAAACCTGTGACCCTGAGATTGATCCCCTCTTCACAAGCAGGCAAAACACGGCTCAGGCCTCAGATACAGATGGGGGTGTTGGGTGGGTCCTCAGGTAGAGATGTGGGGGGGTGTTGGGAGGATCCTCAGGAAGATATGGGGGGGTGTTGGGGGGGTCCTCAGGTAGAGATGGGGGTGTTGGGTGGGTTGTCAGGTAGAGATGGGGGTGTTGGATGGGTTGTCAGGTAGAGATCCCCGGGGGTGTTGAGTGGGTCCACAGGTAGAGATAGGGGTGTTGGGTGGGTCCTCAGGTAGAGATGGGGGTGTTGGGTGGGTCCTCAGGTAGAGATGGGGGTGTTGGGTGGGTCCTCAGGTAGAGATGGGGGTGTTGGGAGGGTTGTCAGGTAGAGATGGGGGTGTTGGGTGGGTCCTCAGGTAGAGATGGGGGTGTTGGGAGGGTTGTCAGGTAGAGATGGGGGTGTTGGGTGGGTTGTCAGGTAGAGATGGGGGTGTTGGGTGGGTTGTCAGGTAGAGATGGGGGTGTTGGATGGGTTGTCAGGTAGAGATGGGGGTGTTGGGTGGATTGTTAGGTAGAGATGGGGGTGTTGGGTGGGTTGTCAGGTAGAGATCCCCGGGGGTGTTGGGTGGGTTGTCAGGTAGAGATGGGGGTGTTGGATGGGTCCTCAGGTAGAGACAGGGGGTGTCAGGTGGGTCCTCAGGTAGAGATGGGGGTGTCGGGTGGGTCCTCAGGTAGAGATGGGGGTGTTGGGTGGGTTGTCAGGTAGAGATGGGGGTGTTGGGAGGGTTCTCAGGTAGAGATGGGGGTGTTGGGTGGGTTGTCAGGTAGAGATGGGGAATGTTGGGAGGGTCCTCAGGTAGAGATGTGGGGGGGTGTTGGGAGGATCCTCAGGAAGATATGGGGGGGTGTTGGGTGGGTCCTCAGGTAGAGATGGGGGTGTTGGGTGGGTCCACAGGTAGAAATGGGGAATGTTGGGTGGGTCCTCGGGTAGAAATTGGGGGTGTTTGATGGGTCTACAGGTAGAAATGTGGCGTGTTGGGCAAGTCTCACCCCAGCATCCACCCCCACGCTCACCTTCGCACTCATGGCTGTGCCCCCCCGTGGCCAGCTGCCAGCGCCTCTGGTGGTACCCGGCACAGCAGCGGTCACAGGTCTCCCCACAAGTGTGGTGGCGGCATTCACACCGGAACCTGGGCAGGAGGTGAAGCGCATCGGTTACCGAGGGTTCTCACTAAGGTCGGCGGCTCCTGGCGAAAAACTCAGTCGTCAGGGTCACCCAGGGAACGCTTTGTTGGTAATCATGGGAACGAAGCACTTGGCAGGTATCACTCACGTCTCCCCGTCCTGCTATTGTGTGCATTTTACAGATGTGGACACAAGATTCAGAGAGATTAAAACACTGGGTGAGCCCAGCTGGCGTGGCCCAGTGGTTGAGCATAGACCTATGAACCAGGAGGTCATGGTTCGGTTCCCTGTCAGGGCACATGTCTGGGTTGTGGGCTTGATCCCCAGCAGGGGGCATGCAGGAGGCAGCCAATCAATGATTCTCTCTCACTGATGTTTCTCTCTCCCTTACCCTTCCTCTCTGAAATAAATAAAAATATATTTTTAAAAAGATTCTAAACTCTATGTGCATTTTACCAAAATAAAAAACAGGGGGGCGGGGGAAGAGAAGTGTTTGAACATGTATACCCTGATCCCATTAAAGGGAGGGAGAAGGATTTGAACATGTATACCCCGATCCCATTAAAGCAAGAATGACAAACCAGTTTTATTTCTCTTGGCAACTCCAATCAGTGAGCTGTGCCCGCCTGGGGCACTGTCTGGCGGGGGGACGGGTGGGTAGAAGTGGGATGAGAGATACTTAATGGGGTGCAAACATCACTGAGACATGGGACTGGCTCACAGCACGGCTGGCAACGCTGCACGATGTACTCACACTTTTTCAGGGTTGTCTGCACTGCACACGTCGGCGTGGCCATTGCACGCACAGCGCCCACCGACGCTGATGTCCTTGATGCTGTAGTAATACTGTGCGACAGAAAACAGACTGCTGCTTACGGAAGAGCAGCAAACCTTCACTGTCTTCCAGGCGCATCTGTGCTGGCCCTGCTCCCGTGAGCCCACCTCAGCCCCACGGGAGCCATTGGGTGCTACTTGTCTCATGAAACACGTGCATTCCTCAATCAAATGTAACAGCATGATGCTGAATGTGTACCTTTTTAAAAATGAAATGCTTTAAAAGAATGGAGGGAAACTGCCTTGGGAAAGAGCCATGCCCTACATCCTTT
Organism: Cnephaeus nilssonii; assembly: GCF_951640355.1. Taxonomy (NCBI): domain Eukaryota; kingdom Metazoa; phylum Chordata; class Mammalia; order Chiroptera; family Vespertilionidae; genus Cnephaeus; species Cnephaeus nilssonii. The sequence goes on from NC_137082.1 coordinate 93,695,952, forward strand.
TAAAAAGGGATTAGGCCCGGCTGGCGTGGCTCAGTGGTTGAGCACTGACCTAGGAACCAGGAGATCAGGGTTCGATTCCCGGTCAGGACACATGCCCGGGTTGCAGGCTCGATCCCCTGTGTGGGGTGTGCAGGAGACAGCTGATCCATGATTCTCTCTCATCACTGATGTTTCTCTCTCTCTCTCTCTCTCCTTCCCCCATCCTCTCTCTAAAGTCAATAAAAACATAATCTTTAACAATGTTTCTTAATAGAGAAGACTCATCCACAAAGTGAAGAGAAATATGCTTACATGTGAGTACAAATCTTGGAACCCCTCCCCCAAAAAACACCACACCCACAAATAAATAAGTAAAGGGTGGTGAGGTCCATTCGTAGCAGGGCCTCAAAACGCCGGAGGAATGGAGACGCAGTCCGGCCAGAGTTTCTCGGAGAGCCCAGCTCTCCCTTGCAGGAGGGATGAGACCCAGGACGCGTCCCGCATACGGCTGCTCCGAGTGCTGATGGCACAGGACATGCAGAACACGCGCCACCCACACACACGTACAGCCTTCCTGGAAAATGCTAAAAACTGGAGCAAATTCACCTTCCTCTCTTCCTTCCCAGCTCCCTGAGGGCACCTACCTCTGAGGCCAAACTCTCTCAGGCTTGCTGGGCATCTCCCATCACCCTGCCACGCCCACTCCCCACCTTTCTCACCCTGCCCTTTGCCCTGGGCTGACCTTTATGGGTTGCAACAGGGTCTCCTGCTCCCTGGCTTTCTGTTGGGTTTGGCCAATGGGGGACCCTGGCAGGAGATCCGCGGGGGCAGAAGCTCAGGGTAACTGTGCCCAGGAGATGGGATGCTGTCCTGACACTAGACTGAGGGGTGCTCAGGCCAGACACCCACACAGAGGAGCACTGGTGCTCACACGCCCATGTCTCCTCCACTTGGCCAGGTCCCACGCCAGCCCCTGCATCTGGTGGGCTACACAATGGCTCTGGCCAGTGGCAGTGACCTGTGTGGTTGGGAGCCTGGGGGTCTCCCCCCACACACACTTTTTTCCTGCATCTGCTGACCCGATGCAGGGGATCCCGAGGAGGACTCTGGGGCCTACAGGGTGGTTGCACCTTTAAATAAAAAGAACCTGGGCTGGTCCGAGTGCAGTGGTGCCTACGATTAATTGATCACAGCCAGTTATAGATTTCTTTGTTCCTTCTCCACTCCCACTGCTTCACTTGACTAGCCTTAAAAAAAAAAAAAAAAAAGAACCTGGTTCCCTGAGTGAGTTTGTGGAGCCAACCCCACCTGCTGAGCACATTCTACAGTCACGTGAGCAAAATGTAAGCCCCATTTTGTGACGCCTCTGAGGCTTGGGGAGTCTCTGCTATAGAATCAGACTGAAGCTGGCCAGCTGTCATCCTTGGCCTTTCATCTTCGTTGAATGTAATCATTTCATAACCAAACGTCTAAGTGACATCTAGTAATCCAGACAAGAGCAAGTCTACGCCTACACTGCTCCTGGCTGTAAAGATTACTTGAAAGAGTTCAAGACAGTTAATTCAATAAGCAGAAACAAAAAAAGCTTAAAAAAATGCTGCCGGTCGGACCTTCGGAGCACGACTCACCCGCCTGGTGACGGTGGGGTCCCGCTGTGCTTTGGAGATGAGGTGTCCCAGGAGCGTGTTGGTTCGGAGAAAGCGCAAGCGGATGTTTGTTGCCTGGGTGAACTCCCGCAGCGTGTTGGAGAAAGTGAAGTTTCTTGCACCTGGACGACCGTTTACCAAGGACACCACAACCTAAAATAACCACACACACGTGCGCACGCATACGCACACGCACACGCACACGCACACGCACACACACGGGGGGAAAGTCCTTCCATCAAAACTTAGCTGCAAGTAACTATAAATAACTCACAGGCCCGAAGGCACTAGGTCTCCTTGAGCCACCAGATGTTTGTAGGTGGTCCTGTGTCTTGTTATGTCTAAAAGCATCATTGCTAGTCACCCCCCTCCTTCGAATCCTGTCCTTAAACTGGGCTCTCGGGTGTTACCGTCTCATTTCCAAACCCTTTGTTCTATCGGTGTAGTGGTGGGCTGTAAGGCTGTGACACGTTGAAAGTATAATGTTAAAATATATAAACATAAGGAAACCACTTGTTGTCAAGCTGCATGGAAGAAACAGAGCTAAAGTAATCTAAGCATCAAGAGGAGGTTGAAAAGAGGAAGTCTCTGGATGCAAAGGTGATAAAGTTTCTACAAAACCAGGGTTTTATCTTCAAGCTTGAGGAGACGGACAACCACTGGGGCATGAGCCACTCATTGCAAGATACTGGCTAGAGCTGCTCACGAAGACCGTTCCACCTGAAGAGGGGGAGACCAGCACCCCTTGAAGAAGTGTCTTTGAAACTCACTTCAAGCTCCGATGGCCTCCGTTTCCCTGGAGTCTGTCTCTGATTCCCCACCTCCGTTTCCCGTCTCCTCCAACAACAGCGTGGCTGCCCGCACAAGGACAGCAGTCCTTCCCGTCCCCACAGAGGGTGCCCACCTGCCCGAGGAGTCGGGGATGCGTGCCGCCCTCCCCTCTCCTCACTCTCACTCCTGGGATAACGTGTCTGGGAAGCAGCGGGCAGGACCTCACCTCAATCACCAGCAACCCATTTTCTAAATATTCCTCCAGAATAGAGGGTTCAAAAAGAGAGAAAAAATAAATAAGTGAAAAAGAAAAACAAAACAGAATAGAGGGTTCAAGACCTATGGGTCTTGAACTTGAAATGCTGACTTCCAGAGGAGAATTAGAGACCTCAAAGAGAATTTCTGATGTCAACTATACCTAAATAATATAATAATAAAAAGAATTTCCAATCCAACTTGTCGATGATGAGAGAGAATTGCTGATCACATCTTCGATGTGATCCTTGTACCAGTTAGTCCCAAGTACTGGTTCCCGTTTTGGTCAGTGTCAGAGCTCCTTGAAAGAGCATCTTCACAATCGCGAAGAATTTCATGTCCTCACGTCGTTTCTGCTCTCATCCTTCAGGCCTCCCAGATCCACTTACCTCGCCATTTTCCAGAGGCACGATCCGCGAGTAGTCCGTGGTGCAGAGCACGTCATCGTCCCGGGTGACGGCCGTGTTGGCCGCCCGCCCGAATTGTTGCCAACAGTCTGCTTTAGAATCTAGAAAGGAAACATTTCAATACTGGCAAATAGAGTATCATCACCTCGCGTAACTCTCTGAAGAAATCTTATGTTCCCTTAAGAAAATACATGAATGGGAAAGAACAGACAAGCATTGAACATTTTTAGACAAAAGCTTAGACTGACGTTTTAGGTCATGAAAGAAGGTACCGGGCCATTTCAGGCCACTTGACCTTTAAAAGCCACGATTGGAGAGGCGGTTCCAGGTCCTCACTCCTTATTGACACGTCTGCCCTCTAAGGAGCATCCACGGAAATCCCAAGGCCTTTGCAAGCGACAGTCCTGTCCAGCTCGATTCATCCGAGGGCGCGTCACACTGACACGCTTCGTGAGCGAAGACAACAGGGTCAAGGTGAGTTAGGTGAAAGGCAGGGTCCCTAACAGCGAAACTGGGTTCCTAATTCTGCGTAAAAGGAAAACGATTGCTTCTCCCTAAACAGGGGCAGGAACTGTTAACATAAAAGGCAGTTCAGCCACAGGTCTGCGTGTGTTCTCGTGACCGATGTGCACTACTTGAGAGAGAGGGCTGCTGGGGGTAACCTCGGACGTTAAAACTGACCAATCCTCAACTAGCCAGTGGAGAGACGAGTTTTATAGTGACATCCAAGGTCTAACTCTGTGCAGATAACTGGAGCCTGGTGGGCAAGGTTACTTACGAGCAAAGTATTGCCAAGGTGCGTAGGTGCTCCCAAAGTCCACCGACCTCTCCAAGACCCAGAGGTCAGGGCGAGGAGAATTGGCAAATTTGATTAAAACATAGGCCACATGGAAGAGCTGAGAAAGCAAAGGAGATACAGTTACTCCAGCCGCCTGGTCTGTGCACAACCTGGAGCGTCTCTACGGGATGCTGGTTCCCACGGCAGCACCTGCAGCCACACCTCTCCCAGACCACAGCCCCTGCCCGCCTGCCTCCTCGACACCGTGCCGGGTGCAGTTTCTCACGCGTATCAAGTCCAAACCAAAGCGACCACTTTTCAAATCTGCACATTAGCCTTTGTCACACCTTAATCTTTACACCCTTGAATTCCAACCAGCCCACCCGACATCTTTCCCCCCCCTTTTTTAATTGATTTCACAGAGGAAGGGAGAGGGAGAGAGAGAGAAACATCAATGATGAGAGAGAATCATGGATCGGCTGCCTCCTGCACGCCCCCTACTGGAGATCGAGCCCACAACCCAGGCTTGTGCCCTTGGCCGGAATCAAACCTGGGGCCCTTCAGTCTGTAGGCCAATGCTCTATCCACTGAGCCAAACCGGCCAGGGCCCACCCAGCATCTTAAAGTCCGTCATTCAGAGAAATGTAATGATTCCCTCAAAAAACCCTATTTATTTAATGATTTACGATGTCATCATGCTGCGTGCTGGGTGCTATGCTAAGCCCCTCGCAGGCATGCTTGCATCAGGCCTCACAGGAATGAGGAGGAGGAGTGTGACCAGAGAGGGTAGCGTGTCCTCGTCTTCAGGTGAAGGATCCTGAGCCTCCGTCATCTCCTCACCGACCACCAGCTCTGCACAGGCCTGGTGGGTCCTGCACACGTGACCTCTTTCATCATGGGGAGGACATACAATGTCAGAAAGCTCCAAGCGCCATTATCTCCAAGCCTGCGAAGTGCCCGTCCCAGCAGCCGGAGGGGCAGCCGCGCTGTGACACGTCTGGGGGCTGTTTGACGCAGTGGCTCCCCAAGGTGCCCTTTCTGCCTGAACGTCCAAACCCTGAAGGACCCAGAGGCTCAGGAGGCCGCGCTCTTGGTTTGGCTCCGTCATGCTCTGCGGGAACGTGGGACCCCCCTGGAAGCAGCACAGCAAATATCCCAAACCCCGCAGCGGGCGGAGACCCCACGTGCGCTGCTCCCCTTGTAGAGCCTGCCCCCGGGCCCACGTGAAGACGCCCACTGATGGGCCTACTCAGCGTCCGGCACCGATCGCGGACAGGGCGTTCCTCTCCAAACGTCCCCTCGCCCGTCCGCCTGTGCCCTGGACCTCGGGGCTGCCTTTCGTTTTCCTGAGTCCACCTGCACGGACAGCCTGCCTTTTGGATCGTCTCCGCGGCGTGGAACCTGCAGCCGGTTCACGCCGAGTGACCCGGCTCCACAGCCCGTCTCTGAGACCTGCCGACTCAACATGTCGCTGAGAGGCGTGATGGGGTCCAAGGTGGATCACAGCCGCTCACGCGTGTGACACCACAGTGTGGAGCTAGTCTCTTCTACTTGATGATTTTAATGATGTGCCTTTCACCCGGCCGGCGTGGCTCAGCGGTTGAGCATCGACCTATGAACCAGAAGGTCACAGTTCGATTCCTGGTCAGGGCACAGGCCCGGGTTACAGGCTCGATCCCTAGTGGGGGGCATGCAGGAGGCAGTGATCAGTGATTCTCTCTCATCATTGATGAGGGAGGAAGGAGGGAGGAAGTGCCCAGCACTGAAGGGCTGGCTGGCTAGGGGAGGAACCAAGCAGAGTTTACACAGGGGCTGAGTGAAAGCCACACACACCTCCTATCCTAACGGGACAAGCCAGGGCTGCCCCACCTGCCTGAACACCAGGCCCTTTCAGGTGCTGACCCACCTGCCTGAACACCAGGCCCTTTCAGGTGCTGACCCACCTGCCTGAACACCAGGCCCTGAGCGGTGCTGGCCGATGCCCTCGCCTGAAACACAGGAATTTGCAAAACAGCCGCCCTGTGCCCAGCTCCCTGCCCGGTCTCCCCCAGTCAGGAGGCCGTTGTGCCCTCCTGAGCTCCGCCTCACCTGGCCAGGCCCTGCACCCTCTCCCTCAGCCCCAGGCTGACTGCCCACCGCTCCGCCCACCTGGACCTCTGGTAGAGAGCAGCCCGAACTCCTGCTGCTGGGCAATGCAGACCCTGAAGCCGAGAGAGTGTCCAGCTCCTGGCTCCCGGCTCCTGGCCCTCGGCTCCCTGGCCCTGGCCTGCGCCTCCACCTCCAGGGAGGCCTGGGACTCTGCATGCACATAACAGGTGGTGACAGGTGTGCGAGGGCCAGTGAGTCAGCTAGAGGCCTGTGAGAGGCAGGTGCAGGACCCGCGTTCCCTCCGATTACTCTGTGATGCTGAGAAACACTGAAGGTACACAGTCTCCTCCATCAGGTGCTTCAAGCCTACGGAGAGAGACGCCAGAGTCCTAGGGAGATGGAGTCTGCACTGCCCCATCCAAGGCCCCCTAGGCCAGGCCCGGGGGCACAGCTGTAGCGGGCAGGAGCCCGACACTCCCAACTGCTATCCCAGCCGTGGCCCTGGGCTGGTGGGGGGCCAGGGACACCCCTCCAGGAGGCTGGCAGAGACCACAGAGAAGTGGTGGTTTGATGTGGTTTTCGTTTCCCCTAAAGGAAGGAATGCAGGGGAAGGATGGAAGGTGAAAGGCAAAGGTGGAGAGAATCATGGAAATGAGAACCAGGAGAGGAGGCATCAGGAAGAAAGGAAGAAAGGAGGAGTTGGATGATGTGGAGGGGCTCCAGGGTCGCTGGGTGTGGGAGGGGCAGAGGCCTGAGGGCCCAGTGGACGCCCTGGGGTACAGGGGGCAGAGGAGGGGGGTGTGGGGGGGGACGCCCTGGGGTACAGGGGGCAGAGAAGGGGGGTGTGGGGGGGACGCCCTGGGGTACAGCGGGCAGAGGAGGGGGGTGCGGGGGGACGCCCTGGGGTACAGCGGGCAGAGGAGGGGGCACCGGGTGAGGACTCCCCACCACGATATTAACAGCCCCCCCGGGACCGTTGTGAAGAAATCCAGTCTTTCCTTACACATGCTCGCCATTAATAGACTGGGAGAACTGCCACGACTTAAAGCCAAAATCTGCCTAAACTCACAAAAGTTTCACAAGGGAAGGAACATAAAATAGTGTTCAAGATGAGCTAAGGAAGAAAATAGGCTCTTTAAAAAAATAAATGTCCATTCACTGTGCATTTTTATGATTCTGCTGGCCCTTAAAGACCTCTAGCTGGCTGCCCTCATTCCAGAACCAGGGTCAGAGATTTGGGGGGATGTGGGGAGGGGGGCAGAGGGCATCTGGAAGCTCCAATCCCCCAGAAACCAGTGCTCCCTTTGTCCTCTCTGCATCGAGCGCTTCCTTTTCCCCAAAAGGAACAAAACTGCCCAATGAGCCGTACTGTCTTTCTAACTCTGAAAGTCCATTCCAGCTGGAGTGTGACTCACCTGCCCCAGATCCAAGGTGACGTTGACCTGGTTGTACCGCGTGCCTGAGGAGAGGGGCGGGCTCTGCCACCAGCGCTCCGACCCGTCGATGGCGTTGGTGACCGGATGGGCTTTCCGGGGGTCCGCGGAGTTGCAGTAGTCGCAGAACTGCCCCTGGAAGAGGACAAAGCGAAAACAGCTCTTTCTTATGTGCAAGTACCTCTGTCTCATGGGTGTTCTAACGATGACCAACGTGAAGACGGCTTTGTGCGGCGGAGATGCCGCTGGTGCAGCCATCGCCATGCATTCTGAGGAAGCAGCAAGGCTTCCTCCTTCCGTTCACTCTTCCCCTCCCTGTGCACCTGGCCGAGTGTCTCAGGTACAGACTCTGCCTAGCTCCCATCTTCCACAGCCTGTGCTTCCTGTCCCGTCTGACACTCAAGAAGAGCCTGTTGTACTTGGGATGCAAAGATCTTTTCCTCAGCAAATCCTTTTACTGTGCATGCCTGCCTTTGTGCAAGTTCTGTGTCAGGCACTGGGCACTGTCTCAGTGGAGTTGTTAAGTACAACCGTGCCCCCTTATCGGTGGGGACACACTCCCAGACCTCCAGTGGATGCCTGAAACACAGCACTGAACCTACTCTTGTCACCTCCTATACGTCCCATGATAAAGTTTAATTTATAAATTAGGCACAATAAGCGGCTGACAACATCCCATGTAATAAAAGCCTAATATGCAAATTGACCCAACTGTGGAATGACCAGTCGCTATGATGCACACTGACCACCAGGGGGCAGACGCTCAATGAAGAAGCTGCCCCCAGCCCACAGGCCCCCAGGCCAGCCAAGGCAGGTGCCAGTGGGGGGCCCCTGATCGCCCCGCCGGTCACCCCACAGATCAGCCCTGATTGCCAGCCAGGCCTAGGGACCCTACCCATGCACAAATTTCATGCACTAGGCCTCTAGTTAACTAATAATAAAATAGAGCAATTGAAACAATAAAAACTGTAAGAAAATTGTAAACTTTATTAAGAAAAATCTAAATACATTAAGGGAGAGATTTAATTTTCTGGAATAGGAAGATAATATCAAAAACTTGTCAATTCTTCCCCAAATTTATCTATAAAGTCAACACAATCCCCAAAAAATGTCAATAGGGATTCTCTTGGAACACAACAAGATAATTCTAAAATTTATATGGAACAGCAAAGAACCAAGAAAATCGTGGGTATTGCTGAAGATGACCAACGAGGAGGAAGGTGCCCTTGAAGGTATTAGGGCTTATTATGAAGCTTTTATAATTAACACGGAGAAAGATGAGACACACAGACCAGTGGGACAGAAGAGAGAGAGGCCAACAACAGGCCCATGCGTCTTAGAATCCTTAGTAAACAACAAGGTGGCTGGGGGGTCAGTAGGAAAAGGGGGGCTAATATATATGAAATGGAAAAGAATAAGTTCAGGTTCCTATTCAACCCACAAATAAAAATCAACTTCAAATAAATTAAGAACGTAAATGTCAGAAGTCAAACTTTAAAGTCTCTTATTAAAAAATAAAGGTGAACTTGGAATAAGGAAAGTTTTCTTAAACAAGATTCAGAAAGCATTATATAAAAGAAGATAATATTAAATTAAAATATTGACTATGTTAAAATTAAGAATATTGGTTCATCAAAGACACCTTAAAGAATAGAAAGAAAGCCCAGCCAGCATGGCTCAGTGGTTGACCTATGAACCAGGAAGTCACAGTTCGATTCCCGGTCATGGCACATGTCTGGGTTGCGGAATCGATCCCCAGTGTGGGGCGTGCAGAAGGCAGCCGACCAGTGATTCTCTTCATTGATGTTTCTCTCTCTCTCCCTCTCCCTTCCTCTCTGAAGTCAATAAAAATATAAATTTTAAAGAATACACAGCGGCAGACAGCGTCCAGTGACACTGCCCACAGGCCTTCTCTCCAGGTGCCAGCCACTTCACCACCAGGAGGGGGCGCTCTCACCCTGGGCGCTTGTCTCTCCCCTGGAATCCAGATGGACTTTCCCGTTTGCTTTGTTGCAGCAAGGGCATCACTGGGACTTCCCAGCACAAGCTGAGCACACTGTCAGGCTCTGCTTCCTTCCTCTTGGAAGCCAGCCTCCAGGTAGAAGGCCAACTGCCCCGTTACCACTCCGTGACGAAGCCCACGGCCGCCACACGAAGAGACATGTGGAAGAGCACGTGTGACGTGTTCGTGGAGCCTACCAGCTCAGCTAGTCCATCCCAGCCGGCAGCTGAAAGCAACTGTTACCCCAGCTGAGCTGCATGAAACAGAAGAACCACCCAGCTGAGCCCAGTCAACCCACAGACTTGTGGGGAGAAAAAAAATAACTTGTCATTGTTCAAAGCCACTGAATTTGGGGTGGTTTGTTCCACAAGAATCCATAAACAAAGAACATAAAATCAATAAAGAATTCTCATCAGAAATATGTCCCACCTGGCCAGGTGGCTCGGTTGATTGGAGCATCAATTGGAGCATCGTCCTATATACCAAAAAGGTGGCAGGTTCAATTCCTAGTGAGGCCACATACCTAGGTTGGGGGTTCGATCCCCAGTCAGGGCACGTACAGGAGGCAACTGATTGATGTTGCTCTCACATCGATGTTTCTCTCTCCCTCCCTCTCTCTCTAAAATCAATAAACATATCCCCGGGTCAGGACTAAAAATATGTACATATTTAAGAAATTCATCCCAAACTCCTGCAAATCAATAAGAGACGTATAAACAGTTCAACAGAAAAATAGGCAAAAGCAGAAATAGGCATGTTACAGAAGAGGAAGTAGATGACAATACACATCTGAAGAGAGATCAGCCAGGTAACTTGTATGCACATATGCACGCCCATGGACACAGACATAGTGTGGTGAAGGCCTGGGCGGGAGGAGGAAGAGAAAGAGGGAGTGGGCTCAGGGTGGAGGGGGTCGGTGGGGAAAAAAGGGGGACATCTGTAACACTTTCAACAATAAAGCTGAATTTTAAAAAATATATGAAATAAGCATTTGAAGAAACATTCACAATCACCATCTTTAGTGATCAGGGAGACCACAGCGCTGTCCTGTTTTCCACCCATTCAATAAGATCAGATTTTAAGTTTGAGAATAACAAGTACTGGAAAGGATGTGGTAGGAGTATGAATTGGTATAAAGACTTTGGAAAATGTTTTGGCATTACCTCCTAAAGTAAAAAATTCTCATTTCCTATGAGAATAGAATTTGAGAGAAATTCTACTCTCAAGCTCCTAACCCAAAAAGAAACTCTTGCACAAATCTGATGGCATCATGCTCATGAATATTCATAGCAGTCCTGTTCACAAGAGCAAAATCCTGGGACTAACCTAATTTTCCAGCCACAGGAATGTGACGACATCAACAGTAGTATGTTCACACAATGAGTGAGTATATGAAGAATAGTGAATAAGTGAATGCACACAACAATATGGACAATATGGGTGAGTATTAGCATTATAACATTAGTTTAAAAAGCATGCTATATATTTTTTATAAAGTTAAGAGCACTTACTTTTTTAGAATATATAGAGATGTAATAAAAATGTTATAAAAAGTAAAGCAAAGGAAAAATTAACAAAGGATTCAGGATGATGGTTACCCCAGGTTACGGGAAACCGAGATGGGAGTTGGGAAGCCATATGGTTAGGCACAAGTTATTATCCAGGCCCTGGTTTGGGTTTTGGTAGCGAGTTCATAAATGCTTGTTTTACTGTTGTACATCCATCCACCTGCATGTATATTAAAGCAGGCCATGCAAGGACTGATGACGAAAGCATGCCATAACTGAGGGTCATGCATAGTCTATAACCCAACGCTGCACCTGAGGCCCAGTGTTTTTAAATAACCGTAAATACACAAACGCAGGACCAACACGGACAGAAGTCAGCGACGAGGGAGACAGAGAGAGAGCAGGCTCTGCGTGCAGTTATTCATCCATCCACGCAGCAAACCTGTGCTGATCAGACTCCCCGCCAGACGCTACGCCAGACAGAGACGAGAAACGGAAAGATAACCAGGGCCGGGGGCCACGCTCAGAACTGCGTTACGGCTAATGTTAGCCCGGTCACATGGGAAACAACACATGTAATAAAGGGGCTAAATGGACGGGGCAGGACTGTGCAAATAAACAACTAAAGAGCTGAGTTCCAAGGATGGAGGCCCCAGAGGACAAGCCGATGTGTGCCCAGAGGCCACGGAGCAACCTAACTTTCTCAGAAGGACGAGAAAAACAGCCTCTCCTAGTTGCCAACGTTTTTGATGATTCTCCTTAACTAAACGCCTCACATATGTAATACTTTGCAACTGAATTCACAATATAAACACTATCTTGTTCTAGACCAGTGATGGGCAACCTTTTGAGCTTGGTGTGTCAAACTTCGCCAAAAAACTGAGCATAACTCGGGTAGTATGTCACTTTGAGGAAAAACTAACTCCAAGACTCTAGTCGCAAATGTTTCATCCTCAGGAGCAGCAAATGTTTCATCCTCAGGAGCAGCAAATGTTTCATCCTCAGGAGCAGCAAATGTTTCATCCTTGGCATGCGGCCACGTGTCATCAGAAATGGCTACGCGTTTCAGTGCTGACACACGTGTCATAGGTTCGCCATCACTGTTCTAGACACTAGAGGTTGTATAGCACTACTCCCTAACCTAAGTTCTCTCTTTCTTTTAAATTTTCAAAATACGTTTTTATTGATTCCAGAGAAAGGGGGGGAGGGAGAGAGAGAAACAGCAATGATGAGAGAGAATCATTGATGGGCCGTCTCCTGCATGCCCCCCACTGGGGATCGAGCCCCCAACCCGGGTATGTGCCCCGACCGGGAATCAAACCCTGACCTCCTGGCTCATAGGTTGCACTGGCTGGGCTCCAAGTTCTCTTTTATTGTTTGAACGTTCATTCATTTACTCACCTTTTTCAAATTGTCTGCAGTGAGTAGGACACTGCACTGAAAGGGGGGTAAAAACAAACCCCCAGAGTGGCTCCCGCCCCTCAGTGCAGAGAAGGGAAGTGACTCAAACACATCACAGAGAGGCATTGGGACCGAGACAGCAGGAGGTGGGAGCCCAGGGCTGGCCCACGACCTTCGCTCGGCTCAATCTTCTGAATTGCACTCTGGGGTTTATATTCAAAACTTAAAGACGAAGAAGTGAAGCCTGAAAGACGCGAGGTGCCGCCAACGACCCGTCCGCACGGGCGGGAACCAGGACCCGAGTTTCCTCACTGGGGAGTGATTTGGCTTTTCAAAGGAGAATGTTTGTCTTCAGTGATGGTGCCTAAACTTTCATTGCTGGACCCTGGCTAACGTCCACACACACAGAACAGCTATTAGAAAAGCTCTTTGTTTTTAAAGGGTCATTTGTCCTTAAATGGCTGTAGTCATTTGCTTGGAGTCTCAAAATAACTCTTATCATTAATCATTGTTAGAAATATATCAATGGGCATAGTAAGAATCCTAGATTTCCGGTCCTCGCCCAAGATTTCCACATCCCTTTCTCAAAGGAAAAGGCCTGCTGAAGTTAACAACTGGTTCTGATTCTCGATAGTTCTATAAACTGCACCTCCATGAAGCAGTTTCCTGTTTACGGCCACTAGTCCACGTTACACAGACACAGCGGGCTGCTCTGTGGCAAGCACTGGCACTGTTAGCCACAACTCCCGTGTGCGTGCTTCTCTGACAGCACTGCCAGGTCGGTACACATGCCTAAGCCATGTCCAAGTGTAATCAGGAACATACAAGAGATGGTGAGCCCGGCCGATGTGGTTCAGGTGTTGAGAGTTGACCTGTGAACCAGGAGGTCACGGTTCAATTCCGCTCAGGGCACATGTCCAGGTTGCAGGCTCGATCCCCAGTGCAAGAGGCAGCTGACCAATGACTCTCTCTCGTCATTGATGTTTCTCTCTCTCTCCTCCCCTCCTCTCTGAAATCAATAAAGGTATATTTTAAAAACATGTTGAACTGTAATGCACAAAACCGAGACCCTATGTTTGGCAGATAGTGCATTTCACCCGTGTGAGCCTAGTGTTTGTGCCAACCTGAACCAGGCGCACGGCTGTGCTTGACACACCTCTGCTTCCTCACAGCCTTTCCCCACACCCGCACGCCACCATCCTGGCACTCCGTGTTTCCCGAGCACCTGCCTACATTGTTCCAGGCTTTGTCCTACGCTGTGGGGATACAGCTGCGACCAGACAGTCAGAATCCCCGAATCAAAGAGCAATCGAACAGCAAAACTTAATGTCTGAGCACTCACAGGTACAGAGAGTCTTATTTCATGAATAGTAAGTCCAGAGAAAGCAGTGAATATTTTTCACTCAACCAACAACATTCAGACTTTGAAAGCATGCTGCCTGTTGACACGTGCTACCATTTAAGTATCAGAATCAGGACCGTAAACTCGGGTTTTATTCTAAGATGGTACTTTATTCATTTTTTACTTCCCCCCCCCCCCCCCCCCCAAAATCCTTCTGACCTAAAATTCTAAACCCTGGCTGGTCTCAAAGATGTATTTTTAGAAAGCTCAAAGAAATAGAACGATTCCAGTTAACTCTGCCCATTTCCCATGTCGAGCTGCACAGGAACAGCCCCTAACTACATTCAGGCACAACCAGTTGAGAAATCATCGTCCCTCTGCCCTCCCCATCCATCGCATCGCCCACACCCCTCATGTCGCTGAAAGGCAGGTGCGCGCGAGCAGCTGCCCACACAGGGCCATCCCAGCGTCTCACAGCCTGGACTCTGGCTCGGCTTCCCCTCTGGCCTCTGACACACTTCTCGCTATGTGAGAACCTCCCACACCAACAACCAGGGCCTCTTCCCACGCCTCCAGGACGAGGGCGGAAAGCACTGGCAGCAGAGCCCTGGCTCCCTCCCACCTGCAGGGAAGCACACGACAACACCAGGCGGCCCTCTGTTCCTGCAGGCTGCCCCCTGGCCTAGAACAGGTCCCTTCTCACTCTGCCCAGGATGGGGCCCAGGTCAATGCCCTGTTCTGGAAACTCAATCAATAGCAGGAAACATGGCTTTTCGGGACCTTCAAAACAGAACTATCAAACTGTGAACACAACAGAAAGACCAGGTGGGGAAAATGAGGGGTGGCCCGTTCCTAGGCAAATCTGGGGAGGAGGAGCCGGCTGAAAACTCTTCGATTCCTTCCTCCTCCTGGCATCTACTCTCCCCAAATCAGACTAGTTCTATCCAAAGTTGGGGGTGCCAGGCAATCCGGTGGAGCAAGAAGGGAAGATTGACATCCCTTTATACTTATTTTACTTAAAAATAAGAAATATACTTTTACTGATATTTAATATACAGATTGCTTAGGGACCTTCACCCAGTCCACAAGCCTACCAAGGAGTTCCCTTTAAAATGTCCACTGAGTTCTCAATAGAAGCACTTCAGGCCAGAAGGGAGTGGCATGAAGGACTAGAAATAATGAAAAGCAAGGGCTTAAATCCAAGACGACTGTATCCAGTGAGGCTATCATTTAAAATTTAAGGTGAGTCCTAGCTGGTTTGGCTCAGAGGATAGAGCGTCGGCCTGTGGACTGAAGGGTCCCAGTTTTGATCCCAGTCAAGGGCACATGCCTGAGTTGCAGGCTTGAACGCCAGTGTGGGGTGTGCAGGAGGAGCAGATCAATGATTCTCTTTCATCATTGATATTTCCATCTCTCCCTCCCTCTCCTTTCCTCTCTGAAATCAATAAAAAAAATTTTTTTTAAGATAAAATAGCCCTAGCCGGTTTGGCTCAGTGGATAGAGCGTCAGCCTGCGAACTGAAAGGTCCCAGGTTTGATTCTAGTCAAGGGCACATGCCCGGGTTGTAGGCTTGATCCCCAGTGGGGGATGTACAGGAGGCAGCCGATTCATGATTCTCTCTTATTGGGGATATTTCTATCTCTCTTTCCCTCTTCCTTCCTCTCTGAAATCAATAAAAATATATTTTAAAAAAATTAAATTAAATAAATAAAGATAAAATAAAATAAAATTTAAAGTGAAATTAAAAGCTTTCCAGACCAAAAAAAAAAAAAAAAGTACATTACCACCAAACCAGCAATGCAAGAAATGCTAAAGGGATTGCTTTAACAAGAAGAAAAGGAGAGAGGATCATAGGCACAAAGAAAATAAAAATGGGAATAAATAAATACCTATCAATAATAACCTTAAATGTAATGAATTAAATGCTCCAGTCAAAAGATGTAGGGTGACTGAATGGATAAGAAAACATGACCCACATATATGCTGTCTACAAGAGACCCACCTCAGAACAAAAGACACACACAGCCTGAGAGTGAAGGGATGGAAAAATATGTTCCATGCAAATGGAAAGGGAAACAAAGCTGGGGTAGCAATACTCATACCAGACAAAATAGACTTCAAAACAAAGGCCATAATGAGAGACAAAGAAGGCCACTTCATAATACTAAATGGAATGATTCAACAAGAAAATATAACCCTTGTAAACATATATGCACCCCATATAGGAGCACCATGTACATAGAAAACTCTCGACGGATTTTAAGCGAGAGATTAACAGCAATGCAGTCATATTGGGGGAATTCAACACCCAACTGACATCACTGGGTAGATCTTCCAGACAAAAAATTAGCAAGGAAACAGGGGCCTTAAGTGACATACTAAATCAGATGGCTCTAACCGCTATTTACAGAACATGTCACCCCAAAGCAACAGAATATACATTCTTCTCAAGCTCACATGGAACATTCTCAAAGAGAGAACACATGTTAGGGCACAAAACAAGTTTGTACAAATTCAAGAAGATTGATATCATACCAAGCATCTTCTCGGATCACAATGGCATGAAGTTAGAAATCAACTACAATTTAAAAAAACACATTCAAATACATGGAGGTTCAATAGCATGTTATTAAACAATGAATGGGTTACAGTGAAATCAAGCAAGAAATTAAAAACGTACTGGAAACAAATGAAAATGAACACAAAACCACCCAAAACCTATAGGACATGGTGAAAGCAGTCCTGGGAGGCAAGTTCATAGCACTACAGGCCTACCTCAGAAACAACAAAAAAGGATAAATAAACTATCTAACCCGACAACTAAACGAATTAGAAAGAGAACAGCAAGAAAAGCCCAGAGGAAGTGGAAGGAAGTAATAAAGATCAGAACAGAAACAAATGACAGAGAGACTAAAAACAGTACCAAAGATCAATAAATCCAAGAGTTGGTTTTTGAAAAGATAAACAAGATTGATGAACTAGCCAGACTCATGAAGAAACAAAGAGAGAACCCAAATACATACGGGCACAGGAACAGGCAGGCATATAGACCAATGGATCAGGACAGAGACCCCAGAAACTGACCCACACCATTACAGTCAATGAAAGAGGTGATATAACAACAGACACAACAGAAACACAAAGGATTGTAAGAAAATACTATGAACAACTATATGCCAACAAACTGGACAACCTGGGTGAAGTGGACAAATTCCTAGAAACATACAATCTTCCAAAACTCAATCAGAAAGTATCAGAAAACCTGCGTAGGCCAATAACAACCAATGAAATTGAAGCAGTCACTTAAAAAAGTCCAGCAAACAAAAGTCCTGGACCACATGGATTTATAGGAGAATTTTACCAAACATTCCAAGAACTAACACCTATCCTCCTCAAACTATTCCAAAAAATTCAAGCGGAAGTAATACTTCCAAGCTCTTTCTATGAAGCCAGCATTATCCTAATCCCAAAACCAGATAAAGACACTACAAAGCAAGTAAACTGCAGGCCAACATCCCTGATGAACATAGATGTTAAAATCCTCAACAAAATATTAGCAAATCGGATCCAGCAATATATTAAAGAGATCATACACCATGATCAAGTGGGGTTTATTCCAGGGATGCAAGGCTGGTATAATACCCGCAAATTAATAAATGTGACACATCACATAAACAAATTGAAAGATAAAAACCACAGGATCATATCAATAGATGCAGAAAAAGAATTCGACAAAATCCAGCACCCTTTTTTGATAAAAACTCTCAGTGAAGTGGGATTGGAGGAATCATACTTCAATATAATCAAGGCCAATATGACAAACCTACAGCCAACATAATAGTAACGGGCAAAAAATAAAAACATTTCCCCTAAGAACAGGTACAAGACAGGGATGTCCACTTTCACCACTCTTATTCAACATAGTAGTGGAAGTGCTAGCCAGAGCTACCAGACAAGAAGAGCTAAAAGGCATCCAAATTGGAAAGGAGGAATTAAAACTGTCATTATTTGCAGATGACATGATATGTTACATAGAAAACCCTAAAGACGCCACTGGGACACTACTAGACTTAAATGAATTCGGCAAGGGAGCAGGATACAAAATCAACATCCAGAAATCGATGGCATTTTTTATACACCAATAATGAACTCTCAGAAAGAGAAACTATTTTTAATTTTTAGAGGAAATAGTTTCTCTAATATTTCAAGAAAAATTATTTTAAATATAATAATGTTACATGCAATAAACATTAATATTTTAAGAAAAAAAGATTTTAAATATAATAAACTAGTGCCCCTGTGCATGGATTTGTGCACATTGAAAGGAAATTAATTAGAAGGTGGTCAGGGGGGTGGGACTGGGTGAGACAGGCCGGACACACCCTGGAGCCAACTTCCTGCAGTCCCATTATTATATTTAAAATCATTTTTCTTAAAATATTAATGTTTATTGCATGTAAATGGCTATTTTGTAGCTACAATCTGGTAATAGATTTAGTTTGTATATTGTAAAAAAAAATAGTTAAAAAAAAGAAGAGGAACTAAAAAAGCATTTACCATTGCAACAAAAAAATAAGATACCTAGGAATAAACTTAACCAAGAAGGTAAAAGACCTGTACTTGGAAAACTATAGGACATTGAAAAAAAGAAATAGAGGAAGACACAAACAAATGGAAACATATACCATGTTCATGGATTGGAAGAATTAACATCATTAAAATGTTTATACTTCCCAAAGCAATCTATAGATTCAATGCAATTTCTATTAAAATACCAAAGGTATACCTCACAGAGCTAGAACAAATACTTCAAAAATTTATGTGGAACCATAAGAGACCCTGAATAGCTGCAGCAATCTTGAGAAAGAAGAATGAAGTAGGAGGGATCACAACACCAGATATCAAACTATACTACAAAGCCATTGTAAAAGTTCCCATAGCTGCACATTTTGAAAACAGGGAAACAGAAAATTTTAACATAGTCTCATATTTTCCGAAAGAGGACTTGCAATGCGTTTCGAATCTATTGTTTGAAACATTAAAACACAATACTTTCCTTGAAAAGCAGGCATTTTCTGGCATGTTTCTCCTTTACAACATTTTAAAATAATTGAAGGATGGGGCAGAAATATGAGTACCAGGATGTAGTGAGCTCAGGCAGCCACACAGGGTCCCGCTCTTAGAAAGTCCTCCTGCTTACTTCCATGCTCTCTGTCGCCACCTGGAAATCCTTAATGATTTTGACCAGGGACTCCCCATTTCATTGGGCGTTGGACTTCCCAAGTCACGGAGTTGGCTCTGGAGCTCGGTCAATGCAGTTCTTCCATTTGAATCTACACATTTCTCCAGTATCTTTTCAGCGGTGACAATTACTGAAGTCAAGTATTAAAACAACTCCGAATCGTATCATAAATGCTCAACTACACTTGTCAAAAATCATTACACCTATGATGACTTTTGTATGTTTGTATATGTATAAATAGGTATACACAACCACAAATATTTAAAGAAAGCAAAATTATTTTGACCTTTGAATCAATAAAATGAAAAGCATTTTCGTCCTCGTTCTTTTTCTTTTAAATTTCTATTTCTGCATGTTTTAAGGACACATAATACATAATAAAGTAATACATGCATATAACTTATAAGCAAACAAACATGTATTGGCACTGCATGTTCAACAGCTGGTCATTTACACACGTGCCCGGTCAGAAGAGTTTCTACAACTCTCAGTGACAATCTTTCGCTTTGGGACACAAGCTCCAAATTACTCCACGTCCCTGTTCCTCAGCGGCCGGAGGGAGCGATTAAGGTCACTGTGAGTGGCTCGGGGGGTCAGGACAGGGGCGCGTTTCTGAGCCTGCGCACCTGACCCAGCCCCACCGCCCCTGACCCAGCTCCCCCCACCCCGCACCTGACCCAGCTCCCCTGACTCCCCCGCCCCTGACCCAGCTCCCTCCACCCCGCACCTGACCCAACTCCCACAGCCCCTGACCCAGCTCCCATCGCCCCTGACCCAGCTCCCACCGCCCCACACCTGACCCAACTCCCACTGCCCCTGACCCAGCTCCCACCGCCCCGCACCTGACCCAGCTCCCATCGCCCCTGACCCAGCTCCCACCGTCCCACACCTGACCCAACTCCCACTGCCCCTGACCCAGCTCCCACCGCCCCGCACCTGACCCAACTCCCACTGCCCCTGACCCAGCTCCCACCGCCCCGCACCTGACCCAACTCCCACTGCCCCTGACCCAGCTCCCACCGCCCCACACCTGACCCAACTCCCACTGCCCCTGACCCAGCTCCCACCGCCCCGCACCTGACCCAGCTCCCATCGCCCCTGACCCAGCTCCCACCGCCCCACACCTGACCCAACTCCCACAGCCCCTGACCCAGCTCCCACAGCCCCTGACCCAGCTCCCACCGCCCCGCACCTGACCCAGCTCCCATCGCCCCTGACCCAGCTCCCACCGCCCCACACCTGACCCAACTCCCACTGCCCCTGACCCAGCTCCCACCGCCCCGCACCTGACCCAGCTCCCACCGCCCCACACCTGACCCAGCTCCCACAGCCCCTGACCCAGCTCCCCCCACCCCGCCCCTGACCCAGCTCCCACAGCCCCTGACCCAGCTCCCACCGCCCCCGCCCGCCCCTGACCCAGCTCCCCCCACCCCGCACCTGACCCAGCTCCCACCGCCCCTGACCCAGCTCCCCCCACCCCGCCCCTGACCCAGCTCCCACAGCCCCTGACCCAGCTCCCACCGCCCCCGCCCGCCCCTGACCCAGCTCCCCCCACCCCGCACCTGACCCAGCTCCCACCGCCCCTGACCCAGCTCCCCCCACCCCCGCCCGCCCCTGACCCAGCTCCCCCCACCCCCGCCCGCCCCTGACCCAGCTCCCCCCACCCCCGCCCGCCCCTGACCCAGCTCCCGCGCTGCCACGAGGCTCCCGTGGACGGACCTGACCCAGGTCCAGGTGCTGATGAGCACCGCCAGCTCCATCGTGCACACCTGCGTCCCCAGGGACTCAAGCATCCGCGTTAAGCCTGGTTTGTCCCAGTGACTCGGGACGGTGCCACTCAGGCGGGGGTGACGCGCTCTCCTCGCTGACCTCGGAGGAACTACTGATGTGACCGCAACTTTCTGTCTTAAAATTCACTCCGAAGCCCCTTCTCCTCGGAATAAGGGGGAAGGGGGAGTGAAGCGCCTGGAAGGAGATGCGCCGGTGAAGCCCGGGGACGCGGGCCCGGCCGCGAGCTGCCTGCGGGGCGGACCGACGGAGTCAGCCCGGACCACACGCCCCGCACCCCTGGGCGCAGCTCCGGACTTGCTCCTCTGCTCGCCCGAACCGGGGGCAGCTTCACCCCGCGCTGTGCCCACCCCGCCTCGGCCGCGCGCTGGTCAGGGCGACGCTCCCCGGGATCCCTCGCGGGACACCCCGCCCACCGCCCGGGTCGGGGCCCTCCCCTCGCCTGGGGTCGCGGGCGCGCGGGGACAGGGCCCCAAGCCTTCGCCCCTCGTGGCTGACCCGCGCGGGACAGAGCCCGCCCCGGCGCCCCGCCGCCCTCGCCCTCTCCCGGCCTCACCTGGATGGGGTGGCCCCTGCCCGGGGCGGTGGGCCCGCCGACCAGCTTGCAGTAGAGCTCGGGCCGCGGCCGCGCGCCCCCAGGCTCCGGCTCCCCGCAGGTGGCGGTGGCCCAGATCCGCGCCGCCCCCGCCAGGTTGAAGTAGGGCGGGTGCAGGCTGCGCCGGGCCGCGGCCGGGGGCTCCGGGGCGGAGGCGCACAGGGCGGGCAGCAGCAGCAGCAGCCGGACCGGCGGCGGGACCCCGCCCGGAGCCCGCGCGGCCGCAGCCATCCCGCGGCGCACGGCCTGGCTCCTGGACGGCCCCGAGGGGCTCGGTGGGGACCCGCGGGCGGGCAGCCCAGTCCCGAGCGCACTCGGATCCCGCGGCGGGCGGCTCCTCCCGGTGGGTGGGCGGCGGGAGCGGGCCCTGCGGACCAGGAACTGCCGGCGCCTTCGGAGCGCGGGGCGCAGCGAGCTCCCGGGCGGGCGGGGAGGGTGGAGGCGTGCCCGGCTCGCTCCCTGGCGGCTCCCGCCCGGGCGGACCGCTCCCACTTCCCGCGGGCAGAGCCGTCAGACCTGCCTTCTCCCTGGACACTCGCGGCCTCAGCCCCGCACCTCGGGGCGGAGGAGGAGGAGGAGGAGGGCGCGGGGGCTTGGGTGACGGCAGAGGAAGGGGCCCCTCTGCAGAATTTCATCACAGGAGTCGGGTCTCCGGACCGGCCTCGGCTGACAGAGGTCCCGTGATTCTCAAACTCCGTCGTCACCGCCATTCACGGCTCCGCAGCCACGTGGTCGCCGACATCCACGGCCCCGCAGCCACGTGGTCGCTGACATCCGGGGCCCCACAGCCACGTGGTCACTGACATCCGGGGCCTCGCAGCCACGTGGTCACTGACATCGGGGCCTCGCAGCCACGTGGTCACTGACATCCACGGCCCCGCAGCCACGTGGTCACTGACATCGGGGCCTCGCAGCCACGTGGTCACTGACATCCGGGGCCTCGCAGCCACGTGGTCACCGACATCCGGGGCCCTGCAGCCACGCACTGAGTCTGGGAGCAAAGGGGAATCTGAGCGGCAGAAAGAACACGTTTAAGAGACAGCCAAGCGCAGCCGGTGTGGCTCAGTGGTTGAGCAGCGACCTTTGAACCAGGAGGTCAGGGTCAGGGCACAGGCCAGGGGTGTGGGCTCCTTCCCCAGAGAGGGGCCTGCAGGAGGCAGAGGATCCATGATTCTCTCTCATCATTGATGTTTCTCTCTCACTCCCTTCCTCTCTGAAGTCAATAAAAACATATTAAAAAGAAAAAAAGAGAATGAGAGAGAGAACCGAGAGTGGAGGTTGTAGTTTGCCCAACTGGACAGGGACCCTGGAGGAAATCCTTGGATGCGCAATCCGCTAAATTGTGCAGAGGAGCTGAGAGCTGGTGCGTGAACGCTGGAGCTGTGGAGCTGACCCGGGTACAGGAGGCTCCCGTGGGACCAGGATCAGCACCAACAGGGAGCCACGCAGGCCTCTGGGCGTGAGGAGGGGTCGGTCCTCGCTTTGGCCATAAGGGACAGACGTGCCCGAGGAGCAGGGCAGGAACTTTGAAGGACGGAGCAAACACCACAAGGAGAAGCCGAGGACTGATGTGGTGACACCTAGGAAGCAGCATGTGCACATCAGAAAGCACCACAACTACACAAAATGCACAATAACCGAGGGAGGAGGACACGTCCACCATTAAAAGGCACAGGACTGGTGACTTTCATATTTAAACTGCTTTTCCCAAACAAATAGGAAAAGCTGAACACAATTCAAAGGAAATAAATGTTTTAAGCCAATGTCACCACAATAAATTTAATTTTAAAAAAGAAAAGAAACAAAAAATATTTGAGCTTCCTGAAAATTGAAATGCAAGCAAAGCACCAATGAGACTCACCTGTCACCTTTCAAACAAGCAAACAGGTTTTTAAGTAACACTGCAAGTTGATAATTCAGGGGACCCAGTGCTACCCCTTTCATATAAGTAAAAAAACCTTGTCACCTTTCCGGAAGCAAATGTGTGCAGTGCTTAGCAAATGACTCCAATGTGCACAGGTTTTGCCCTAACAATTCACTTTGGAGATTTATATACAGGAAATAATTCAGGAAGTTTGCAAAGCTTTAATGGCAAGTACTTACCAGAGCTTGATGCCCATTAATAAAGAGGTAGTTAGATAAATTGTGGTATATGACATAGTGAAATATTACAAGGTCACACCATATACAAAAATGAACCCACCATGTATTAAAGACCTAAATGTAATCACTAGCACTATAAAACTCTTAGATAAAAACGTAGGAGTAAATCTTTCTGCCTTTGAAACAGGCAATGGTTTCTTACATATGAAATCAAAAGCACACAAAACAAAAGAAAAAAATAAATTGAATCTCATCAAATTTCAAAACTTTTGTGTTTCAAAGAACACCATCAAAAAAAGTGCAACGACAACCCAAAGAATAGGAGAAAATATTTGCAAGTCATACTCTGATAAGAGACTCAAATCCAGAATAAAGAACTCTGCAACTCAACCATTTTAAAAATTAACTAAATGGTGGAAAAGGGATTTTAATAGACACTAGAGGCCCGGTGCACAAATTCGTGCACCGGTGGGGTCCCTCAGCCTGGCCTGCAGAATAGGGCCAAAACCGGCTCTCCAACATTCCCCAAGGGGTCCCGGATTGCGAGAGGGTGCGGGCCAGGCTGAGGGACCCCACTGGTGCATGATTGGGGCTGGAGAGGGACGTGGGAGGTTGGCCAGCCAGGGAGGGATCACGGGAGGGTTCCAGGCTGTGTCCGGCCCGTCTAGCTCAGTCCTGACCTGCTGGACCCCAACAGCAAGCTAACCTACCAGTCAGAGCATCTGCTCTCCGGTGGTCAGTGCATGTCATAGCGAGTGGTTGAGTGGCCTTAGCATATCATTAGCATATTACGCTTTGATTGGTTGAAAGGACAACCAGACAACTGGACACTTAGCATATTAGGCTTATATTATATAGGATTTCTTCAAAGAATATTGAAAGTGGCCAAGAAGCACATAGAAAGACATCATTAGACATCAGGGAAACACAAATCAAAACCACAGTGAGATGTCACCTCACACCCATTTTAGGATGACTATAATAAAAAAAAATAAACAGATTTTTGGTGAGGATGTGGAGAAATTGGACCCTTATATGTTGCTGGTGGAAATGAACATGTTGCGGACACTTTGTAAAACGCTTCAACAGCTCCTCAAAAATTAAAACATAATGTTACCATGTGACACAGCAATTCCAATCCTAAATACATATTCAAGAGAAAACCCATGGCCACACAAGTACTTGCACATGGGTGTTCCTAGCCGCATTCATAACAGCCCCCAAGTGAAAACAACCCAGAGTTCACCAGCTAATGAACGGACAAACGAAATGTGGAGTAGCTGTGCAACGGAGCATCCCTCGGCCATGAGATAAATGGAGTTCTGGTTCCTTCCAAACCAGAGGATCCTGGGAGGGTTTCTCTAGGGAAGGAAGCCAGACAGAAATGGCTGCATTATTTTCAGAGAGTCACTGCCATGGGGGATGGCTTTTTCCGGGAATGATGGACATGTGCTGGCTCAGACAGTGGGGATGGCTGTACCACTCTGTGAACAATATACTGAAAACCGCCGAGTCATGCCCTTTCAAGGTGAATTTATGGTATGAGAATCCTCTCTTCATTCAGCTGTTATTAAATTTTGCAGAACTGAAATATACACTGAGTGGCCAGATTATTATGATCTCTGAAGGTATTATAATCTGGCCACTCAGTGTGTATATCTGTGTGTGTGTGTGTGTGTGTGTGTGTGTGTGTGTGTGTGTGTGTATACATATATATATATAGCCTGGTGCATGAATTTGTGCATGGGTGGGGTCCGGCCAGCCTGGCCAGGGGGAAGGGACATGGATGGCTGGCCGGCCTGCCTACTGGTCAAACTCCTGGTCAAGGGGACAATTTGCATATTAGCCTTTTCTTATATAGGATATACACTGAGTGGCCAGATTATTATGAGTTCAGAGATCATAATAATCTGGCCACTAAGTGTATATTAAATATATAAAGTATATATGGATGTGTGCATGAGTGCACACATACATGCACACACAGTGAGAGAGAGAGAGAGAGAGGACTCGGAGAGGTTTTGAAAGCTGTCTAGGAAATTCATGAGTAGATAGACGGGATGGAGAAAGGAGCGTTTTGTTTATTTTCTCCTTTTTGCCTGTCTATATATTTTTAACTTTTCCAGTAGTGAAAGACATTGCTCTGCCCTAAATAGGAGCTCTTATACTTTAATAAATCCAGTGAATGAACACCCAGCACCACCTGGAACAGTCCTGCCAGGTACCATGGGCCTATCTAACTGGACAGAGGGAGACTGAGAGAAAGCGAGAAAGATAGATTTATATATATTTTTTATAAAGTCCTTCCAGACACAAGAGTATTTGAAGGGAAAGAGTCAACAAATGCTAAGATTCCAAAGTTACGTTATTAATATGCGACGTGAAAGCAAAGCCTAAAGGGAAGAAGCTGTCCTCCGCCCAGCCGGCCCGGCCCACATCAGACCATCACCTGGAGATGTTCTGATCCCAGCATTCCCAGCAGCAGAACCGACCACCTGAGGTTCAAACCCAGGCTCCTTCCTCGTAGCACTTCCTATTCTGCTATCCAAGGCAACCATTAGTCCTAACCGGTTTGGCTCAGTGGATAGAGCATCAGCCTGTGGACTGAAAGGTCCCAGGTTCGATTCCGGTCAAGGGCATGTACCTTGGTTGCGGGCACATCCCCAGTAGGGGGTGTGCAGGAGGCAGCTGATCAATATTTCTCTCTCATCGATGTTCCTACCTCTCTATCCCTCTCCCTTCCACTCTGTAAAAAAATCAATAAAATATATAATTTTTTAAAAACGCAACCATTACCAGCATGACACGCAGGTGTCCTGTCTTGTAAATGATAATATGTTTTTTGATATGTTTATTACATGCCACAGTCAGCAGATATGGAATGTCACTGACTTCACACTGTCACTGCAGCTTAGAAATAACTTAGTGAAGTCACGGTGCGATAAGTGTGTTTGCCCACCGAGAACAGCTTTGAAGATGATCAAATAGAAGCTAAATATCTCAAGTTAATATTTGCCAGTAAAGTTATCACTCTAAAGATTGTGTATCCAAAGCAAACACCCTGAGCACCTACCATCCACAGTCCTAGATATCAGAGATGTAAGGAGAGTAATGGTACTTGGCTGGGGAGGGGAGGGGAGAAAGGCTGCCCTGAAATTTGAATAAAGGAAGGAATGAGAAAGTACTTTTGAACACTAAAGCAGCAAATGTAAGGCACGCTGGTATTTTAAAGGTGAGATGAGGCTGCTGTGTTGTGTGAGGTTTTAAAAAATATATTTTTATTGATTTCTAGAGGAAGTGGGGGAGGGAGAGAGAGAGAGAGAAAGAGAGAGAAACATCAATGATGAGAGACTCACTGATCGGCTGCCTCCTACACACCCCCACCAGGGATGGAGCCCACAACCCAGGCCATGTGCCCTGACCTGGAATTGAACCTTGAACTCCCAGGTCACAGGTTGGCGCACAACCACTGAGCCACACCGGCCAGGCAAGGGGCTGCTGTGCTTTAATGGGGAAAGATGATGCTTGGAGAAATTAGATAACTTGCCCCTGTTTTAAGAAAAATAGGAATAATAGGGACCCAGGACTTCTGATCCGCAGTCCATGCTCCCAGAAGGACTCTGTAGGACGGACGGACGGACGGAAAAGCTGTCCTGGTGAGGCCCTGTGAGGTGTGGAAGCTGCAGGAGCCCCCGGCACAGGGCGGCTAGGGGTTTGCTGAGCCCTGGAGCGATGGGTGTGACACATGCATAGTTGGGAATAAACAAACCCCAAACTAACACCAGGGAATCGGGGGCTGGCTGGCCTCCCGATACCTCAGAAGTGATTCATGCATAGCTATGCCCTTCAGATTTCAAGGGGGCATCTGAAGGACATAGTTGAAAAGGGTTTCACCAGAGGTCAGACCCTCGGTGTGCAGGGTGATAAACTCACTGTGTCCTTGTTGCACTCGGCAAGTTCCTTTCACAGTGTCTGGACTCACATACTCATGGCTTCTGCTCATTAAGTCAAAGCCTAGGTTTTAACCTCCTCCTTCCTCCCTCCCCCCTCTCCAGCAGGGCAGCATTTTCCCTGTCCTCCCACGTCCCCCTGGGAATCTGAGCTGGGATCATAAATCCTGGGTCTTGCTTATTCTTCTTAGAATTGTATTGTTCAAGGAAACAACTCACACTGGCTGGTTCCACTTAATGCAGCTGTGGCTTTCCACCTTCGTCGTCACTTCACGGAGAAAACAATGACCATGACGTCCTTCTAGGCCAATAGCAGCATGTGGGTCACCAACAGCCATGAAAAGAACACAAACAACACGGGAAAGCAGGAGAAGCTTCTACTTCTGGTCAGGCCACACCCTGGCCAGGCCTCCCCTGGAAAACGAGGGGGAACGTGGGAATGAGGGAAGTTCGATGGTCCACCTGGTCAGCTCCGCTGCGAAGGTCGAGAGCATCTTTCAGGACCAACCTTCTAACATGCACTTTCATATGCTTTTTACATATATGTATATATACACACATATATATGTATATATATATTTTTAATATATTTTTATTGATTTCAGAGAGGAAGGGAGAGGGAGAGAGAGATAGAAACATCAATGATGAGAGAGAATCACCGATTGGCTGCCTCTTGCACGCCACCCCTGGAGATCGAGCCCGCAACCCAGGCATGTGCCCCTGACCGGAATCCAACCTGGGACCCTTCAGTTGCAGGCCAACACTCTATCCACTGAGCCAAACCGGCTAGGGCTTTATGCGTTTACTAGAGGCCCAGTGCACAGATTCATGCACCGGTGGGGTCCCTCCGCCTACCCTGCGGGGATCAGTAGACCACCATACCACGGCAGCCCGGCCTTACCCGCCAGCTCGCTGGGCTCCAGCCCATTGTCCACGTTGATCCCGCACAGCACGAAGTAGTGCAGGAGCAGCAGGCGGCCAGGGAGGAGCCCGAGGCCAGGCTGGGCGCTGTGCCGCTCCCCCTCATCCCGGCCCGCTGCGCCTGCTACCACCACACAGAGGGAGTGTCTGTGGGAGAGACTCCTGCAGCAGCAGCTGCACTCGCCAGCCCTGAGCCCGGCGTCTGGCGCCCGTCTGTCAGCTGAGCGGCGCTCCGGCTGTGGGAGTGCACTGACCACCAGGGGGCAGCTCCTACATTGAGCATCTGCCCCCTCGTGGTCAGTGAGCATCATAGCCACCGGCCGGACATCTGGTTGTCAGGTCGTCCGGTCGCTTAGGCTTTTATATGTATAGATAGATTTCTCCTCTCTCAGGAGCTCTACTCTGAATGGGCTTTACAAAATACATTTCTTAACAAACATTTTCCATGTTATTAATGACCTATAAGTAGCTGGTAACTAGCATGGGACAATTAGTGTGACCGTTCTGAGCTTACATCGCTCCAGCCCAAGTGCAGGACGTGTGCCCCCACCAGCCTATGCTGCAGGCTCCTGCCAGTCATTTGGAAAACGGAGACTCCCCCTAGATCTCCCGAGCCCCCTGGGCATTGGGAAGCACAGATTCAACACCACCCACTTTTACTGATAGGTAAGAAGTCAAGGTTAAGGATGGCCCAAGTCCTCATTACCACAAAATGGTACCCGAAATCCAGAACCCAGCCACGTGCCTGCTGGGGTTATAGCACCACTCCCCCGCTCAGTGTGGCCCCAGGCCCTGCCCTAGGCCCTGCCCCAGGCCCTGCCCCAGGCCTCTGGTCTGAGGGCTCCTTGGAAAGCAGTGATGCTCCCTCGCACGGGCCTGTGTCCGGTCCATTTGTGAGCTCAGCATCCCCTGTTCACCTAAACCAGAGTGGAATTCTCGGAGCAGAGTTTCTGCTCACGGCTGGCAGATTCCAGGTTGGTTGGAACCTTGACACGGGTGCCTCCCATAGGGCACTCCCTGGTCGCCAGTCTGCCAAAGACTCCATGAAGAATGCACATTCCAATTGCATGAATTTCCTCTCCAGCTCTTGCTGCACACACTCCAGTTTGGCCTTTATGTGAAGTATGCGGTTGGGCAGAGCAGGTAATGTTATATGTTAGTTAATAAGAAATCCTTTTCTTTACTCCAGGTCTGTGTTACTACAAGCAGTAGTACTGGGGTGAAAGGAAGCTTACCTCTCTGTAATAGTACCTTTTCTTTTTAAAAAATATTTTTTATTGATTTCAGAGAGGAAAAAAGAGGGAGAGAGAGATAGAAATGCCAAGGGTGAGAGAGAATCATTGATCGGCTGCCTCCTGCACACCCAACACTGGGGATCGAGCCCGCAACCCTGGCATGTGCCCTGCCCGGGAATTGAACTGTGACTTCCTGGTTCATAGGTCGACGCTCAACCACTGAGCCATGCTGGCTGTGCAGTGCCTTTTCTTTACAGTGAAAAATTCCCCATTAGCCCAGAGCTAATCCTGAAAGGCAAGTGGGTGAAAGCCACTATTTCCATTTTGTGGATGAGGAAAAATAAGGCAGAGAGAAATTAAATCCTCTTGCTCAGGCTTAGTGGAGACTTAAGAAAGGGAACTTTCATTCTCTTGACATGAAGGTTAGTAATTTATCTGGCAGAGATTTTGAGTGGAAAGTAGAAAGCAGCCTCTAAAATATCCTCTTGTATCATTTTCAAATTTTCTCCTTCCAGGTCACCGTAAGTTTAAGGATGTGAATCCTGTTTCACAGTCTCTGTGACCACAGGAGTTATCACCACAGGCAGCAATAAAATATGTCACTTGCTGGGGCCAGCCACACTACACTTGGTTCCTACGTCCAAAATATATCACTTCAGAGACATACATTTTGGCAAGAATTTGCCCAATAAAAGGCTATCCAATATAATAAAAGGCTAATATGCAAATAGACCGAACGGCGGAACAACCAGTTGCTATGACGTGCACTGACCACCAGGGGGGGCGGTGCAGAACATGGCGGGCATTGGCCACAGTGGGATGGTGGAGCAGGTGAGTGGGGGCGCCAGACTAAGATAGGGCACCAGTTGCTGTCATTAGGTTGAGCCTCTAGTGGCTACTGAAAATTCTTTGCTCCCGTGTGCCACAGTCCTGCCTGGTGCTCCCACCTGGTGCCGGTGCCAGCCCCACTCACACCCGCTGTTGGTGCCTGGCGCTGGTCCCTATCACTCCGCACCATCAGCAGGTGCAAGCAGTGGCTGCTGGCACTGATCGCCCCTGATTGCCCCTGAAAGCTTCTTCACCTCCCCCTGCTCCTGAGGGACAGTCAGGGCAACAGCCGCCACTCGCACCCACTGCTGGCGCCGGCCCCAATCCCTCCGCACCATCAGCAGGGGCAAGCAGGGCGGGTGCTGTCAGCCCATGGGAGCGGAGGCAGCGGGAGCGGGGCTGCAACAGGGGACTGAAGGCCGTGGTGGGAGGGGCTGGGCAGGGGCGCGGGGGATGGGCCGAGACCTGCCCTTGTGCCTCGCAGCCCACAGTTCCTTTCAACGTGCACGAATTCGTGCACTGGGCCCCTAGTTTAACAATAAAGGATGGAACTCTTGAGGACAGAGGCTGGCCCAAGGATGTTTTCTTCTTCGTGTCTTCGAAGATCTCAATAGAAGTGCCTCATACAAAGCAGCAGATTGGTAATTATTGGTCAAAATTTGGATTGAATTCATTTCACTTGAGCCCTAGAACGTATGTGTAATAATTTTAAAGATATAAATAATCGGGGGGGGGGGGAAAGGGGGGACATATGTAATTTTCAACAATAAAAAATTATAAAAGAAAGAAAGAAAGAATGTGAGATAAACATTTTTAAAAAGATACAATCACTGAAACCTCTCACCACTTGACGGTCTCTAATAGCCCTCTTACTGCTGAGTAGTTTACAGAATGAGTGGGGATGCTGCTAAATTCAATATTTTCTTCTTAAGGCAAGGCAGATCCAACTTGCGCATGTCTGTACACTTTTTTTAAAAATATATTTTATTGATTTCTTACAGGGAGGAAGGGAGAGGGATAGAGAGCCAGAAACATCGATGAGAGAGAAACATCGACCAGCTGCCTCCTGCACACCCCCCACCGGGGATGTGCCCACAACCAAGGTACATGCCCTTGACCGGAATCGAACCTGGGACCCTTCAGCCCGCAGGCCGACGCTCTATCCACTGGGCCACACCGGTTTCGGCTGTCTGTACACTTCTACACTGGAGTTAAAGAGGACCTAAGTATGCACTCTGTGATTAGGAACTCTATAACTCTGTACCTCACCCACTTACCCGTTATTTCCTTAACCCATGCAGAGTGTTTTTTCATAGAACTAAATTCCAGAGAGGATTCTGAGGGTGGCTGGTTGGACAGCCAGGCTCTGGAAAACAACTGGAAAACAGGAGTAAAGCATAGACATAGCCCCGAGGGCATGGGGGGGGAGATAGAGAGGGACGGAGTCAATGGTATGGAAATCCTGGCGAGGATGAGAAACACCACAGAGCCGTGAGGACCGTCCACATAGTCTGCTGGGATTGACGGCGATGACCGCTGCGTACCGAGGACTGGCTCCCATGCACAGCGCACTGTTGTTCCAGGAAGTGGTGCTGCCCCAGGAAGGCCTGGCCCGCCCCACTTGCATCTCAGGGGGTCATATGACTGACTTTGAGCCAATGAAAAGTGAGGAACAGAAGCCATTAACCGCCTTCTGTGTGATCCCTCCCGTTCTCTCTCTTCTCCTGCCTGGAGGCCAAAGAGCCGGAGGGAACCCACAAGACAGGAGGGGCCTGGGCCGGCCCGTATGGGGGTCTGCTCCACACACACCTGCCCTGGGCTGCTATGTAAATGAGGAGTAGACTCCCCGTGAATGGAGCCCCCCAGATTTGAGGGATCCCCTGTGAAAGCAGGTAGTGTTCGACAGCCACGTGTGGTTCCTGGCTGCCACACTGAACAGAGAGGATTACAACGCACAGGCAGCTCTATCAGGCAGTGCTGTCACCAGGCTGCAAACGGAAGTATATCCTTACTCTGCTCAACGTCACTTACTGTTTCTTAAATATATTTTTTTATTGATTTTTTTACAGAGAGGAAGGGAGAGGGATAGAGAGTTAGAAACATCAATGAGAGAGAAACATCGATCAGCTGCCTCCTGCACACCCCCCACTGGGGATGTGCCCGCAACCAAGGTACATGCCCTTGATCGAACCCGGGACCCTTCAGTCCGCAGGCCGATGCTCTATTCACTGAGCCAAACCGGTCAGGGCTTACTGTTTCTTATCACTCAGGATAAGGACTAACCTAACTCCTTCGTAGGGTGGTTCGTAAGCGGACCCTGGCCTGTCCTTCTGCCCTGTCTCCTTCACTTGCCTGGAGTATGCCCTCATCTCCACTTTCTCCAACAGTTTCCCACCCTCAGTGTGTCTCCACGACTTTGCATGCGGCCATGTCACCTGCCAGGAACCCCCCCTCGCCACCCTAGAACTCCAGTTAACCCTCCACAACTTGCCTGGGGCCCCACTGCTTGGCAGGCTTTCGCTGGCCGCACCCAGGACGCTCCCTTTGCCCTCAGAGTTGGGCCGCCTCTCGCCGGGCACAGCATTCATGCCCCTATTGTAGCATTTGACCTGCCTTCTTACTAGACTTCGAGCTCTCAGGGGGCAGGCAGCGAGTTTAATTTATTTTTTATCCGCAGGGTCTCACAGTGTCTGGAACACAAGCAGGTGCTGAACGGGTGTTAGCTCTTCCTTGCTCTTCCGTCCTTCCTATCCGGGATGACTTGCTGTTCCAAAGCCATCACATTCCCCATCGATCAGCGTGACTCTTCCGCGTCTCCCGTCCAGGGCAGCTGAGTGAGCACTATGCCCAGAGCGGATTGCTGAAGACAAAGGGAACCAGGCAGATGCTGCAAAATTGACTTGCAAGCACCCGCCTTCTCAGAGGCAAGGACTCGGATTTGAGAAAGTCTAATCTCCCTTCTTACGTGGCTGAGTTCCCTCGTCTCCTGGACCCATAAAGCAGTGCTCTCCACCTCGGAGAGAAGGACCGGGAGAGCCAGGCGGTAGCCATAGTCAAGTCTGCGTGCTCAGACTTGGATTATCGAAGATTATTCCAACGCTGAGACCATGTCTCCATGTGTTGCAAGCCTCATCAGAACAAAGCATAACTAAAAGTTTTAAATTCTTTACTACCTTGTATTCTATCTGGGACAATTAAGCACTTAGCGATATTCTGCCTGATTCTGTTTCCCACATTGTTTTTACCATTTGTATTCTCTGACTCCATTGGGGGTATCCTATATACAGGAAAACGTGTCTTCCATACCACTTTCATATCATTGCATAGTGATAATGACTTAATAGGTGCTCAATAAATATTTATGGATTGAT
This sequence comes from Cnephaeus nilssonii, assembly GCF_951640355.1. Lineage (NCBI taxonomy): Eukaryota > Metazoa > Chordata > Mammalia > Chiroptera > Vespertilionidae > Cnephaeus > Cnephaeus nilssonii. The sequence goes on from NC_137082.1 coordinate 93,729,595, forward strand.
CAGTTGACTTGGTTGAGCTAATCTGGTGAGTTTTTTTTCCCTTTTAAATATTTTTTATTGATTTTTTACAGAGAGGAAGGGAGAGGGATAGAGAGTTAGAAACATCGATGAAAGAGAAACATTGATCAGCTGCCTCCTGCACGCCCCCCACTGGGGATCAAGCCTGCAACCAAGGTACATGCCCTCGACGGGAATTGAACCTGGGACCTTCCAGTCCGCAGGCCGACGCTCTATCCACTGAGCCAACCTGGTCAGGGCTAATCTGGGTGAGTTTGTATAGCCCCACAAGCCATTAAAAAAAAAAATCCCAAATACGAATGCCATCTTACAAAGCTCTAGAACATCAGCTGGATATTCCAAGTAACCTAATTTTGAATCCGTATTTATGTAATTTTTAAACATTTTTATTAAATTTTTTTTTTTAGTTTATGATGGGCCATTACATGGGTGGCCTCCAATGAAGCAGGCCTCTGAGAAGTCTCTCTTCACAGTGAGTCTAAGTTCAGTCACGTGACTTGCTTTGGCAAATGAGACATTAACGAGTGATGTCAACAGAAATTTCATCATCACTCGTCATCTTAGCATTCTCCCTTGAACCCAGAACCCGTGCGGTAAGAAAGTCTAACTACCCTGCTGGAGGGAGAGGGATGCAGAAAGAGGTCTGGGACATGTGAGACCACGCAAGGCACGTGGGCAAGCCAGCCTCGTCAGACAGCCCCGCTCAGGCCATCAGAGGAAGGCGCCTGTGCGAGACCCCCAGGGAGACCCGCAGAACTGCCCGGCTGACCCAGCCCAGGTGGCTGCACCAGGAGCTATAAACAACTAGTGGTTGTTCGAAGCCCTGGGTGTAGGGGTGGCTCATTACGCACCAGTACACAACCACAACCCTCGGAATTCTCTCCTCTTATTCATCAACATGAACTGGTAAGTACCACCTACCATTTGCAGGTCCCACTCTGAAACACCTTGAGTTAGATCTGAAGTGAAGTGTAGAGCACGCTTCCTATCAAGGTGAGGAAGTTTTACTTCTAGAAGCTTCTAGGAAACCGGGATTTTAGAATTTGACTTTCACGTTTAGAATTTTTTCCTACGTAGCTAATGTCTTTAAGATAAATTAAGTTTCTCTCTTCTTACTTTCTCTCTTTTTTTTTTCTGGCGTTTGCCCCTGGGTAAGTATCTAGGGAGAAGAAACATTTTTATCTCATGAGTTTCATGTCCTGTTTTTGACTCTCGCCAAATCGCTCTGTTAACTTTATTCCAAGTTTTAAAAAAAAAAATACAAGTTCTTGTGACTGTGCCACAGCATCAACAACGATGCCAGAAAGGACAGTTCGGTCCAAACAGATTTCTTCGTTCTGTGTCTGTGCGAACCCCACACCGTCAGAGAGGCCCTTCGCACCTATCGTGGGAGTCGGAGGGGTGTGACCACCTGTGAGCCTCGCTTTCAGGCACAGCCTTGGCCTCATTTCCCCCCTCACTGGTGGTCTATAGTTTATATTTCTTTCTTTCATTCTTTGTGTATCTTTTATAGGTTGAGCTTTGAAAAAAGCTTCTCCTTTATCTCTCAGTTGGAAAAAAATGTGGTTTACCTTGACTCAAAGACTTTCTTTGATCATTTCACCAAGTGTTGAAAATTCCATTAACGTAAGTTTAAAAAATTAAAGATTGAAAGAAAAAGCAGCAAAAGCTAGCTTTTGAGTTGTTGGATGGCTTCTGAATGGTCACACCTAGTTTAAACCAGTGCTGCTCGAAGTGTGGTCCGTGGGCCGGTGCCCAGCCCTGAACTGTGGCTGCGATGAGAGAAGCACAACCATCGAGAGTGTTTATAAACTTTTATACGTAGATGTCAGGCGATGGTGCGGCCATTTTCCCTGTAATCCAGTTTTATTGTATATTTAGAACATATTGGCCAACAATTGATTGTGACTTTTTAAGATGGTCTTCTGCCCTGACTGGTTTGGCTCAGTGGATAGAGCGTTAGCCTGCAGACTGAAGGGTCCCAGGTTCGATTCCGGTCAAGGGCATGTACCTTGGTTGCGGGCACATCCCCAGTAGGGGGTGTGCAGAAGGCAGCTGATGGATGTTTCTAACTCTCTATCCCTCTCTCTTCCTCTCTGTAAAAAAATCAATAAAATTTATTTTTAAAATGGTCTTCCTTTACTGACAGTTAAAGAAGCGCTGGTCTACATGACCTCTCCAGTGACCTTCCAGCATCAGGCCTGCGACAAGATAGGGCCCAGCGTGGGCAGCCAACAAATACACGTTGACAGGTTGATGGTTACTTAATGCATAGTTCCTAATCCTATGGTGCTCTGTTAGGTTAAATCTTTATCAGCCGCTCAACTGTCCATACAACAAGGATAAGTCAGCTTTTTACAGCTATTTTTATAAGGGCATGAAGTAACCTGCCTAATTCTCTGGGCTTGGTGTGAGTAATAAATTAAATCCACGTCTAGAGATCTCAGAAGAAATGACAGGTATGCTCAAGTTAAAAGCAGCTTTCACTTACGTGGCTGCCTTTGGGCGGAGAGCTGGGTGGGAGGTGCGCGACGCCACGTCAGGGCTGACTCTGTGACTCACGTGTTGTGAAGAAGAAAGGCATCGCTGGGTTAGATCAGGTGGAGGCCACGCCTCACACTCCGTGCAGGAAGTCGGAGTCCTTGGAGGTGCGCTCTGCCCTGGAGACCTCGCTAACTCCGACCTCAGGTTGAGGGACCTGACTGTATAGCGGGGGCACGTTCCTCCTTCTCCACGGCACGTGGCCTCGGGCAGCCTTGCTGCTGGTCTTGCTCTGGCATGTACTTCGGTCCCATTCATTGGGTCATGGTCCCCTTCCTGTGTGATTTTACACACGCTGCTTAGCTCTCTATATGTTTTGGGTCCCTCATCTGGAAAAAACATAATAAAGATGAGGACACTGTGAAGGTTAAGTGACTACGCATGGGCCATGTCTGCCGCAGGCTGGACGGACCGGCTGACGCTCACCGTCACGGCCCCTCCCCGTGCCCCGTTCCGGACCAAGCTTCCTCTACGCAGCGAGGGCCCAGGTCCCCATCTACTGCTTCCCGTGATGTTGTGACTCCGGGCCATTTTACAGCCACTTTTAAGTCTCGGTTTCTTCATCTGAACAACTGTACCCCTGGCATGACATTTGAATGCAGTCAGGTTATGAAGGGCCTCATGCAATACCACATGTAGTATGCTTCCAACTCGGCTAGCGATTGGGAAAAGCACAGCCTGACGCCCTGTGCCTGGGTTTCTGTGCAGGCTCCTGCCTAGGGTCCTGATTTCTCGGAACCTGGAAGCTTTCTCTGCTCTTGCCACTAAGCATCAGCCCTTAGACATCCCCTTTCTGCCTTTACCCGCTGACCTTCTCTGCTGGACAGAGTTCACTTTTTAAGAAATCTATTTCTATCGATTCCAGAGAGGAAGAGAGAGGGAGAGGAGATAGAAACGTCCATGAGGAGAGAGAATCATAGATCGGCTGCCTCCTACTCACCCCCCACTGCGGATCTAGCCCACAACCGGGCATGTGCTCTGACCGGGAATCGAACCATGATTTCCTGGTTCATAGGCTGATGCTCAACCCCTGAGCCACACCAGCCGGGCACCTACTTCCTGCTTTTTACCCAGCCCGAACCCCAGCACCTTAGAGGGCCTGCAGGAGTCACAGAAGCTCCCATTGCCCTCAGATCCTCTGGGCCAGTGGTCGGCAAACTCATTCGTCAACAGAGCCAAGTATCAACAGTACAACAATTGAAATTTCTTTGGAGAGCCAAATTTTTTAAACTTAAACTTCTTCTAACGCCAATTCTTCAAAATAGACTGGCCCAGGCCGTGGTATTTTGTGGAAGAGCCACCCTCAAGGGGCCAAAGAGCTGCATGTGGCTCGCGAGCCGCAGTTTGCCGACTACGGCCCTAAGCTCCTCTGGTCAATGTGTCTGCCTTGCACACCGCCCGCTGTCTGCCCCAGGCCCCCAGGACGCCGACCACCTCCAGGCTGCTTCGCTTTCTGCTGGGAGCTCTCTGTATTCTCTCCCCTCTCCCCCCCGCCCCCCCCCCCCCCCCCCCCGGGCCTGCCTAGCTCCAGGACTGAGCAGGAGCGGACTGGCCTTCAGGCCACCTGCTGAGCCCAGAGTTGACAGGACCTGCCATGGAACAACAAGGGCACTGCTCCCATCCTGGGACTGGCATGTCCCCGTGGAGTTGTAACCATGGCAACCGGATTGCAGGCAGAGGTTACAAGGACCATTTTGTGTGGAAACCAAGTTTGATGGTGGCTCTTCTGGGAGCGTCTGCTGACGTCTCTCTTTCCCGTGAAGTTCCTCGGGTTCCTGCCCAGACCTCCCATTTTTGTTTATGGCTCCTTCTTCGGCTTGATCCCGCTCGCTGGGGAACGGGGAGTCCTACCCCTCCACCGATCAAAGGCATCAACGCTGCTGGTGGCCTATGAAGGCGGTGACATCGCCGGCTTTGAGGGGGGATGGAGACTGGGGGTGGGGTGTCCTATACAAGCATAAGGTCCCTTGTTCAACTTCAAAATTCCAGACACCCCCCCCCCCCCACATACACAAAACATACGTCCACATACACGAAGTGTCAGTTCAGGTAGCACAGACACACTGCTCCATCCTGCCTCCCCGCTGTTTCCGGGGCCGGTGGGTGCCCTTGACTTGGGCTCCCGCAATCAGGTGCCCCCTTCGGCACCCAAAAGTGAAGCCCTGGCAGAGACTGCCTGGTTCTGAACAAGATGCGGCTGATGGAAAGGTAACGCCAGGTAAGGGCCCCCAAAGTCAAATGCCAACGAAAAATACTCTGTTCTGCATTTGGAGCTGTGGAGGGAGGAGTCTGTTTTCTCCACAAACAAACTTAAATTTGAAGTTCACGCTGGCTCCCACGAGAGGCCGCGAGGGACTTTCCATAGCATGAGAGTCTTTGGTCTGTTTTCCCTAAGGACTGAAGTCAGCTTTTTTTTTTTTTTTTTGGCTTCTTTTCAATAGTTTGTGTTCAGTAAAGATGAAGCAAAACCAGGGCCAACTTTGTAAGTAACTCAGAACTGAGTCTGTGTGTCTGCTACACGTTTGCCCCTTTATGGGTTCAGCAACCTGATAATAAACCGTGAGGACAGGATGTGAGCTCCACCAGCATTCAGGATCCTCAGGACACTCTAGGCTGGTGCTCCGGCGTGGACGCTCGGAAGCCTAGGAACGCTCGGCAGCTTCTGTTAGGATGCGTCTCCTCTGGGTCCATCCATCACAGAGGCTCTAATGCCCAAGGGCCCGATGCGTGCCAGGGTACTTTCCAACTCTGAGCCCTCTCTTTAAACAAATGCTGGAGCGGGGGAAGCTGAGAGAGTTACGCGATAACGCTGACCATCCTAATGAAAATCCAACACGCCATCTGACGTCCGACAGGGAGACGAAGGCTCCTGGGGCCGGCATTTACACCGGGTGCTTGGACACGGGGTCACAGACGAGTCTCCCAGAAACCCTGCGGTGTGTGGCTCACAGCTCATCGCGACGAGTTTTAAACGGCAAAGCATTGCATGGGGCAAAGGCAACTGGCCCCCGAGGGCATCACTGACCCTGACCACAGAAATGAAGGGCAGCCGACATTGTGTTCAGTCACTAGGATGGGTAATAAAAGAAAATTATTAGCGTGTACCGAAAGCAAGGAGCAGAAGAGGCCTGGGTGGCTGTGGGCCGCTTGGGGGACAGCGGAACATTCTGTGAAGTTCCTCTGTGCAAGGGTGGCTCTCCTGAGAAGGGGGTACAGGGCAACCTTCACACAAAGCCACGCCAGAACCCCGACTCCATGGGCCAGGGTGCTCCTGGGGGCAACACTGGAATGCCCTACCCAGTGAAGGAGAGAGAGAGAGACTTTGCAAGCCGGAGCAGAGCATACACACAACTGTTAACAGTTCATCAATTGCCAAAGCCGGTTTGGCTCAGTGGATAGAGCTGCGGACTGAAGGGTCCCAGGTTCGATTCCGGTCAAGGGCATGTACCTTGGTTGCGGGCACACCCCCGGTGGGGGGTGTGCAGGAGGCAGCTGGTCGATGTTTCTAGCTCTCTATCTCTCTCCCTTCCTCTCTGTAAAAAATCAATAAAATATAAATATATTTTTAAAAAACCAAAACAGTTCATCAATGAACAATAGAAAAAGTTTAGCAAATGCAATTCTAAAGAACACTCTTTTCAGAAGATACGGTGAAGAACATACTGTCAAAGAAGGAACCCTGCCCAGGCCGGTGTGGCTCAGTGGATAGAGCGTCGGCCTGGGGACTGAAAGGTTCCAGGTTCGATTCCGGTCAAGGGTGTGTACCTTGGTTTCGGGCACATCCCCAGTAGGAGGTAGCTGATCGATGTTTCTGGCTCTCTATCCCTCTCCCTTCCTCTCTTTAAAAGATCAATAAATTTTTTTTAAAAAGAAGGAATCCCTGAGGAAATAGACTTGGGCATCAGAGGACACACAGCGGAATTACAGCAGTGTTTACCATACACGGATTGCAACCAAAAGACCCTCCGGAGTGGATGCAGCATAGCAATCGCTTCCAAAGAGTGCCTACTGTTTCCCATTTTGCTCACTTCCACCCTCCACCTGCCTGTGAGCAGGAGAATTCTGTTCCTTTGGGGCTTTATTTATTTACTTTTTAATGATGATGAGCTTGGCCAGGTGTGTGGGGTGGGGTGCAGGCAGATTCCGTCCTGTGACTCTGAGGAAGATCCCAGCAGCAGCCCGGCCAGGACACCCGCCAAAAATCACCCTGAGCGGCGGGTGGGGGGGGGGGGGGGATATGGAAAGAGAGTGGAGAGGGGATTGGCTTTGAAGCCAGACAGACTTAATAAAAGGGCTAATTAATTAAGTCACTCGTTAGCCAATTCCTTCACTTCCTCTCTCAGGACCTTCGTCTTTTTACCTGTGGAATGGGCATAAACCACCTCATCTGATTTTTATAAGGAAGGCGCCTGGCACTCAAAATGTTAATTCTTTCCCTTCTTCTTGTTTATCAAAACTATTATAGCAAAACCTCCAGTGCCCGATCTTCTCTAATGGTGTGTGGCAACGTCCAAACTGTCTCATCCGTAGACACTCAAGGCAAGGAAAACCTGTTGAGCCTTTCTTGATTTAAAAATTGAAAATTTATATCACATTTCGGAAGTTTTTATTTTAAAATTATTTTATTATTTTTCAGATACAATTTTAAATTTAATTTTACTTGAATTTCACAAAAGAAAAAGAGAAGTTGATGGAATTGCTGAATTCATATAAAAATTTCCTCTAGACAAGAGATACTTCCCCTAAAATATCCCTTCAAGGTTAAAAAAAAAAAAAGAAAAGAAGCCGTGAGAACATTGAAGGTTGAAGTCATTATGATTTTCTCCAAGGACATATTTTCATTTTTGTGTATAGACGAAGAGGAGGTCGTTGGCCCAGCCACACGGACACGGACACGCAGTCCATACTGAAGCCCTTCGGTACCAGTTAGTAAATGTCAGCCCTGGACTCCCCCAGGACTCCCTCTCCCTCCTGGCTGCCCCCTCCCACCACCACCCCGTCTCCCCAGGACCCAGAGCCACAGGGGAAAGGGGACTCTGGTCCCATCTCCCAGTTGCCTTCAACACCCACCTCTTCGCCCCAAGCAGCTGAGCGTCCACCTGTTTTATCTAATGGCCTCAGGTACGGCTTTGTTTGCAGAAAGTATTCAGTGTGAAAACCCTGCTCAAGGTCAGCCCTCAGGCCTTGCAGGTTTGCACAGTCCAGGATTTCAGGATTCTGGGAATGGAGGCCTTTCTCCCTAACACACCAGCTCCTTAGGAAGCCAAGTGCCTTCTGCCTCCTGGTGTCATGACCTCGCATCCTCATGGGCAGCAGACACAGCCTGCGGGTGTGGAGACGACCCCTGAGCCGGGTCCAAATGGGATGAGGCAGAAGGTGCTGGGGCCCAGGCTCAGGGGGAGGCGGCAGGAAGCGAGTGGGCTTTGCTCCGTGCCCAGCCCCGTGCCAGGTGCTCACGGCCCAGATCCTCTCCAATCCTGAGAGGTGTTTCTTTCCTCCCTCCCTCCCTCCCTCCTTCCCCTCCTTTGGGATTTACTGAGCACCTGTCTGTGCCAGGGGCTGGGGCACAAAGGCAAAGCTAGCACCCCAAGACCTCAGCGCCCCGTGAGAGCGTCATCCAGAAAACGGCTGACTGGGGGAGTGGGTGCAGGGTGCAGGGGGAGCCCCAGGTGACCCGGGGAAGGTTCCCAGGGGAGTTACAGCCGAGCTGGGCCCTGAAGGACGAGGAAGGGCATTCGAAGTGGAGGGAACTGCATGTGCGAAGGCAGGGAGACAGGAAACAGCCCGCCTGGTCTGGGAGCTGTGGGAGGGCGATGGGCCCAGGCCCAGGAGCTCTGCTGGGTGAGGCTGGGGTCCCAGAACCCATACCCGGACCCTCTGCCTCCTGGACCTCCTTCCCCGGGAAGAGGCCCCGCCCACCTGCCCAAAAGGAGGCTGTGACCTGGACAGAGGGATGAGGAAGGAGGGCCAGCTGGTGTGTATTTTTCCACTGGGGGAACACCTGTGAGCTGGGCTGAGTGGAGGGGGAGGTGGGTGGGGGGAGGGCCCGCTGCTCCCCTCTCTGAGCCTCAGTTTTGGCGTCTAGAATATGGGCACCACAGCCCAGTTCTGGCTCCTGTCACCCCAGGTGCTGCAGGACGCACAGGCCCAGGCTGGACTCCTGAGGGGGAAGGCCTGGGGGTGAGGGTGGGACTGGGGGCTGGGCCAGGCGGCGGGGAGTCCCTGAGCCACGTGGCCTGCTTCCCACCCAGCAGCCCGCCTGGTGCGCCCACTGCCCTCTCCCTGCCCGGGAGCCCGGGGGAGCGGGAGGCAGGGCCGAGGCACAGACACAGGGATGGTCTCCCCGGGAGCCCTGCAGGGAGAGGTCTCGGGGGTCTCCCCTGGGGCACAGGGCTCAGCTGCTCCCAGAACCCAGTCAAAGCCCCAGGAGGAGGGTCTGTTTGCTGGGGCTGCTGCTCCCATGACAACAGGCTGGCCTCACCCAACAGGAACACGTGCTCCCCCTTCTGGGGCCGGAATCTCAAATCAGGGTGTCGGGGCTGGGCTCCCTCAGAGGGCTCCAGGGGAGGGTCCTTCCTGCCTCTCAGCTTCTGGGGGCCCCTGGCTGCACCCCTTCAGTCTTCACGTGGCCCCTCCTCCATCCTCAGGCGACTTCTCCAGTGTGTTCACGTGGCCCCGCCCCCTTGTTCACGTGCCCACTTCCTGCTGCTCACGTGGCCCGCCCCCTGTTCACGTGCCCACTCTCCTGTGGTCACGTGGCCCTGCCCCTTGTTCACGTGCCCACTATTACGTGTTCATGTGGCCCCGCCCCTTGTTCACGTGCCCACTATTACGTGTTCATGTGGCCCTGCCCCCTGTTCACGTGCCCACTATTACGTGTTCATGTGGCCCTGCCCCCTGTTCACGTGCCCACTATTACGTGTTCATGTGGCCCTGCCCCCTTGCGACCTTGGATGGTCTCTATTTCTGGGGTGCCACCTCCCCGGTTGGCTGTGTGCCCCTGCTCTCACACCTGTCAACAGTCCCCCTTGCCAAAGTCCTTCCCGAAAACCGTGTGCGCGTGCCATCTCTTTCCTGCTGGGACTGTGACAGCTGGGACTGAAAAGGTGACAGGAGAGCAGTGGCCCGTCCAGAGTCCACGCAAGAGGTCCAGAGGGGCCTGTGCAGTCCCTGGAAGGCCCTTCTGAAGGGTAACCAGGTGATTTAAAAGGATGTTAAACACCAAGTAATGCTACTAGTTTATCTATAAAGGGCCTGGCCGGTGTGGCTCAGTGGTTGAGCATTGACCTATGAACCAGGAGGTCACGGTTCAATTCCCATGACCCTACAAAGAGAAAACCTTTTTACTGTCATTATTAACTTTCATTTGTAGTTGTAGTTTTTACCTTACACATTTTCATTACAAATTCAGTTGAGGAGAGGGAAGGAGGTGGAAGCAGTGGTGAGGGAGAATAAGTGGATCCTAGTGTTGTAGGTAGAACGGGGGTGGGCGCCGTTGGGCCATTGGGGGTTAAACCCACGGGGTCAGGCCGGACCCGGGTGCAGCAGCCTCCGCACTTGGGTACTGGCTACGAAAGAACTCAGAGCCAAGACTCCAGCTACAGAGAACGTGTATGTAAAAGTCACGGAGGTGGGAGAGGCAATTCCTCGGAGAAACGGGGTAGGAAACCAGTTGTAGAGGCAAAGGAAGGGCCTCAGAGCTCGGGAGCGAGGGAGCCTGTGGTACCGCACCGGGGGGTGGGGGGGGGGGGGGAGGAGGCTCGGCAGGCCCCCAGGAGGGAGCGCACCTGAGGCATTTGTCCTGGGAGAGTCTTAGGGGCCGTCCCATCTGGAAGATCTCTACAGAATGCTCAGCAGCTTCCCAGGCGGGCCCTCTCAGGGTTGTGGGCTCCACGATGGACTGGCAGGCGCCAGGGCAGGGGGTCATCATTCAATGCAGCTGGTCCTTGTTGTGGAGCAGATGCGAGTGAATGACCACTGGAGCCCAGACCAAATTAAAATGTAGGTAGCCTTTATTAGCCGGGCGGCCGGGCGACCCGGGACTGCTCTGCCATTCTCCACGCAGGGAGACCAGGGAGCAGCAACGACCCTTTGTGTAGGACCGCTTTTAAGCACATTAACCACATCCGGTTTTTGCAGAACAAGTAACCCAAGACAACAGTTTTTCCCAAGCAACGTCAGGATCATGCCAATGACGACCATGTTATTCACAGGGTCATCCTGTCTTCAGAAAGCTGACAGTGTTCTATGAAAGAAGGCTACGTGCTGGGAAGGGGCCATGAGACCATATCTCAAGGCTTGGCCTGGTGTCAGCACTGACATCTCTATCTGGGGCATAGTCCACGGCCTCAGTAGTGCTCAAAAATTCCCACTCTCTAACAGTCCTGAGGTCAGCCAGGGTTAGGATGGTCTGGTGTTGTTGCTTTTCCGGGCCTGGAGTTGACTACAACTGAGGCCTAAATGTTACTTCTAGGAGGAAAGGTCAGGGGTTCAAACCGCAGACCAGTGATGGGCTAGGGGAGGAAGGTCACCTGGGGAGGAAGGTCACCCTGGGGAGGAAGGTCACCTGGGGAGGAAGGTCACCTGGGGAGGAAGGTCACCCTGGGGAGGAAGGTCACCCGGGGGAGGGTCCACCCCACAGTGTCCTTTGCTCAGCACCCGGGCTTTCCTCCCTGGTGACCTGTAGCTGGCCCATCGTCCTTGCTCCGCTCATGTCTGTCTAACTGCCCACCACCCTACGTGTGAGACGCCACTTTTACTTTAGCTTTGAACTTTCTAGAAAGACTATTATTGTCTTTGATACATTAAAAAATAATTTGTTTTTTTCATTTAAAATATATATGACTCTCCCACCTTTGCTTCCCCTGAACCACCCCTGGGCAGGCAGCAAGCAGTGTGCGAGGGCGTGCACGGCTCCCCGATACTCCAGGTGTGCAGCACCGGCCCCGCGCAGGTGACAGGTGTAACCAAAAGGAGCTATGAGCCCGTCTGGCGTGGCTCAGTGGTTGAGTGTCGACCTAGGAACCAGGAGGTCACGGTTCGATTCCCGGTCAGGGCACAGGCCCGGGTTGTAGGCTCGATCCCCAGCGTGGGGCATGCAGGAGGCAGCCCATCAGTGATTCTCTCTCATCATGGATGTTTCCCCCCGCTCTCTCCCACTCCCTTCCTCTCTGAAATCAATAATAAAAATATTTATTAAAAATAATAATAAATAAATAAGGAGCTATGAGTATATTTCAAATGTGCCCCTCGCCTGCAAAAAAGGAAATACCACTTATTACTGATTCAACCCAAAGGCTTGTTTCCTCCTGCGTCTTCCCAGGAGGGGGAATAAAACCAACAGATTCTTAGAAAAGAAAAGGATCAGAAGAAAGGGAAACCTGGAAAGAAATAAATAAAAATGACAGGCGATTTGAAAGGGTGGTGGGTGATGGGTGAACTGTCTCCTGTTTCATCGCCATCATTCCCTGCTCTGGTGAGGGCTGGGCGCCGCCCACTGCACCTGCTCTTTGGGAGATGTGGGTGTGGGAGTGTGTGTGTGTGTGTGGGGGGGGAGTATTGTGTGTGGGGAGGGGGGTATCGTGTGTGAACCTGTGTGTGGATACTGTACAGTCCGTGTGGGTTTGGAGTGTGTGTGTGACGGGAACATGGATGTGGGGTGTATGAGAGGGTGTGAGTGTGTGAGGAGTGCAGGTGGACAGCGTTGTGTGCGTGGAAGGTGGGGCGTGTGCAGGTGTGGTGTGCAGTTTGGAGTGTGTGTGTGGACTGAGGAATGCAGGGGCGAGGGTGTGGGTGTGAAGTGATGCGCGTGGGTGTGACCCCGTGAGCCTGGAGAGCGCACAGGGCGCGCACAGTTTGGAGAGTGAGATGGGGACCTGGAAGGCGGGTGCAGCCTCCCAGCAACTTCTGCATCACCCCATCCCACCCCACCCCACCCCTGCCCCCCATGCACCCACCCCCATGCACCCACCCCCGCCCCGCCCCTGCCCCTCCCATTCCACCCCACCCCTGCCCCCCATGCACCCACCCCCGCCCCACCCCGCCCCGCCCCTGCCCCTCCCGTCCCTCCCCGCCCCCGTCCCCTCCCCCTCCCCGCCGACCTCCGCCCCGCCCTGTCTGCGGTGGCGGCTGCGGGAGCGCGCGGTGCCGGGAGGCCTCTGCCTGCGGACCCGGCGGGAGGGGCGGGTGCAGCGGGTGCAGCGGGTGCAGCGGGCGCCCGGCACCGAGCGCGGTCCCGCTGTGCGGCCGGACACCCGGACACGGAGACACGTGCAGGATGTCCTTCAAGGTGAGCGCGCGGGATGCGGGATGCGGGATGCGGGATGCGGGATGCGGGATGCGGGATGCGGGATGCGGGATGCGGGAAGTGCGGGCCGGGCCGGCTACAGACCTGCACCCGGAGGCCGCCGAGCCGCCGCAGGGCCGAGGGTGGGTGCGCACCGCCCGGAACCGGCGGGCGGGGGCGGGGGCGGGGGCGGGGAAGCGCGGAGCTGGGCGGCTCCTGGAGCCCGGGTTTGGTTGCGCTGTGGCCGGGGTCGGTGCGCCCGGTGCGGGGAGGGCGGCGGGGCTGTCGCCGGTGGCGGCCGCGCGGGGAGGAGCCGGTCCCGCCTTCCTGCGGCCGCGCACGCGGAGGGACGGGAGGGACGGGTGCGGGCGGATTCGGGTCTGTGTCCTCCTGTCGCACCGCCGCCGCCTCCCCAGGGCCTGGTCGGGGCCCCGAGGCTGGGTGCCTTACAGAGTTCATTAACGTCATCCCGGTACCCCCACATTTCAGGGCGGCAATGACCCTGTGAAAGGTTTTAGTAGAAATAATAGCTAAGATGTTCTGAGCGGCTGGAATGTGCCCAGCTCTGAGCCCTCAAAAGACCCAGAGAATGTACTTTCCTGGTTCTTTTTAAAAATATATATTTTATTGATTTTTTACAGAAAAGGTGAGGGATAGAGAGTTAGAAACATGGATCAGCTGCCTCCTGCACACCCCCCACTGGGGATGTGCCCACAACCAAGGTACATGCCCTTGACCGGGATCAAACCTGGGACCCTTCAGTCCCCAGGCCAACGCTCTATCCACTGAGCCAAACCGGTCAGGGCTTTAAAAATCAAACAAACTAACTAACTAAAAGAAAACTAAAACTTGATGAGTTAGGGAATGAGCTGCTCTCACAGTTTTGCAGCAGGAAGTGAAACCCTGGTGTGTCTGGCTCCAGAGCCACGTGACCCACGTCCTGCTGCAGCGGAGGACCCACCTGACGAGGTTTACGCCTCAGGAAGGCCTCTGGCTGCAGTGTGGGGAGTGGAGCTGGGAGGCCACCCGGGAGGATGTTGGGGTCACCTTGTCAAATGGCATGGGACCAGAGCTCGGGTGTCGAAGGTCGAAGGACGTAGGCGAGATGAGGGGCTTTAGAATGTTTCAATCTGCAGAATTCAGTAGTTGATGTTATTCGCAGAGTTAGGGCCGTCCGGCGAGGTAAAGAGCAGACGTCCACTTGGGATGGGTAAGCTTAGGGATCGAGGGGAGTCAGGAAGACATGCTCATAGACGGCGGAGGGCTGGGAGCCCAGGAGGGCAGCGTAGGCGGAGGGAGAGATGAGGCTGAGGAGGGAGCAGTGTTAGGTGGTACCTGAACCGTGTGAATGAGTGGGATTACCCAGTGAGTCCATGTGAAGGTGGAAAATAAGAGGGACTGAGGCCACAATCTTGAAGATCAAGACTTAACCATGGCCCGGCCGGCGTGGCTCAGGGGTTGAGCGTTGACCTATGAACCAGGAGGTCAGGGTTCGATTCCCAGTCAGGGTGCTTGCCCAACTTGTGGGCTTGATCCCCAGTCTGGGGCGTGCAGGAGGCAGCTGATCCATGATTCTCTCTCATCATGGATGTTTCTATCTCTCCTCTTCCTTCCTCTCTGAAATCAATAAATATATATGTACATTTAAAAAAAAGAATGAGCAGAATAAGAGACGCCCATTAAGGAAACGGAGTGGCAGCCAGTTTGATGAAATGTCTGAGAACATACAGAAGATGTGCCAGGATTTAAGCCAAGGAGCTCTAGCCGTGGAATGAACATGGAGAGGGACTTGGAGTTAAATACCACAGAGAAAGCAACCAAGCTCAGAACTGAAGAGCGGCCACAGCATTTAGGAACCAAACAGCCCCTGGTGGCCATGATGAGAGCAGCTTGGGTGAAGCGTGGATTTAGGAGCGTGAAACTGCGTGAAGAGAGTGGGTGGAAACCACGAGTGAGAACTCTTTAAAAAATTCTGCAAGACACGGTGGCTGTAGAGGCATCCAGAATTGGCCCGGGTTTGTTTGCTTGAAAATGGCAGGCGTTTGAACGTCTCTAAGTGATGATAGATATCTCGACAATAAAAAGACAACCCAATTTTAAAATGGGCAAAGGACATGAATGCACATTTCTCCCAAGAGGATATACAAATGGCCAATGAGCCACCGAAAAGATGCTCAACATTATTAGTCATCAGGGAAATGCCAGCCAAAATTACAGTGCGTCTCAGTGATGGAGCCTCGACCTATGAACCTGGAGGTCACGGTTCCATTCCTAGTCAGGGCACATGCCAGGTTGCGGGCTCCATCCCCCGTGTGGGGCGTGCAGGAGGCAGCTGATCCGTGATTCTCTCTCACCATTGATCTTTCTATCTCTCTCTCCCTCTCCCTTCCTCTCTGAAATCAATAAAAATATATATTTAAAAAAAAATCACAGTGAGATGCCCCTTCCCACCCCCTAGGACCGTGGTCGGCAAACTGCGAGCCACATGCGGCTCTTTGACCCCTGGAGCGTGGCTCTTCCACAAAATACCACGGCCTGGGCGAGTCTATTTTGAAGAAGTGGCGTTAGAAGAAGTTTAAGTTTAAAAAATTTGGCTCTCCAAAGAAATATCACTCGTTGTCCTGTTGATATTTGGCTCTGCTGACTAATGAGTTTGCCGACGACTGCCCTAGGGTGACTAATCAACAAGGCAATGACAGGTGTTGTTGTCAAAGGTGTGGAGAAACAGGAACCCTCAGACATGGCTGGTAGGAAGAGGAAATGATGCAGCCACATTATAGTTCTTCAGAAAGTTAGACACAGAGCTACCACATGACCCACAACGTCAGTCCCAGATATAAACCCAAGAGAAATGAAAACATATGTTCACACCAAAATTTACACACAAACGTTCACAGCAACGTTACTCATAATAGCTCCAAAGTGCAAACAGCCCAAAGGTCCAGCAAGCGATGAGAAGTGAAATGTGGTTTACGTTAGTCCACGTGGCTGCCATTCAGGGACTCCTGTAGCTCCCACGGCTGGAGGCCGGGTGCCCAGGACCTCCCACGGGAGAGAGGAAGCTCTCATGTCTCTTAAGGGCACTACCCCTGCCCTGGGGCTCTCCCGCCAGGGCCCAGTCTAGACTGAATTACCTCCGAAGGCCCACCTCGCAGTGCATCGCCGGGGGGTTGGGATTTGGTGGGGGGAGGGCACACACATTCATCCACAAGATGATCTGGCCCGACAGTGGGATCACTCACCCGTCAAAAGACTGAGCTACCGCCCGGCCGGTGTGGCTCTGTGGTTGAGCGTTGACCGATGAACCAGGAGGTCTCTGTGATTCCCGGTCAGATCAGGGCACATGCACGGGTTGTGGGCTCGATTCCCAGTAGGGAGTGTGCAGGAGGCAGCCCATTGATCAATGATTCTATCTCATCATTGATATTTCTGTCTCTCCCTGTCCCTTCCTCTTTCTGAAATCAATAAGAAAAGCATTAAAGTGTTCATTTCAGTTTTAGTATAGTCACAGAGTTGTGCCACCATCAGCACAATTAATTTTAGGATGTTTTCACCCCCCCTAAGAAGTCGCACACCCAGCAGTATCGCCGCGGTCTTGATCTGGCATCTAGAAGGGTTCAGGAAACGTGGAGAAGGGGCTGTGCATAAATTAAATAAGAGTCCAGAGACGAAACATAATTTTGAAAGGCACATGGGCGGGGAGGGGGCGGGGAGTGTAGAGGAGCTTGGCTAAAGAAACCAAGTTCTCCTTGTCTCAGGACCCCTTGCTATTTATTAACACAAATTGTCCTAAGGCGTGGTGGAGGTATACACATCAAAGGGCAGGGTTAGGTACAGAATCCATTGTCAGATTGGGGAATTACCTCCTGCTGTTCAGGTGTTTGGCCAGGAGGAGGCAATAACATGTAGATTGAGATGCCCTGAGCTGTCTGGCAGCAAGCAGTCATCCTTTTCAGGTTTTGGGAAAGGCCTTTAGCCATTCCCAACAGGCGGTAACATATGTGACTCAGCCCTTGTTGAGTCCCCAAGTTCCATCAACCTTCCGATGAAACTCTTGCAGTTATGACACGCGGGAACTGGCTTCCGGCACAGTAGTAGTCACACTCTATCCCCCGAACCTCCCAGCCTTAGATTCTGCTCATCTGCTTCCGATCTCTCTAGATTTGCTGTTCTGGTCACCTATGTTGTAAACAGACTAACCACTGATTTGGAGATGCTGGGGTGACATGAACCCCCCTCTGAGGCAGGATGCCAGGGGCAAATCACCCTTTTCTCCTCCGATGCCTCCCACAAAGCGAAGCAGCGCTGACAGCACAGGGTGCAGCTCCTTCAAAGTCTAGAGCACATCCTGAACCCTTCGAGCACGCCGCACCAAGGGGGACCGTGCGGTAGAAGAGCCGGTAACATGCGCAATGCGTCCTCCCGCGCCGGGCTCCTAGGCCCTTCGTCGGGTGCTGATTGGATGCGGCCTCCGTCACACATTATGGAACGAAGCTCCTGTCCTCTTGATGGACTTAATAGGGTACAACTGAAACCCACGTTATTCTAAACCCCTTTTCAAACCCGTGGCTTAGATCTCTTGGCTTTTCATCGGAATTCCAGTTCTGCCCAAAAACCACTCCCGCGCCCCCCCCCCCCCCTCCGTGTTTCCTCGCCCTTCCTTCCTGTGCTTAGTTTCTGGAGGTGCGCTGATGAGCAGTGCGGGAGCCAAATCCTGGCAGTAAACGAGGGGGAGGGAAGAGAATACGGCACCCTGAGGTTTGTGTTCAGCCTTCCTCACGGGGCAATAAGATACGAGACCTCGGACTCTGGACTCGAGCAGACGTGGGTTCGAATCCTCCTCTTCCTTCTAGCTGTAAGACCTCGAGTCCTCACTGTGGGCCTCAGTGTGCTCATCGGTAAAGTGCGGGTGGGAACAGCGCTCGCGCGATGGGGTTGTTCTGGGATGAGATGCATCCGAGCAGGAGAGTGCGTGGCACACGCTGACACGGGCGAGGGCTCAGGTTGCTGTCGGTGCTGTTCCTCATACCATGGCCGCAGCCGGCCTGGGAGGCCCCGGGCCCTGTGGGGGGAGGACGAGGCTACGTGGTCGCAGCGCGGTTTCTGTGCCGCATTTTCACGGCGCGCCTCCTGGGGGGTGAAGGAGTTGCCCGTCCAAGCCCAGCATCGGTGGTGTTGTCCGTGTTGTGCCGAGGAGGTTTGTATGAACCCAGGAAGCGTCATGTGTCGTGGGCATTGACCCCAAAGAGAAGGAAGGTCGGGGGCTTCGCCTCGCGGCAGAAGAGGAGCTGGGAGGAGGACAGGAAGGAGCCGTGGGCCCGTGCTGCCCGCTCCTCGCTGTCCCAGGAGAGCTCCCCGGAGGCGGCACGGTGATGGTAACAGGCAGCGCCAGCTCCAACCGCCTGCGCCGAGCCGCCTTGTCATCGCCCGCTTCCCTCATCGGTGCCGTGGGGGCCGGCTCCCACCTCGCTGAGCTGTGGGGAGGCTCACGTGAGTGGGGCGTGCAGGCCGTGTGCCGCGTGGAGGCTCACGTGAGCGGGGCGTGCAGGCTGTGTGCCGCGTGGTGCAGAACAGGCTTCCACCTCGATGCCCACGGGCACCGGAAGCAGCACGTTCAAGCTGATCTCATCGTCATTCCTGAAACCCGTCCCTCTAGGATCCCGACGTCCCTGAATGGCCAGGCGCGGCCGCCATTGGTGTGCGGGCAGCGGCCTGGAGGGCGGAGGTCACCAGGTGATTCGTGTGTCCTGTCTGAGGGGTCAGCACCGGCTGCTCCTCCCTCCGCTCCCACCGTCCCAGACCGACCGCGTCAGTGTAGCTCCTGGCGGCCGGTCGGTCTCCTGCCTCCCACTGTGGTGTCTCAGCTCGGCCGTCGCCATGCCCTGGCCGTGCAGCAGCTCCTTGCCTCGTAGACGCCGACCTCATCGGCTCCTGAGAGCCGGGAGCAGGCAGCAGGGCCAGGCCGCCTTCCTCCCGTCCTGGGCCCTCTCCTGGGGCTGCCCCGGACCTTCAAAGCGACGGTCTCGCCCACCTCCACGCCCCTCCTCGCTGCGCCTGCCCCCCAGGATGGAGTGCAGACTCCCTCAGCCAGGCCCAGCCGACCCTCAGGATGCGGCCCGCCCCCTGCCCTGCGCGCCTGCCCTGTCTCCTCACACCTCCATTCCAGCCCTGCCAGGCGGAGAGGGGCCCGGATCCTGGGGGGTCACATCTTCCCTCACCCCCTGTCCTGTCTGCGGGACCCCTGCTCACCTTCAGCACTCGTCCCAAGAACGCCTCTCCGAGCCGTCCTGCCGCTTCCTCCGGTGGAACTGACCCTTCTCTGCTCTGGCCACAGGGTCAGCCCTCCTGCTCCGGCCCCCCAGCCCCCCGGCCCCCGTAACGGACACCTCCCGGCGTGGCTCCTGTCCCCTGGGCCGGGAAGCCGTCTGTGAGCCGAAATCAGGTGGCTGCCCCGCTGGTCCCGGCCCCTGGCAGTGCCCATGTCCCTAGCACTGCTAGTGACCGGCAAATCAGCCGGGACAAGTATTTTTCTGAATTTATTGTTTTAAAATATATTCTTACTGATTTCAGAGAGGGAGGGAGAGGGAGAGGGGGGAGCACGTTTGTGTGTTACCTCATCCCGCCCTCCGACCGCACGGAGGGAGGTGCTGCCATCTTATCCCACGGTCCTGGGCGAGAGAAGCGGGGTAACCTCCCAGGGCACAGAGCGGGGAGCAGCTGGTCAGAACTCAGACCCAGCTCTTCCCACCCCAAGTCGGCGCTCTATCCGGCCCCCGCCTCCCAGGACACGGAGCCTGTGGGGAAAGGGAGCTGTTCACGCTTATTGTGCAGCTGCTGGCTTCCTGGAGCCTCGTGGGAACCCAGGTGAGGCCGGGGCGGGAGAGGGGCCGAGGCTCAGGACGTGGGAGACGGGTTTGCTGAGGGCGCTGAGAGGCTCTGGGGCTCGGGTGAAGCAGCAGAACCACTGACAAGGCCCTGAGTGCATGCCTCTGGAGTCGCGTGTTCCAGGACGAGCCAGCAGAGCCGCTCGCAGGGCGTCCTCGATGCTCTTCCTACTCGCCCTCCGGGCTCGGTGGCCTCGGCGATCGATCCTGCGATTAAAGGGCGTTGTTTGGTGACTTACGGTCCACGCAAACCGGTCTTGCTCTCGCTTCACCCGGTTCATAACCGCTCTAACGGGGGAGCCCGCCTGGGGCAGGAGCCACGGCCCTGGGTGTGGACACCACCCTGGCGTTCGCCGCAGACGCCTGGGACGGTAAAAGGTGCACCTTCAGGGGAAGGAAATGGTTCACCTGGAATTTGAGGTGAGTTTTTTCCTCCTCGCGGAGCCAGGGAGCTATTCAGAGTATGTTTGCAATCCGCTTACCGCTCCCCGCTCTGCCCTGCTCTCCTCCGAGAATGCAGAGAGCACTCGGCGGTGTGCGCGGAAGGTTCTGGAATGAGGTCCTCACACCCCCCGCTGTCGCTGTGCTTTCCTTAGCTGGCCCCGCGGCGTGGCTGCATTGCTGTGGCTTCTCTCTAACCCAGTGGAGGTGCCTTCGGTGTACCGAGTGCCTTCTCCATCGGCTTAAAAGCCGTCGCATCCGAGGCCTGTGGGCCAGGTGGGTGATGGAAGGCCACCAGGATCATCTCTTCGGTAAACAGCGTGAAGACTAGACATGTTTCCGAGATCAGCAAAATTCTTATTTAGTTCCCGTACCCCTACTGGTACCTGAGTTTACGTTGCCTGTTGGTTCTAACTTTGTAAAGAAAACGGGAGCCGCCCTAGCTGGTTTGGCTCAGTGGATGGAGTGTCGGCCTGCAGACTGAAGGGTCCCAGGTTTGATTCCGGTCAAGGGCATGTGCCTTGGTTGCGGCCACATTCCCAGTGAGGGGTGTGCAGGCGGCAGCTGATCCATGATTCTCTCTCATCATGGATGTTTCTCTCTCTCTCTCTCTCTCTCTCTCTCTCTCTCTCTCTCTCCCCCTTCCTCTCTGAAATCAATAAAAATATATTGGGGGGTGGGGGACAGGAGCGAAGGAAGGAAATGAGCCTTTGTAGGCATTTCTGATGTGTGGGCCCCACAGGTGACCGGCACCGTTTAAACCGTAGCTTAGACTACAGGGCAGGCCATGTGTGCGGAAGGTTCTGGAATGAGGTCCTCACACACCCATCAGGCCACGCCGTGCCTAGTGCAGGGCTGGGCTTGAGGCCCGTGGTGGTCGGTCCCAGCCTGCCCTCCCCCTGCTGCCCCCCCCCCCCACGCACACACCGTTCTCTCCAATCCCACGTCCCTGGTTTAGAGGCGGCGGCTGTACCGCGGCCAGCTCCGCCCTCCCACTCGGGGGCTGTCCTCCAGCTCTTCCTCCCAGAGGTCCGGTTCCAACGTTCACTGGGCAACTTTATTATTCATTTATTTATTTATTTAATATATTGTTATTGATTTCAGAGAGGAAGGGAGAGGGTGAGAGAGAGAGAAACATCCATGAGAGAGAGAATCATGGATCGGCTGCCTCCTGCACACCCCACGCTGGGGATCAAGCTTGTAACCCGGCATGTGCCCTGACCGGGAATCAAACCGTGACCTCCTGGTTCATAGGTTGACGCTCACCATTGAGCCACGCCGGCCTGGCAACTTTGCAACTTAAAACAACCCAGCATGAAGGACCCACGAAGACACGTAGCGGCGTTTTCTGCCCGGAGCTCCTGGGTCTCAACCGGAACCTCCGGCAGCTTCCGGCTAAAGCCAAGAACACCAGGTGGCGAGAAAGCGTGGCTCCGCCCGACCACCGGGGCTGGCAGAACTGTGGGAGCACAGAGAAGGAGCTGCTGGGCCCCTTGGGAGGTCAGGCTGGGCGCGGTTTCTCTGCTGAGAGGGGAAGAGAGGTTTGGGAACGTTTCCCAGAGGAAATCGCCTTTAAAGAACTTGGGCCTTGCAGGAGGGGGCAGAACTCACTTCAAGCAAAAAGGAAACGGCGAACAAAGACACCGGCAGGAAGGCGAGCGCCTTGGTGGGAAATGGGGTATTAATAGTGCTGTGTTATCAACAACTCACGCCTCGTTAACAGCCCTGGCCCACATCGGCTATAAAACAGTGCGTTCCAGTCCGGCCGGTGTGGCCCAGTGGTTGAGTGTCGACCTATGAACCAGGAGGTCAGGGTTCGATTCCTCAGAGCACATGCCGGGTTGCAGGCTTGATCCCCAGTGTGGGGCATGCAAGAGGCAGCCAATCAATGATTCTCTCTCATCATTGATGCCTCTCTCTCTCTCCTTCTCCTTCCTCTCGGAAATCAATCCTATCTAATAAAGAGGGAATATGCTAATTGACCATCACTCCATCACAAAGCTGGCTGCACCCACAGCTGAGGCCAAGTTCCCATAAGGAGCCTTAACGAGCAATCAGCAGGGACCTGAGGCTACGCCCTTCCCCACCCCCGTGGGGCTTGACAGGGGACCTCAGGCCACACCCCCTGCACCAGTGCCAGGCCAGGGGACCTCAGGCCCCGCCCCCCACCAGGTGGGGCTTAACAGGGGACTTCAGGCCGCACCCCCACCCCAGCACTGGGCCAGGGAACCTGAGACTGCGCCCCCCTGCCTGGCTGGGCTTGACAGGGGACCTCAAGGCACGCCCCCAGGTCTGGGCTGGGGGACCTCAGGCCATGCCCCCCATCCTGGCGCCGGGCCAGGGGACCTGAGGCTATGCCCCCTGCCCGGCGGGGCTTGACAAGGGTGGGACTTACGGGTCTAGATCTAGCCCAATGAGGGGGGGGGGGGCACGGCTGGGTCTGGGTCTCTCAGGATTTTGAGGGGCATGTGGGTGGACAGGGACTTGACTCTGGGTCCCGTGGTGAGCCCCAGACTCTGACAGGAGGAAGGTTTTCATATACATTTTACTAATTTTCTTTCATCTCTGACACTTCTGTTATAGAGAAAGGGCAAATAACAATATTAAATTATTTCCTCTAATGAATCCCCTTTTAATGTGCACGAATTTCTTGCACCGGGCCTCTAGTAAAAGCATATTTTAAAAAATAAAGCAGTGTATTCCGTAACCCAGTTTATTAGAGCACAGGCTAGGGCACGTCTGAGAAGGGTGTATGCTGCCGACGTGGTCACGTTGCCGATGTTGACTTTGCGATCCTGTTTCATTTGATTCTGCAGAAGGAGACGCCGCTCGCCAACGCCGCGTTCTGGGCCGCGAGGAGGGGAAACCTGGCTCTGCTCCGGCTGCTGCTGAACAGCGGCCGCGTGGACGTGGACTGCAGGGACCGTGTACGCAGGCCCCGCTCGGTACACGCGTGCCCAGGGCGCGCCAGGTCCCCGCGGGCAGGAGAGCACCTCAAACCCGGTTCCCTCCCAGGGCTTGGCTACTCTCTCACGCGTGTGCTCGCTTTACCCGTGTCCAAAAGCCCAGGGGCCGGGGGGACAACGTAGAACTGCACTGGGCAGCAATCCGGCTTAGAACAGGAGGCCACAGTGGGGCGGCACTTCCCGGAGTCAGAATCGGCTGATCCAGGCAGCGCCCGGCGCGCAGTCAGAATTCAAACCAGCTGCTCCCTGGGAAGGCGAGAGAACGAAGAGCAGACGGGCTGCCATAGACTGGGAGTCGGATTTTTCCTAGGAGGACGAGAGAGAGAGAGAGGGAGAGAGAGAGAGAGAGAGAGAGAGAGAGAGAGAGAGAGAGAGAGAGAGAGAGGAGAATGGAGCTCCCCACCCCCACCCCTGCTCATTCTCTCATTACCTTTGCAAACGCCAACACACTAATTGGCAATTAAAGGAACTAAGAATAGACACTGCCGCTGGCCAGGCCGCCCTCCCGCCCCAGAGGGACTTCACATCTGGGGCAAGTAGGACCTAGATGAGAGAGAGGGGGGGGGGGGGCAGAGAGCAGAGATGGTTTGATGTTAGGATTTAAATAAAGATGTTCTTCAGAGGAGCCTTACTGTTTTCCTGAAAACAGGACGTGCCGTTTCCAGCTTTTGTGGCACACGTTTGGGCATGGAGGTCAGCCCAGCACCCGGGAGAGGCCGTGGGCTCCGTCCCCCTCGGGGGCCTCCGTGCAGGGGGTCTGGAGTTTGCACCTGCAGCTCCGCCCCCACAGCCTCCCGGGTGCCCAGCCCTGAGCTGTGTGCCGGCCCCGGGGGCTGCTTCCCTCTGGCTTCCCGTTGGGTTTGGCCGATGGGAGCGTCGGCAGGCGTCCGAGGGGGGCAGGACAGGGATGTTGGGGAGCCCAGTGCTCCCCCCTCACTGCTCTGTCTGGCAGCGGCAGCCTGGGAGCCCCCCTTGGCCTTGTGCCTTCAGGCCCCCCCCACTCCCCCACCCCCGGGCACAGCCTTGCAGATGGCTTTGTGAAACTTCCTTCCTTTGTCCCGGTTGGAATGGACCCTCTGTTCCTGGCCAGGCCCGAGGTGGTGGTTCAGGCCACTCTTCAAGCCCTTGGAAAAAAACACTGAATTCAATTGCAGAAGTCTCACTGGATGGGAGGGTCTGTATCAGATGCACCTCCAGGCCTGAACCCAGAAGCCGGAGAGACCGTGATGCCCGGCCCACGCATGGCAAAGATGAGGTGAAAGCCCGCAACACGGGCACCTGCCCCTTGCACGTGGGTTCACGACAAAGGCCGGCTTGGACCCAGGGCTCCTGACTCCTCCTTCTAAAACAGTGGTTCTCCACCTTCCTAACGCCGCGGCCCTTCAATACAGCTCCTCATGTTGTGGTGACCCCCAGCCATAAACTTATTTTCGTTGCTACTTCATAACTGTCATTTTGCTACTGTTAATGAACCATAATGTAAATATCTGTGTTTTCCGACGGTCTTAGGCGACCCTGCTAGCGGTTCTCAACCTAAGACCATCGGAAAACACAGATATTTACATTACGGTTCATAACAGTAGCCAAATTACAGTTATGAAGTAGCAACGAAAATAAGTTTATGGCTGGGGGTCCCCACCACATGAGGAGCTGCATTGAAGGGTCGCGGCGTTAGGAAGGTGGAGAACCACTGGTCTAGAGGCTCTCATCTCATCACAGTGCCGTCCCCTCCACCCTAACCCTGTGAAGACAAAGACTCCGAGCCCAGAAAACCAGCTGGCACCTTTAGCCGTTTTTTGCATGAACAGCAGTGTTGGGGCTGAGGAATCTTGATTACGGACCCACATGAGGCCCTCGCATCGCTGCTGCTTGCAGATGCAGGGACCCTGCCCACTGGGGACTGCATTTCTGAAGGAAATGGCAGGAGCCAGTTTTTAAACGGAAAACCAGCCTCCCAGTTGCTTTCCCCGCCGAGTCTGCCGCGTGAGGTGACTCAGAGCCAGGCCAGCACGGTGGGACGCGCTCCGAGGAGCCCTGGTGGGGCTGGCTCCCGGGCCTCCTCGCCGCAACCCTCGGACACACGACGGCCCAGGGCTCACGCTCCCTGTCTCTCCTCCCTCCAGGGCGGCACCTCGCTCCTCATGGTCGCCTCCTACGCGGGCCACATAGACTGCGTGCGGGAGCTCGTCCTCCAGGGCGCGGACATCAACCTCCAGAGAGAGGTAGGTCAGGGTTTGCCCTGGAATAAGAATGACGCCCGGCCAGTGTGGCTCAGTGGTCGGCACACAGCCAGTCAGCGAAATCCTTTGGGAACACGGTTTGCTGGGGGTGGCTGAGAGAGTGCAGCGAGTGAGCCTCTAAGAACAGGTTGGTGACACCGTCCTCCTAAAAACAGAATGATCTCGATGAGAATGGTGTGAGCTCCAGCGTCTCATCCCACGGGAAGAGGGAGGACTGATTGGTGCTGGGACAGAGCGTTTGCGTGTCTAAGGGATGTGGTTAGAGGTCCGGCTGCCTGGCTGCAACGCGTGCCTGAGGATGTGTTCAGCGGACGTCCAGCCAGTGTCAGCTCCTGAGCCTTCTCAGCTGCCCTCTGTGGAAACTTCCAGCCTGTCACCCGAGCCATTCTTTTTTTAGGTGTTTTTATTGGTTTTTAAATTATTATTTTTTTAATTGTGTAATTGATTTCAGAAAGGAAGGGAGAGAGAGATAGGAACATCAATGATGAGAGAGAATCATCAATCGGCTGCCTCCTGCACGCCCCCCACTGGGGAGCGAGCCAGCAACCCAGGCATGTGCCCTGACCGGGGAATGAACGGTGATCTCCTGGTTCATAGGTCAGCGCTCACCACGGAGCCACATGGGCCGGGCAAGAGTATCTTTAAATGAAAGATGCCCACATCAGAGGGATGGTCATTTTGCTCAGATTACACCATGATTTGGGTCCCAATCATTGAGTAGGCTTATACTGTGAAGAAAGGATACTAAAAAGTGTGTCTCAAAATACCCTGGATGAGTTTAAAACAGGAATCGGCCTGTTTCTTGTTGACGTGTCCGATTTGGGGAAATGCCTTTTGCCCGTCGGCGTGAATTACTTGCATCCTCTCTCGCACGGATGGCTTTCTGCTCTGGGGCGAGACATTGTGCAACCAGACCACTACCCATGATCCCGTGTGAACGAAGGCCGTGTGCCCCAATGCTACTCCAGCCCATCCGTCCCCCACGGCTGCGGTAACAAGTGACCACGAGCTGGGGGCTTAAAGCGACAGAGCAGCTTCCTCTCGAGGTTCTGAAGGACAGAGCCGTCAGGGGGTTCCAGGCCACGCTCCCCCTGCGGGCTCGAGGGCGTTCTTTGCCTCTCCCGGCTCCCGGCGGCTGCTGGCGTTCTTTGACGTGCGGCCCCATCACCGTAGTCTCTTCTCTGGGGTCACGCTGCCTGCCCTCTTCTCTGAGGTAAATAGCGCTCTGCCTTGCTCCGACAGTGACGCTCGTCATCGGATTCAGGGCCCAGGGGAAAGCGCCTCCTCTCAGAATCCTTCATTGACCACGTCTTTTCCAGATAGTAATACACAGGCTCCCGGGCGTAGGACCACGTCCACCCCCATCCACTGAGCCAGGAGTGAAGTTTGCCTTTCGCTCGTTCCTTCTCTGATCAAAGAGTACAATCAGTGCAGACCTGGCCCCTTCCTAGACTAGAAGTTCTATACGCAAGGATGTAGTTTTGTTTTGTTTGAAAATATATAACCTAAATGTAATGTAACCAAATGTCTTTTTTTTTTAATTTTTATTTATGGGGGGCGGGGGTGTGGGGCAGAGAGAGAGAGAGGGAGAAGGAGAGAGAGGAGCGTTGGCTTGTTGTTCCACTTAGGCATTTATCCGTGGCTTCCTGTCGGCGCCCTGGCTGGGATGGAACCCGCAAACCTGGCTCACGGGGTCGAAGCTCTGACCAGCCGAGCTGCGGGGCCAGGGGTAAGGGAACGTCCTTTAAAACCAGCCTCTCTCTCCAGTCAGGCACCACCGCCCTGTTCTTCGCCGCCCAGCAAGGCCACAATGACGTCGTGCGGTTTCTCTTCGAATTCGGAGCATCCACTGAATTTCGGACCAAAGTAAGTCAACCTCCGTGACTTCATCCTTATTGAAGCACTTGCGCCGCCGCGAGCATTCGTGCCTCTTCACCGGTCGTACGAGGTTGTGCTGCCCTCTTACGAGATGGTGGAGCCTGGGGGGTGGTTTCACGTGGTTCCTCGTAGTCGCTCGGGGCCGCCCTAGGGATTCAGATGAAAACACGACATGTTTCCTCCGGGCTCACAGTCGGGGGCGTGGTGAGGAGTTAGACTCTCCTGCACTTTAGCTTCTGCTCCGGGACACGAGCTCGTGGTACCAGGATGGGCGCAGCGGCAGGGGCTTCAACCTTCCCCGTTTCCACGGGTTTGTTTCTGCCTCGAGGTTAATCCCAGGCTGTGATGGGAGAGGCTGTACGATCCCAGTGGTTCCAGCAGGGAGTTGCCTTCTGCGACGCCCGCGCTGAGCTGATATGTCGTAGAAGATGATGGCAGTTCATCTAGCCGGGCAGCAGAAGCCACTTCCTGTCCGTCGTGGGCACGCGGATCCACTTATTGTTCATCGTGGGCACGCGGATAAGCAAGCTGAGCGCAGAATGCGCGTGTGAGTGATCACACTGCAGTAGGAGGATTGAACTGCCAGGACTTTCTTGTAATTGTCAGCTTATTTCTGGTCGTGTCATAACAAGAAATTCCTGAAAATTTGCCCCAGTTGGAAACTTTTAGGTTTTCTTAATTCATTGGATCTAATATTTCACTATCAAGGGAGTTTCTTTTCACTATTAAAATGATGACTCCATAAAGATCTGGCTAGCAGGTTCCTGTCTTTTCTGAAACCTGTTGTGGGACTGCGTCCAGGCCTCCAAACATGCTGGGTAGGACGTACAGAATACACGTGTGCTCATATTTTTATATGAATTATTTTGTTTTTCACTAGAGGCCCGATGCACGAAATTTGTGCACTTGAGGAGGTCCCTCAGCCTGGCCTGCACCCTCTTGCAGTCTGGGACTGCTTCTGGCAGGGAGTGGGCCTAAGCTGGCAGTCAGACATCCTTAGCGCTGCCACGGAGGCAGGAGAGGCTCCCACCACCGCCGCTGCGCTCGCCAGCCGTGAGCCCGGCTTCTGGCTGAGCGGCGCTCCCCCTGTGGGAGCGCACTGACCGCCAGGGGACAGCTCCTGTGTTGAGCATCTGCCCCCTGGTGGTCAGTGCGTGTCATAGCGAGCGGTCATTCTGCCGTTTGGTTGATTTGCATATTAGCCTTTTATTATGTAGGATTGTAAAAGTAATACAACTAAACACAGAAGGCTACGTTTTACAAGCCTGAACCTAAACTCGTTGAACTATGTCAGAAGGGTCCTGTGTGGCCACATGGCTGCCTCGGTCTTCCTGGTCGGCAAGTTAGTGCTGGCGTAAAGCCTTGTGCAGGGGCCGGTTCGTGTTGCCCCGGGACTCGGGGAACCTGGGCCCCGGGGGGCATTCCCTGGGTCTCCACTAGGTCAGCTGGGGTGTCCAGAAGCTCCCCACGGGAGGAGAGATGTCAGGGGGCTCTGAGTCTTCATAGGACCCTGTCATGAAACTGACTGTGTCAACAGTTGTTCTCATCGTTATTGAATCCTTTTGCCCCAAAATGTGCTTTTTAAAAATAAATGGTATCAGCTCTTCCACATCAGCCACCCTATCTCATCTGAGCTCTAAATTCCTTCGGCAAAGAGCTGGGAAAATGGACAGAACAAAGCTGGGAAACGTGGGTGCTCAGGGCTGCTGTTAAGCAGTTTTTTGATGCTCACCCAGCCCTCCCACACACACCCCCACCGTGGCCTTCCAGTCTCTCCCCTCCGTTCCTCACCCTTCAGAACTCAGCTCCCCCCTCCCCACCCCCGCCAGCCCGGCCCTGGCTGGAGCCTCATTCAGCCACAGGCGTCCCCCGGGCCCTCCCCTGCCTGGACACCCACCTCCTGCAGCAGCTTCTCCACGGGAGGCCCACCCACCACCTGCTCACCACCGTCACCTGACACGACTGGACAAAAGGCCAACTTCTGGGCCTCACCCTCGACCTGCTGGACCCGAGGATGGGCCCCAAAGGGTGGGCATTTGGGGGAAAACCCTCTGCCCAAATTAGAAACCACACGCTCATGTTTGTGATCTGCATTTTAGAACCAGAAGGCATGCTCTTGCATTATTTATAATTCGCTCAAATGCCCGCATAGCAATTCACAGAGCCAAGCAGACACCAGCCCTAGACGGGAGAGGGAAGGATTCGCCTCAGCACCTGAGAACACCCATTAAGCCAGGGCTTCGCTGACCGCAGACGCGGTGAGTCCGGAGTGCGGTGTGGTTAGCATAAAAGCCAATTCTCATTTAGCTGCAGAAATGAAGGAAGAGCCGGTGGAACGCAGGGATGTCCCTCTCCATCCACATCAGCCCGCACCCACTCTGCAGGGCTCTGTGGAGTCCGAGGGCCCATGTTTTCAGAGACCTGGACAGACGGGCCTGCGTTCCAGGCAAACACTAGCTGGACGCGAGGCCCACGGAACCGCTGTGCGTCTCCATCCTTGAAGGGTGCAGGGCTCGTCCCGTGGAGGCAGCGGCCTCAGAGGGCTGCCTTGTACGCGCTCCCGAGCCTCAGAGGCCGGCGGAGCCACGGGAAGAAGCGACGTCTGTCAGGAGGGTCTCTGGCCAGATGCCCAGGGGACCCCTGTTTCAGGACAGAGCTGACGGCTGCCGCGTCCTGGTCTCTGCTCCCTTGTGGAGGGGCGGTCGATGGTCGTCCTTGGACCTGGGGATTCCTGTTGTTTTTGTTTCTGATCCCAGTGGGCATACGATGTGGTAATAGCCTCGGTGTACGACGTAGTGACCGGGCATTCATGTGGCTGACAGAGCGGTCACGTCGGTGAGTCCAGGAGGCCTGGGCGTTTCCAGATTAATCCCAAGGACTCGGCCAGACAGTCGTCATCGACCTCAGGCAGGTCTCCCGAGAGTCCAGCACGAGCACGTCCTTCAGATGAGCCCTGTCACGGCCAATGGGAGAACGGGAAGGGGCCCTGGCCGGTGTGGCTCAGTGGATAGCGCGTCGGCCTGTGGACTGAAGGGGTCCAGGGTTCGATTCCCGTCCAGGGCACGTACCTCGATGGCAGGTTCCCCAGCCCTGGTCGGGGTGTGTGAGGCGGGCAACCAATCGATGTGTCTCTCTCACATCGATGTTTCTCTCTGTCTCTCCCCCTCCCTTCCACATTCTCTAAAAACCAATGGAAAAAGACCCTTGGGGGAGGATCAACCAAAAATAAAATAAAGAAGAGAACGGGAAGGGGCCGGAGAGGAAAGGTGAGTTGGGTGTCATCTATGGAAAGTTCTCCAAAGTTCTCGCCGAACGAGGAGCAGCGTTGGGTTCGCGTTGTGCCCGCGCCGTTTCTAAAGCATGTGCTTTGCATGCCCGCAGGACGGGGGCACTGCCCTGTTGGCCGCCAGCCAGTACGGGCACCGGCAGGTGGTGGACACCCTCCTGAAGCACGGCGCCAACGTCCACGACCAGCTCTACGTGAGTGTTCCCGGGACCTCGCTCACCCCTCGTCACACGGGCGCTCGCAGCCTGCGAGGGGCAGCTCCAAGGACAGGTTCATGAGCAATGGGACTTTCGTCTGAGACAGAAGGAACAAAACACATCGATTACCCGATGACCTTTTTCTGCACAGAAACCACGTAATCGTATTCACCCCCTTGTTTTTCCCTTTTAAACCTCTCACACGTGAAGGATCTCATGCACCTGTGCAGTTAGGATCTTCAAAAATCATGTGATACATACCCATTGGTAACATGACAAACCCAGCCTGTGGACTTGCCAAAAACCAAAATACATTCTGTTGTGGGCTTATTTGTGAAGAAAAGCACAAAAAAAGGAGAAATCAGGTTATTTGGCCCTGCTGGTGTGGTTCAGTAGTTGAGCGTTGACCTATGAACCAGGAGGTCATGGTTCGATCCCTGGTCCGGACACATGCCCGGATTTCGGGCTCGATCCCCAGTATTGGGCGTGCAGGAGGCAGCCGATCAATGATTCTGTCATCATCGATGCTTCTCTCTCTTTCTCCCACTCCCTCCCTCTCTGCAGTCAATAAAATATATATTTTTTTAAAAGAAATCAGGTTATTTGGGAAAGAGGTGAGGCTGGTGGATGGAGACCTGACCCTTTGAAAGGCAGCCACTGCCGTGCTGGTCTGCTTGTGGCGAATCAGCGGTTCACACATCTCCCAAGCACTCTATTGATGGTCATGTGATCCCGTAGGGTTTGTGGCAAATGTGATTTCAGTTTTGTAGGAAAAAGTAAAACGCGGGGAGAGGAGGTGGCTGAGGATGGCCGTGAGGAGTGGAAGAATCTAGGACCACATTTTCGGCCCTCCCCCACTAGACACCTGGCCCTCATGCCCGGGGCACCGTGTGCTCTCACACACGT
The DNA here is from genome assembly GCF_951640355.1 of Cnephaeus nilssonii. NCBI lineage: Eukaryota > Metazoa > Chordata > Mammalia > Chiroptera > Vespertilionidae > Cnephaeus > Cnephaeus nilssonii. The sequence goes on from NC_137082.1 coordinate 93,761,237, forward strand.
GTAATGAGCGTGTAGGTGTGAGCTTTTCCATTGGGACACCCTTCCAGCGTTGGCACGGTTAACTCCGGCACCGCCGCGTGGCTGGACTTGCGGGAGGGAAGGGTGCTCCGTGTTTTAACCTGTGGCGGGTGCCCCTGGCGGGCGGGGGTGTTTTCCACCAGGATGTGTGCGGGTTTTCCACTCGGGATAAAGGTAATGAAGCTGGCCCGGCCGGCGTGCCCGGTGGTTGAGCGTCCTATGAACCAGGAGGTCACAGTGTGATTCCTAGTTGGGGCTCCTGCCCGGGTTGTGGGCTCGATCCCCAGTAGGGGGCGTGCAGGAGGCAGCCGACCAATAATTCTGTCATCATTGATGTTTCTATCTCCCGCTCCCTACCTCTCTGAAATCAATAAAAATATATTTTAAAATAAATAAAGTAAAAAGTGGGTGGTCTCAGATCACGCCACCAACGCAGAGAGCAGCCAGTGAGGTCTGTGCAGACGAGAAAAGGGGGGGCTGCGTGTCGGGGAGACCTGGCTGCTGCCAGGCTCGCGGTGTCGGCTCCGGCATCGGGACCGTGTGCAGTCGGGACGTCGTAGACGTCATCACTCCCCCGGAAACTCTGTTTTGAACTTTGCCTTTCCGTCTGACTCAGTGTGACCTCTCAGGACCATTCTCCAAAGAATAACGCGCTCACTGTGCATGTGAACAACGGGGCGTGGAAGTGGAAACCCGTGTTAAGTGCATGTGTTTCAAAGGCGATTTCTCTCCCAGTAAACGTGGACGGTGCCCTCTGACCCTTCCCCTTGCTGCCCGCAGGATGGAGCCACTGCCCTCTTCCTGGCTGCCCAGGGCGGCTACCTGGATGTCACTCGGCTGCTGCTGTCGTCCGGAGCGAGAGTCAACCAGCCGAGGCAGGTAATGTCGGGGCGCCCGGGGCCGGGGCTGGGGGGCAGCTCTCGGCAGGTGTCCCTGAGAGGCCGGTCACCTCTGGGCGCCTTCCCACCCGGGCTTCCGTGGCACCGCTCGTCTGTGATCAGGGTTCCTCCCGCTCTTTGCTCTGGGCCCACCCGGAACCAGGCCGACATCACACTGACGGTGTTCAAAACGTGGGTGGGGGTGTCGTCAGGTACACAGTCTGCCGCCTCCTGTTCAAGTTAACGGCGGCGGCTCCGAGGTCGTGAGCGCGGGCTGCCTGGACACGGCGGCTCCGAGGTCCTGAGTGCAGGCTACCTGGACGCGGCGGCTCCGAGGTCGTGAGGTGAGCGCGGGCTACCTGGACGCGGCGGCTCCGAGGTCCTGAGCGCGGGCTGCCTGGACACGGGTAGACAGAGGTGTGTCAGGTGGCTGGCCCCCGCCCAGGCCCTCCCCGAGGGGCTGCCTTCTCTGCCCCGCCCTCACTGCCTTCGCCGACCACAGAGGGGCCCCGTGCAGTCCCGGCAGGTCCCGCACCTCCATCTCTCACAATTGCAACCCTATTGAGACTTCACTCGCCAACAGCTGGTAAATCAACTACTTGATACGTAAGGGAATAGAACTGCCAGGCAATGCAGGCCTCCCTCCAAGCGTGGCGAGACCCACCCAAATGGGAGGCATTGCAATCAGCTGCTCTTACAGGGGAACTACTTCCTCACTAATTAACTTGTTTTTAACAAAACACTTCCAGGTACGGTGAGGTGACTTTAAGGTAGTTTTCTAGGGCAGTGGTCAGCAAACCGCGGCTCGCGAGCCACATGCGGCTCTTTGGCCCCTTGAGTGTGGCTCTTCCACAAAATACCACGGCCTGGGCGAGTCTATTTTGAAGAAGTGGCGTTAGAAGAAGTTTAAGTTTAAAAAATTTGGCTCTCAAAAGAAATTTCACTCGTTGTACTATTGATGTTTGGCTCTGTTGGCTAATGAGTTTGCCGACCACTGGTATATGGGATGATGCTCCAACCAACGGAGCCACACCGGCCAGGGCACAAGCTGCCCGATTTTTTATGACTTGTATTCAATGTGCAGTCAGTATTTCTTGAGAACTTAACAAGTGCCAGACACTGCTATAAATGTGAGATTGTATTTTCAGAATCTTAAAGATATTCTTAGCTTCGATGGCCTTGGGAATATTTCTGGGAAAGGACACTTTTAGAAAAAGTTGCACTTCGGTTCCTGCCAGAATTGACATTTGGGGATCGGAGTTTAATATTTTCTTGTCGGTCCTTCTTATTTTGAAATTGTTGGTTGATTCCGAATGAGAGGCCTAATTTTACGAAATAAAAAGGACAGGTTGTTTTCAGATTGCATAGGTTTGATGTGGAGGTCACTACTGAGGGTGCCTCTGTGAATTTAGAAATGAGAGATGGTCAAGTCTCTCTTTGAACCTCCTTCTAAAATAATTTCTGGTGTTTTGACAAATCTATTTGTAAAGTAAATGATATTATTCATACGCCTAAGGCACTGTTTGCAAAAAGCCACGTTGGTATAAGATTATACTTCATGTGTTGCATGGATTGTGTCCTGTGCTGATGACACGGGAACCCGGGAGTTATGAGTGACCCCACGTGGCTGTGGCAGCCAGGGAACCCCAGAAGGGAGGTGACTGGTCCAGTGGACGACCTCGTTTAAGAGGGGAGGGCTGAGGTCAAGGAGCAAGCGACCTGCCCTTTCAAGGATTGTATCCGATGTGATTGGATTTGCGAGTCCCGCTCTGAAAGGAACCAGGTGTTTATAGCATAGGAATTGCTTTGTGGGGGACAGAATCTTTCCTTTTCATGGGACACTAACCCCAGTATGCCCTCTGTGCCCCACAGGTAACCACTGTACCTGTTTCTACCGGCCGTGAGCTTATAATAAAAGGTCGTCTGGCCGGGTCAGACTGGCCCCGTCCTGCCTTCCCACCAGAATGTCTGTAAGGCTCAGTTTCGTAGGCGGACACCGAGGCCTCAGCCAGGAAGGCTGGCCTTCCACCCCCATGGCCGTTGTGACGAGGCGACAGCTGTTAGCGTTACTGTATGATGTTCCCAGTTACTCCCAACAGGGCACCTCTCAGCACCTCTCTTCTGTAAGCCTTGGTGTCAATGAATAGCATTTTACTAAAAAGCCCTTGGAAAGCGTCCACGGCCTGACAGCCTTTCCTTGGCTGCCCCCTGGTGGCGACATCCGCAAAGAACAATGAGCCCCAGCGGATAAGGAGGGAGAAGGGCACCAGCCAGTGAGCCTGGAAACCCTCCCAGGAGCCCAGACTCCCCCTCCTGCCTCCCAGTCCCACCCACACCCCTCGGGCCCCGCCCACTCCCCTCGGGCCACACCCACTCCCCTTGGGCCACACCCACGCCCCTTGGGCCACACCCGTGCCCCTCAGCCCAGTCCACACCTCAGGCCACACCACACCCCTCAGGCCCTGCCCACACCCCTCAGGCCACACCCACGCCCTTTGGGCCATGCCAACTGGATTGCCCACCTGCCTGAGCCAGCCACTCCTGCCCAGGTCACTGGGACGGGAAATGTTCCGTCTACGGGTTCCCTTGTCCCTTCATCCGTCTGGCAAAATCCTAGTCCCCCTTCAAGACCCAGCTCAGACACCAACGCCCCAACGGGAAGCCGGCCCGTAGCCCCCCACAGTGAGAGGTCTCTCCTGGTTCCTGGGGCTTTGTGTCCGCACTTTATTGGAGCCCGGAGTCAGGCTCAGAGTCCATCGCCTCTCCACTGGCTTCGCTCCTTCCAGAGCAGGGATCACGTCTTATTTTTAACGTTTTATTGACTTCAGAGAGGAAGGGAGAGGGAGGAACATCAGTGATGGGAGAGAACCGTGGCTGCCTCCTGCCGCCCCCTCCTGGGCATCGAGCCCACAACCCAGGCGTGTGCCCCCACCGGAATCCTGGTTCACAGGACCTTCCGAGGGGCAGTCATGTCTTATTTTTAGCTCCGGCCGCCGGAGACTCGGAAGATGCGTAATAACTGCCGGTGGTTGAAGGAGTGAGTGGATGATGCTCCTGAATTGGGAGGTCCAATTAAATAATGGGTGGAGACGTGCATGGTAAACTGAAAGTACCAATGGAGGGTGTGTTTGCATTGCTAATGGTGCACAGTGTTCAGATTGGAGGATGGAGCAGGGCGAGGTGTTTCAGATCCTTCCACCGTCTCAGCCCCTCTTCCCCCACGTCTCTGCAAGGCACAGAGGTGCCGGGTCCTCGTACCCAGCGCCCTCGGGTCCTCTAGGCTCTGAGGTGCCCTCATCCTCCACCCGCTCCAACGCCGTTGTCCCCGTCCGTTTGCCGGACTGCAGTGGGCGGCAATCCTGTGCCTGCTACGAGGAGCGGAGCGGAGTGGAGTCCCATCCTCCAGCAGGAAATGACCCGTGTGTCCTGAAGCTGAATCACCTTGCTCTCAGCCCGCTCCCCACAGAGGAGTAACTCAGTCTTATCTGACAGCAGCCTCTTTGGGCCACGTTATCTTAACTGCCTCGGGGTAGGCAGTTCTGGGTCCTCCTCTTGCCCTTCTCTCCAAAGCGACCTCGTTCTCGGGGGTCAGCCGGTCCCCTGGCATTGAGGGGGGTGTCTCCTCCCTCTGCTGCTTGGCCAGCCTGCTGGTCCCTGAGCACCCTCGCTGGTGCCTGAGACAAAGCTGGTTCCACCACCTGCCGGCCCTGTTGGTGAAAACATGATGCATGTGGCTGCCGTGTGGACGTGGTGTGCCTGCCGTGTGAACGTCGTGTGGCTGCCGTGTGGAGGCCACATGACTGCTGTGTGGATGCTGTGTAGACACCATGTGGCTGCCGTGTGGACGCTGTGTGGCTGCTGTGTGGATGCCGTGTGGAAGCCACATGGCTACCGTGTGGCTGCTGTGTGGACGCCGTGTGGTCCTCTCCTGCAGGACGGGACGGCACCACTGTGGATCGCATCGCAGATGGGCCACAGCGAGGTGGTGAGGGTGATGCTGCTGCGGGGAGCCGAGCGGGACGCCACCCGGGATGTGAGTCTGAGTGATAGCTGCGTAGCATGGGCCCAGGGAAATGCATGGCGGGTCGGGGGAGCCCGGGGGTAGGGGGAGCAGTGATGCATGCACGGGGGGTCGCGGGGGGGGGACCAGGGGGAATGCACGCACTGGGGGGCCCGGGGGTGGGGGGGCGGTGATGCATGCACAGCAGGGGGGGGAGTGGGGGAGACCAGGGAAATGCACGCACCGAGGCCCCAACCATGGCAGCCTAGACATGGAGACGGCGTGGCTGTATTGGGTCTGCACCCAGCTGGGTTTTCTCCCCACCTCCACCTGCTCTTTAGCGGGAAACTTACAGGATGAACCTGTTGAAACTTAGGCTGCTCGGCTCTCTAAGGAAAACAAAACAAGAAGCTGTGTAATTCCTCCGTGATGCTCCCTGCCCTGCGCAGACTTCTGGACGGACGGGGGGCGGGCAGGGGGAGGCAGGAACCTGGGCCCGGCTCCTTGGGGGTATGTCCCTGGCGGCTGCTTGTCCAGGGGGCACTGCGCCTCCTGCTGGCACTTGCCGAAGTGCAGCTGGCCCGGCTGGGTGCCTGTGGTTTGGGGTCCCTCAGGGCTCCAGGCTGACCCCCTCGCTCAGCTCCCAGCCACAGAGCCCCCGGGTGCCCTGGCTCCCAGCAGGCCTCGCCCCGTAGGAGCCGAGGGCGGCTTGCTGTTCACTTTTTTTCCTTGTTACAGGGTCTGGCCTCCTTGCCCTTGGCATGGCTCCCACTTCTGGGACCCCCTTTCGCAGTCAGACCCCAAAGAGAGGAATCGGAGGGGCACTCCAGGCCCCTTCAGTTCCCCTCTCCCACTGTTTCTCTCCCCACCGACTCTGAAGCCAGAAAGGAAAAACCCTCTTTCCTCCTGTTCTTTCTCCCCGACTCCAGCTAAGCCTTGGGCCCTGGTGGGCGGCCGGTTCCTTTCCACGGGAGGAGGCTGTGAGCGAAGCCCTCCCCGTGCCGCCACCGACACGCTAAGGCAGGAGGAAAAGAACGTGGAAAATCTCTTCCCAGGCCAATAAGTGATGACGGGAGCGGGAGGTTAATTTTTCAACTTGTCTTTGCGTTCTTTTTAACAGATTTCAATCTACCCTCCCCCCACCACCACCACCCCCACCACCACAGGCAGACAGGTACCTGGGGCAGAGGAGCGAAAGGCTCCAGGCAAGAAAGACAAAACACAAAGCACCTCTAACCCTTTAGAACAGCCGGTGCAGCTCAGGAGTTATTTAAGTCACTGCAAACAGTTCTGCTGAGTGACGAGCTACAGAGGTGCCTCTTCAGTCCGTAGTCCCTTACCCAGGGTTCCCAGGGGCTGGGAGAGTGAAGTCCCACCTGGCAGGGCCCTGCGGTGCTGTAAGAAGTCACCGGTTCTGTCCGGTGTCCCTTTAAGCACAACCAGCTGCTGCACGTGCTCCAGGAGGCGCCTGGTTCAGGGCATGGCAGGCCTGTGCATATTCCCGCGCTCACCCAGCGCTCGGTGGATGACCCGCTTCTGTCTTCCTGTCTCGGAAGGACGGCACCACGGCACTGCTGAAGGCGGCCAACAAGGGCTACCACGCCGTCATCGAGGAGCTGCTGAAGTTCTCCCCCACCCTGGGCATTCTGAAGGTAAGGAATGTTGCCAGCCTGTGAAAGAAAGGGGTTGGGAACGAAGGAGTCTGTCCTTGGCCCGGGCAGCGTGGCTCAGGGGCTGAGCGTCGGCCTAGGAACCAGGAGGTCACGGTTTGATTCCCGGTCAGGGTACAGGCCCGGGTTGTGGGCTCCATCCCCGGTGTGGGGCGTGCAGGAGGCAGCTGATCCATGATTCTCTCTCATCATGGATGTTTCTCTCTCTCTCCCCGTCTCCCTTCCTCTCTGAAATCAATAAAAAAAAAATATTTTTTTAAAGAAAAAAGCATTGGCAGCACTTACTCTGACCAACGGCCGTGCACCTGGGGACACACTGTGTCAGAGGGTGCTGTGCCTCTGAAGAGGGGGCGTGAGGGAGAGGGAGGCTCCCGCGTGCCCGTCTCGTCGCTCGGCCGGGTCAGGACGGCAGCCCGGCCGGCCGAGTGCTGCTGGCTGAGTCACTCCTGACGCACGGTCTTTCCTCGTAGAACGGGACGTCGGCGCTCCACGCGGCAGTGCTCAGCGGGAACATCAAAACCGTCGCGCTGCTCCTGGAGGCAGGGGCAGACCCGGCCCTGAGAAACAAGGTACGGCCTGCCTTAGCGTCTCTCACCCCCATCAGGCACCTGTGCAGTAAGGCAGTGTCTGCCGTCACCAAGGTAACTCCTCTCTGGCTCCTGTCACTCTCTTCGTGCTTCTGCCTGGTAATGGCAGGCAAGGTGGTCATTGGGTTGTGGGTGAGCAGTACCTTTGCACCCAGAGAATTACACTAAATATATATTTTCTATTGTTGTCGGAGAGGAAGGGGGAGGGAGAGATAGAAACATCAATGATGAGAAAGAATCATCGATGGGCTGCCTCCTGCACTGGGGATCGAGCCCATAACCCGGGCATGTGCCCTTGACTGGGAATCGAACTGGGACCTCCTGGTTCATAGGTCGATGCTCAACCATGAGCCACACCGGCCAGGCTGGACCCAGAGAATTACGCTAAAACCTGTATCATCAGTGGGTTTCAGCTAACAAGGGTGCAGTCCAGGGGTGGAGAGGCAGTGGGTGAGGGGAGGCCGGCAGTGGTGGTGGTGGGGGGGGAGGGGTTATGAGTGTCCTGTCACCCATGAAGTGCCCTAAAAATGCCCGAGTCTGGTCATTATTGCCACCCCCGAGGCTGGATGGCCGTTTGCCGAGGATTGCCGGCACTCTTGTCCCTTTTATGTTGTGAACGGGACTTCACCTCCCTGTTTCAGAACCAACTGTGGTGTTTACAACTCAAACTCTCTAGTTTACAGTTAGGCCACATCTGGAGGTGGAAATGCACGGAAGCCATAGAAAAACACGATTGTCATTGTGTTTCCTCATATTCAACATCTGCATAAGCTGTCCAATGGGCGGGGCGGGGTGGGGGCAGGAACCTGGGACAGGTCTTGAGAAAGCACACTACACTGCTAACTTTTTGTTTTTGTTCAAAGATTTTTAAATTTATTTTTAGAGAGAGAAGCATCAATGGTTGCCTTCCGTATGTGCCCTGACAAGATGGAACCCGCCACCCAGGTATGCGCCCTGCCTGGGAATCGAACCAGCCACCTTTTGGTGCCCAGGACGATGCTCAGCCAACGGAGCCACACCGGCCAGGGCTAAACTGCTCCCTTTTGAAGGAGGGAGGGGGATGGTGAAAAGCTGTTTTTATTTTATACTTTCCTACCGTTTGAATTTCCATCAGCATCTGCTACTGGGTCTGACTTCATTAATAAGGAAAACAAGCCAGGAGTCCGTCAGGGCGCTTTGAAAAGGAACTATGAGGAAGTACAACGGAACCACTGGCCAAGGGTCTCCTCCACTCCACTCAACCCGTGGAACCATTTCCTCGTTCCTACCACTGACCCGTTGGGTGACAGCTTATCTCTGCTTATCTCTTCCCGAGATGCAGAGATTAGTTCCATTGGTTGGCCTGGCGGAAAGATAAAGCCGCTGTCTTATCTTTAGACCTTGGACGGGGACGTCCTAAAGGGAGTAGCGCCTCGTGACTCAGCCATCCAGGGCTGAATGAAGGTGGGGATGGGGGGGGGGGGGCGCGTTAGGACCTTCATATAGAAACTGAAAATGCAATTCCGGCTGTGCCTCCTGGGATCTCAGCGAAGGCGGTTGCGGGGGATTCCAGTGAGCACAGCACTGGCTGGGGGCGCTCCCGAGAGCCGTGAATCTACGTGTGGGCTGCTCCTGATGGAGGTTCATGCGGGCCCTCCAAGGGCACATACCAGTGTTTATGGAGCACATACTAAGCACATGGGGCGTTGCGCTGGAAAGGAGAATACACGACCAAAAGGCATGGGCCCTGGTGTCCAGGAGGGCCGTCTAGTGAGAGGCACGGCTGGGTAGAAAAGTAACCCTAATAAAGAAACAATCCTAACCCGGGACATCTGTACATCCCAGAGAGACCCTGAAGGACTGGACACCAAGCAGAGTCCAGTGGGCTTTTCACCAGGAAAGAAGCAGGTTTGGGTCTGAGCCCCCTCTTGGGAGTCCCTGAAACCACCCCACAGTGGGAATCACTAACGCCCGTCTTATCTTCTTTCAGGCCAATCAACTTCCAGCAGAACTAACCCAAAACGAGCGCATATTGAGTCTCCTCGGAGGCAAAGGAGGGCACAGGAAGAGCTACCTTAGCTGCATATGTGACTGAAGGGGAGAAACCGTCACCACCTGGGCAGTAGTCACTGCTTTCAAATAGAGAGAGCAGCTGGAGACTCTTCTAAGCAGACAAGGCCCTGGATGCCCACCCAGGTTCCCGACCAAGAAGAGCTGTGCCTGGTGCCTGAAGCACAGCTCAGGGCTCCCTCATCACACGGCTGCTCACACGGCCTGCAGCCCACTCCCGCGGGGCCCGGCAGGGTCGTGGGCTCTGCAGAAACTCATTTTAAACTGGACTCACTCGGGCCTCTCGGTTCAACCCTAATTGTTAAACCTTCGAAGAGCTGTAAGTAAGAAGTCAGAAAGACGGAAAGCCTTTAAGAGACCACAGGTCTGGCCTTCAATGAACTCGTGCCCTTTAGCTTTTGTGTTACATGTAAGGTGTGCTAAAATATGTAGCTCCGTGACATTTTACATGTATGCATGTATGTCATCCCAGTGTAAAATGTTTCTCCTACCCCAGGGTCACAGCCATGGTCTCAGAGACCTGACGTGTGAACTTGCATTATTAAGAAGTCAGAGGTGGGCTGTTGGACGCAAAAGACAAAGTGTTCACGTGTGAGTTGATCCTCGTCTTATTCCTAACACGTAAAAGCCATTTTTACCCGGAGTCCGTATTGTAGGAAGGGCAGGATGCAAGCGGCAAATTTGGAAATTCAGAAAATTACAAACCACGGGACGGAGGACTGTTTCTTTGAGCTTTTTACGTAGGTTATACTATTGGGACTCTTTTTCCTGTGCCATTAACAGGCTTGGAATCTGGAGCTCCCACATCGCACTGCTTGGTCCTTGGATAAGATGGGATGCATGCAAGTACAATGCGTCGCTATTGCTATAGCAGGTCTAGAATAATGAAAGACTGTTCTTAGTAGGTAGTAAGTGTTCCTCTATGCATGTTCTTGAGCTAATGGACTCCAAGAAGGAGACCTGGGTTTTACTGAGTTATTCCTCTGAGACAGGTGTCAACACTTATATTCGGTGCACTTTCTAATCAGTGGTGTCTATACGCCGCGGTCGGTGCCTCCTCGCACAGACACAAGCTACCCGTCTCGCTGTGACCTACCGTGACGAACACGGGTGTTTCTGCGGCTTAGAAACACATCTTCCGTTCTCTGGTTCCTGTTCTGCTCTGTGTCCTGCCAGTGTTCTGTGTAAATACACGTTAACATGGAGGGAAATGTAACCCCAGGAGGTTTTTTTTTAACCAACTTGCCGTGCTACTAAAAGCATTTTCGTTAAGTCAGTAAACAATGGAGTATAATTTTGAAATTAGAAGATATTCTCTTAAAGTTTGTTATGATCAATAACATAACCAACAGATATTAGCTTATTCTGATCATTATCACAAGCAAAGCCAGTAATGAGCAACCCACAGCCTGACCAGCTATGCAACACGCCTGCAGTCTCACGTCAGGATAAAAACTGAGAAAGCCTCGTCTGGATTGCTGAACCCCCGTATGTTAATATTCTAGTAGCTGCAAAGCAGCACCAGTTTCATCATTGACTTTCTTTTACTTGGCAAAGTTGTGCAATTACACATTTCCCCCCATGGGAATTTCATAAAGCAATATTTATTTTGAAGAGGAAAATAATGTGGCCTTAAATTTTTAATATTTTTTGCCTTAGTTAGAGCCCTTAAGCCAAAAATGGTTGCTCATCACTGACCTAAATCAAAAGTTTTATGGGGACTTGATAGCAAAGTTCCAAAAGACAAAAATGCAATGAAGTCACAAACTTAATGTTGTGTTGTTTTTTTTTCACTAAGACATGTTTTCCTTGGCCTATTTATTAGATAACTTTATGTGGATAATGCTCTTGATCAATGTCAGGGTCATTAAAATGAATCTAGTAGCGTTAACAATATTTAAGGGAGGCCTCTGACTGTAGGCAAGAGGTCTCTAGTTTAGAAGGCTCACATGTGGTCTAGATGAGATTATATTATCCACACCAGGGAATATGATTCTCTAAATCACTCACTCAAGACTGGAAAAAAAATGGTCTGTTATTTAAAGTTAAATTGCCACTGAGCCTGCAACCTGGGCATGTGACCTGACCAGGAATCAAACTCTGATCTCCTGGTTCATAGGTTGATACAGGCAAACGGATTACTTTTCATTGAATTTACTGGGTGACATCCTATATAATAAAGAGGTAATATGCAAATTGACCCTCACGTCCTCACAAGATGGCTGCCTATGACCAGGCCAGCAGGGGAATTAGTGAGGGATGACCAAACGACTGAACAGCAGGCTGCGTGGGGAGACCAGGCCAGCAGGGGGGGCAGTTGGGGGTGACCAGGCTGGTGGGGGGTGTGCAGTTGGGGGCAACCAGGCCAGCAAGGGGGGGGGCAGTTGGGGCAATTAGGCTGGCATGGGGGGCAGTGAGGGGTGACCAGGCTGGCAGAGGGGGGCTGTTGGGGGCAACCAGGCCGGCAGGGGGGGCAGTAAGCGGTGACCAGGCAGGCAGGCAGGTGAATGATTAGGAGCCAGCAGTCCAGGATTGTGAGAGGGATGTCTGACTGCCGGTTTAGGCCTGATCCCCGGGATTGGGCCTAAACCTGCTGTCAGACATCCCCCAAGGGGGGTCCCGGATTGGAGAGGGTGCAGGCTGGGCTGAGGGGAACCCCCCCACCCCCGTGTATGAATTTCGTGCACCAGGCCTCTAGTTGGTTAATAAAATAATATAGATTTCAGGTGTGCATGTCTAAAAAAAATTTTTTAAGTTAAATTGCATTTATTTGCACACAGGTAGATGGTTCTTGTTTTATGTTCATCTAACACAGTTCATTGAGCTCTTAGAACTACAATTCCTATGCAAGGCATTTGCTTAATTCAACCACAGAAGTTTTTCATTATGTCCATTTGTTTGATGAAATATTCCAGATTATAATTCAAAATAAAGTTCAGAGACTACCCAGTTTGCCTGTGCTGCTTTTCCCTGTTTGTGTTTAATCCGAACGTATTTCTGTGATTTTTAATAAAATGGAATTTTAGAATTAATGACTCAGCTCTGTAAGCTTTATGTTACTTATAGACCTATGATTTCATTATTTCTACTGTGGATAACTTTTGTCATGGCACCAGAAGGTTTTTTATTCAGACAAAGATTCCCAGGAGAGTCCCAGAAGATACTACAAATAGAAACTCCTCGTTGTTTTGCTGCGTTGAGTGTGGGAATTCGGGGGAGAAAGTTGTAGCATGGAGGCAGTACGGGTGGAGAAGAGACGTTTTTCAAAACAGATAGAGGCAGAGCTAAGAATAGCTGGTGATTGAACATGGGGAGTGGGGGGAAAGGAGAGCTAGGAGTTATATAAGTATGTCAGGAGACCCTAAGACCACCCCGTTTTGCTGATTGGCTAGGAGGACCCGAAGAGCTCATCCTGTGGTCACACTCATGGCGAGGAGGACAGCAAAGGGTGTGTAGCAAGGTCAGCAAAGGGGAAGGGAAGTGGAGTGAAGACAGGAAAGCAGTGCAGGCCTCAGAGTCCTCTCCAGCGGAGTCACTGGACGAGCTTACTTGCTCTCGAAACGAGTTGTGACAACATCGTGAAGTGCTGTCCCCGGGGGAAGCACAATAGAGACTCACCCAGGCTTTTAGTTAAGAACTGGTCTCAGGCACCCTCTGCCTGGCATTTGCCAAAATCCCAGACTTCCAGGCATTCGGCACAGACCACATTGCTTGTAAACGATTTGGGCTCAGTGAGCCCTTACCATTCAGGGAAAGTTTGACAGCTGAGTCCCCAGATGCCAGCTGACAGCTGACCTCCTGGCAAGAATCTCTATGGAGAGCAGCCCCAGGTTTGCTGTGTTAACGCTTCTCCACACGCGAGATTTCATGGTGCACACGGTGCCAGTAACTGTGGTAGGACGTAGGGAAGACAGCAGAGTTCAGGGACACACACACACACACACACACACACACACAGAGAGAGAGAGAGAGAGAGAGAGAGAGAGAGCGCTCTGGACAAGTTCAGTTGAAGAACGTGTGAAAACAGGTTCCAGAGGGGGCAGTTGTACGCAGCAGCTGATGTTTAGAACAAGATTGTCACTGGTTTGGGGCCTCATCTCTGTAGAAGTGATGGGATGAGAGGTGGACACTCTGGTGAGAGAAAGACTGAGAGGAACTTTGAAGCAAAAAAGGAAGTTAGCAGGAACAATATGAAATGGACAGCAGGCGTGGCTCAGTGGTTGAGAGTCGACCTATGAACCAGGAGGTCACAGTTCAATTCCCAGTCAGGGCACATGCCCAGGTTGCAGGCTCCAGCCCCAGTGGGGAGCAATCAAGAGGCAGCCAATCGATGATTCTCTCTCATCATTGATGTTCCTCTCTCTCTCTCTCTCTCTCTCTCTCTCTCTCTCTCTCTCCCCCTTCCTCTCTGAAATCAATAAAAAAAAATATTTTTAAACGTTGTCTTGAAATGATTGTAGCTGTGACGGGTAGAACCGTATTTGGGAAGCCACTCCGAGCACGTCCTAGGCACAGCTGGCAGCGGGCGGGACGCAGCGCCTCTGCTCTGTCACGAGAAAGGAAGCCCTTGGTGCCACTCCATGAAGATGCAAGGCCGGTGTGGTGCCACGGAGACGGGCTGGGCCTGTGAGTTCATGTTATAGACCTTCCTGGCGAAATGAGAGAACATGTGTCCATTGGGGGTCGGTGGGTGTTGATTGGTGGGTGTGGTGCGTGGAAGCCCGTGGAGGTGATCTGGGGCCTTTGATGCCGCTGCCCCACCTCTGCTCAGGCCCTTAGACTTACCTGTGCTTCAAAATATGGAGAAAAACAACGAACACGCAAACAAGTTAGATGCTCTCTCGGCAAAATTAGAATATTTGATTTCACATTCCTCCCGCTGACAGCCAGAGAAATCTCACCGGCTGAGCCGACCGAACAGCAGCAGGACAAACAGAGGCATTCTCTCCAGGCTCACTGACTACTACACTTGGCCCTCAGCTGAATAATCTGTGTATTCATGGAAAGGTAATACTTTAAGATAATTTTAAACTATGGGTGAGGTCATGTTTTAACAAGTGAAGGACGTTATGAAAGACCTTCTGTTCCCGCGTCAGCTTCCTCAGAGTGACTTTGGCCTCTTCCCCGCCTCATTGGGTTTAAGCCTCTTATTTTTAAGGAGGGAAATGCTGTTCACCCCACTTCCCACAGTGTGGTGAGCGGGCATGGCCATGGCATACTTAGCCCCAGGGCACCTTATGTGCCACGCCAGCTCAGCCAAGTTCAGTGACCCTGAGTGGGGGCGGCTGAAAGGCTTAGAAAAGACAGACAAGAGAATGAAAGCTGGGTCTGAGTGAGCGGAGACAGCGCCACGGGCTACAAGCCGTGTCTTTATTTTATAGCCGATGCCACGAGGCAAAGTAAGGGCGTGGTCAAGATGTTTACAACATTCTGTGAGTTTCGATCCTCCTCAACTACATGCACCTGATCAGGCTTTGTTTACTTGCAGCCTCTATCACTCAGGCACGTGGGGCCACGTGTTCGGACCATAGTTTCACGCTGACAATAGTTCAAGCTGTTGGCTATCACTGTGCTGGGAGGCTCTGCCCTCCACGCTGCGAGTTGCACGCGGCCACGAGAGGCCTGAGCCCTCTCATCAGTCCCAGGCTTGAACCTGTCCAAACTCTGTAGCCGGGCCCCACACCGCAGTCGGACTTGTGGAGAGCCTTAGGGAGAAAGGCGTCAGTTTACAAGAGGTGGACTCCCTCTTTTAGGAAAAATGAGACCAAAACCACCCCCCCGCCCCCACCCCGCGCTCCGCAAAGGAAATTGTGTCCCCGACGGAACCCTCCAAGGAAGGGAACAGCATTGCGAAACGCTGACCGCCACGTTTGGAGCCACCCGCACGCTGGTGGCATCGTCCCTGCGTGGCAGTTCCCCACCGCCCGGGACGGGATTAGTCACCAAGTCGAGGGCCCTCACGAGCTCCAATGACGTCACCGTACGTTTGACCAACAACGCCCCATTTCTGAGTCAGAACCACTGGCACTAAATCATGAGTTGTGGCTATTTTCAGCGAAGATGTCAGTGACCTTTGGCTTGCTTCCGGATGGAGTTGTAAGCGTCCATTGCAGCCCTGGCCATGCTCTCAGAGGTTAGAGCTCAGGAGGCTCACTTCCCCATCAGGGCACGTGCCTGGGTTGCAGGTTCAATCCGAGCTCTCGTCCGGGCGCATGCAGGAGGCAACCAATAGATGTGTCTTTCTCACATTGATATTCCTCTCTCTCTCTCTCTCTCTCTGTCTCTCTCTCTCTTATCTCGCCTCCCCTCCCTCCCTTCCACTCTCTCTAAAAATCAGTGGGAAACATATCCTTGGGTGAGGATTAACAAAAAAATATTAGTAATAAAGCATATTGCTAAATGCAAAAAAGCAAACTGCAAAATGTGTACTGTATGCCTCCACCTGTTTACAAGTCCATCATAAAAGGCTAATATGCAAATCGACCGAACAGTGGAATGACCGGTCGCTATGATGCGTACTGACCACCAGGGGGTAGACGCTCAACGCAGGAGCTGCCCCCTGGTGGTCAATGCACTCCCACAGGGGGAGCGCCACTCAGCCAGAAGCCAGACTCACGGCTGGCGAGTGCAGCGGCGGTGGTGGGAGCCTCTCCAGCCTCTGCGGCAGTGCTAAGGATGTCCAACTGACAGCGTAGGCCCACTTCCCCCATTAGTCGGACATCCCCCAAGGGCTCCTGGGCTGCAAGAGGGTGCAGACCGGACTGAGGGTACCCTCGTGCACTGGGCCTCTAGTATATTGTATTTACATAAATGTTTTAAAATACATAGAACTTTTCCGGAGGATGTTTTTGCACATTTATAAAGATGCATATGTCTAATAATTTCATTTTCCCTCGTTCTGTCCTTTGTTATTATACAATCATTGTTGAATTGTGTATATAATCATAGAGGCATTATTATTTAAACAAACAAGCAAAAAGTCTCTCTTGGGATCTCAACCATGTGAAAACAATTTTCATAGGAGAAATACACCACAATGTGACACAGATTACCCATGACGGTGGAATTATAGATGATGTTTCTATTCTTGTCTCCCAATTTTCGTGTATTTTCAAAGTTTCTACCATAGGCATGCATGGGTTACTTTGTTAAGGGGTGGGGTGTAACTTAGGAATAGGAGAGTTTATTTAAAAAATATACCCCAGGCTTCTGAGCATTGTTGAAATTGTAGGAAAGACAGACCAGAAAAAAGAAAAACTGTATATATGGTAAAAAGATATTTGTTTCTGTTTTGAGACTGGTGGGCATACTAGTAATTTGTGGGGCATCAGAATTTCTGCCCGTCCCAGAAATGTTGTGTCTGCAGCTTGGAGTTTCCTTTACTCACATCAACTAATTTGTAAAGGGTTTTGCTGTTGTTCCCATGTTTGCTGACACTGGGAGGCTAACTAGCCCTCCGGCCTGGGGATACCTTACAGCTGCAGCCTCTGAGTGTGTGTCCTGGAACCACCTGGAGGCCTTCCCCAGCTTCGATGCAGCGCTCCAGGGTGGAGCCCACCATTTGCATTTCTAACAGTCTCCCAGATAACGTGCTGAGGCGGCTGGTCCAGGGACACCCTCTGAGTACATCTGCATAAAGCAAACTGCTCTGTCAACGTGGAAGCCCCGGGAGCGGAGGTCACCGGGAAGGTTAAGGGAGGCAGGTCCAGAGGAAACCCCTGTAGATCCAGTGCCCGGCCAGCCAGGCACGGACCCCTGGGGCTGAGGAGGTGGGGAGGCAAGGCAGTCGCTGAACCCACCCCTGTGTGTGGCAGGGAGGGGAATGGCACTCTTCATTGCTACAGATGGGTTTTTATTTAGTCTTTTCATTGTGAATTCGAGTCCGCTGTGCGGAAAAGAGAGCCTTACCTCCATTTCTGTAACTTCGAAATGGAAATTACTGATGCTTATGCTTAGGAGTGATCTCAACAATTGAAATCCGAGCGGTAATGTTACCAGAAATGCATGGAATAAACATAAGTGCAAGTCCAAAAAAGATGAAAATATATAATAAGAAAAGGCACGGTAACAAAACAAAACAAACACACACAGAAAGGACGCTTCTTCATCTTTGTCTTTCTTGGCTGCACCTAGAACTCAGAAAAGGACTCTGGTGCCACCCGCACGGGAACTTGGGTTTGGGTTCTCTGCCGCGCTCGGCACCGCCAGCAGAGGGTGCGGCTCCGGCGCTTCTCGGGACGTGGGCTGAGCAGACGAAAACCGAGACCCGGTGACTCAGGGGCCTCGCCCGCCGCGCCCCGCCCCGCCCTCGGCGCTGGGACCAGGACGCCCCTCCGATGACCGACGATCACACGCTCGGGCCACTGCGCCGCGCCCCCTGCGTGCGCCCAGGCGCGGATTCCGTTCGGGGACTGGGTTTGGAGCAGAACTTGCTCGGACCTAGAATAAGCACGTATTCCGCTGCGGAGTGGGGGCCCTACTGTGAAACACCGTCTCCCAGATCTCCCGTTTGCTAACACCTTCTCGCCCACCATCTTCAACGAAAGAAAAAGACAAAAAGGGGAGAAATGAATTTAAAGCGCGAAAACCACACGCTGTTGATGCAACTCCAGGGATACTCTCCCAGCGGCTTCCAGAAGGTAGCCGCCCAGGCGGGGCTCGGTGGTTAGAGCCTCCGCCCCGCACGCCGAGGCTGCGAGTTCAACCCCTGGCCAGGGCACGTGCAGGAGTCAGCCAATGGATGCATGAATAAGTGGAACAACAAATCAGTGTTCCGCTCTCCCTCTAAAACCAATCAGCAAATAAGCAAATTAAGAAGAAAAGCCCAGAAGTTGAGCTGACCTAGTGTGGGAGGCCCTGGCCCCACTCCGCCCCCCTCTCGAGGGCGCAGACAGGTGCCGGGCTGGGACCCCAGGAGGCCGCTGTGGCCCCGCCCTCACAGCTAGGCCCCGCCCCATTGGCCCCGCCCCCACCATAACCCCGCCCCAGAACGGCCCCCTGGCCAAGCAGCAGCGGCCCCTCCCGGAAGGGGGCGGGTCTGACGACGCCTCTTCCTTCCTGACCTGCGCGCGCAGCCCCCCGGCGCTGGGTCCTGCTTGACAAGTGCTGCTTTCTGCGTCCGCGGGAGCCGGGACTGGGTTCTGAGGAGCCGGACCGAGCCCAGCCGAACCGAGCCGAACCTCCGCAGCCCCGTAGCCCGCGGCATGAGTGCGCGCGGCCCGGCCCTGGGCCTCCTGCTGCTGCTGCTGCTGCTGTGCCCGGCGCAGGTGAGCGGCCGGGACCGGGGCTGCGGGCGGCGCGGCGGGGCCGGGAGTCCGGAGGGCGGCTGGCCGGGGAAGCTGCGCTCACGGCGGGGCCTCTGGGGAGCCACCCCGGCAGCTTCCCCGGCCCCGAGGGTGGAAGAGGGCGGCTCTGGGAGCCACGGTTCGGCCTGTTTGGCGCCCATTCCGCGGTGGCCCCCTCAGTTCTGGGTGGAGGATGTGGGCAGAAGGAGGGAGGGAAGTGGGGAGCGGGACGGGGTCTTCTGCAGCCTGACTTTGTTTTCTTAATTCTGCCGCATGCGTACCAGCTCTTACCCATTGGTTTAGAGGCTCCTACCACGCTGGGTACCCTTCTCCTCCCCTAAGGATGAGGGAGGTGAAGCAGGTGTGAGGGAGGTAAAGGTTTGCAGGAAGGTGGAAGGGAAGAAGGGAAGGAAGGTGTGAGGGAGGTGAAGCAGGTAAGCTCGTCAAGCACGGTTGGCACAGCTGCACGTACCTGACAGGAGTCAGCTCGGTCTCCTAAAGGGGGCAAGTTGCTTCTTACCAACTCTTTTCATGTCTTTGGAAGCTGAGTCCCAGGGGCCATCCGACTCCCCTGGCGGCAGGACTCGGTGACCCAGGACCCGGTGGCCCCAGGACCCGGTGACCCCAGACCCAGAGGCCACAGGCCCCAGGGGCCCCAGGGTGGGCTGATTGCCCTGGGTCAGGCTTCCGGGGCAGGAGTGCCTCGCTGCTGTGTGTGTATCGAAGTTTCCTCTTTGAAAACTGGGGGACAGAGGGGGTTTCCAAGCATCCAGTGCTGGTTAAACCAGATCAGGATGAAAGAGGGACGTCGGGATCCTGTGCCCTTGTGCCCACCTGTAGGGGGTGCAGTGGGGTGATAAGTCACACCACAGGCAGACTAGGGCTTTTCCGGGACCAGGAAACCTCTCCTTCGCTTCTGTGCAGCCACCAGGAGTGGGTGGGAGACACGGACCCAGTAAGGGTCCCGAGCCAGAGGGGCGGTGGCTCCCTCCTGGGTGTGTGTATGAGAGTCCCAGCCCCGTGGGTGTGGGTGCCGGTTGGGAGAAGCCAAGGAAAGCAGGTTTCGGGAAGGCGGTGAGCGGGTACCACTCACTAGCACTGGCTTTGGGCACATTCCTCTTTCACGCCTCAGTTTTTTTCTGAAGATACACAGTGAATACCTCAGAGGATTACTCGAGTCATTAAGTAGCACGATACAGGAGAGACCTCATCGCTTTAGTAAAAACTCAAGAGAGAGCAGCAGTGATGTGCCTTAAAGAAAATGCAGCTGTCCAACTTCCCCCGAGTTTTAGGCAGAATCTCATTGCTTCCCAGGGTCCAGTAGCTTCCACTGAACAATGAAGTCCCTTACCTGGAGGTGGCACCCAGGCTGCTGGCCAGAGGTCCCCCTAGGACTCTGGGGGTAGGTCAGAGGTCGGTCACGAGTCTCTTGCAAAATGCCTGGAAGCCTTGGACAGGTCTGTAAAGCGTAACTGGAAAAACTCCTATTGTGATTTCATCAATCAACTCCCGCGCGTCTTCGGAGGCTAGAAGAACACCTGAGCGGGTGGGGGTGGGGGTGGGGGTGGCCCGGGGACAGGACGGCTGTCTTCACATTCTTACCTCTGACAGCAGCTCGTCTGGGTTCCGTCTGAGCGCTAATAACGTTCTGTCACAGAAGTACAGACTAGCTGTCCTCTGATGGCCCCAAATACGTTTTGGAGGGGTTTTCCTTTATTTTAAATTTTTACAGATGATGAAATAACATTACTAGACTGAATGTTTTTTTTAAAATCCTTGTAGTCATCCAAATAATGTGTACAGTTTTGAGAAATAGGTTGTGTGTGTACCTATGTATCTTATATACATTTACCCTGACTATATTTTTATAAGCTTTTTCTTGAGGAACTTGGAGCATGGTGAGGCCTGGGTAGGAAGTAAGCCATTAAAACGGCTTTTCCTGAGATTGGGAATGGTTTACGTTTTTGGCCAAGAGCCTTGAAGAAGAACCACCTGGAAATGGAGTGAACGTGGGTAATCTTTCCCAGTCTCTCTGCTCGGATTGCTGCTGCGATAGATACTCTTCTACCATCAGCGCTCAGGGAAAGTAGGTTCTCACTTCGGCGAGTGGGCAGAAAGAAAGCGCCTGCTGAATAGGTCTTTGTACTCCTCAGTGTTGGTCATGCCACCCAGAACAAAGGGCCCTCTGCTCATGGAGACAGCGTGCCCTCGCGCTCCGCGGTAGCCCTGCCTCCTAAATGGGAGGCTTCTCGGGGAGTTTTAAGGGTGACACTTCACCCACTGCGAAAGCCTAGGTCAGACCATCTCTCATCCGACCTCAGTGCCCCTTTCCCCCTCATACCCACAGCTCTCTCCAGCCAAATAAACGACTTGCTGTCGAAACCCCGTCGGTCTTCCCAGGCCAGTTCAAATGCCCCATCATCCTGACCTTCCTTTCCTGTGCCCCCAGCTAGAATGCCTCCCCTCGAAAGTTCTAAGTCTTTGTTTAAACTTCTAGCGGCATTTCTGCCGAGCAAACGACTTTGAATTAAAAGACGTGGCTGTGGGTCTTGCCTCTTCCTCTTCCCAGGAGTGATCTTGGGCCAGCAGTGATCGCCCGAGCCTCCGTTCCCTCCTCTCAAATCGGATTAACAGCTATCCCCGCTGTTCAGGTGCGTGGGGAAGAGAGGACTAGTGCTTGAATTGAACTAGTGGGTCAAAGGCTCCTTGAGGGCAAGAACTGTATTTTGCCATCTCCAACGTGGCCGGGACGCGTGTACGTGTCTCAGTCACCAAATCACCAGGCTCTCGTGGGTTCCGGTAGGAGGGTGGTGGGGGGGAGGGGTTCCGAGGCTGGTGGAGAAGGACCTGGATTTGTCCTTGTTCTCCATAACCACTCACCAGCTGTGGCCGTGCAGGCTTTCCTATGTTTGGACTGTGCCTCTTTTCAGTCTTTGGGATGTTTGCTTTGGCTAGAAAACTCTAAAAAGTGTGCAAACAAACAAAACCCTCGCTGATGCAAGTGTGCTGTTGGGGAATTTGAGAGCGAAACTTTAAAAGGTGCCCTTTATCTTATGACTTCCCCTCAGGCCACAGAGGAACTCAAGTTATTGTCTTGCACTACTTTTATAAATGAAAAGTGTTTGCTGTGGACACAGTGAAGGAAACAAAAGTAGACCCAACAAGCAAACTATGCGGAGGAGAGCTGGTGATGTTAGCAGCTCCTGTGCGTCTTATTCATAGCTGACGGGAAGAAGAGAAATATAGGAAAAAATCACAATGCCAAGGGTGCTTAGTAAAGGCAGGAAGAAAATGTCCGAGGAGCCCATGCGTTAGCTGACCTTTGCAGGGTCACTCACCAGCTGGACAAAAGGAAAGCTGTGCGCTTGAAAAGGGGGACTTCATGGTATCTGAATGTCCTCAGTGGAGCCAGCTGGAAAGAACATTCCAGTTGACAAGGACTAAAGAAAAAAGAGCTACCTAGGTTTTGCCTAGCACTCCCATGGCTGGGGCTCGTCTGATCTGGTTTTGATCTCCCAGAACACCTTTTAGATAAGAGCAATGTTTCAGTTTTGCAAATGTGGATCCTAGTGCTCACCTTTGTCCCCGGGTCACATCCCTAGTAGGTGACAGCCTGGGGGCTTGAGCCTCTGTCCTTTGACTCCTCCTGTGTGCTATGCAGGTTCAGAACGGTGCTCTCGGCTCACTTAGAGCTAGCGAGCTAAGTTGAGTGTGTGTTCAGCAAATGTTCTGGCCAATAAGGCCCTAGCTTTAGTGTGGTTTCTCCAAAAGCCAGGGCTACGTCAGGGATGGATTTGCCCACTGGCCTGACCCGTGGTTCAGTTGCCACACTGTGTGAATATCCCATCGGAGAACAGCCTGCAGACAGTGTCCACTCCCATCCACTCCCACAGTTTCATTTTGGTCTTTTGACTTGGATTGTTTTTCAGACCGTGGGTGCTGGCGCTCAGGAGTGTCTAATGGTATTATTAGGGGTGTGATCATGGGTGAGTCACTTAAAGACCAACTACTTTATCCACACAGTGACGATAGCTGAGTCCATCTAAGTGCAAATGTGTGACGCACACCCATCTACAGGTGAGTCTGGTGCTCACACAAATTACTCTTTGTTCTGTGGACGTGTTCACCCCAAGCTGCTGTAAAACAGACTTCCAGAGATTTCCATCGATAGAAGTCAGACCAGATAAGCCTCCACGCCAGTGTCCTGCCATATTTGTGTGGTCCCCTCGCTGGGGCTGGGTGTGTCTCTAGGCTCTGCCTCGAGCTCTGCCCGTTCAGGACAGGGCAGAAGGGAGGGACCCAGCCCTGCGCTGCACCTGCCTGAGGTGGAGGAGAGTCACTTGTACTGAGGAAGTGAGCATGAGCTGACGCTGCTTAGCATGTACTTAAAAAGATGTAAATGGTACTCAAGTGGCCTCTTTGATGTAGAAAGAGGGACACCGTGTAGGATTGTAACGGGTGGGACAGCCCATCTCTGGCCACTGTCAGGATCTCATCATACATCTTGTGCACGAACGGACTGGAGTTTTGAAGAGTACAGCAGTTGGGGTGGGATGGGGGGTAGGACGGAGGAGGCTTCACTTGGTGCTTAAATCTCCATTCTCAGCACTGGTTTCCTCACTGATGAGCCACGTGGCCTTAGAGAGTCTCTGAGCCTTAATCTCCTTACCTGTGAAAAGCTACCATACTGCTCCAGGGGCAGGGTGGGGGTCCTGAAAAATGAACAAGGAAGAAATCACGTAACCTGGTTGACGTTTAGTAAGCGTTTGAATATGAGTTACTTCATACTTTATTCATCAGGATTTTTAAAAAATATATTTTACTGATTTCAGAGGGGACAGGAGAGGGAGAGAGAGAGAGAAACATCAGTGATGAGAGAGAATTATGGAATGGTTGCCTCCTGCACTCCCCCCACTGGGGATCAAGCACACAACCCGGGTCTGTGCCCTGACTGGGAATCGAACCATGACCTCCTGGTTCATAGGTGGACGCTCACCCACTGAGCCACGCTGGGGGTGGGGGTGGGGTGGTGAGAACATCAGGATTCCCTAAGGGCAGCCTGGAGGACAAGGTCCCGTTGTTGGTGTTCAGAGCTCCCCGATGTGAGAGGATGCTTTCATACAGCTTCCTACTGAGTCCATTCAGCAAGTTGCTGTAGTTGCTGACATTTTTTTAGCCTTTTCTAAACTATTCTTATTATTTTTAAATAAGTTTTTGTTGATTTTTTTTTTTTTTTTTTTTGAGAGAAAGAGGAAGGGAGAGGAAGAGATACAGAAACATCAGTGATGAGAGAGAATCAATTACCGGCTGCCTCGTGCACGCCCTCTACTGGGGGTCGAGCCCACAGCCAGAACTGAGCTCCCGTTGGATCACGTGCCCTCAAACATTGGTGTGCTTTTTTCCCTCCTGGGCACAGCCCTTCCTCCCCAGTGGATGTTATTCATTGACCTGGAATCAGCACCAGGTGCTCCCTTTCATGGTAAAGGCAGACACCTCGCTCTTGTAATCAGGTGCTTGCTTAGGGAGGCACGCGGGGCCTGTGCGTGAGCCCTGGGTGGCGCTGGGCCCTCCATCTTGTCAGCATGTGCTGCCCTGACATCCAGGGATCGTAGGTGCCTCTGTCCTCTTTGTTGACAAAATCCTGACTGCCCGCTGTGCTCTGGTGATTGGGAGACTGAAAATGGAATCGCTCAGATGCCAGCTGGGTCCTCGATGGGATACAGAGATGGGGGTGGCCTCAGTGCGGCGAGAGGAGTAAGAGATCTGGCTTGAGAGTCAGCCAGGTTGGGGTAGGGTCTGGCCTGCCGTTTCTGAGGAGTGGCCTCAGGTGGGTCACTTTACCCGCTGATCCTCCGTCTCCTCTCTGTAAAGGGTGTTGTTTTAGTACCCGCTTCACGGATCTGAGGTTCAGGGAGCTGGTGAAGGCACACTCAGCAAGTGATGGGCGCTGGCCTGTGCCTGGTGGGTCAGGAGGTGAAGGTGGAAAGGGCCTTGATGGGGAGCAAGGGGTATGGAGTGTAGGGCGGGGGCTGGAGGGGCATGAACTGTGACGGATGGGGACGGACGGGTGGGAGGTGAGCGGATGGTAGGGTCTGGGCATCAGAAAGCCTGCGGCTGTGGCTCAGGAAGAGCCAGTGGCAGCGGCGCCTCCGAGACCTTGCCCAGGTCTGGGTGGAAGGTGCCACGAAGGGCAGAGAATGGCGACGGGCTCAGCAGGGGAGGAGTTTGGGGAGGAAGAGGCACCGGAGGCCGCACCAGGGAGCCTCCTGGGAAGTCGGGGAGGTGCCCGGCTTTAGGCCCCCCGAGGAGCAGAGACTGGTGATGGTGGGGGCTTCAGAGGAAGGATCAGCCTCCCCTTGAGCACCTGGGGTGGCTGGGCAGGTAGGTGCAAGTGGGATAGGGTTAGGGGTGGTTTGACCGAGGGAGAATGGAATTGGAGCAGCATTCATAGGAGGAGCAGGTGAAGGGGCCAGAGGGATGGGGTTGAAAATGTGGAAGAGAAGGCGGGCGGCTGGTGGAGGAAGCGCAGGAACACGACCCATTGGGGCCAGGGATGATGGAGGGCAGCCTCCCACCTTTCGCTGGAGGCGAGAAGAGGAAGGTGAAGGTAGAGAGAGGTTTGAGATGGAAAAGGGGCCGCCCCCAGCCCAGGGCAGCAGTGTGACACGTGTGTGCGCTTTGCACAAGGTGGGGAGTGGGAGGGAGTGTAATGTTAGACAATAGATTATATTTTATTAAGACTGTTTCCTGAAACAGTGATGTCCTGGTGTGAATCCTGATTCTGCCACTCTTGGACAAGTTACTTAGCCTCACTGTGCCTTGTCTCTTCATCTGTAAAATGGGTGTAATGATAGCACCTCCCTCCTCAGCTCATTGTGAGGATTCCTTAGTTCATATATGAAGAGCAGTTCAAACTGTGCCTGGCACATAGTAAAGGGCTCGCAAGTACTTTGGGCCCCACTGGCTTAGGGCTGCTTTAGGCAGAGTGACTTTGGAAGCAAACCCAAGGACGCTGAGTCCAGCCCAGTGTCCCTGGACCCAAAGGAGCCTGGAGTTTTATTATCCTCAGGTCTCCGGAACCCCTTTGCTGAGGTCCCAAAGGCTGGGAGACGTTGGTGATAATTCCTTCGTTTGTACAGTGCTTTCACGTTTACCAAGTACTTCCAGTGTATTCCCTCCTGTATCTTCACGCCAGCCCTGTGAGGTGAGTGGTGGCGTGACCACACTCACAGGCAGGAAGCTCGGCTCCGCAGGATTCGGCACCTGCTGCTGCTCCATCGCTTTAACAAGCCGCGCCCTGAGAGCCGATCCCTCCCCCCCCCCTCCCCTCCCCTCCCCGCCCCCCAGATGGTGAAAACTCTGCTTTGAGATAAATGATGCACATTGTGAAGCATGATCTTTGTGAACAGGAGCAAACAGCAGTGGGTCATGGTTATTTCCTTTAGAGTGCTGAGAAGGGGAACTGGGGCACCAGACGCCCATCCTGCTAGTCAGGCCCGAGTCACGGCTGTGGTTTGTTGGCTGGGTTTCTGCCTCTCCAGTGGGTGACATGCCAGAGGCCACCCCCCTGCCCCCCGCCCCACCCCCGGCCCAGACTTGCTTGCCATGTTGGTCTGCTGAGAATTCTGTGAAGTCCAGGGTGGGGTGTCTTCTGTTTAAATGGCGTATCAATATCAGCATCGCCCGTCCCGGTCTCGTTGGTCAGCTTTTTTGCCTTTTCAAACTTCAGTAGATGGACAATGACCTTTCAGTTGGAAACCCAGAGTCTTGGAAAGAACAATACTTTCCCTAGAATTGGGAATAATTGTGATTCTTTTTGCCCAAAAATGCTGATGGAATTTTGTAGCGTCTTGCCAAAGGGTTGGTATGTGGTGTTTTCGAATAGTTGTCACGTCCTCATTTGTATTATTTGTACAATGGGTCGAGATAGGGACATTTTAAAATACCCGAATGAATTCAGAGTCCAATCATATTGACCTCTCTGGTTCCCCCCACAACTGCTCCCCAGCCTCCTGCTTGATTTTTCTTTCCTGTTTTCAGGTCTTCAGGGCCTGTTGTGGGGTTTGTATCTCAACGCTGGGGACCACCAGCACAGACTGACGGCCCTCACGGGTGTGTGGGTCCTGTCCACTGCCCCAGGAGAGTGCGCTGTGGCCTTGGTGCAGATTGTTTACGATGGCTTTCCCTCCAGGCATTTGGGAGCCCGGTTAGAGACGGCTGTTCTCCGTTTCCCTGAGGGACAGGGGACAGGGGACGGCTCGATTGTGCAAGCCCGTGGCCGGGTGGCTGGCAGGGCCGGTGACAGCTGACCCGGTGACTCACACAGCACCTCCTCCCTCCTGAGTTCCTGCCACCTCGTGACTCTCACATGAGGGACATGAATGGCTCTTGAGAAATCTCTACGGGAGAGGCTGTGCACTTTTCTTTTAAGATCGATGAGGTGACTTTCCTTAAAATGAGCACATTGCTTACTGTCTCCTTCCCTTAGGACAAGGGTGTGTTCTTGTTGCTTCTTCCTGAGGGGCTGTTGGTGTTGGTGGTTCTGTTCTCCCTGTGAGTCATGAGGGGCTGCTGTCAGTTCACCTGAACACAGAGGGGACTGTTCCCCCATTCCTTAGCCCCTAGTTCCTTGCTCAGACATGCAGACACCGTGCCTGAGTCATCACATGCTGTCTGCCCTCAGCGTGGATTGCTAGTAATTGTTAGAAATAAGCTACAGCTTTCTCTTATGAACCAGTGAACTGGCAGGAACAGAAATCGTGCAAACGGGTCGTTTCTGTTACCTCCTTCACTGCCGTGCTTGACCAGGTTTTGGGGTGGCATTTGCTTTACTTACTAATTATTTTCAAATGTTGACCTAGCAGTGCCTCTTGCTGTCGCCTCCTTCACAGGTGACATTGGAAGGTTCTGTGTGGGAGCTGAGAGGGCGCTTTCTGCTGCTAAGACTTGTTTTACCCTGAGGCCCTGGTGAACCGTTTTGTGTTGACCCTGCAGGTGTTTCCGCAGTCCTGCGTCTGGTATGGAGAGTGTGGGATTGCTTCTGGAGATAAGAGGTACAACTGCGAGTATTCCGGGCCCCCGAAGCCACTGCCGAAGGACGGGTATGACTTAGTGCAGGTAAGCACGTCCTCTGGGCATTGGGAACACCTGCAGGCTTAACTCTGACCCGAAACCACTGCAGCATATGAGGACAGAGACGGTAAGACGACTCCAGGGGTTGATTTTCTGGGCTGACTTTATGCCTTTCCCGTGAAGTTTCTCAATAGCAGGTCACTGTTCAGGGACTGATCCTGGTGTCTCAGATGTGCTCTTGGCACCTTCTTCAAAATGGATTAGAAGTTAGCTTCGCTTGGTTCTGGATTTCAGGACCTGAATGGACTAGGTAGCCACGTGGCTGTGGCTTCCTTGTTCTCTGTTCATTTAGTGTTTCCTTGGTTTTCCTCTGAGAGCCTGTGGACTTGGCTGCTACCAGTATTCAGTTTTCTGTGGTCTCCTTCACCATCCCTGGTACACAGAGATGTTAGGAAGAATTGGGAAAATCAAGTGAAAGACTAGTTTAGAGGCATAAGTATCTAAAATCAACTTGACATGGTAGCAGGTGTTGGAGATGTTGCTCCTTCATCCAAACAGTTAAAGGCATTGACCTACCCTGGAGTGGCTCCCGGAATACACAGTGAATAGCATTCTGGTCCAACGTAAACGAAAAAGCACCAGGAGAAGGTGAACTGATTGGTCAAGGGAGGAGAGTGAGCTTTCAAATAAGAAAAGAAGTTGAAATGTCCCTACTTTTGTGAATCCTTAGTTTTGAACTAGTGCAGTGATGGGCTTTTACAAGAATTCTGCAAGGACTTTGCAAAGAGGGCCTTATCCTTGTGCATGGGAAAGGGTGACTAAAGCTGGCTGTCTCCCCGGTGATGACTGTCTGTGTTGGACTGCGCTGCCCTGATTCCCACGCTTTCTCCCCCAAAGGAACTCTGTCCGGGGCTCTTCTTTGGCAACGTCAGCCTCTGCTGTGATGTGCAGCAGCTCCGGACCCTGAAGGACAGCCTGCAGCTGCCTCTCCAGTTTCTGTCCAGGTAGGTCGGCCGCCAGGCAAGCAGGAGGAGACGGGTGTTCGGTCAGCAGGTCCTCGAATAAGGCCCTTTCCTGTAACGGCTTTGCTATAACGTCGCTGAGATGCCGTAGGAGCTTAGCTCTTGTGCTGTCAGTCACTTGTGGAACATTGGTTTGTTGTGTGTGGTTTCCCTCAAAGCCATCGAGCCTGACGAAGGTGCTGAGCAGGGCCTCCTGCACTGATTAGCAGGCACATTCCCGTTCCGTTAAAAGGCTTTGTTTTATTTTGAGAAAGCAATCTTAAGACTTCCAGAAGTAATGAGTACTTTCTGGTAAAGTAGTAATTATCAGACTTACTTTTCTTCTAGCTACTTACAGTCAGAGTTATACTTGGTTTTCCTCTGAGCTGTCTGCACCCCAAAGGGCCTCTGCACTGGGACTAACCAGGTCCTTCCCCACGGAGCCTCTGCGCCCAGGGGTTCTGCTCAGGTCTCTGACCCAGACCTTCATGCGGAGTCTCGCATCGCCCCCGCCTTTGCCTCCCCGGGTTTGCACACGGTTTTCTTCCTGGGTGAGGTGATGTGCTTGAGGCCAGGCCTCCGTAGAGCTGGCCTTGGCTGTTGATAGGATTGTTCTGGCGTAGCTGGCTGGTTTTGTCGAAATCAGTGTGCTGTGCAGTCTGTGCTCTGTGACCAGGGCAGTGTGAGGGTTACTGAGAGGTTCTCGTCTGAGCCACGCAGCAGTTCTCACACGTGCAGAGGAAGCGGACTGGTCTTGTCACAAGGTCGATGGGAAGGACGAATGACGAATGACGAGGGGCTGCTTCTCTGTGCAGAGATCACTGCAGGTGAAGGGCCCAAGTCGGCGTCCACCGAGGACTCTGCTTCTTCCCAGAAGTTTAAGTTGCCGGTAAAGAGGGAAACAGTCCCTCAATCGCCCTTCCAGGACGACGTGCAATTCAATAACCGATCGAAAGTTAAGATCTGATTGGGCGGCATGTCCTGTGGAGCCAGCGGAGCCAGTGGAGCCACCGCTGGCAAAACTCGTTTCTTTAGCACCTCTTTGGGGAGGCATTATGGTGTCAGAGGTAACCGCATTGTCTCCATGTTGTCAGCGGTGCCAAAGCTTTATCCATAATGGAAACAATGAGAAGTAGCTATGTGGAATGCCATGCAGCCGTCAGATCGAGGATTGTGGAGATTAAATTCGTAGCCTGGAGGGAGCTTGTAATTGGTGGAGCGTGATGGAAAACTGCACCAAAGGTGGTTTTCCTTTAAATGGTGCCGGTGTCCTGCCCGCTGTTGTCACAGTAGCGCACAGGACTCCTGAGAGGGTCAGGATGTGTGTCTTTGTCTTCACAACACCAGGGGCTGTGAGGCTGGGTCCCCCTTCCTCGAACACGTCCCGAGTGGCCGCCCGCCCGGACCAGAGCGATTGTGATTGGTTGTGCTGCAGGTCCCATGAAGCAATCCTTTCTGCAGAGAGCTGTGAGCCACAGAGGAGAGAGTGCTTTTGCCACAAAACCCCACACCAGGAGCTTCACCTTCGAGCCTGAGGCCCGCAGGCAGCTGTGGTTTTGCTCCTCCGGCCACGGCGTGCTCCTCTGTGGGGAGGCCTAGGGTCAGCTGGGGCTGGGGAGCCCTTCAGTAGGCTGTGAGTCTCCTCGGTGTCACCGTGAGGCTGTTAAGTCCCTTTAGCTTCATGTCATAGAAAACATTTCTCTAGATGAGAAAGGGCAGAATTCAGAGAAGCATTTTGCTGTTGGACATTGCATCTGGACAGCATTGATGTAGTAATAAGGGCCATGTTTAGAGAGGTGCCTTTATTTTAACACGAGGGTTTAGGATTACAGTGGTGGGTTTAACGTGTCCTCATGATAATTCATTTGTCATTTTACGATAAAATTTAAATATGCTTTTCCTATTTTAAATCATCCTTTTGTTAGTCCTGTTATCTGTGACATCATACAAAGTGTGGTTCCTTTTTCTCTAGATGTCCATCCTGTTTTTATAACCTGATGAACTTGTTTTGTGAGCTGACATGTAGCCCTCGACAAAGTCAGTTTCTGAACGTTACAGAAACCGAAGAGTACGTGGATCCTGTGACCCACGAGAATAAAACAAACGTAAAGGAATTGCAGTACTATGTTGGCGAGAGTTTTGCCAATGGTAAGTACACTTTTAATTACTCCTCTTTTACAGTTGTTATCCGGGCTGTGGATCAGGTTGTTCCCTTTTGCTGTCCTGTCAGCTGTGTGAAAGTGACAGTGTTTGTGTCATTGGCCATGACCTGCAGGTTGTTGCTGCTTGTATCCTCACCCTATAAAACAGCCTCCTTAACGAGGAGATTTGCTTTAACTGCTTCCTAACTACACTTCCACATGGGAATTCTGAGTGTGTGCCAGTGTCCTTCTGTACATTCTAGAAACAGTGGAACTGTGGTTCTGTTGGACACGAACTGTGTAACTCCGTGAATTACTACAAGACGGAGGAGAGGGGTGGAGAGTAGAGTAGCTGGCGGAGAGGACCTTTTGGCTGTGAAGAAACAGATTGCCATAAGGGAAAGTAAGCAGGTGTAACAATCCAGGGAGAAGGTACTCCAACAACTAGAAATAATAGCACAATCTGAAAAAGACCATATGATGTTTGTTGAAAATCATTGAAATGAAAGAATTTTTAAAAAATATTTTTTTATTGATTTGAAAGAGAGCAGAAGGGAGAGGGAGAGAGAAACATTGATGGAGAGAGAAATATTGGTTGGTTACTTCCTACAAGCACTCAACCGGGGATTGAACCTGCAACCTGGACATATGCCCTGATCAGGAATCGAACCGGCAGCCTTTTGGTGCATGGGACGATGCTCATCCATCTGAGCCACACTGGCTAGGGCAGAAATGAAAGAATTTTGAAAGAGTAAGATTCTAGGGAAAGAGAATGAACAGATTAGAAATGGAACCAACTGGATCTATTAATGAGAAATAGTCATTTAAATGGGCTAAAAGATAAGCAGCAGATCAGACACAGCTAAATAATGTGCCTAAGAATGACCTATAAAGTAAGAGAGTAAGAATTTGACAAAGTTGTTGATTAGAAGAGCACATACAACTTTAATTGTAATGATCAATTAAAAATATAACAAAAGCCCTGGCTGGTTTGGCCCAGTGGATAGAGCGTGGGCCGGCGGACTGAAGGGTCCCAGGTTTGATTCTGGCCAAGGGCACATGCCCGGGTTACAGGTTCGATCCCCAGGAGGGGACATGCAGGAGGCGGCTGATCAATTATTCTTTCATCATTGATGTTTCTATCTTTCTCTCCCTCTCCTTCCTCTCTGAAATCAATAAAGATATATTTAAAAATATATATATAACAAAAAATTAATAGGAAATTAATAGGGAAAAGTCCCACTCAGGAAAGCAGCAGAAAATAAGATGCCTAGGAATAAATTTGCCAAAAGATGTGACATAAAAGACGGCCTGCTGATCAGAGAGTGGTCATTCTGAACCTGCATGTGGACATCGGTCCATGTAACAGGAGTGCTGCTGCTAATGATGAAGGGAAAGGTGGCTACTTGATAGACGGAGTGAGAGAACTGACTACTCTATTCATCTAGTTTCTGTTTTTGCACATTATACTAAAACATGTTTAGATTAAAAATGCTAACCTTGGAAAACTTTAGAAACATAAAAAATCAGAGGCACTAATGCTAATTAAGAGAATGGATAATATATTGGAGCATAGTCATAGTCAATAATGGAATACTTCAAACTGTTCAAATATATGAGAGTTATGGCAGTCACATGAATGACTCTTTAAAACGTTGACTGAAGATGTTATAGAATATACATGTTACTATGTTGTTTATATTAAACAGCACTATATATTTATGAATATGACATATCATTGAAGTGCACAAGCATGCCTAGGAAAGATAAGCATCAAATTCAGGGTGTGGTTGCCTTAAGGATGGAGGATGGTCAGAGGGAGGGAGTCAGAGCTTCAGTTGTGTCTTTAGTCTTTTTTTTTTTTAATGTTGAGGCAAATGTAAAATAGTAAGATGGGTATAGGAGGGTGGTGAGTAAATGGGATTGTGATTGTATTCTCCATGTTTTCTGTGTGCTTGAAATATTTACTAAAGTAAAAACCTGAAAACCAAATGGCAAGCTGGGAGATGTGATGGAATTACCCAGAGACCAGCAGAGACGTACAGATCACTAAGGAAGTGACACGGGGGGTAAAGGGAGGAGCTCTGGCAAAAGACGAGAGAGATGGGGAGAGACAGTGAGCAAAGGAAAATGGCTGAGGACTTTCCAGAATGGATGAGATGAATCTCCAGACTTAGGAAAAGAAAAGAAAAATGTAAGCCAGACAAATTAGAAAGAAATAAAATACACAGATGTCAGGTGTGTTCCTGTACACTTGCAGTCATAATCTGAACGTGAAAGTGAGAGAGCAGTTCTGTTACAGTGTATCAGGAAGAATAAAACACGTGTAGTTTCCTGCGCAGAGTTCTCTGGAACCAGCTTTACTGACCGAGGGGCGCTAAGCTCTCTCTCTTTTTTTTTTAATAATAAATCTTTATTGTTCAGATTATTACAGGTGTTCCTCTCCCCCCCATAGCTCCCCTCCACCTGATTCCCCACCCTACCCCATACCCTTACCCCCCGCCCCCCGCCACTATCTTCATCCATAGGTGTAAGATTTTTGTCCAATCTCTTACTGCACCCCTCAGACCCCCTTCCTCCTGAGAATTGTCTGTTGCCTCCCTTTCTATGTCCCTGATTTCTATTATATTCACCAGTCCATTCTGTTCTTCAGATTTTTTTATTCACTTGATTTTTAGATTCACTTGTTGGTAGGTATGTATTTGATGTCTTTTTGTTGTTCATAATTTTTACCTTTACCTTTTTTTTTCTTCTTCCTCTTCTTAAAGAATACCCTTCAGCCGAAACCGGTTTGGCTCAGTGGATAGAGCGTCGGCCTGCGGACTGAAAGGTCCCAGGTTCAATTCCGGTCAAGGGCATGTGCCTTGGTTGCGGGCACATCCCCAGTGGGGGGTGTGCAGGAGGCAGCTGATCGATGTTTCTCTCTCATCGATGTTTCTAGCTCTCTATCCCTCTCTCTTCCTCTCTGTAAAGAATCAATAAAATATATTTAAAAAAAAAAGAATACCCTTTAGCATTTCATGTAATCCTGGTTTGGTGGTGATGAACTCCTTTAGCTTTTTCTTGTCTGTGAAGCTCTTCGTCTGACTGTCAATTCTGAATGATAGCTTTGCTGGGTAGAGTAATCTTGGTTGTAGGTTCTTGCTGTTCATCACTTTGAATATTTCTTGCCACTCCCGTCTGGCCTGCATAGTTTCTGTTGAGAAATCAGCTGACAGTCGTATGGGTACTCCCTTGTAGGTAACTAACTGTTTTTCTCTTGCTGCTTTCAAGATTCTCTCTTTGTCTTTTGTCCTTGGCATTTTAATTATGATGTGTCTTGTTGTGGTCCTCTTTGGATTCCTCTTGTTTGGGGTTCTGTGCGCTTCCTGGACTTGTAGGTCTATTTCTTTCACCAGGTGGGGGAAGTTTTCTGTCATTATTTCTTCAAATAGGTTTTCAGTATCTTGCTCTCTTCTCTGGCACCCCAAAAATTCGGATGTTGGTACACTTAAAAGCCGTCCCAGAGGCTCCTTACACTATCCTCACACTTTTGGATTCTTCTTACTTTCCGCCTCTCTGGTTGGGTGTTTTTTGCTTCCTCATGTTCCAGATCTTTGGTTTGACTCTTGGGGTACGGTGATCTACAGTTGAGTTTCTGTATATTCTTTATTTCAGACAGTGTATGCATAATTTCTGACTGGTCCTTTTCCATTTTTTTGGTATTCTCATTAAGGTCCTTGAAGGTCTCTTCAAGTTTATCAGCGGTTTTTAGAAGATTCTTGAGTAACCTTATAAATGTGGTTCTGAACACTGTTTCATCCATTAGTTTACTTTCCTCCATCTCTTCTATTTGTGACCTGCTTCGGTGTCTCCACATTTTGGCTGCCTCCCTGTGTTGATGGAGTGGCTTTGTGTGGTCAGTGACCTATAGGGGCCAGTAGCTCAGCTTCCCCAATCACCCTAGGTGGTCGCTCTTGGTACCCCCCTTTGTGGGCTGAGTGCAAGGTCTTGGTGTTGTTAAGCCTTGATTGCTGTTGGTACACTGGGAGGATTTGACCTCCAGGCCAATTGGCTGTGAGGATCAGCTGTGTCTGCGCTGGGAGACAGCCTTATTCAACTAGACTTGCAAAATTGTAAAAGCCTCTGTGCTCAGCTTGGATGGGGCGGAGTTTCAGGGTGGAGCCTACAGCCTTGGCTTCCCGTCAGCCCCGCCCTATGAGGTTCCTGGGTCTCAGTGTCCCTCTGTACTCCCTGCAAGCACCTTTGAGAGAAAGGCGCCCTGGAGTTTCGCCCGCTGCCAAACAGTCTAGTCTCTCCCCCAATGAATCTGGATTCCCAGGTTCTCGCCCGGAACTGGGTTTCAGTTCAGTCGGAACTGGGGCTCAGCGCAGTCCAGAGCTTTTGTCTCCTTCCCACCAGGGCAATTCAGCGGCACAGTCATCAGTCCATCTTCTGCGCGCATTCACGTGCGCGCCTCCAGAGCTCTGCCTTTCGCCGCTCCCCTGAGTTTCCGCCCCACAGCCCAGATTCCCCCAGTATGAGCCTGGCTCCCCAGGGTCTCGCCCAGAACTGGGGTTCAGTGCAGTCGGAGCTGGGGTTCAGCGCAATCTGGAGCTTTTATCTCCTTCCCACTAGAGAACGCCGGCCAGGCACTCAGCCGCCCTGTCCTCTCCGGCTCCGTC
Source organism: Cnephaeus nilssonii (assembly GCF_951640355.1). Classification (NCBI taxonomy): domain Eukaryota; kingdom Metazoa; phylum Chordata; class Mammalia; order Chiroptera; family Vespertilionidae; genus Cnephaeus; species Cnephaeus nilssonii. Next base: position 93,796,601 of record NC_137082.1, read on the forward strand.
CTCCCCGCACACGCGCGCGCCCGTGTCTCTGTACCTCAGGCTTTTACGGCTCCTCTGATTTTCCTTGTGGTTTTCTCTTTTCCTTCTAGTTGTGGGCGTTTCAGTCAGCTAGCTTTCCTGTGGTTCTGGATGATGTCCATTTTGACGTTTAGTTGTATTTTTGAAATTGTTTTGCGAGGCTGCAGGTTAGGTGTTTACCTATGCCGCCATCTTGGTTTTTTCCTCGGCGCTAAGCTCTTAGCGCTCTGTCCTCAGCCTGCTGCTCCATGCAGGAGGGAGCTGCCCCTGAGGCAGTGTGACTCCTTGGGGGACTGGCTTTCCTGCCTGTTGTGTGTGTGACTGGAATCGGCCGAGTGGGAGTGATGAGCTGGGTCAGGGACGATCTCCGGTGCCGCCCTCGTGCTCTGTGGCTGCTCCGTCCTGCCTTCTGCCCGCGGTGCACGGGGCCTCCAGGTCACATATGGGGCCTTTGTGGTCTCGCCTCATGACGGCAGCGGCGTTTCAGCCTTTCCCCTGTTCTCCTCTAGCCATGTACAACGCCTGCAGGGACGTGGAGGCCCCCTCGAGCAACGACAAGGCCCTGGGGCTCCTGTGCGGGAAGGAGGCCGCAGCCTGCAACGCCACCAACTGGATCGAGTACATGTTCAACAAGGACAACGGCCAGGCCCCCTTCACCATCACTCCCGTCTTCTCAGGTGGGCACGCTCCGGGGGCGCATTAGGGTGTTAGCCCAGGAGCTGTCAGTGCAGCAGGGAGATGGACCAGGCAGCGCCTGGTGGTCCCTCCTGAGCACTGGGGCACTTGTCCTGCCCTGGTCACCGGGGGTCACCGGGGTCGGGGAGGGGAGTGGAGGAGGAGGAAGACTTGCCTTGAGGTATTGCTGCATGATTGAAAGGGTAACCTGGGCTTTTATTTAAAAAATAAGAGGCCAAAGTCCTTACGGAAGCCTCTTCAGGAGCTCTGCGCTAGTGTCAGCCTCGCTCCTCGGGGAATCGGGCCTTGGAAGGCAGGCACTCGAATCTCAGTGACAGAACCGTTTATGCTCGGAGTTACCACAGCAACGTAGACTTTTACAGGACCAAGCGGCAGCGCGTAGTCTGGTCAGACAGAGCCTCCAGGCCTGTATGCCTCAGTGTGCTTGTCATTGGGTTTCAGTGGGACTTAACGCAAACTCTGGAGTGTTTTTAAATTGAGACTTTCACTCAACGCCCTTGCTGCAGACCTCCCGGCCCACGGGATGGAGCCGATGAACAACGCCACCAAGGGCTGTGCCGAGCCCGTGGACGAGGTCACCGGGCCCTGCAGCTGCCAGGACTGCTCGGCCGTGTGCGGCCCCCGCCCCCAGCCGCCGCCCCCTCCCGTCCCCTGGAGAATCTGGGGCCTGGACGCCATGTTCGTCATCATGTGGGCCACCTACATGGCGTTTTTGCTCCTGTTTTTTGGAGCAGTTTTTGCCGTGTGGTGCTATAGGTAAGCCGTTCCGTTTGTCCTTCCGAGTCAGAAGAGCAGCATGACCCACGTTGCACGGCAGCTCAGGCGGCAGACCGTGGGCAGTTAGACGGGAAACCGTTCTCTGCACTAAAGCCATCCCTGGATGCTTATGTCCGGCAACAGGAAACCATCAGGGCCTGTGCAGACACTGGAACGTTAGAAGCTGGTTTCACTGATGATTCAAAATGATGTGAATTAGCACCATGCAGAGACCACCCTTTCTTCAACAGAAAGTCTTCGGAACCTAATCTGATCCAAATTTATTTAAATGCAATACTATTCTATAGTCCAGTGATGGGCAACCTTTTGAGCTTGGTGTGTCAAACTTGGCCAAAAAACTGAGCACAACTCGGGTAGTGTGTCACTTTGAGGAAAAAACATTATTTCTCAAATGTTTCATCCTCAGGAGCAGCAAATGTTTCATCCTCGGCACGCGGCCGCTGTCATCAGAAATGGTGATGTCATAGGTTCGCCATCACTGCTATAGTCCCTTCAGATATTTGCATCTTAATTTAGGACAGATTATTTTATTTAACTTTTTATTTTAAAATAATTTTAGACTTAGGAAAAAGGTACAAAGATGTGCTGTGTGTGTGTGTGTGTGTGTGTGTGTGTGTGTGGTCTTAATTCATACTTTATCCTTTACCCAGCTTCCCCTAATGTTGCAGCTTACATAACCCATCGTTTATAATTACCAGAGCCCTGGAATGACAGTGGGATAATATTAGCTAAGCTACAGACAAGATGAAAATCCCTAACCCGTTTCCCTGTGTCGGACCCCACACTGCATCCCTTTGTGTTTCCTGTCTCCTCTAGCTGTGACAGGTAGCCTCAGTCTTTCCCTTTTATGACTTCGGCACTTTGGATGAGTCCTGGTCGGCTGTTTGTAGAATGTCCCTCGATTTGGCTTTACAGCTATTTCCTCGTGGTTGGGTGAGGCTGTGGGTTTTGACCAGGAACCTCACAGACCTGCTGTGGCATCTTCCTCAGCATGTCCTGCGGGGGCACGTGATGCCACGCGTCCCCTTCCTGGTGGTGTCCCCGGGGGCACTGGTGACGTGGTGTCTCCGGGATCTCCGCTGTGGAGTTCCTGTTTCTCTCTGTCGTTGATCAGTGTCCGGGGGGAGACACATGGACGCTCTGCGAGCGCTCTGTGAACTTAGGGGGAGAGGACCATGGATGAGGAAGTCAGCTTTGAGCGGGAATGTCAGGAGACCTCCTTGTGCTGAAATCCCTGACGCTACTCACGTGCTTTCCCTTTCCAGAAAGCGGTACTTTGTCTCCGAGTACACCCCCATCGATAGCAGCATAGCTTTCCCGATAAATGTCAGCGACACAGGTAGGCACCTTGTACTTGAATGAAAGGGCTGGGGTTGTGTTGGCGTGGGTGTTGATACGCCTGTGGGGACAGACTGTGCTCGGGCTGAAGACAGTTCTGAGCAGGACAGACAGGCCCTGCCATGTGCATTACAGGCCAGTCGGGCGGCAGGACGGAGCCAAGTAATTACCAGCAGCCATGGGTGACCGAGGGCGGGGACTGAGGGTGGGGACCATGGGCGGGGACCGAGGGCAGGGCAGAGCTGGGTGCTGACCAGGGCTGAGGCAGGAGCAGCAGGGAAGGTTACGGAGCTGCTGAGCTCAGGGTGCTAGAGAGCTAGCCTTTCAGAGGCGGGTACCTGAGCACCCATCCTCGTGGGATGGGCATGGCGGTCATGGTGGGCAGGCAGGACGCTGAGGGCCGGTGCACGGGGAGGTGCAGGCAGGACTCCCACCAGGTGCAGACGTAGCTGATGCTTTCCCTGCCCAACGTTTAGGAATGGCCCGGCCCTTACCAGCCCCCCCTCTCCTCCAGGGACGGCCTCCTGCTGCGACCCGCTCGGTGCCGCATTCGAGGGCTGCTTGAGGCGGCTCTTCACCAGGTGGGGCTCCTTCTGCGTCCGAAACCCCGGCTGCGTCGTTTTCTCCTCCCTGGCCTTCATCGCCGCCTGCTCCTCGGGCCTGGTGTTCATGCGCGTCACCACCAGCCCAGTGGACCTGTGGTCAGCCCCCAGCAGCCAGGCGCGCCTGGAGAAGGAGTACTTTGACACCCACTTCGGGCCTTTCTTCCGCACGGAGCAGCTCATCATCCAGGCGCCACACACCGACGTGCACATTTACCAGCCGTACCCCTCGGGGTCCGACGTGCCCTTCGGACCTCCACTGGACAAAGGGATTCTGCACCAGGTAACCTGCGCTTGGCAGACATCGGTCCAGGGGACAGGGTGGTTTGCCGGCCTCACCACCAGCTCTGGTTGTGAGCGTGGGGCTGGCTGTAGTGGGATATTAAAACTCCTTGTGGTAAAAGTAACGCGAGTCCTCAAGAAGGTGCATGACAGGTGTTGAATGAACGAAAAACCCGCTGCTGTATGTGTTGCATGAGGTAGGTCTTGCTTCTTTCTAGAAGCTGGGGTGAGTGTTTCTGTGCTGAAGAGACTGTTCTAGTTCCCCTTGGGAGCCTGTGAATCCCCAGTGGCAGTTAAAGATAATGCGCTAGAACCCAGAGGCCTGGGCCTGCCTGGCCAGGGCCCTGGGCAGAGCGGCCACGGCTCTGCCCTCAGCGGTGATGGTGCCACTGTCTGCAGCTGCTGAGGCATCTGGGACGAGCTCCTCTGTTCTCCCCATCGCACTGGCCCCAGAGAAAGGTGCCGTGGACACACTGCCTCCCGCCTCCTGTTTAATCAGCGATTGCACAACGACATTAAATGTTGGGCTTCAGGGGGTGTTGGTGTGAGAAGTGTCAGAGGAGAAGGCCTGCTGCTCCCTGCTGGCCCTGCTGCTCACTGCCGGGCAGTGCCGGGCACTGCTGGGCACTGCCGTTCACTGCTGCTCACTGCCGGGCACTGCCGGTCACTGCTGGGCACTGCCGTTCACTGCTGCTCACTGCCGGTCACTGCTGGGCACTGCCGTTCACTGCTGCTCACTGCCGGTCACTGCTGGGCACTGCCGTTCACTGCTGCTCACTGCCGGGCACTGCTGGGCACTGCCGTTCACTGCTGCTCACTGCCGGTCACTGCTGGGCACTGCCGTTCACTGCTGCTCACTGCCGGTCACTGCTGGGCACTGCTGCTCACTGCCGGTCACTGCTGGGCACTGCCGTTCACTGCTGCTCACTGCCGGTCACTGCTGGGCACTGCTGCTCACTGCCGGTCACTGCTGCTCACTGCCGGTCACTGCTGGGCACTGCCGTTCACTGCTGCTCACTGCCGGTCACTGCTGGGCACTGCCGTTCACTGCTGCTCACTGCCGGTCACTGCTGGGCACTGCTGCTCACTGCCGGTCACTGCTGCTCACTGCCGGGCACTGCTGCTCACTGCCGTTCACTGCTGCTCACTGCCGGGCACTGCTGCTCACTGCCGTTCACTGCTGCTCACTGCCGGGCACTGCTGCTCACTGCCGGGCACTGCCGGTCACTGCTGGGCACTGCTGCTCACTGCCGTTCACTGCTGCTCACTGCCGTTCACTGCTGCTCACTGCCGGGCACTGCTGCTCACTGCCGGGCACTGCCGGTCACTGCTGGGCACTGCTGCTCACTGCCGGTCACTGCTGCTCACTGCCGTTCACTGCTGCTCACTGCCGGGCACTGCCGGGCACTGCTGCTCACTGCCGGGCACTGCCGGTCACTGCTGGGCACTGCTGCTCACTGCCGTTCACTGCTGCTCACTGCCGGGCACTGCTGCTCACTGCCGGGCACTGCCGGTCACTGCTGCTCACTGCCGGTCACTGCTGCTCCCTGCTGGCCACTGCTGGAGAAGGGTGTGAGGGATGAGGCTCATGTGCTCTGCCTGGTGATGGGGTCGCCTCCCCATCTCTCTGGATGCCTTGATATAGGGCCCCCATCCCAGTTTGCCATCTTGGGTGTCCAGATGCCCCACCATGGTGAGCCCTCGTCCGCTCGGCTCCGTCTTGGGAAGGGTTTCCCCCAAGTACTCTATCTTCTGACCCCTCTGCAGCAGGGGTGAGTCAAACCCTGAGCGAAATCTGACACGTTTCCGGATTTGTATCTTGTTTCAGGTTCTTGACTTACAAACAGCCATTGAACACATCACTGCCTCTTACAACAACGAGACGGTGACCCTCCAGGACATCTGCTTGGCCCCGCTCTCCCCGTACAACGAGAACTGCACCGTCCTGAGTGTGTTAAACTACTTCCAGAACAGCCACTCCGTGCTGGACCACGCGATAGGGGACGACTTCTTCATCTATGCCGATTACCACACGCACCTGCTGTACTGTGTCCGGTAGGTGGCAGGTCGCTCGCTCGCTCCCCCACCAACATCCGAGCACTTGCTGCTGCTGCACCCGCGTGGGCCTGGAGCCTGGGTGAGCACAGAGGCAGATGTCCCAGCGGAGGGGGCAGGGATGCAGCCCTGGTGCCGGGCAGAGGCGGGCGTGCAGAAGGTGAGCCAGGAGGGCAGGCAGGGCGGCCGGCTGTAGGAGTGGGGCCTGCTCAGAGGGAGAGGAAGGGGGAGCCTGTGAACTCGGAGGAAGAGTCCCCAGTGGACGGAGCGGCGAGTCCAGGCCCGGGTGAGTGTCTGTGTGTCGAGGAGCGGCAGGTGCCTCTGCCGAAGCTCGTGTCTGGACTGATAATACGTGGCACCACCTGTCACACCACCACACACCCAAACGTCAACGCTGCAGTGCTTTCCTTAGCGTTCACATACGCTCATGTCAGGACAGGAATGGTCATGAACGGGCAGCGTCCCCTTGCCGAGGGCGGCCGGCGGGGGCAGGTTTAGATTCGGGCAGGAAAGCTGCTTCTGCAGGAGGCGTGTCTGGCTGGCAGTGTTCGTAATTCAGGCAGTCAGGCGGCTCTGCTGGGCGGTCTGCCCTGGCCTGGACACACCGCTCAGCCGGTCCGACGTCACCAGGGCTGTTCTCCCCAGGGCGGTGCTCCTGGCCACCTTGGCGGGCACCGCGTCTCAGGAGCAGAGCGCTCTGACTCCGCGCCTGGAGCGGGGACCTGAAGTTCCGCCCATTCGTGTTCCTGAATGCAGCTGATCCGCAGTCGGGTGCAGAGCGGTCAGGTCTCGGAGGGCCGAGGCTGGTTCTAACGGGCTGTCTCCTCGCAGGGCCCCTGCCTCGCTGAACGACACCAGCGTGCTGCACGACCCCTGCCTGGGGACGTTTGGGGGGCCCGTGTTCCCGTGGCTGGTGCTGGGAGGCTATGACGGTGAGTGAGAGGATGGTGGACCTGGCCTCTGATGGACAGTCCAGTGGAAGTCATAAAGGCTTTACCCATTGAGCCCTCGTATTAATTTCCTGTTTCTTAGATCCCAAATGCAGTATCTCCTGTGGGTTTGGGCTTTTCTGGATGTAGGAAAGGTGGACAGTGTTAGCCGATTTTTAGGTCACACTTTAGGAAGCTGAGCAAAGTTAAGGGCGTGTCCCCAGAATAATGTAATTGCATACCTCGCACAGCGTGCCGTGCAGCAGCTTCAGGGCGCTCCCTAAACCCTAGGAGCTCACCTGTAGGACTCCACGGGATCGGGGACCTCAGGCTGAGAACCCCGGTAATGGGAAGAGACACCGTGGAAGGTGGGGACCCAGAGCACTGGTGGGTTCTTTCCTTTCCAAACCAATTGGCTAGGAACGCGGACACATTTAAGGTGGGAGGAGCAGTTAGTTGGCTTGCTCTTTGCTGGTCCCCGTAGCACCTGGGGATGGGTGGCACGGCTGTGGGTGCTGACTCACACGGCGGCTCTGGCACCTGGAGCCTAATTACAGCGACTGTGGGTTTTCTCCACCCTAATGCAGAGGCGGACTGTTTCCTTGGCAGCTGTGATCTGTGTGTAAGCCCTGCTCTGCCCGTAATAAAGTGCCCTTTCTATGGTGGGAACGACGGTGGCACCAGCTTGCTCGTCACAGCCGTCAGATTAAATCTGATCTCCACCTTATTCCTTCCACCAAAATAAATTCCAGATGGACCCCAGGTTGAAATGTAAGAAGGAAAACTATTAAAGGACTAGAAGAAAATACATGAGGAATTTTTAAGAACAATTTTTAAATGGAGAAGGCATTTCTAGCAAGATAAATCTCAAAGCCGCCACAGGAATCACTGATGGATTTGACTGCGTGAGAACTCTAAATTCCTACATGGAGAGCAAGCGTCGTAAGGTTTTAAACAATAAAAGCAATAAGCTGGAGAAAAGTTAGTATACGTAATAGCATTTCTTTCATATATAAAGAGCTCTTGTGAAAAAGAAAAGGAGGTGAGCCTTATGAAAGTTAACAAGAGAAGGAACAAAAATGGCTGACATTACAGAGGGGAATGCTCCCCACTCCTAGGCAGCGACGTGCAGCACTCAGTCCTCCTCCTCGCAGGTGAGCGAGGGCGCAGAGCTCGGAACTCGACCTCGATGGGTGATGGCAGGGGAAGCCACAGGTGGGGAGTGCAGACTGTGCTTAGGATATAAACTCCAGGATGGCAGGGGAAGCCACAGGTGGGGAGTGCAGACTGTGCTTAGGATATAAACTCCAGGAAGAGGCAGGGGTCTCATCTCTTTTGTTCACTGATGTACCCATGGTACTTAAGTCCTGCTGGACACAAAGGCGATCTCAGTAAGTATTTTGTTGAATGAAAAATAGGGTAGCAATTTTGGTGGGCAATGTGGGAGAATCAGTCAAAATTAGAAATGCACAAATGTTTTGATTCGGTGATTGTAAGAATTGACTCTACGCATATGTACTTTGCATATTAAAAATAGAAGGTTAGTCCTTGTAGTAACTTTGTTGATGATTTTAAAAACTGTAAAAACATCCATCAGTGGGAGATTGGTTAAATTATACTAGAAAATATTGTACAGCAGAAAAAAGAATAAGGAAGCTCTTTCTGTACTAAAAGGAAACAGTCTCAAGATACGAATTTAAAAGCATAATGTGCAGAATAGTGCGTGGTTGTTGTATAAAAGAGAAGGAGGGGAGGACATGTGTCTGCTTGTGCCTCTGTGGAGAGTCTGGCAGGAGACCCAGGAGGGGCAGGGCCAAGAGAACTCGAGCAGAGGAAGGAGGGGATGCTCTCTGAGCACCGTGCTGCTCTGTTGGAAGTGTGCGCTGCGGAATAAAATAAAAGCATCTTCCCGAAGGGCAGTTTGTGCCTGCTTCCGCTAGAGAGACGTTTTATTTGTTCTCCACGCTACGCAGGCACCGCTTCAGGAACTTGTGTTCCGAGAGCGCAGGGCGTAGTCTGCAGCCGGGAGAAGTCGTCAGCTGTCCTCTCCCTGCCCCTGGCACTTACCCACTTTTCTGCCAGCTTGTAACCTTGTCGATGCCACATGTTTCCTTTCTAGATCAGAACTACAATAACGCCACCGCCCTGGTGATGACCTTTCCTGTCAATAATTACTACAATGACACGGAGAAGCTCCAGCGGGCCCTGGCCTGGGAAAGAGAGTGAGTGCTCGCAGGGCTTGTGGGAAGCTGGGCACCAGCAGAGACCACCTGGGCCTCCTCCGCTAAACTAACCGCACCCGATCCGAGTGCCGTCTTTCCACTCGTTACCAGTGAGATCTGGGAGTGAATGTACCCAAAACATGGTGTGAACAGACCTCCTGCACAAGAGCGTACATGCAGAACTTCCCTTCATCCTGTCCTAACAGCACAAACGGGGAGCGGGCTGGATGTGCATTACTAGGAAGGGATCCGGGCCGTAGAGAACGTCGCAGTCATTGAGGACAGGTGACAAGTGCTTCAAGATGCACTAAATAAAACGCGCGGTCGGCACGCGTAAGTAAGCGTAGGCTGCCCATGCTGCCCGCGCCCAGAAAGCTGTCCAGGACGGTGTCACCGTGTCTGCAGCCTCCAGGGAACGGGCGACACGAGGAGGCCGGGCTGTGACTCACTCCATCCTCTCATCCAGTGCATTCTTCTAAGCAACCGCTTTATTGAGACGTGATCCATTCACCATGCATTTCACTCCCTTAGTGAGAGCACTCAGTTCAGTAGTGCTCGAATAGTCACAGGTGATGTGCAGCCATCGCCACAGCCAGAGGTAGGACGTTCTTTACATCAGAACGCAGCCCGCACCTTTAGCAACCATCCCCCACCCTCTCGTCCTCCCACCTCCCAGCCTGTGCAGCCACTAACTGCTTTCTGTCTCCATGCATTTTCCTATCCTGGACTTGTTTATGTGAATGGAATCATATGTGTGATATTCTGTGTCTGGAATCTTCCATGTAGCAAAATGTTGTCAAGGTTAATCCAGGTTGTGGCACGTGCCGGTCCTTCTTTCCTTCCTGCGGCTGAGTGACGGTCCATTCCGTGGACATAGCGGGTTCTGGTATCCATTCACCCGCCGAGGCAGGCGGGCGGTTGCTGCCTTGTGACTGTTGTGAATAATGCTGCTGTAGACATTTGTACACCAGTTTCTGTGGGGACTTTTTATTTCTCTTGGGTGTGTACTACGATGAGGATGGGTGGGTCACATGGTCACTCTTTGAGGACCTGCCAGGCTGTTTTCCAAAGTGACTGCACCATTTTGCATTCCCACCGCAGTGTGTGGCGGTTTCAAGTTCCCCGTGCTTGTCAGCACCTGTCACTGCTGACTGGATGAGACGGAAGGTCTCACTGCAGCTTTGATGTGGTTTCCTGGTGACTGAGGACTTCCCGCATCTCTTCACGCTCTCACTGCCATCTGCATTGCTGCCTCAGAGCTGTGTACTCATATTCTTTATCCTTTTTTTAGCTGGTCATTTGTATTTTTATTATTGAAGTATAAGAATTCTTATATAGTCTACAAGTCCCTTATCAGATACATGATTTCCAAGCATTTCCTCTCATTTTTTGTCTTTTGTTTTTTTGCTTTCTTGATGGTGTCCTCTGAGACACAACAGTTTTTAACTTTGATGAAGTCCAATTTATCCATTTTTTCTTTTGTTGCTCATACTTTTTGTGTCATGGCTAGGAAACCTGATCCCAGGACGTGGAGATGTATGTCTGTGCTTTTCTCAGAGTTTTATTGTTTTGGCTCTCACATTAGGTCTTTGGACCTTTCGAGTTCATTTTTGGATATGGTGTGAGGTAAAGGTTCAACTTTCTCTTGCATGTGGCTATCCAGTTGTCCCGGACCATTTCCTGAAAAGGTTACTCTTTTCTGCTGTTTGCTTCTCTGTTGAAAAGTAAGTGGACTCTGGTTCTGCTCCTTCACTCTGAATGTGTAGCCTGTGCAGGCAGCACACTCCTGTTCACTCTCGTTTTGTGATGAGTTTGAAGTCAGGACATGCAGACCCTACGGTTTGGTCTTGAAATAGCAGGTTTAGCTCTTCTGGGACCCTGCGATTCCCTGGGAATTTTAGAATCAACTTACCATCCTGCAAAGGAGTCAGCCAGGGCTCTGTTAGGGCTGCTTTAACCTGTAGATCAGCTTTTAAATTCTACTTCACGAGCATGTATCTTCATCACAGTGCACAGTACTTCACTTAGAGATCATTTTAGTAAAACAGAATGAGACCAGGAACTGATTTCTGAACTTGTTCCAAACCGATTTAAATGGCAGAAAACTCAGCATGTCTGGCACTCCTCCCTCCCGTCTCCGGCAGAGAAGATCTGAATGCAGATAAGGCTCCGTAAGCGTGGCTTTTTGTCACAGAACCTGGGAGAGCGCTGGCCGGGTGACTCAGTCGTCCCCATATGCCAGGGTTCAGTCCTCAGAGCTCATACAGGAATCTACCCACAAGGGTGTGAATAAGTGGAACAAGTCAGTCTCTCTTTTCCTCTCTGAAAAAGTTAATAAATAAAAATAAAAAAACTTGTTTTAAAAGTTGGGAAGAAGTCCCTCACTTTGCTTTCACTCAGTTTTAACTAAAAATATAAAATTCTTTGTACTTTTTAGGTTCATTAATTTTGTGAAAAACTACAAGAACCCAAATCTCACCATTTCCTTCACTGCTGAGCGAAGTATCGAAGATGAACTGAACCGTGAGAGCGAAAGTGACATCGCCACCGTGGTGACCAGCTATGCCGTCATGTTTCTGTACATCTCCCTGGCCCTGGGGCACATCCGGAGCTGCAGCAGGCTCCTGGTGAGGGCCTCGTGGGGCGGGGGTGTGGGTGTCTGTGTTGTTAGGAGTGGAGGGTGCAGCCTAGGCCCTCTTTTTGCCGCTAGTTAATCTTAATTTACCATGTTCAAACCTGCCTCACATTCCTCTGTGCTTTTTTAGTTGTAGGTAACAGTCCCTATTCCCTGCATTTATTTTCCTCAGTTCCAACTTTTTTGGTTTATCTTCAACTTAAAATTTATTTCACCTGGTCCAACTTTTTCTAATTTGTCTACTTATCACCTACGAATGGAAGCTCATCATATAACTTCTTTAGTAAGACCTAGACAATTTTTCTTATTTTTTCTCAAATTGCGAGTTGAGCTTTTAGCTCCAGATGGGCCGTCCCGTGTGGCTGGTGGACTGGAGTGACAGGTAGGACAGGGTGCGCTGACGGCCGGCGTGTCTTTGTTGCATCTCAGGTGGATTCCAAGGTCTCCCTGGGCATCGCAGGCATCTTTATCGTGCTGAGCTCGGTGGCCTGCTCGCTGGGCATCTTCAGCTACGTCGGGGTCCCCCTGACCCTCATTGTGATCGAGGTCATCCCCTTCCTGGTGCTGGCGGTCGGGGTGGACAACATCTTCATTCTGGTCCAGACCTACCAGGTGCGTCTCATGTCACAGAGCGTGGCAGCTGACGGGCGAGCTCCATGGACGGGCGAGCTCCATGAGCGCTCACCCCTCTTTGGTTGGTGTGATAAAGCGAGAGTCTGATTTTAAACATGTTCAGTACAGAGTGTCCCAAAAAAATGTATACCTACACTTTAACAGCTGATTCTATGACGTTTGAAAATGAAGTGAATTTTTTAAAACCCTGCCTTTATAATTTATAAAGTGTGTGCATACATTTTTGGGGACACCTTCTACACATGCATAAAGGGCTAACGGGCCGTGGAGAATATTTTGGGTACAAGTGCTATGAAAATGGTTCTCCGCATAGTGTAGAAGGAAAGATTGTCAGAGGTGCCACTCAGGACTGCAGGTCAGTACAGGACCTGCCAGGGTAGAAACCGTCTCCATCACTGTTCTCACCTGGCCCCGCCCTTGTCCGTCGCCTTCCCTGCGTGGGACTCAGTGGCCCGTAAGTGGCACGGCATTTCGTGATCGGCCGCCTGCAGCCTGCACCCCATGTATTTTCCTCAGAAGTGACCCAGCCTTTGCTGGAGCCTCGCCTGTCACCTAGCCCAGGGTCAGGAACACCCTGAACGAATCGCCAGAGACCTGCCGTGTCCCCCACCAAGGATGACATTCAATCCGTAAATGCCACTAACCATTTTTCTTTACTGTTAACACAGAAGCAAAGAGGTGGCGTTGTGCCTGAGAAATGTTCATGTTGTGTGCTTAATTTTTTTAAAGAGAGACGAACGTCTTCAAGGAGAGACCCTGGACCAGCAGCTGGGCCGGGTCCTGGGAGACGTGGCCCCCAGCATGTTCCTGTCGTCCTTCTCCGAGACGGTGGCCTTCTTCTTAGGTAATCGCTCTCGAGTTCTGCCGACTGCGCTGTGGGGAGGAGCCTGGTGTGACGTGCCCACTGCTTTTCCTGCTGAAGCTGCACTGAACTGGGAGGTGCCCTCGTGGACGCGGGAGAGCGTGGGGCAGGTCCTGGTGTCAGCTAGCCAGTATCTTCCTTCTGCAGTCTTCCAGGCAGTGTCTATCTCGGGGGCCAGGTGCCTGCCCCCCCCCCCCCGCCATTCCCCCTGTTTGGCACCCACAGCAGATGTTGGTATTTGAAAATAGCTTCTCGCACAGCCACAGGCTCCTCAAAACAGCCCTCTAAGCAGCTCCAAACCACAGGCAGCAGCTGCAGGCGCGTGCGCTGTTCTCTGGGCAGTCGTCCTGTGCATGCCGCTCACGGGACCAGCGTGGTGATAAGCTGGGTTCTCGGGTCTTTCCTCAGCCCAAGGAGCTGGAACAGAACCAGCACTTTCATAGTCCTTCCTCCTGGGGAAATCAGCCCGTCCTGGGGCCGAGTCTCTGCCCGCCTCTGGCGTGTAGTGAGAAAACCGGCTCATCCTCTGAAGAGGAGGCCGGTCAGGCTCGCCCAGAAGTCAGGGAAGACACAGCCACACATGCCTGCGGGCCACCAGGTCTTCCCGGGCTGAGCAGGAGCCTCGCCGGGGCAGCCTCCGCACGGACACCAGCTGTGGTTTGCGTTCCCATGGAGCCCTGCGGCCTGAGCCCTGCGGCCTGCGCTCCTCTCGGTGCAGGTGCAAAGCAGCTAGTTCCCCTCACCTCGAGGGCGAGAAGCCCAGGCGAGTGGGAGGGTAGTAGCAGCTGCTGCACCTCAGGCGGACGCTGGGGGGACATGGTGGGGGCTGCAGGGCATGTCGGAGCCCACGTCCTGTCCTGCCAGTGTGTGGTGCTGGCCGGTGCTGCGGTCCAGGCTATCCTCAGCAGCACTGGGAAGCAGACTCTCCCTGTTAAATGTGGGCTCCTCATTTACGTTCAAGTGCTTTAGTGAGACGGGTTCACAGAGTGTGGGCCACGCGGGCTCACGTGGCCCGGAGCTGCCGGCTTTCAGTGAGAGGGAGCCCAGCTTGGGCGTAGAGCTCCCTCCTGTGGCTGTGACTACGCTGAGCGATGGTGTGACAGCAGAAGGAAGGTGTCCCTCTCACGGGGGCAGGGAGGGCACCGTAAGAAATGGCCTGTCCAGTGGTTCTCAAGTTTTGATGTGCCTACATTTGCTCAGAGAGCCTATTAAATACACGGGAGTTGGGTTGGAGTCCCACTGTCTTGGTTAAGCAGGATGGGGCCGAGCCCAGGAACCTACATTTTTAACTCCCAGGTGGTTCTGATGCTGACAGCATCTTGAACAACTCCAGGCTTACAGCCTCTTCTCAGCTCTGGGGCACCTTCCAGAGACGCAGCACCCTTTGGGGGGTGGAGGGAGGGGAGCAGTTCTATGGACCACAGAGCGTGCGCCGCGCCAGCGTCCTCTGCTGTGAGTGGCAGTGACGGCCGCCTCCCTCCCACCCGCCTCCCGCAGGAGCCCTGTCGGTGATGCCCGCTGTGCACACCTTCTCGCTGTTTGCTGGGATGGCCGTCCTCATCGACTTCCTGCTCCAGATCACCTGCTTCGTGAGTCTCCTGGGGCTGGATGCGAAGCGTCAGGAGGTGAGTTGTTACCAGAATGCAGCCTGTTTCACCTGTGTGTGGAGTCTGAAGTCCTGGAGGGCATGACCTTTGCTCCCTTCGTCCCTCAGAACAACCGGTTGGACATCCTGTGCTGTGTCCGCGGCGAGGATGGCACCGGCCTCCAGGCCTCCGAGAGCTGCTTGTTCCGCTTCTTCCGAGACGCCTACTCCCCGCTGCTGCTCAAGGCCTGGATGCGGCCGATCGTGGTGGGTTTTCTCCCGCACAGACTCTGTCCTGTGCCTCCTAAGAACGGCACGCGTGGGGGTTCGACAGCTGTCAGCTGCGTGTGCAGAAACAAAGCTGATACGGACAAATACGTATGAGTAAATGTTTATTGTTTATTTTTTAAAATATGTTTTTATCGATTTCATAGAGGAAGGGAGAGGGAAAGAGAGAGGCATCAATGATGAGAGAGAATCATCAATCGGCTGCCTCCTACTGAGAATCATCATCTCCCTACTGAGGATCGAGCCTGCAACCTGGGTATGTGCCCTGACTAGGAATCGAACCCTGACCTCCTGGTTCATAGGTTGATGCTCAACTGCTGAGCCGCGCTGGCCAGGCTGTAAATGTTTTTAGCTATTTTTTTGCAGTCAATGTAAGCAAGAGCTTTTGAGTTTTTATTTTGGAATAATTACCGATTAAGTTGCAAGGTAGAGGGGCCCAGATTCCCTTCACCCAGTTACTCCTTCGTCTCACGTAGTGTAGTTCAGCCTCAAAACCAGACTTTGACTGGGCATAGAGGGCGGGTCTGCTTCTTGTCCTTTTATCCCACGTGAAGATTCACGTACCTGCCACGCAGTGAAGATCCGTGACCAGGGGTCTCCCGTGCTGCCCCCTAAGTGTCGTCCCTCCCTCTCTCCCCCGCAGCACCTCGATCTCTGGTCCTCGCGACCAGCAGAGCTTTTATTGTTTCTGTACGCTTTGTGGCCCCACCTGCTGTCTGTCGCTGCTCCACTAAGAGAACATCAGCTCCCAGTGTCGGTGGAAGTCAGAGCAGCCGTGGCATACTGAGCACTGGTGTCAGGTGCTGGCTAACGTCTAGGTCATGCCTAGATTTTCCTCATTTAATCCACGAAACTGGCTGGTGGTAGAGACTCAGTTTCCCTGGTTTGTTACGAGAGGCTCAGCACTTCCCCGTGTCCCTGCGTGCACAGAGGGGCCGCCCGTGAGCCAGGTGGGCCGCCTCTAGGCGCCCTGAACTCGGCCACACCCCGTTCTCCGTGTGCTGGGTGTGCCGTTCAAGCTTGCTGTCCAGTTTGGGAAGGCCTGTGTTCTGTGTGCGGAGGCTTATTCAGCTCCTGTGACATTCCAGATGGCAGTGTTTGTGGGCGTTCTCTCCTTCAGCATCGCCGTCCTGAACAAGGTGGAAATTGGATTGGATCAGTCTCTTTCGATGCCAGAAGTAAGATGCCTTTTATTCTAACTTATTCAGCCAGGGGTGAATACATTTTCCAAACACGCACACAGATGTTTCAGGTTAATGCCTGCTGTGCCTGTAAGTGCTGATGGGGCCTCCTGTGACCTCAGCTGCCACAGGCTCTGCGGGTGGGGCCTGGCCCTCTGAGCTCAGACAGTGCTGGGCACAGCCACAGTGCGAGCAGCCAGGCTGACCCTGTGAGGTGCCCCCCTGACTGCGGGACCTGCGGGGTGCACCGAGCACAGGAGGGTGGGAATGGGACCAGCTGTGCAGGGAGTCCTGACTGGACGGTGGCGTCTTGGCCAGGAACCTCCACACCTCCTGGCCTGCGTCACCTCACCTCATCAGACACCCTCAGCACGTCCACACTCTCTCCTGCTGCCTCTTCTTGCAGGACTCCTACGTGACGGACTATTTCAGGTCCCTCAGCCAGTTCCTGCACGCAGGCCCGCCCGTCTACTTCGTGGTGGAGGAGGGACTGGACTACAGGTCCCTGGAGGGGCAGAACCTGGTGTGCGGGGGCATGGGCTGCAACAACGACTCGCTGGTGCAGCAGCTGTTCGACGCGGCCGAGCTGGACGCCTAGTCAGTACCCGTCCCCTGGGCTGCCCGTCTGAAAGTTCTCCCTGAAAAGAGATTTTCCCGGGAAATTAGGGTTCAGAATGTATGCTGAAGCGAGCCTTCCCTGAGCAAAGCCTTTAGAGGACTAACGTACCGTACCGCCTGGGGCGCAGGGTTCCATGAAGGGTAGTGTCCTTTTGCCCGGCAGCAGCGTTGAGTGCAGCCAGGACGCTGGGTGTCACGAGCAGGGCCGGGCTGGGGCTCCCGGGCGGGCGGTCATGCTCCTCTCCCCACAGCACCCGGATCGGCTTCGCCCCCTCGTCCTGGATCGATGACTACTTTGACTGGGTCAAGCCGCAGTCCTCGTGCTGCCGGGTCCACAGTGGCTCCGGGCAGTTCTGTAACGCCTCAGGTACGTCGCCCCCGAGTCGGTCCTGCTGTTCTGAAAAGCATGCTGACGTGAAAACCGCTTGGCACTCACCTCCGTTCATGCATTGCCCGCCTGCACTGGGTCTTCTCCCCTCCTCAGTCTCTCACTCTCCAGTGCGGCCTCAGCCTGCACTCCCCGACCCCCCTGGGCTGCAGGCTGAGCCAGGCCTGAGTCAGGAGCTCTGGGTTTCGAGTTGGGGATTCTCGTCTTTTTCCCGACGACACCGCTGCTCACGAGCTTTCCTGTTAGCGCTCTGTGGCTGCCCTGTGGTCCCTGAGAGTTGAGGTCGTCCCAGAGTTTCCCTGATAAAGACACGGGAGCCCTGGCTCTGTGATACCCATGAGGCCGTCCTTCACGCAGGACACGTGTCCTTCACGCAGGGAAGGACGTGTTATAGCCAAGGTGGAGGTGGCACCTCAGTCAAATGCGTCCAACTGTGAAGCTCACAGGAGCTTGAGCTTTTGGACAAGGAAAAGGATTCAGGAAAAGGTTCTCATAAATGTTTTAAAGTGCAATCTGGAGACCCATTCTCTTCTCCTTGGCTCTTCCCACGTTTCTGCTAGTGGCCGACCCTGGCTGCATCCGCTGCAGGCCTCTGACTCCCGAGGGCAAACAGCGGCCCCAGGGGGGAGACTTCATGAAGTTCCTGCCCATGTTCCTCTCCGACAACCCGAACCCCAAGTGTGGCAAAGGGTAAGTGAGCCCCGCGGATGTGCACCCACCTGTTTGCACAGAAAACTCGGGGAGTGTGGGGGAGCAACAGTGGGAGAGGCCCTCTTTCCACCCCTCCTCACCTGTTCCTGACCTCGGGGAGAGAAAGACACCCCAAAACTCCTTTCCAGGGAGCTCCTCTCTGTCTCCAGCTGACGGCATCCTGGCTGGGCTCTTGCTCCTTGGGCGTCTCTGCCCGGCCCTCCTGCTGGTCCGTGGGCAGAAGGGAGTGGTCTGTTCTGTGTCCGTGGGCACAGGGGCCAGCGTCTGCTCGGGTGAGGTCATCCTAGGCTAAGGCTTAGATGGTTTTGGCCCCACTGTGCTGCTCCCCAGCCTGTGCCTGCAGCCAGGCCGCAGTCTCCACAGAAGCAGGACATCTGGCCTGGAGATGGGGGTCACGGGGGAGCGGGAGGGCGGCTCGGAAGCTTTCGTAGGAGAGGATGCGTGTCAGGTAGGCCCTGGACATCCTGTTTTCTCCTAGAAATAGATTAGTCCCGAGTCCCCTCACACGTTAGTCACGGATAGCATGTCTGTTTCGAGGCCTGTACCAGGCTCTGTGGGAATGAAGTGAAGTGGAAGTGGACCTTGCATCTGGGTCTGTGTGCAGACTGAGTCTGTGTCCTACACAGAATGAGCCCTGTGAGCTCAGCCTGCACGAAGCAGTGGCCACCACCTCTGTGCTGTGTCCTGCCCGGCACCACCACCTTAGTTCCCCAGCTTCGTGCGGCCATGAGTCGGCAGTATCGTGAGAGACGAAACTGCGCCCAAAGGCAGGGACTCTGCTGACGGTTCCGGGCCGTGCATGGCAAGGCCACTCTGCAGGTCGACCCCACGTGGGCTCACTCCACGGCCTTCCTTCCCCACTTCCTGTTTCACATCCTTGCTGAGCAGACTCATAGGAAAACGCATTGGCTGCGAGCAGAGCCAGATGAGAAGCAGGAGCAGCTGTGCACCAACCAGCCAGAGTGGGGAGAAGCCAGAGGGAGGCAAGAGCCAGCTCTTTAGCGTCCCCAGAGGGCTGCCCTGTCGCTGAGGCAGAGCCAGCCAGCCTGCGCCCGGCCAGCGACTCTCCTGTGCCTGCGCGGACTCTGCAGCGTGCGGGGCTCGGTCCTTCTGACACCACTGCCTTCTCTCAGGGGCCATGCTGCCTACGGGTCGGCCGTTAACATCCTGGGCAATGACACCGGTGTGGGCGCCACCTACTTCATGACCTACCACACGGTGCTCCAGACCTCTGCTGACTTCATCGACGCCCTGAGAAAGGCCCGGCTCATTGCTGGCAACATCTCCCAGACCATGAGCCAGGGAGGAAGCAACTACCGCGTGTTTCCATACAGGTGGGTGTGGCTTGTACACATGGGGTGTCCTAGGGACGGGCCACACCTGTCCGGCAGGGGACGGCGCTGACCTGTCCGGCAGGGGACGGCCCTCACCTGTCCGGCAGGGGACGGCGCTGACCTGTCCGGCAGGGGACGGCGCTGACCTGTCCGGCAGGGGACGGCCCTCACCTGTCTGGCAGGGGATGGCACTAACCTGTATGGCAGGGGACGGCGCTGACCTGTCCGGCAGGGGACAGATGTTTTTCTGGGACATGTTCTCAGAAGGGATGTCCTAATTCCTGGGAAGAGCTGTGACCTTGGCAGAAAACCAGCTCTCCTCCAGCCCTGCACAGGCCCATTGGCCTGAGGTAATTCTCGGGATAGAGCAGCACTTGTGTTTTCAAAATACCCTGGAATAGTCTTTGTAAACCTGCAAAGCAGGGTAGGCTGGGATTAACAAAAACTTTATATAAAGGACAGGCATAGGGTCATTGTTAGGCCGTGGGGGCAGTGGTCATCGCAGGCCCGCTGCATTGCTGTCCCGAGTCCTGCTAGCCCGGGGGTGTTCTGCACGGCTCTGCCGCCTGCTCCTGGGGTGGCATGGCGGCAGGAGGGGGTGGAGCTTCCAGGGAGGACGGCTGATGGTCTCCCCCGCCCCCCAGTGTGTTCTACGTCTTCTACGAGCAGTACCTGACCATCGTAGAGGACACCGTCTTCAACCTCTGCGTGTCCCTGGGGGCCATCTTCCTGGTGACTGTGGTGCTGCTGGGCTGCGAGCTGTGGTCTGCGGTGATCATGTGCGTCACCATTGCCATGATCCTGGTCAACATGTTTGGCGTCATGTGGCTATGGGGCATCAGCCTGAACGCGGTCTCCCTGGTCAACCTGGTCATGGTGAGTCCTGGGTCACTTCCTGGGACCCGTTTCCAGGAGAGACGGCCCAGCTCTCATCTCCCTGCACGCGGAGGCGGGCCGCAGGCGCGTGAGTGGGACTGGACGCCACGTGCACCAGTGAAGTGTGATGTCACGGTCTAGTGTGGCGGATATTCTGCCTTTATTATTCTGTGGGGTTTGCAAAAACATGTAGCCTAATGACAGCAACAAGGTCACTTTTTATTTAGAAATATTGCCCCCTCCCTGGTGGAATTCTCTGACCAATACCTTTTGCTTCCCACAGTTAATAATTAATTAGTCTTGACGCTGGGAGTGTTCAAGCTGGTATTAACAGAAAGTAGCAGCAGTCCATGCTCTTCAGGTGCCCGCTTCCCCTGAGACAAGCAGACATGCTGTATGATCCGGGTGCTGGGCGCCTCCCCGCGGGCCCACCAGTGCCCAGTGCATCCAGGCTGGTGTCACGGGGCTTCTCGGGGCTCGTCCACGCGGATTCTTGGGGCCCTCCCCCAGGGTGCCCGGGGAAGGGGTGGCTGCCTGTGGTTTCGGCCAGAAAAGGCGGGTCGTAAAGGAGGCACTTCCTTCCAGAGCTGCGGCATCTCGGTGGAGTTCTGCTCCCACATCACCAGGGCCTTCACAGTGAGCGCCAAGGGGAGCCGCGTGGCGCGGGCAGAGGAGGCGCTCTCCCACATGGGCAGCTCCGTGAGTAACGCGGGGGATCGGTGTGGACTGAGCCGCTCGGCCAGCCAGGGCTCGGGAGGGAAGGGGCATCCTCTGCTTAGCAGCAGCTCCGGGTGACAAGGTTTCAGACAGTTCATGAAATAGCTGTACCCCGGGCTTCTTTACCATGTTCCTGTGGGTGAAAGCTCGTGGGGCGGCCGTGTGGCCGAAGCAGGAAGAACAGGGTGGATGTGAGCGAGCAGGAGCCTTTGCCACGAACCCAGGCCAGTGAGGGGCGGGCAGCAGGGCCCAGTGAGCGGTCTGTCCTTGTGTCTGCAGACTCTCACCCCATATCCTGGTTCAACCAACCAACCACTTGTTACTGAAGAAGGACTGTTACCTAGTAACACAAACCTTGTTTTATAATAACCATTTTATACTTAACCTGGTCTTCACCTGAGAATATAAAGAAATGTATGAATAGTGTCTATGCAGAAACAGCTTTACCCTTGTACCATTGCCTTTGTTCCAGGCTCACAAGCAGTACATACAACAATTTTAAGTTGAACATAATGTACTTAGCAGGAACTCTTAAAGCTGGGGTTCAGGCCCCCATGACTTTTGACCTTGACTACTAAGAAGTTCCTGTATTAGGAAATGTTCACTTATGATAGGGGATTAGAGCAGTTCTAACACCGTCTCTCTTTTAGGTATTCAGTGGAATCACACTTACAAAATTTGGAGGGATTGTGGTGTTGGCCTTTGCCAAGTCTCAAATTTTCCAGATATTTTACTTCAGGATGTACTTAGCTATGGTCTTACTGGGAGCCACGCACGGGTTGATCTTCCTTCCGGTCCTCCTCAGCTACATCGGTGAGCTGTCTAACCTGTGAGTGGGTGGGTGGAGGAAGCGTGTGACCACAGGAGACCTGCTGCCTTGAAGCAGCTTTGAAGTATTTGACTTGTACTGATGGGTCATTTACAAGCAGGACTGAGGGAGGTCTCATGAGAAGACGCCCACGTCCCAGCTCCTCATTAGTGCACGGCCAACACTGCCTGGACGGCCGGCCTGGCTGCTGAACAGGCCGAGGGCCGGCTGGGAACGAGTTTGAATGTCGGCCCAGGCAGCGCCTCCTCCACTGAGACGCGTGGCCACACGGCCAAGCCGTGCCCCCAGCTCAGTGTTCCCGCAGCAGGCCTCTGCCGTCCCCTCACTTCCACCTGTCCTGAGGATGCTCTAGGGCTGCCATGACGACTCATGGTTGAAAGAACAGGACGGATTTGCTTGATTGATAGCAGGGATGGGGAATGTCCGGCACAAGGGCCGTCTAAGGCCTGTGCAGTCATTTGGTCTGGCTCTGCCAAGGCATTAGGGGCGAGTTAATCGTTTGACCAAGCCAGCCATCGTGGCTCAGTGGTTGAGCATCGACCTATGAACCAGGAGGTCACAGTTCGACTCCCAGTCAGGACACATGCCTGGGTTGTGGGCTTGATCCCTAGTAGATTGATGTTTCCCTCCCTCCCTCCCTCTCTGAAATAAAAATAATATACATTTAAATGTTAAGTTGAAATTTTGTATGGCCCACGAATGATGTTACAAATCTCCAAATGGCCCTTGGCAGAGAAAGGTTCCCGACCCAGTTTATATGTTTGTAACCAAGTTGAAGCATTGAAATAGATGGAGAAACCTTAGAAATGACACAGCTTCTTTCTGCTTCCCAGGACCATCCGTAAATAAAGCCAAAAGCCTGGCCACGCAGCAGCGGTGCAGAGGCACAGAGAGAGAGCAGCTCAGTTTCTAGCCCCTCACATGGCTGGGGACCTGGAACTGTGTCTGCGGGTCGGTCAGTGCCCCGGTGGAAGGAGCTGCGTTGCAGGTTAAGTTGAACACTGGATGTCACCAGACTCTGGCGATGGGTCGAACGGCAGCCACTCTGGCCACGCGCCTGTCCACTCAGGAATGTGTGTTACTAACCGTGGAGGCAGCCCTGGACGCGTCTCCAGTTCTCCCAGCATGAAACCCGACTCTCAGCGAGGGGTTGACACTGGACAGACACTGTGGAGGCGCTCGGCTCCCTGGCCCTTCTGAAGTCCAGTCAGTGCGATGCTGCTCCTTTTTGAGGAGTGAGCCAGCACACAGATCCCACCGCATTTTTAGTAACATTTGAGGATGTTGCAGGTACACTTTATTATAGTCTTTTGTAGTTTAAAGAGCTTTATTAATGCAATAAATTAACTTTATACATATTTTTATATATATAAAAACTAGCGCGTGATTTCAGAACGTCGTAGGCCTCATGAGAGCTTGGTCTCCAAAGACCTGTTTGAAAAAAGCCACGTGTTCTTCGCAGTGTTCTCCTGGGGAAGAGGGAAGCAGGGTGAGCATGCCGCTCCCAGGTGTGCGGGTTCTAACTTCCTCTCTCATAAAGCACCTCTGTTCTGAGCTTCTGGATTGTCCTTTCCATTTTCATAGCTCACGCCTTTGCAAACCTGGTCAGGGACCTCACAGCCCCCAGCAGCCCCACCTGCTGAGACACGGTAGAGGCTAACCTGTTCTGGTCCCAATGCTCTGCCTCTCCGAGCTAGGAAGAGCTGGGAGGCCTGACATAAAGTTGCCTGTTCCTCCCCACCCTTGGATCTCATGCCTTTGGACATTAGAGTGACTTGCCCGTCGTGTTTCCTGCCTTACCCAGAAACATTAATAAGCCCCAGGCCCCTTTAAACCCTCAGGCCCCGGTTCCTGTCCAAGAGCAGCTGTCAGACCTGAGCTGGCTCAGACCACCTGAATCGGGCCTGCATACGCTTCTCCTCCCCAAACACTTCAAGTTCCGGATCATTTAGGTCCCCGGGCACGCGGAGTTCACTCCACTACGAATGATGGGCTAAGGGCAAGGCTGGCTGTTGTGACTGTTTAAAACCGAACTCAGGAGTTCTAACCGAGGGCCCCTGGCCCACCTGCTGCCAGTCGTCCTGCCAGGAGCCTGCGGCTGCCCAGGCCTACTCATGGCTGCGCCTTCTCACCTGGTGTGAAACTGGGGTTCCCCCGTAAACGCTGGTTCCGCTGCTCAAAGAAGCGGAAGATGGTGTAGAAGAGCATTCGGTCTTCGGTCTGCTTCGCAGCATCTAGGAACTTGCGTGCAGAGACGCTGTCGTGGCCCCCCACGCCCCGGAGGAACCGCAAGGCGGCCAGCACCTGGTGCTTGGACAGCAGGACTTCCACGATCTCATCATTCGCCGTAGAGAGTCGCTGGAGAGAAGCCCAAGTGAGTGCGAGCACAGCAGACGCTTACGCACCGGAAACGTGGACGCACCTTACCTTCAACATATCCAGTGACAGCTGGTGAGCAGGAGGGTAGAAGCTCTCCAGGGATAACAGCAGACACGCCTGAAAGACAGGTTCCGGCCTATTCAGCACCAGGAGCTAGACACCGTTAACGACACCGAGTAACCCTGGTGGCACCCACCAGAGGCTTGGAGTCGCTGAGCACGTGGTACTGCAGGAGCTGGTGCAGCGTGTAGAAGAGGTTGTGCTGGACCAGTGTCTTGATGACGAGTTCGTGCAGGTAGTGCTACGGCAGACAAGGAGATGGCTCAGGTGTGGCGGGGCTGCGTCTGCTCTAACTGATGCGCTCCCATCATTGGAAGGGGCCCGTGTGCGGGGGAAAGAGCCCAGCCTCATGTGACAGGGCTCATCCTGACTCAGCACACGGGGCAGGTCAGGAAATGAAAGGCTCCGACGCCGAGTCAGGACGGCGGGCCCTTCAGCACAGACGGCATTGTAGTTAGGACACGGACTGTGTTGTGTCTTAGATATCCCTGCTCCTCTGACCAGGACCCCACACTGCCCGGAGGTACCTGCACTGGAACCTGGAACTGGTTCAGAGAGCGAATGTACTCCATCAGCACAGCGACCACAAACTTCGGGGGCGTCTCCTGGGAGGAAGCAAAGGTGGTCTTAGGAGCAGCCGAGCTGCAAGGAGCTTACACAGCATTCTTCCTTTACTCCTGCCCCTTTGCCCTATTAAACCGGCCCAGGGCTGCGTGCCTGGTTTTGCACAAACCCCCTCAGATTCTCCCTCATCGAGAACATGTTTAGGCCTGAGTAGTTAGAGGCCAAACTACCAGCATGGATCCTCCCAGAATAACCAGCTATTCTGAGTCCTAGTTTCCTAAGTCCCTTCCAAGGATCTGTTCCGAGACCCTGTGTCCAGAGCAGCTGATGGCAGTCACTTACCTTCTTCTCTGTAAGTGCCGACAGCACGTGGGTGTACATGTCGGACTGGTCGATCACGGCCTGGGTCCGCACCGGCCTGCGGAGGAGCGGACTGCACCGGCTCTGCCCAGCTTCCGCCGCCTGCACAACACATGACAGGTGTCATCGTCACCACCTCCCGGGAATGGGCGTTGGCCGTTAATCCAAAAAGACGGACTCCTAATGCTGTGAGCCTCAAGCCTGAGCAGGGGCACAGCTCACAACCTGGACGGACCGACTTCCTGTGCTCTCTGGGGAAGGGCCTCGAACAAGTCAGAGTTGGTCATCTCGACAAAACCCGTGCTCACGGAGGGTGGAACGACAAGCACAATCAGAGTCTTCTCTTAGGGACATCATCCTGGTTTTAGCCCCTTACCAACTCCCTAATTTTCTCAGTCAGACTGCCTGGCCCTTGTTATCCAGTAAGAATGAAATGGCATCTGTGCTTTATGAAGCCTTAAAATTAAGTACACACTTGTATAAGGAGTCTATACTGAGATTTTGAATAAGTAAGGGTCCCCAACTACTACTGCCCAGGAAAGCTCCGAGATCTCGACTCCATCGCCTAACTTTTAAAAAAAAACCATATTTTTATTGAGTTTGGAGAGGAAGGGAAAGGGAGAAACAGAAACATCAATGGTGAGAGAGAATCATTGGCCTCCTGTTGCCCCCTACTGGGGATCGAGCCCGCAACCAGAGCTTGTGCCTTTGACCAGAATTGAACCCTGGACCCTTCAGTCTGCAGGCCGATGCTCTATCCACTGAGCCAAGCTAGGACGTGCCTCCTAACTTCTAAAGCCCGAGACCAGTGCAGACCCTGAGGGCAGGAGCTGGGTAGTGCCTGAGAGCCCGCAGTGCTCAGCAGCGCCAGGTGCTGCAGACAGACCACACTCCACCAGCCAGTGCTTAGGAAGCCACGAGCCACAGAGTAGGACGCACAGAAACTGCCACCAGACTGCCGACCCCACAGCCCAGCACCGAGCAGCAGGACTGAGAGAAGCGAGACAAGCTCAGCCTCCCCACCTCCCAGAACCGCGTCTGACCGGCCAGGACCACAGCTCCGAGCCACGGAGCCACGGCCACTGCAGCGCCTGCCAGGCCTGTCATCCTGGAGTCGCTGAAGGTGGGTGGAGTTCTGGCTTTTCTGTTACTGCTTAAAACCTTCAATTTTCAGCTTTAGAATTAATTAGGTCCTTTAAGTGAAATCATTCATTCCACTTATCCTAACCCGTTTTCTTTCTGGCTTCAGAAGGTAGGGTGCACTAACGGTACATAGAAGGAGAGGGGAAAAAAACATGGCAAATGATTCTACTTTTAATTAACTAAGACTAGGCTCTGGCTTGGTAGAAACATGTATAAAAAAAGTAATGCAAAGATGAGACCAGTTTTATCTATAAGATAGAAGACCAAGGACGTATCTACACGTAAGATCCAAAAGATGAACCACCGACGAGGTGGAGGCACTGAGGGAGCGGGAGCCGCGCCAACGGGATGCAGGGTTCTGGGTGGACTGCTGCTTCCTGCCCGTTACAACTACCCGGTGGGCCAAGGGCCCTCCAGCACAGCGCCGGTCACTCACCACCGCGTAGCTCTGCTCGGCGTCCAGGTACCTCTTGTACTCCTGGTTGAGCTTGTCGAAGACAGTGGCCACCACGGGCAGGGCCGCTCTGTCGGGCCCGCTCAGCACTGGGAAGAATCAGTGTGCACAGGTCAGCCAGCTCCACCTGCAGCGCACACTGCTAGGGCAGGAGCACTCCCTCCCAGGCCAGCAGCACACACGGCCTTAAGGCACCCAGAGGAGCATCAGCGTAGCCACCTGAAGCCTGGAGCTCACAGGCCCTTTCGGCTCCTGAAGAGAGTAGCTGTGACCGTATCAGTGAAGATTCTCAGTATAGATGTTAGGGAGGCAGAGATTTGGATTCTGAAAAGTGTTTGCTTTAAAAGGAGGGGTGTGCCGAAACCGGTTTGGCTCAGTGGATAGAGCGTCGGCCTGCGGACTGAAGGGTCCCAGGTTCGATTCCGGTCAAGGGCATGTACCTTGGTTGCGGGCACATCCCCAGTAGGGGGCGTGCAGGAGGCAGCTGATCGATGTTTCTCTCTCATCGATGTTTCTAACTATCTCTCTCCCTTCCTCTCTGTAAAAAATCAATAAAACATATTAAAAAAATAAAAATAAATAAATAAATAAGAGGAGGGGTGGGGGCCCTGACCCCCACGTGTGCGCAGGTTCAGGTTCCCTCTCCCCTGGAACCATCCGGTTTACTGTGAGTCTTTCCTACCCGAGTCCCCATAAGGCATGTACAGACATTGATTTCAGAGAGGGAGGCAGCCCGACAGGGAGTCCAACTGAGACCTCCTGGCTCATAGGTGGACGCTCAACCACTGAGCCACACCAGCCAAGCCCTACAAGTCCTTCTTCTACTTAGCAGCCTTCCCGGGGGCGCAGTCCCCCACCCTTGGCGTGAAGAGTGTGGCCCAGGCTGCAGACAGGCCTGGGAAGGCGGGGCAGCATGGGCTGGACGCCGACGAAGGAAGGAGCCCCTTACTCTGGGAGCAGACGGCCAGGATGACCCTCTTGCACTCCTTTCTCTGGAGCAGAAAGTCCATCAGGCGTCCTTTGTCTGGCAGGAGGTTGACGATGGGCTGCAGCTTTACCTGCAGGTTCCAGAGGTAACCTGGGTGTGAGAGGCAGCGATGTCATCGTATGACGCGAACCAGAACAAAAGCCCAGAAGTACCGCAGAGCAGTCGATGGCTTTTTCTCACAAACCGAAGCCCAGTCTCGGACATGCAGGACCGACAGCCAAACTACTGCGTGACGCCTGGCAACCACGCACCCTCTATGTTCAAGCTGCATCTCCCCAAATACGGGGGGCAAAAGCACTCTCCCCTCTAACCTGGCGGCCGTCCCTCGGACCCACCTTGGCTTGCGCTGATGATGATGTCAGGCTGAAAGACAATCCAGGACGAGGAATCTGCATGCGATAGGAAATTCTAGCCCGAAGAAATGGAGACAAAAGGCAAATCCGCTCCGACTAAACTCACCCCTGCCCGCTGGCTGAGGCTACGCCCAGTGCCCGCCCTCCTGGTAGGAAACCTCCCCACTTCGGTTCCTGAAATGTCGTTCCCTCAAGCAGGAGGGCAGTGGGTAGCAGCTCCCTGCACAGCGCCAGCGCCAGCGCCTCGTCAAGGATACAGAGCTTACACGGGACCGGAGACTGGCTGGTCACAGGAGCAGGACCTACAAATGGAAAGAAAATGTAAGTGTGCGGCCAACACAGAACCCAACATGTACCACTGTTGAAGGCTGCAGCGACTGTCTGACTAGTGAGGTGAGGAGGAAGAGACCTCGTCCCATGGTGACATTCAGGAGGAGGGGAGGTCGGGAACAAACCCGGAAGATGTCACGAAAGCAAACTGATCTGGGACCCTCTGCAGACGCCTCACTGCACCCTGAATGTGGCCCCCCCTCCCCCCCCCCCCCCGACATGGTGACTCCCTCACCTGCCACGGGGATCTGATAGGGCTGAATGGATCGAGCAGGAAGCACGGGGTGGTGGAAGGTGACGGTGCCATCGAACTCTCCCCGTAACTT
Organism: Cnephaeus nilssonii; assembly: GCF_951640355.1. Lineage (NCBI taxonomy): Eukaryota > Metazoa > Chordata > Mammalia > Chiroptera > Vespertilionidae > Cnephaeus > Cnephaeus nilssonii. The sequence goes on from NC_137082.1 coordinate 93,825,134, forward strand.
GATGTCAAATATTACTGATGTCTGAAGTGCAGAGAAAGAACAGGCTGTGTGATGCCAAGACTCAGCGGTTAACCCTTTCCTGACCTCCCATCTTGCTCTTTCAGATTCGTTTAAAGAGCCTGTGATTACCCAGCTGGCGTGGCTCAGTGGCTTGCCCAACTATGAGCCAGGAGGTCGAGGTTCAATTCGTGGTCAGGGCACAGGCCCAGGTTGCGGACTTGATCCCCAGTGTGGGGAGTGCAGGAGGCAGCAATCGATGATGTCTCTCTTTCCCTCTCCCTTCCTCTCTGAAGTTAATAAAAATATATTTTAAAAGTCTGTGTTTGCACCCATCCCTAGTTCTTCTTTCAGGGAGAATGTGCTGACATTACAGCTGTCCTTTCCATCCCATCGACCTCACAGATAGTCCTGACGGGCTGACAAGCTCCCGCTAAGGGACGTCAGAAGATCTTTCAGTCCCAACTCATTAGAGCCGTGCTGGCACCTCCAGGAGGCCTGGGAGACACCCGCTGATGGCACCGAAAGAGCAGGACCCATCCCACCGCGTTCTCTTGGGCCACACGGCCCCAAGCCATGCTCACCCTGCTCACAAAGGACCTACAGGAAGACACATGCAGAGGGTCTGCAGTGAACACAGCTGAGAGACAAGTGGTTCCAAAGTCACTCTCCTCGTGCTATTTTCTGAAATAGCTCTTAATTATTCTTAATGATACGGAATCACTGTTTCTTCTAAACTATCTAAAAACTTTTAGCATAAAAAGCACTTTCTAGTCTGTGCTCAGAATGCTTTGTTCATTTTCACAACTCATTGCGTTATGCAACCCAGCGCGTACCACGCAAACCTGACCCCACGGCTCCCACCTCCGTGTCCTGATGGTGCACGACCACCAGGTTGTCCACCACGTTCAGGGCGAACTTCCCCGTCCGGCCCAACTTCAGGATGTGCGTCTTCTTACAGGCGCCTTCTCTGTGGGGACAGAGGGGTCACAAAGTGGTCGACAAGCTTCCATTCCCACGTACCCTCGGGAGAGGAGCAGGCGCAGCGCATACCGGGGCAGATGATACAGCACCACCTCGGCGCCCACGCTGCTGGAGGCCCGCGAGTGGTGCCGCAGGAAGAGGACGTACAGCTGCCCGTAGCTGTCAGAGAACAGACACGGAGTCACGCGTGCTGTGAGAAACCCTCCATCCTCAATGCTGAGTCTGCAGCTCGAGTCGAGTAAATCATGAAACAGTCCTTCATGGAATACTCTGCAGCCAATAGCACTTGCAGACGTCAGAAACAAAAAGCCTATTACAAAGTGAGGGGAAGGGTGTGACTGGGCCCGACGTCCTCATTTTATCAGATCAGAACAGTGAGAGGACTTTCCTCAGACCACGAAGCCAGCAAAATCTAAAACGCAGGCCAAGGAGATGGCATTCTGAAGCTCTGTGGGCACAGGACCCAGGCACTAACAGGGAAGGGAAGTCCTCCTTGGCCCAAGGCTCCCTGAGACTCTGTACCGCATTTCTAGCAGCTGCATCACTAAAAGCAATGACAAAAGGAAGTCTCTCAAGAGACAGACATACATGGTTGCCATGGCAATGTCTCTCTCAGAAAGGCTCAGTTTAGTGGACTTGGGCGCCGCTGGTAACTCAATCTCAAACTTGGGCAGCTTTGTCATAGTGCCAGCCTGTGGGGAAAGGAAGGGTTAGGAAGTGTGTTGACCCTTGATGTTTGCATTCCCTACCTACAGTCACTGAGGGCACGCACGCACTCCTGGTCTGTCCCCCCAGAATGAGCTTAAGGCGCCCTCGAGTGGTCAGTCGCGGCAAGGTTAGTGTTGGAGGAACTTGCCCTTGAAGTACTGCAGGGGGCGCTCCGGGGGTGGGGGGGTCGGGTCTGAGGGAATACTGCTTTAGGGGCTGCTCTCACCCGGAAGTGGAAGGGCTGCAGCACGCTGCCCAGGACGGTGGTGGAGAGCAGGATGACGGCGCTCTCCGGGCAGTGCAGGTACCAGTTCACGTTCAGGCTCTGGCTCTTCAGGAGCTTCAGGCTCCGCTTCTCCGGCAACACCTGAGGCGAGTGCGAGACAGCCCTCATTCAAGAGCAGCCGGTGTCAGCAGGCTGTCAGTTAACAAGTAATAGAAACAGTCACTTAAATGGAAAAGTGTTACTTCTAGCTGCTGCAGCTTCCAGGCATGGGTCTGGTGCTTAGTGCTGCACAGACCCTGAGGGGAAAGGGAGCTCAGCCGAACAGTCCCCGTTTGGGCGGCCCCTCTGCACACCCCGCTCCGAGCCTCACCTCGAGCCAGCAGCAGCGACCTCCTCTCACCATGGAAATGAGCAAACGAACCCCGGCCGGGCGCCCACCAGCCACCCGCCTGCAGCATCGGCTGAACGCCATGTCCCGCATGTCGGGGAGCGGCGCCCTTTTTCTAACAGGTGTGTTCTAGAGACTATAGGGAACTGTTCCTTTCCATATACTCTATCTCAGTAATGTTTGAACGTTTCATAAAAAGCATGTGTTACTTATCATTAGAAAAAAGCCCAGTCGAGAGATTAACGCTCTAGAACCTCCAGCTGTCTGTTCAGTGCTGAGTTCACAAACTGCCAGCTGCTCCTGCAGACCGCCCCGCGGCGGTGACGCACGGTACCTGGTAGAACTCGACTCCCTGGTCTGTGATGAAGACGATCTCCGTGGAACTGGTCCAGCAGAACCCTAGTATGTTGGCATTCTTGGTCTGAAAAGAACGTAGAATACTCTGTACTGCTCTGTAATGAAAGTTATATTAACAAATCAAACTTTCTTTTAACTAATACCGTGATCCTGGATTTTCCCCTGGAACACCCAGGAGTACCTGAGTCAGCAGAACAGGAGAAGCAGCAAGGTAACTGACCAGCACTCACAGTGGTCAGCTTCTCCCTTCAGGACCAAAGGACAGCTGACCTCCTTGGTCACACAGGTCATAAAAGTATAAAGGCCTAGAGGTTCTCACTGAGTGTTGACCTGGGGGGTTGCAGCTGGAGCCACACCCTGACTCCCTTGGTGAGCCAGGGCTGGGCCTGAGGGCGGGCAGGCAGGCAGGCAGGCTGGCTAGAGGCCCGCACGTGGCTGCTCAGGAGCGGGGGCCTGCGAAGGGGCAGCTACTTGGCGATGTGCCTTTCCTCGTTGAGGAGCCCACCCTCGCCTCCATCTAGCAAGCACACTACAGAGATGCCGAGAGCCACCCCTTCCACTAGCAACTCCTGCCCGTCTCTGGGCCACACTGCCCTCTGAGCTGCGCCTTCTGCAGCCTCGTTTATTACACCCAGCAAGCCTGATGAACATGGGCTAGGATCTACACCAAAGGGGAAAAGGGGGCATGACAAGGTCAGACCGAGGAAGAAAACATCACCAATAAAGGAAAAACCTTCTCTTCTGCAAACCTCCAAAGAGGCGGCTCAGGTCTGTCGCCCAGAGAGGGCGGGCAGCAGTAGTACCACCCACCATCCATGTAACCCTCCAGCTCCGTCTTCAGGTGAAGAAATAGGCTCACAACGTGTCCAGGTCACGGAGCCCACAGGCAGCACCTCTCAGCACAAGCACCACCCCCTCCCGACTGCACTCAGCTACAGCCACCCGGCGTCCGCACAGCGTAGTCCCCCAGCCGAGCACAGACCAGAGGGGAAAGGCCGCGGGCCGTACCTTGCACTCCTGCGTGTATTCTAACTGAGAACTGTCCGGGATAAAATTAGAAAACTCCTAGAAAAAAAACCACAAGGATAAATTTGGATCAGGCAGCAACCTCCTTTAGTACACAACAGACAAGAGAAAAAGATAAATATATTTAAAAAGTGATTAGGAAAAAACTGTCAAGAACCCAAAGACAGGAAAAATAAAAGACCGATTTGTACAATCTGCCTCCTTAACAGCAGCTGGCTGACAATTCCGTTTTTTAAAAAGTTAATCCAAATATTCAGTGAGGGTTTAGAAATGGATTTTGAAAATTAACTCAAATGGTTGATTTCAGAGAATTGTGCTGCTCTACATTGCACAAGAGGCTTTCCAAACATTTTACCAATTCATACTGATGGAAGGAATGCGGGTGCTCCTCTTTATCAACAGTTTTTCTCTACGTGCAAATGTGATCATGAATATTTATAAAGGCTAAAATGCCAACAGACTGCTCCAACTTCCAATACCTGGTCCTATTAGATCAAGCATTCAAAGACAGGAGACGTGACTTAATGGAGTTACTCCAGTTTACAGGGCCATTCACAAAGTAGCCAAAATTATACCTCACGCAATCTATGATGCTAGCTATTAATCCATACAAAAGATGCCCGAGGTTCCAAAATAGTTTTTTGAAATTTAAGTCTAAATTGACAAACTAAGGTCACCAGTATTTATCCATTCACATGTCTTTCTTCAAGAACTCCAAAGGCTCAAATATAGCAGTGCTCCATAGTTACAGCTTTCATGACTAAAATAACAAGCGGCTCCTTTAACACTGGAAGTTTGCAATTCATCCTCTTCCAAATATACTTTTAAAGTGCTTTCTTTATGCCATCTTTTTTTTTTAAATATTTTATTTATTTTTTACAGAGAGGAAGGAAGAGGAATAGAGAGCTAGAAACATCGATGAGAGAGAAACATCGACCAGCCGCCTCCCGCACCGCCCCCACCAGGGACGCGCCCGCAACCAATGTACATGCCCCTGACCGGAATCGAACCCGGGACCCTCCAGTCCGCAGACCGACGCTCCATCCACTGAGCAAAACCGGCTTCGGCTTTATGCCATCTTTAGAGGGATGTCTTACCACAGCCTTTGAGGTCCTCTGGACAGCTAATATCTTGTTTTCTAAGGAAAACTTAATGCATTTCACTTCTCCTTTGTCTTCCATTCTGTAAGGAGAAAGAGTATGTTAAGAGTTCCATTTGATAACTGAACTCTAGCTTCTATCATTTGTGAGAAGAAAAGGAAGTAAATATTCAGGAAGCAGCAAATCTTAGTTTAAAATTAAACTTGTTTCTGATGCTATCAGTAGTACCTCTTTTCAGAAAACAAAATTCAGGAGCAACAAGCTGCTGGAGAAATTCGCAGTGCTGCAGTAACAAGCGACGGGAAATGGAGATCACCCGCACTTTCACCAGAAAATGACTTTATACAAATACAGGTATCAACAAGGTACACACAGGAAAACCTTGTTTTATCGGACTTCACTTTATTACCCTTCACAGACGTTGCATTTTCACAAACTGAAGGCAAGACCTCCACCAGCAAAAACACTACAACTCACTTTATCTGATGCTCCATGGCGGTGGCCTGGAACCAACCTGCCGTAGCTCGGAGGTATTCCAATGCCCGCAGGCACCTCCACAGATGACTGCCTTCTCTCTCCATCGCTGGGACAGCAAAGCTTCTGAGCCAAGCTTTCCCACGCCCTCCCCTGTGGGCTCAAGCAGGCCCACCCAGAAGCCGCACGACCACCTCCAGCGAAGGGAAACCAGAGGCTCACAGAGCAAACCTGTGGGAGCTCGGGGTGTGTGTGCTCATTCTCTTATTGTGGGGATGGCTTCACGGTGCACACATGTCAAAACTCACCAATGACTGTTAAATATGTCCAGTTAATAATTATACCACAGTAAGGCTACTAACAGTAAGTAACATGTTTTTAAAAGAGGGTAGTTAGTATCTTCCCCCTCAAACCCTACTGAGCCCCCAAATCTGGGCCCTCATGGGCTCACTCTCATTTTGACGCCGAGGGCCTTTTCGATACCAGTCTCCACTGCCCTCCGTGTGGCCTGCACCACGCCTGGCTGACCCCGGCAATCCTCTCTCAGCGGTGCCCCTGACGGATAGGCGCCCAGCTAATCCAGTGCAGCATGGTCTTTCCAACACTGACAGGATCATGCCACACCCCACCTCAGTAACAAGGTAAAGCCCTAATTCAGAGCAGAACACGTAAGTTTCAAGCTGACCCTGCCCGTGCCCACACCTCTGCCTCCCCTTCCTGCAGGGACACCTGATCAGCAGTCACAAAGACCTGGAGTTCCCCACCCCCACGCTTGCTCGCCTTTGCTCCTGGAGGTCTCTCCATCGGGAAGCCGCCTCCTCTCTTCCCCACCTCCTCTCTTCCCCACCTAGAATCGTCCCCGTTCCAGTTCTCAACTTTTGCTCAAGGGCTACCTCCTTCTTCACTAAGGCCTTCCCCCTCCTACTCCCATGATAAACGTTGCATCTCCTGTGTGTCCACACTCTGGGCACAGCACTTGTCACAGGAAACAGTATGTGTTCCTCACTTGTCTCCCACGATGCAGTTCTGCATTCTGCAAAAGGGCGCCAGGCGGGTCCAAAGCCTTCACATGCCTGATGCCTAGCACGGGCACTGCACACGTGATTCATTTCTACTTCAAAAACGGTTTCCTGTAGTACAGGCCAGCTAGGAAAACGTTAAAGTCACCACTGAACCGAGGGCCTACCGTGTATTTTCTCCTGTAATCACAGGAATTATGGGGACCATCCTAATAGTTCAAAACCAAAATTGGGATCTGAAAGTGAAAGGAGCTGCTGTTCATAATTACTCCGGCTCACCTTGCATAACCTGGACAGCCTGAAGCTCAGTCAAAGCCAGGGTTTCCTTAACACATTTTTACCTGAAAAACCCTGACCCAGGAACCCCTGCACCTTCCAAACACTGCAAAGACCCGGAGGAACGAAGGTCCTCCGTCAGGAAAGGGAACCGGCACACCAACGGCGGCTCAATGACTTGCTAGCTTCAAGTGCCAGGAAGTGGGTGCCCTACTTGGGAGGATCTGGTTCCCAAATCGAGCGGAACCACTCCACACATTTCAGGGGGACGGACTGCGTGCAGGTGTCCCCGTCCTCTCCCTACGGGCACAGGTTGGCTCACACGGACTTCAGAGCTCTTAAGGGAGGCAGAGGGCACAATGTTAAAACCACCTCCCGAATGAGAAGCAGAACAACGCCATTGACATGTCGAACTTATTCTGCAAATGTTAATACTGTTACCTAAATGAGATGGGATTCCTATCATCCGGGCCTTTCACCACCACCCCAGTAGCTCCGCCAGATCGCACAGCAAAAACCTGCGAGGGAAGAGAAGCAAGTTGAACGGTGTGGACACTATACCAACCCACGAGTGAGTGTTCTTGCCACCCCAGCCCACGAGTGAACATTCCTGCTACCCCCGCCCCTGGGTCAGCTAACCAACGGCGCGCACACCGATCTGCGATGCTAGGTGTTCACATGAATTTTCAGAAACGAGGGGGGACGCCAAAAGGGTTACCATCCCAAACTGCGCAGACGGGACCCGACTCCGGGGCCCCAAGTTCTAATCCAGCTTGGGAGCGCCGCGTAAGCAGCCCTGCTCTGCTCCCACTGCTCCCACCCAAACCCCGCGGACAACCGAGTTCTCAGGCGCGGGGCGGGCGGGCCTGCTGGCAGCCGACTCCCGGCCCCAGGGCGCTGGGGGAGCGCGCTCGGTGCTGCCGGCTGCCCCGGAGGGGAAGCGAGCCCGGCCGGAGGAGGCTGGTCCCTGGCCCCGGACAGGAAGGCGCTGGCGGAGGCCCGGCTGGTCCTGGCACCCCGCCGGGCGCGCGGCGACCTTGGCCCCGGGGTCGAGGCCGGCTCCCACCTGTTTGTTGGCCTCATCGAAGAAGACGCAGTTGACGGGGTTCGCCTTCTCGAAGTGCACCGGCCGCTCGCACAGCTCCAGGTAGTAGTCTTCCTCGCCCATGGCGGGCGGCGCCGGGGGGCCGGGGGGCGCGGGGGCGGCAGCCAGCGCGGGGCAGGGAGAGTGGCACCCAGCGGAGGCACGGGGGTCCGGCCGGGCTGCGGTGGCGCTGATCGGGTGATCCGGAGGCCGCTTCCGGGTGCCACGCCCCCACGCCCGCCCCACGTGACCCTCGGCCCTCGGCGTTCCAGCCGGAGACGGACGCCGGACTCCAGTGGAGCCCTTCGCGCGAGGCTCCTCCCCTTTTCGCGTGGGCGGGGTCCCAGGGCGGCTCCCGGGCGGCAATGGAGGCGGGGCCGCGGGACCGGAAGCCAGGGCCTTGCAGAGCGTGGCGGCACCGCCAATCCTCGCCAGGCTTTCCCCAGCATGGGCGGGGCCTGGCCCTCCCGCTTCCGGAAGGTTAGCGCAGGGCAGGCTGGGACGGGGCTACCTGGGTTCCTGTTGGGGCGGGTCTCCTGAGCCCGCTCTGGGCGCTGAGGGAAGGAGGCGAGCCCTGTGGTCGGCACCTGTTAACTTCCGAAAACATTCGAACCCGCGTAGTATTTTTGTGAGTTTGTCTGAGCCAAACTGTTGGCAGTTGCCTAGACGCAGAATCTCAACGTATGTCCCGGAGAATGGCGGTTTTTCGCCCCGTTTTACACATTACCATCCAAGGAGGAGATGTAAGTGGGTCCATGAAGCCCATTGGTGTAGAGTCTACACTGTAGACCAGGCGGGAGAAGTAAAAGGATTTTTCGGGGTCGCGACCTCAGGTCGCCGAGGGCCCTGAAGCTAAAGATGGCGGCGGCGGGGGCCGTGGCTCCGCGGGCCGTGCCCGCCGGCCCTGAGGGAGCTGAGCGGGCGCTGCGGTTTGCCGTGCCCGGAAGTGCGCGGTGCCCTCCGACCAAGGCCCGGCTCTCCCGGAGGCTGGGCGGGCTCCCTGTGCTCAGCGGAGCTGCGGAAGGCACTGCAGCACGCCCCCTTGTGGCTGATGGAGTAAAACTCCGTGTTCCAGCTCAGGGACCTAGAGTTGTGCCAGGGGTCAGACATCTGATGACGAGAAAGGTTTTTAAGACTATTACTACTATTAAATAAAGGGAAGAAAAGCAAAATGATAGACACAGGCGGGCTTGGCGTAGTTAGTCCATAATTGACAGGGGAGACACCGGCCTGGGGCATGCGTGCCCGCCTTCGGCCGCTGTTTGACAGGTTTCATCCTGAGCCTCCCCTGAGCCGGCAGCACGTGGCCCTCCCATCCACAGGATGTCCGTTCCTTAGTCAAACCTGGAGATGAACTCTTTGTCCCCCTCTCTGGATTACTTAATCGACATATTTCTTTTTTTAAAAAATATATTTTATTGATTTTTTTACAGAGAGCAAGGGGGAGGGATAGAGAGAAACATCGATGAGAGAGAAACATCGATCAGCTGCCTCCTGCACACATCCTACTGGGGATGTGCCCGCAACCAAGGTACATGCCCTTGACCTCAATCGAACCTGGGACCCTTCAGTCTGCAGGCGGACTCTCTATCCACTGAGCCAAACCAGTTAGGGCTTAATCAACATATTTCTAAAGCTCCTACTTTGCATCAACATTTTCTTCAGTTCCTTGGAGGGCAAGGATGTGAAAATACTCCTCACCTGCCTCTAGAAAGTGCGTTCTGGCAGCACACGTGACCCACAGAGCTAAGGACTAGGACATAGCGGCCAAGCTGGGCGGGGCTGTGGTGTCCTGGCCGCCTGGAGGCCTCGGACAGAGGATGGTCAGGGTTTGGAAAGCTGAATAGGAAGGCAGTTCATAATAAAGAAGAACATAAGATAATAGATACACCATCGACATTAGGGAAAAAGTAAACAAAAAAGTAAATGTGTACTATTTGAAATAGTTTAGAGCAGTGGTCGGCAAACTCATTAGTCAACAGAGCCAAATATCAACAGCACGATTGAAATTTCTTTTGAGAGCCAAATTTTTTAAACTTAAACTTCTTCTAAGGCCACTTCTTCAAAATAGACTCGCCCAGGCCATGGTATTTTGTGGAAGAGCCACACTCAAGGGGCCAAAGAGCCGCATGTGGCTCGCGAGCCGCAGTTTGCTGACCACGGTTTTAGAGGAATAGGATGCAATTTAAAGCTAATGGGAAAAGACTTAAGTTATTGCCATCTCATAACTATTTTATTGTGACTTAAAAGCTTTGCATAAAACAGTATCTGGTATGGTCAGAGCTAATATCTAAATTGAAATGCCCTTAACATCAGTTTTAAAAATAAAATACTGGGACCAAGGTGTGCCCTAGAATTAAACTGGCTTTAAATTGTGATTTGGTAAAATAATGCCTACGTGTTGGTTGTTTTTATTAATATTGCAGTATGTGATGTGTAGGTCTCAGTTGTGGGTGATATTCGTGTAACACAAAACTGCAGGTCCTGTCTGTGGACAGTTTGCTCTTCCTGTTTTCGGCACGCCACAGTGGGAAGAGCTGCCACACGCCCAGCTGCTTCGACCATGTGCGTGCTACTTGCAGTCACACAGCTGAATTGCGTGTACTTCCCGGAGGCAGAGCAGGGAAAGTGTGTAAATAGGCCCTGCTGTGCAGAGGTGCGGCTGAGCCAGCCACACGGCCCCCTGGTCTACACGGGAAAACTTGCGTGGCGTTGGCTGAATAGGATTTCTGAGAAGATTATAGAGTAAAAGATTTTTCTCATGGCTCCTCAACAGTTTTTGGTTCATCTGGAAACATTAAAACATGGAACAACAATTAAACGAACTAATTAGGATCTTTGTGTTCATTGTTTTGTGAAAGCAGGAGTCGAGTGCCTTTCCTGAAGGTGCTGCAGAGCCACCAGGGCACGGAGCCTGAGAAGCCAGGATGGCCGAGAGCAGGAAGCCAGGGGAGCACCTGCCATCGGCTGCCACTCTGCTCCAGTGACTGCTGCTCCCCGTGAGGCCGAGAGGCTGGAGCCCCTGCGGAGGGGAAAGGGAAGCGCTGAAGGGTAAGCAGAAAGCATTGTGAGCTACAGTCAGGCTGCTGGGCCAGCAGGGCACTCCAGCCTCGGAGCAGGTACGCTCACAAGGGGCAGGGGAGAACGGGAGTGCAGCCCCGACCCAGTCAGCGTGCCGCTTGATGGTAAGGTGCCCGCCCCTGGGTGTTCCTGAATCCGCAGGACACACATTCACAGTTGGTTGGTTTCCTTCTCATGTGGGCCTGTGTCGAGAAGTGTAACTCCTGGGCTTTAAAGGTGCTTCTGGCAGTTGGTGAAACCTAAAAAAATCACACAGGCTTTTCTGGTTTCCTTAGTTTTGTGTTTTAATTCTTTTTCAGACTATATGTCTGGAAGGATATGTACCAACATTTTAATAGTGGTTCTCATGGCTTGGCAAGTTTTCACATGACTTTTACATTCTTCTTTGAACTTTCTAAATTTGTTTTGGTTTTATAGTAAGCATGAGTAATTTTTATACAAGGAACTTTTTAAAAAGTTAACCGTATTTACTGGGAAATCTTGACTATGTATCATGATTTTGCAGCCTTCTTTTCATTTCATGAGTATTTTGTGAGTGAATGTATGTGTCCTTACACATTTATGTGTACATGTATGTAAAAAGCATTAGGTATAATGTAGGTAGATGGTGGTTATGTTGTACTGTGAGTGATTGTTTTCTTTTTTCCACCTTTGGCATTATTTGAATTTAAACATACATGTGTATTCATAAGCAGAAAAAAGCTTTTAGAAAGATAGGGTAATAGAAGACATAGAAAGGCCCACAAATATTAACAAATCCAAGTAACCATCTCGTGCTCCTCTATAACAAACCCACCTGAGGTCATCCAGCCCTTGTATTCGTAACTCCGATGATAGAGGTAGTGTCCCCTTGTAGCCCAGCTAGTAAAGTCTTTCCTAATCGGATCAGAGTCTGTCGTTTCCAACCCAATCCTCCCAATTTTAACCTTTGAACCACGTGATTATGCATTCAGACATTCAAAATATATTTGAGCTTCTACTCAAGTGTATGGGAATACAGCAATGAATAAAGCTAGCAAAAATCCTGCTCTCACAAAGTAATGCTTAGTGAGTAGAAATAAAATGAGTAACACATGTCAGGTAGGAATAAGTTCTACGGAAAAAAGAAACCAAGGGACAGGGTGATACTCGTCAAGGCTCCAATTCTGTGGTACCCTCCTCCAGAGGCCGTGGGCACCGCCGCCGCCGGGCACTCCTGACCGTGCAGTCCCTCCCGGCTGAGCGGGCTGACCGTGTGCGAGAGTAGTGCACAAAGGACAGAGCGTGTCTCCTGACGACAGGCTGTAAAAGACACCGCGCTCCTGCCTTGCTCTCTCTTGGATCAGTGCTTTGAGAAAAGCGTTGAGGACACTCAAGTAGGGCTTTGGAAAGGCTGCTGTCTCCAAGGACTGAAGCTTCCCACCAGCCAGTGGGGAGCTGCGGCCTCTGCCAACAGCCATGGGAGGGAACTGTCTTGGAAGGGGGTCCTCTGCTCCCCAGTCCTTCCTTCAGATGGTCTCAACTGACAGCTTTATTTTTAAACATGTTTTTATTGGTTTTAGAGGGAGAAGACAGAGGGAGAGAGAAAGATCAATGAGAGAGAAGCGTCAATCAGCTGCCTCCTGCACACCCACTACTGGAGGTCAAACCCAGAACCTGTACCCTGACTGGAATCACACCGGTGACCTTTTGGTGCACAGGACAACGCTCAACCAACTGCACACACCAGCCAGGGCCTCAATTGACACCTTGATTGAAACCTTGAGCCAAAATCACCCTGCTGAGTCATTCCGATTCCTGACTCCCAGCAGCTGTGAGGTGTTTGTTGTTTAAACCACCAAGTTCTGAGGTAGTTTGATACGCAGCTCTAGGTACCTAATGGACTCACTGAGAAGATGACATTTGCGAAGAGACTTGTGGATAAGATGGTGGAAGAGCATGCCAAGCAGGCAAAGGCCCTCGTTAAATACTAGCATGTCTGAGGCTTGCCCTGGCTGGGTGGCTCTGTTGCTTGGACCAACTATTCTTATAGTGACAAGTATTCTAATTGTGTTCTTTCTGTCCCAAAAGACATGAGAGAGATTTTTTAAAGTTTATGGAGCTCTAAGTAGTAGCTCTCTTACTCTGTAATGAACACCCCACCTTCCCCCTCCATCTGCTACTTTATCTTTCTACTATATTGATCTTAAACCCTCAAAAAGCTATGTTTGAGAGAAAGCTGAAAAGCCCAGAATAGCAAAAATAATGCTTTCCCAAATGTAACCTTTTAATATTTTTTAATGGGAAACAAATAGGAAATCAAGAGTAAAAACAAGAGGCTTGCAAATAAACTGATGTCTCCATGTATAAAACAAACTTACAAAACTTAAACCATTCTTTAATTTTTATGAAATCCCTTTAAAATGCCAATTAAAAATGTCTCTTCAAAAATATGTTTTGAAGTTTGAAAATACAATCAGATGAGCTTTTCCCACCCAATTTCTGAAGTGCTGGAGAACGAACAGCCCAGAATTTTAAAAGGTGCAGACAACAATCTCTTCTGGTGCCCAGAGCCTAAATGAACAGCAAAAAGATGGACTGCCTCTAACAGATGTCAGGGCCTCCATCTCCTTCATCTTCCTTGGAGGAGAGGGTCTACCATGACCAACATTTCACTGTCAGCTGCCTCCCTCACACCACCCTGCTTTCCTTCCAAGATTCAAAACAAAGAGAATAACGTGCTGAGGGGGGAAATGGCAGGGAGGTACGCCACACTGTAAACTGGTTTTCAGAATATAAAGGACATGGCATTTCTATGCATGTCTTAGTTTTGTAAGCATAAAAAAATTGACTTTACAAAGAGGAAACTGGCAATAAATTTTCTTGAGATAAAAATTCCCTTCACAGTCATCCTTGTTTTGATAACTTATTTTATTATTCACTTTCATTAAAGTGAGGCAAAATATTATTTCCATATTTTGTTTTTTCCCCCATTTGTATTTATTCTTTATTTAGCAAACTGTTTTCCACTTTCTTTTTCCTCTATGTGGAAAATTTACTGTGTGAGCTATAGGAAAGGTAAAACCTATCTGTAATGTGAAATAATTTAAAAGTGAAATCTAAATATGAGAAGTTCAGGGGAAAAACTGCTTAAAAAAGTACTGCTTTATTTTTATGCAAAAGGGATAACCTGGTGCCAGGACCTAAGTTAATATAAGGAACAGGAAGAAACCACACAAAGAACCAATTCTAAAATGATTTCTTCATTTTTAATTTCTTAAAAAGCATGTTCACAGCACACTCCACGAATGCTATACAGCAATGGTTTGCTGCTCTTAGTCAAACAGAGTATGTCAGAAAACAAAACAAATTTTAAGTGGTTAATGGTTTTTAAAAAATAGGTCTTTGAAATTTCTGTAAAACCAATAATCAGTCATTGAAATCTGTTTTATAGTAGTAAACACTTAAGAAATGTAATAAGTATTGACCCCAAATCACACTTCTCTTAAAAGGTATACAACAGAAACAAAAATAAGTATTTTTTCGAGAAAGAACATATTTGGCATTTTAAAATGATGTTAAAGGAGAAACTTTCAAGTGTAAGTAATGCTTAGATCTTTACTTTCAGTGACCAGATTGGGTCTCTAGTGGTTCCAATCTGAAATCAGCAATAGGAGGAATGATTACATTGTAGTTAATGAACTTCAGTCTAACAAAGCCAGTACAGTGCTTGCTTTATTTAAGAAGTGGCATTTGGCCAGTCTAAAGATTATTAAAAGTGAGGTCAGATAGTTCAAATCAGTAGGTTAATTTGGTACCCAACTTGTTTGAAACTTAGTGTTCATCATTTGACTTGCTATATTTCTCTCAAAATGCATAAGAACAGAGTTTGAGTGATATGGAAACTGAACTTTGTATCACTGACTTCATTAAAATGTGTCAAACAGGGTTAAATCTTAGCATCCCACCTTTCCAGATAGCTTATATTTTCCATGTAAATGCAGAGCAGCTGCACCATGCGTCACGCTCTATCCCTTTCACCCAAATGTAGAAATGCTGGAAGTTTAATTTTTAAAAATTTGGGTGGTTAAGTTCTTATATATGTGTCTTTTCAGAAACCTACAATCCTTTTCTTGGATATGAACATGGAAAAGAACTCAGTTCATATTCACGATATACCAATAAAAAGTATTTTGCTTATGTCTATTTCCATCAGCCATTTTGAAACCAGATTTCCATTTAAAACACCTATAAAAGAAGATATTTTCCTTTAGAATCATGGTCACAATCTGGAAAAATAATTGAGAAGGGCTAATTTCAGGCCAATAAAATATTCGAGGAAAGATGAGACTCAAAAGCAGGGATGTATCAGAGCAAGTAGGTGGCAATAAAAGCCTCCCTTGTAAACATCTGGCCTTTCCTCCCATATCTGAAAACGTTACCCACATTTTAAAAAATTCTCATCAAAACATTTTACACCATGAATCCTGTAAAATCCGGTCGATTTCAACTAAATAACCTGTAGCTGTTAAAGAATTATATTATCTTGTTTATAAGATGAGAGGTAGTGACATTTTATTCTCTCAATGCCGAGCTAGAAATTCCACACATCTGGCGTTAGGGCTACCAGGGGGAAAGCACAGAAGCACCATTGTACACTCCTCGTGTTGGAATCTCAAGTTGCCCGTCACTTCATTAGGCATTGGCAGCTGGCAGTCGCCGCTGGGTCACCACTGAGCGGCGGGTATTGGTGCTATTCATCGTGTGGGACTGGAGGACCTTCGTCGTCTTTCAAAAATGAAGCAGCTTTCCTTCCATTCTTCTGAACGTGATCTTCATTCATTTTCTCCAAAGCTTCTATCTACAAAATTAATATAATTTAAAATTTAATCCATTTGTCATAACCCTGTTTCACTGAAACCACACTTCAGATTGAGCCAGTGTTTACACAGTTAAAATGTCACTCCTGCCCGACCTGTGTGGCTCAGTGGTTGAGTGTGAACCCATGAACCAGGAGGTCATGATTCGATTCCTGGTCAGGGCACATGCCCAGGTTGGGGGCTCGGTCCCCAGTGTCGGGTGTGCAGGAGGCAGCTGATGGATGATTCTCATCATTGATGTTTCTCTCTCTCTCTTCTCCCTTCCTCTCTGAAATCAATAAAAATATATTTAAAAAAAACACAACAAAACAAGGTCACTCCTAACAATGCTGGCCTTCAATCAGAATTACAGTGTGTCACATATATGATAGCATGACATACATATATGTTTTTACTTGATTATATTACCAGGATCAAAATTTAGTTACCAAGTCAGCAACTGGAACCACGCTATGTCTTACTGTGTGCTCCATAATGCGTGCAGGGGCAGGAAAGGATTTTCCAGCAACCACAGTAACACCTACTCAGCAACTGTACTGAGCTAGATGCTAGACTTGCCATCTTTCCAGTACTTCTCTGACCTTAGACTCCCTAATAATCATTCACTGAATAATTAGCTGGTATTTCACTTTTTAGTTTTTGTTCATTCTAAGAGACCTTCTCTGAGGGAGGTTTTGGGGTTTTTTTTTAATGGTTCTATAGATCCATGTTGTAATGACTGGGTATTTCTAAGGATGGCCACTGCTAACTTTCTATATTCAGTTAAAAGCAGGGACCATATATTACTAATTTTTGTATCACACAGAGTGTTTACCACTTAACTTCATAAAATAGGGGAAATACAGTGTATGGGAAATGTGTTATTTTCCATCTCAAACTGTGAACTCCTGGAAGAATGTTTTTGCTATGTTTATCTTAGGGTTTAAGCCTGGAAAGGACCAAAACTCTCCAGAAAAGACAAATCTCAAATTCATTTTGGTTTTGAGGGGAGATAGGATAAAATTCACTCTGGGTTTCAGTATCTGCTATATTCAGTCTCCATTACCAGCAGAGAGAACAGCAGCTCAGCTTACCTCCGCCAAGAAATCGGCCTCATTGTCTGCTGAGATGTTTAAACCTGACACAGCATTGAAGAGCTCTCGTTCATTAAGGGCTTCCTTCACTCCACCTTTCTGGAAAAACTAGTAAAGAAATACAAGGAAGGCAGTAATTAGCAGTAATTCGTAATTCTCTTAAGAACAGGGAAGGCATGCTTGCAGGCACCTGTGAGCTCCCCCACTTCAGGCTGGCTGTGCTCAGGCCCTCCTTGTTCTCAGTCATGACACACCCACCGTCTGCTGAGTGAAGTTTGTGACAGTCTATCGCTGGGTTAAGTTTGCACCTTCTAAAGCTGTAAAAATGGCTGCTTTATTAAACTGTTTGCAGACTCAAAACCTTCACTAAATCCCATGAATTAAAATGGCCAAAAGGCACATAAGTTACTCCCAGTATGAAGTTATTCTATCATTCAGAAAGATCATTAGCATCCGGGTCTGTTGCTAACAATTAATTTCCTGTAGAAACAGCAAACAAATGTGACCCAACTCTGTGAGCACCAAGGTGTCCCTTCCGACGTCTCCGCTGCCTCACAGACACGGGCCTCGGGCGTCCTGCAGACCAGCGCCTTGCAGTGGCACGCACGCTGCCGGGAGGCCTGCAGGCTGCCAGGCGCAGCCTCTCCATGCTCTGCTGTACTAAGTGTCTACTGGACTGCTCAAATATTTGGAGCCAAAATAAAAACTTACTCTATTGCAAATTTAATTCAATGGACCAAATGTAAGGCATGCAATCAAATTCTTGCTGAAAATAAAATCTGACAAATTGATCTTTATATCTTTATCTTGAAGGCAGCCAGTAACGAAACCTTTCCTTCAATTTCTAAGAATGTCTTGCTTATACTGGGAATGAGAAAACTACACGAATCTCTTACGTCCCATTACAAAAACCCTATTACTTTTTTTAAAAATATATTTTTATTGATTTCAGAGAAGAAGGGAGAGGGAGAGAGAGAGAGAGACATCAATGATGAGAGATTGATTGGCTGCCTCGTGCACGCCTCTACTGGGGATTGAGCCTGCAACCCGGGTATGTGCCCTTGACTGGAATCGAACTCAGGACCCTTCAGTCCACAGGCTGACCCTCTATCCACCGAGCCAAAGCAGCTAGGGTAAAAACTGTATTAGTTTACATGCCTACCTGTGAGACATTCCTACAGTCACGGAACAAGAACTCCAGGCCGTGAGGATGGGTCGGTTCTACAGACTGACTGACATCGATCAACCAAACCTATTTAAATACAGAGCACACAGTGACTGACCTTCACTAAGTTACATCAAGTAATTTAATGTGAACATTAACAGAATATGCTCCTCACCTTCCCAGCATGCCACAGCATGTTATATTCACTGAGGTCGGCATGCACGAGTGTGCATTCGTTATACAACTGCTGCATCAGCTGTGAGGAGGCAAGGCAGACGTTTAGGAAATCATTCTAATTCACCGCCACAACTAAAATGTCTGTGCTCACCTGCCGTAACCAGGAAGGTCAAGACAAGGTTAAAGACCAAGACAAGCTTTCCTTTTAAGGCAAGTGTGACAGACAACAGGGGATGCGTGACACTCCACCTCCTTGTCCACCTGACGACAATGAGGCCAGGGGGCTACGGGCCACACCTGGATCCCACAGGAATAAGAGAGCAGCCACGGGCGTGGTCACCACTCAGGAGACGGAGGCTTGCCCTTCCCAAAAGGGCCAAGGGCTCACTGAGACAGCTATGGGATGTACACAACTCCCAGGCTAAAAAGTACTTCCTGCCGGATACAGGAGGAGGAATTTCCTTACGAATCCTGTGGCATTATGTTCAGATTGATGGTGAGCCCTAGCCTTACCATAGCAATCAGTGTTAATGCTTTGTTTCCCAGCCTTAACAGAATTCAAATAGAAGAGTACATCAATACTTCATCTCTTCCCCAGCCACCCCACCACCAAAAAAGAAATTTCATTTTCCTTTGGATTTTGTCCTCTTGGAGGCAGAGAAAGTTGGATTATCTCCCTAGCTGGATCTTAAAAAATTACTTTTGTATTCACATCAACTGCTGAATGACACTAGAGCGCCATGCGAGACTGTAAAAAGCTTATGTTTCTCTACTATTCAGTTAAAACAATACAGAAAAATCACAATATTCGGAGCATTTTCTTATGCTAGAAGGACCCCAGACTGAACTCAGCTGCTGTCCCGAAGCAGGAAGAGCTTCCTTAAGTTCCTGACACGTCCTTGCAACCCTACCACCTGCTGAGTGGAGACCACGCCCTCCATCTTTAGTTTTCAGCTGCACTTCCTATGAGTCCAAATCTACTGCCTGCAAATTTCCCAACAAGAAAGGTAATTTCTTCGCACTTAGAGCAGTATCATTCAAGAAGACATGAAAACCAATTAGGCACTAGATCCAACTTACTTAATGAAGTTTTAACAGCTTCATGCCTCTAGGTCACTGATGCTAACAACTAGCCTTCACTTGCTTCATAAGTCTAGTTTCTAAACTGACTCAACGCACACACAGTGGTATAAACACACTTCGATGTGAACATTCCTTCCCAAACTTCAGCTTGGCCTTATTATATCCCCCACCAAACAGGACTATTTTGGGAACGTTTTTGAGGTTAGAAGAAACATTTTTAGAAGCTGGTGTGATGCTTTGGAAGGCACACGTACGTGAAGAGTTTGATAATAGGCTTCTGTCATTTCTTCACTGCTGAGCTTCACTTCTTTCAGTTTAGGGGCTGGAACTTGATCATGGCCAATGAAAGACATGACTAAAATGTGTTTCTTGAGCAGCACAACTGCTGGGCAAGGAATTCCAGCTTTCTGCATTCTGTACAGAAAGAAATGATTACGAATGTCAAGATCAGGAGAGAATCTCGATCAAATGTTTTACTTGAACATCTGACAAGGGCCTGCAATGAGCTGGGGTAACGCACACGAAAGGCAGGCTGTGAGGAGATGGTTCCAGGGCACTGGCTGAGGTGGGACAGGAGCTGTGGGCGCCACAGCGTCCAGGAAGGCTAGGAAGCCAGGCGGAGGGAATCAGCCCGATGGGCAGGTGGGGACATGCTGGTCTCAGGATGGAAGCAGCTTGTGAAGTGCAGGGAGGCGTGCAGAGCACAGTCCACTGGGGGAATGTATGTAAACCAGCACAGCTGGGAGCTGAACAGGAGGAAGGAAGGGGCTCAGGGCGACAGAGACAGGTAGGCTCCACATCACAAAAGGACTTTGAACTTGACACCAAAGACTACAAGGCAGCAGCCCAATTTTAAGAAGGGCAGCGGTGAGAGCTCAGCAGTACAGGAGACTGGAGGCCAGCAATGCCTCTTGGGACATGATTCTATACTCAGAAGTGCTGCTGAGTTGAAGAACTTTGCAACTAACAAAAAGGCAACTACTCAAGCTGACTTCCAGCTTCTAGCACACGGGTCTCTTTACCTGGTGAGGTTGTGCATTTCCTTTTCTGCCCACATTCGGATGATCTTACGTGGATTTAGTTTACTGAAGCGATCTTTAAACCTGAAATCGTCTTTAATATATTTGTCACGGTTCTTAAACTCATTAAGGGTTGTTTTAAATACCTTGATGGCACATTCTGTAGGTATAAATTTACTATATTCCTTTTCATCTTCCATGCTAAGTGGAAGGAAAAAAATGAAGTCAGTGTAAGTTGCCAGCTCACCAGTAAACCAATTTCAAAATAAGATTGTGTGGCACGGGGGTGGGTCTACCTTCTCTGACCATGACTGGGGCACAGACTCTCTCCGTATCCCATACTACCAGTCTTACATCCTGGGTATTCTATTACCTAGTTATCTTTATTGACCATAACAATTCTTTTTTTTTATTTTTTATTTTATTGATTTTTTTACAGAGAGGAAGAGAGAGGGATAGAGAGTTAGAAACATCGATGAGAGAGAAACATCGATCAGCTGCCTCTTGCACACCCCCCACTGGGGATGTGCCCGCAACCAAGGTACATGCCCTTGACCGGAATCAAACCCGGGACCCTTGAGTCCGCAGGCCGACGCTCTATCCACTGAGCCAAACCGGTTTCGGCGACCATAACAATTCTTGCTGTAATGTTCTCCTCTTGGCTGTACCGTAAGTTCTTTGAGAGTAGAACACATGTCACACTTATTCTCTAAAAAATCTAGCACAAGTTACTATTCAATTAATTGCTGATTCCACGGCCAACCTGCGAGTAATAGAAACCAGGACCGCTTTGTGGTGGGCGGAACCCTAGGGTGGCTCCCAATTTCCCAGCCCCACCCAGGGACTGCACTTGGACTAATCCCCTCCTGGAGTGCGGGTGGCACAGCCACTCCCTCCACAGCTGACATGACACGGCGGAGGATTACACTGCACTAAGACTCTGTTAGCTGACTCAGGAGAAGACGTGGAAGGGCTACACAACCAGGAGCTGCAGGGCCTCTAGAGCTGAGGGCAGCCTCGCCTGACAGCCAACAAGCAGAGACCCAGTCCTGCAGCTGCAAGGAGCTGCCTGTGCCAAGGGAACAGGACCCACCTGCAGAGGAGCCAGCCCAGCCAGGCCTCCTGAGCTTCTGATCAATTCAGACTAGGAGCTATACATGGGTTGTTTTTAAGCTGCTAAGCCTGTGGTGATTTGTTATGTAGCACAGAAAACTAATCTAAACTTTTAAAAGCATTCAACTCTCACTTGGAGAGAACCAAATACTCTAGTTTTACTAACTACAAGCACAACAAAACCTCGATATAATGGACTAATTTTGGCAACAGGGTGTCCAAGCCAAAAGTCCGTTATATAATGAAGTAGGTTTTCCAAATGAGTGCATAGTTTGTGCCCCAGCAATTTCAGTGTTAGGAATTTAGCCTAAGGATATATTGGCAAAAGCACACCATGCTAGATATTCAAGGATTTTACTATATGTTCACACAGTGGAATGTACTACCACAGAAATGGGCGATGTAAGCCAGTAATATAGAAGGATCTCAGATACATTACCGAAAAACTAAGATCCTGAACGGAGAGTATAATCTCTTTTATATTAATCAAATAAGAAACAGATGCATAAAAATTTCTGGGAGATTTGAGTAGAAATTGTTAATAATGGTTTTAGAGAAGAGATTGGGGGGCGAGAGTTGGTAAGATGAAGGACACTTTTCAGTTTAATTCTTTCTGTAAAGTTTTCATTTCCACCACAGGTAATCTTTCATTTTAAATAATTTGTGCCATATGGTTATTATTTGCCTTGTCTTAGGATACCCTCAAATTAAATTTGGAAAGAGGGCAACAAAGCTTAAAGTAAGGAAGAAATAAATGTTTATTAAGAGTAACATATTCCAGGTATTGTCAGGTATGACCCTCACTTATCCCCACAAAAACCCTATGAGGCAAGGGTCAACTTATAACTGAGGTTTAGTAACTTGCTCCAGATCATATAACTTGAAAAACATTCCTTTTTATCCTTCCTTTTGGAACTTAACAGTATAATTCAATTACGATTATATGTGTATATTTCATCTAGAAAGGAAGATTAAATAGTTAAGAAAACCTGCCCTGGTAGGGTCACTCAGTTGGTTCGCCAAGTTTGTGGGTTTGATCCTCAGTCAGGGCACTTAATAAGAATCAACCAATAAATGCATCAAAAAGTACAACAACAAATCCATGTCTCTCTCTCTCTCTCTCTCTCTCTCTCTCTCTCTCTCTCTCCCCCCCCCCCCCGCCCCTCCTTCCTCTCTCTAAAGTCAATAAATAAAATTTAAAAAAGAAAAGAAAACCTAAGGTAAGGACTTGACCAACAATAGTTTGAATCCCCTAAGGACACAGTAACTAACTTTCTAAACCTAAAACAACAAGAACAATTTCTGTCATCTGTCTTGACACTGTGTTTGTAAACCATGTAAAGTAAAGGAGGAGCTGAGCTAGGAAGCCTTGCTGTGACTTCCATGGTAAGTAACCAGCTGATTTCTTATTCCTGGCACGTTCTTTAAACAGGCTCCACTTCCAAAAACCTTTCTCTTCCTCATGCAGTTCTTCACTCATCTAAGCCCTTGTAACAGAAGGGAAGTGGGGAAGATACAAACAGCGTAAGATCTCTAAAAGATGTTTCTTGAACAATGTAAGCATTACTTAAAGCTAGTATTTCTTAAAGTAAGGATCCGCATTACAGGGGAGGAAGGCATCAATGACTGACAAAGCACGTCCCCTCTGATCTCGTACCCAAAGGGCCCACAATGGAAAACTGGGGTTTTGAGACAAACCCAGGTACACATTGTGTTCTGCTACTGATAGCTGCCTATATGATACAATAAAGTAGAAAGTATATTCGTGAAAAAGATTAAAGGAGTTTACACAAAATTAATGGTTACCTCTGGATGCTGGGATTAAGATGGATTGTTTTCCTTTCCACATTCTCACATTGTCTAGATATGCTACAGTAACACTTTTTAAATTAACCTGCTTTCCATGCCACAGGAACGTTGATTCTGTGTAAATCCACTCACTGGGAAGAAGGAGCTAAGCTTTGTTGCCATGATGGTGCTATATTTTGCTCACTCACCTCCCTCCATAGGCATGAAAGACAACAGATTCCTTCCCTGTGCTGATGCAGCCAGTGATGGTCTCCAACATTCCCGAGTTGACCATTTTATACATAAGTAAGCGTGTCTTAGGATCAACTGCTTTTTCCTACAAGAGATACGGCACAAAGGATGAAAATGTTCACCATATAACATTACCTGAGCCGTTGCTAATAACAAACATTTAAAATATATACCTTTTTTTAAAACTTAGAACAGGCTCTTAAGATTAGCAATCAAGGTACAATTCATCCCTTTAACTTTAATTCTAATGTCTTTGAAAATCAATATCTGAAAGAACATCAGAAGTCAGACATTAGCTTAGTCAAAATCATATTTTATCTCCAAAGTTTAAACAATTCCCTCAGTGTACTTACCATTAGTTTATTTTTCTAAAGGTTTAAAAATTACTTTATTCTCAAGATTAGACACTGTCTTCGTCAATGTAAAACATTAGACTTATAAATTATTACAAATGTCATAATTTCTTTAAAATCTTTGAACATTAATATGCAATGTAAACTATACAGTTCAAATTATGACCACTAAAATGTTAGTTTTAAATAAGTGATTAATAACCATTACATTAAATCTGAAAAGTCTAATAAGCAAAGCTACTAGGTTTATTTACATCTTTGATTTGAAAAACCAATTTTGTGAAAAAAAAAAATAGCAAACAGAAAAAAAATTAAGATTACTTACTGCAGTAGAGTGTTCTTTTTTCTCGTGGAGGCGGGCACTTCGCCGTTCTTCTGAGTAGGCATGTTGTTTTAAAGCATTGAAAACATGGTTTGATAGTTTTAGATCCATTCCAATTCCATCTCCTACTTGAAACCCAGGTGCAAACTGCCAAAAAGAAGCATTAACATCTGAATACTTTAAACAGGTCACCTACTCAGTAGACAGGCTGTGAAAGCAGAATGAATTGGTATTTGAGAGAAAATACAAGGACTCACTAATAAACCCAACAGAATGGAGAGTGGGCTGTTTCAGGAACTGCAACAAGAAAGAGGTTTATTCTATTCTGTGCACCAAAGATATCCACTCACATCTGAAATCACTGCAGCGTTTCTTTTACCTTGCTTTTACATCAGCAAAGGACACAGTATATTTTAAAGACTACACCAAATCTTACCAAAGAAATATAATTTCATAATTAGTTATTTCTGAGGAGTGGGTAGTATAGCAAACTATGCCCACTTCATGACAGTTATGTTTGAGAGCTGCAGTGTTCCATATAGCAGCCACTAGCCACATGTGGGTATGTCAAGTTAAGATAAAATAATAAATTCAGTTCCTCAATTACAATACCCAAATCTCAGTTCTCTCATATGCTAATATTAGATAGCATAGATATAAAACATTTCTACTGTCACGAGTTCTACTGGACAGGGTTGTTCTAGAGTCAGATCTGGACTGTTTCTGGAATTTAATAATATGTTTATATAACAAGTATTTGTGTCCTCAAGTCTAAATGTTTTATATTCACCAAATTTTTATGAAAGAGGAAAAATGCTATTTTTCCCCCTTTTTAAAAAATTTTACATTTTATTTCTGACTTTTCAGGGGTAGTTCAGGCATAAGATAAAATTTGTAAAAACTAGTGAAGGGGATAGTAGACAGTATTTTTCTCTCTTCTTGTTATTCCCCAATCACCACTAGTATCGGTTTTGGGGTAGGGGTGCTATTTTATGAAAAATAATGTGCTGAAAATAAATGTTACTTTCCTCAGACAACTTCTTAATTTTAGAATTAATATAAATCAAACTATTTTTCTTAATATTATAGAATTTTATTCTGTGGTACATTATATCCTCATCAGTGGCTGAGGGTTTTCATGATATTGCCATATTATAAGTTAAAACACCTTTAGAAAGGATGAAGAGTATTTTTAGAAAGTTAAGATATTGTATTTAGAATCCCATGTTTTTAACTTATTCTAGTAAAATTCTCAGAGATAATACTTTCTATAACTTACATGTTCCATTCTGGCTGTATTCTTTCTCCCACATACTACTTCATCATGTTTGGTGGTGATGTCTTTTCCTTTTCCAATAAAACCCTTTTTGGGAGTAGGAACTGGTTTTGCTAAAGACAAGTATATAAAAATAGCAAAAACTAAATTGCTGAATTCAATATTGTCTGAAAAGCTATCTGAATCTAATAGTAAATTACCAAGTGCTTTTCAAAGATAAAGTATAAGGATTCATGGGAAAATTTAGCATTCCTATGGTCCCATCAAATAAAAGCATTGATACCTGGTCTATAGGGATCATCTCGAGTATCCTGCCAGTCAACCTCATCTTCAGAGCTATCACTGTCTTCATAGGGATGCACTTTTCGATAATTTTCAAAGGAAATGGAAACTTAAAAGGAAAAAAATAGTTGAAAACGTATTTAAGAGCACTTTACAAGCATTTTCTACCATCCAATGCAGTTGTCACAATGAGGTCATAGTACCTTTGCTATCGCCATTGAATTTTTTTTCTTCACGCCTAAGCTGTGCATCATATTCTCTGTCAAATTCCATCTGTAGCATCTGAGCCAGCATTAGGTCGCTGGAAGTATCAGTGTTTTCTCCAGTAAGAAATGGTCCTTCAGCAACACTATTCAAAATAAGGCAATATAAACTAACATACTGTGCTTCTGTAAACACATGCTACCAGTTATGAGAGTAGGATGTGCTTTTTCACTGTTAAAAACTGGACTAAAGAAACAATAGGAAAAACTTTACCAAGGCACCTCTCCTGCCCAGGCACCCTCTGATTAGTGGCGGGAACCTGTGAGAGCACCAACTAGGATAGAGAAAGCTAAGGATCTATTTAAAATCCACATCAAGACCCAGAATTCATTTGTTCTGGTCAAAGGAGAGATAGCATCTATAAAAAAAATAAACTACAGGCACTGGATTAAAATATTATTTGATCATTTGTAGACCATCTGGTTCAACTGTTGCAATAACTAAACCAGAGAAATGGAGGGATTTGCCCAAAATAACACTGAGGACCGAAACTCAAACATCAGTGGACTCCCAGGATGGCGCTCTTTCTACTGCATCGCTTTTGTAAATGTATTTCTTAATCCTTTGTGATGACAAGCACTAATCAAATCCTAAAACCTTGTTATAATCTGCAAGACAAAATTGATTCTTTCTGAATTTTACTTACGCAACTTTAGGAAAAGCAGCAGCTTCTTCTTCTAATTGCAACTCTTTAGCCAACTGCTCACTCATGACATCAGCCAAAGAACAGGATGTTGTCTTTTGAGGAGTAGCCCATGGACACTATTAAAAAAAAAAAAAGGATCATTCAAATCATAATGAAATTAAAATACCTCCCAAACTTGGAAATAAGGTTATCTTTTGCGAATTAAACTAGTTGAATCAACTCAAAGTGAAAGTATCTCCCAGCTCAAATTGGTGGTGTGTCCTTTTTAGTTGAAGGGAAAAGGCTATCCCAGCATCACCGCACCAGCCCATGAGTTCATGGAACGCCCCTTGGTCCACATCCATGCTGACTCACAAGCAGCCTTCTGCTGATAACGGCGTCCCCTGTAGAATCTCTTACAGGGACAGTCTATACCAACTGCACAATTCAAGAAACAGTCTTGCAACAACACCACTACAGCCAAGCCATATTCTGTGAGACAGGTGGCTAGCCAGTCAGCCTTCCTCAATGACCTCACTATCTCAGCCCTCTTGAAATACAAAATGTAGGTAAACTTCACAATTCTTCATTTCTGAGGGACAAGCTTTACTTAGCAGCAGCGAACGATTACATTTGAAAGCCCAGGGATTAGGACCACCATTATTGAAGACAATGTCTAAATCTATCTTGAACTCGCCCAGCTCCCCTCCCAAGATTCTCCCCCAGATATCAACGCCATCACCAAGCTCCAGTAAGCAACTCCAACCAACCTTTCTGCTTCCAGCCCTGCTTGTTGCCAGGCAGCAACAACAGTGGTTTTCCCCTCTAAAATGCAGATTTGATCGCTCCTTTCCTTACTTAAAGCTCTTTCATTGTTTCAATGTTTCCCACTGCCTTCAGAGTAAAGTCCAAACTCATTCCTTAACTAGTAGTACTGAGTGTCTAATTTAGAAGCAGCACATGATGTTTTAGCCAGACAAACTGTGAATCAAATTTAGCCAGTGAAAGATCTCTAGCTGGCCTAAGGGCTTGGCGGGACTCTGAGGACAACTGGGCCACTGACCCTTGTTCAGGTTCCACAGCACTGAGGTTCAGAAATCCACTTGGTTCAGGCTGTCAGGGTGGAGCACCTAAGGGTGATAAATGACAACTATGCCTGAGTGAATCAGAACCCAGTTTTATCTCGTCTCCTCCTGAGAGGAGAGACACCCAGCTCTCAGCACAGCTGCACTAGCCCACGGCAGAACGGACCGGAGAAAACAGGCAGCTTCCTCAGGGCTGGTGTGACTCGCCTGGAGGGGGCTCTGAGGCCTGGAATCTTGACGGCTCTAATCTGGAGAATATAGCTCCTCTTTTGGCTACATGACTCTGCTGATTCCTCTTAAACCCTCCAGTGTAGAAGACTTAATGCTGCCTAGAAATGTTTGGTCTGATCAGTTTCAAAGTCCAGGTTCCAAGAGGTAAATGACTGTATTCTCTAACTCAGAATTGTCAATCACATTTGCAATGACTATTAGTAAAGTAAGACAATAATTCACTATATTTTAGTCACTTGACTAAATATATATAACGCATCTAGATGAAAGTCACGATTGAGCAGTTGCAATAGCATCCCTATTTTACAGATTTAGGAACAGAGACACAGAAAGTTTTGTAGATGGAAGTGCTGCGATTAGGACTTAAGAGACTGCACTCACAGTATTTTGCTACACTGCTTCCCTAATCATCTTGTCTCGGGACATGAGAAGCAAACTGCTGCACTGCCTGCAGTCTAAATACAAATTCCTCGGCAATCCATGTCCTTCAGAACTTGGCCTAATTTAACTTTCCAGTCCCATTACCCTATGCTCAAGCAACACTTAATCATATGCCCTTCCACCTTCACATGCTCTTCTCTGATGCCTTTTCCTCCCGTCTTCCCCCAATTAAACGACCCTCCTCCTTCAGGCTGTCTCAGTTTCCATCCTCTGGTTCCCATTCCACTGTGTACTGTGTGAGCAGCACCAGCCACAACCCAGCAGGAGCCTTGAGGCGGGGTGCTCCATTTCCAGAGCCCAGCACAGAGTTTCAGCCATAAGAGGCACTCCAGCCCTTCCTGAGTAAGTGCCCACAGGAAACCCTGGAGATCCTCCATCCAACGGTCAGGTCGTCCCTGGGCTGTGGAGGCCTGGTGCTTTCCTACACCCCAAGTATTCCAGTCCTTTTCCATCTGGAAGGTGGGCCATTTCTGATGTTTCTAGTCTTTTGTCAAGATCAATTAATGCCAGAAACTTGTGAAATTAGCTGACAATTCCTTAGAAGAGGCATAAATGACAGGCAGTACTGTGTAATTTTGAGGCAGAGACTTAACTACTTCTAACTTAGACGGAATCAGAAAGGGAGAGCTCAGTGGGCACCAGACACGTGCCCACTCCCACTGCTCCTGCTCTCAGAGCCTCGGGCTCCAGAGGTGTCCTTCCCATCCCTCTCCTGACCGGCTCAGCTGGGCCGCCTTCCTCGGGGAAGGGCAAATAAGTAGACTTCCGAAAGGCTGCCAACCCCATACTTTGATCAAATCCATAAAAATGTCTAAGCTGACAGTCCACCACACAGGCACAAGGGGTTTACCACCCCACGGGGGGCTTAGAAAATTTACCAGGGCTCCTCCTAGGAATGGGTACCATGGACTGTATGTAGGGGAATCCTCTTGTCAATATCTTGCAGCTCTCCAGTAAATAAGACACTTTTTTATTTAGAGAAACTTTATTAAGTGTTAGAATAATAATATATCTAAGACGTCCTCCTAATCGTCTCCATCTTTGCTATCCAACATCATTTCCCACTATTACCTTCATCTATATAAACTCCCCACTGCATCAAGACAGGAAACCCACACAGTCCTTTCCAGTTAGTTATTCTGCCTTCAATGACACCAGGCCCGTAACCAGTCCCTGATTCATTCTTTGCTGTTTGCTGAAGAACCCGAGACCCACCAGGCTCTCCTCCCCTTGGAAATGGCCACCACTCAGCTCTGCTCAGTAGTGGGGTCGTCACTGCTGCCACCCTCTCCCACCTGCCTGATAGGGAAATCGCCCTTTCCCGCCCATCTGAAGACGATCCCCACGCCCTCGCTGGTGCGGCTCAGTGGATAGAGCATTGGCCTGTGGACTGAAGGGTCCTGGGTTCAATTCAGGTCACATGCCCGGATTGCCGGCTGGATCCCCCGTAGGGGGAGTACAGAAGGCAGCCAATCAATGATTCTCTCTCACCATTGATGTTTCTATCTCTCTCCCTTCCTCTCTGAAATCAATAAAAATATATTTTTTTAAAAAGATGATCCCTAGCTGACCTCCCATTTCCTTTGTTTAAAGCTCTACTGCAGACAGATACAGGGAAAGAATCAAGCACAATAAAAAAGAGCAAACATGAAGTGGGCACACAACAAAAATCCAGTCCTCAACTTCGAGCAAACGGAGACCCTAACCCACAGGAAGATCTGTCCTCCCCAGACAGCTACAGACCCTCTCGGCAGAAGAGTGAAGTGGGCAGTTTTACTTCTCCAGACAGACTCGCTGGGTCTGTATAACCACACTAACCTGTGTTTTTTAAGTTAATTTTCCTTTTTAGTAGCTAGTTATTCCCTCTTTTTCTGTTAAGACCTGGCCTGAACATCCAATAAGATTAACAAGTAACCCTTTTACACGAAAAAAAAAAATGTTCTGTGTTGGCATATAAAGAACAATTATGAAGCTAAAAAAGTTGGATTCCTTCCTAACTTTAATTTGAGGAACACAAAATCCCAACTGAAGCATTCTTATTTTCAAGCAAGCTCTCAATAAAGTGGCAAAGGAGTCTTTTCTAGTGAAAGCATCATGAAAAGCAGCAGCCTGAAACCCAGGAGCCAAATGTGGAATGAGCCACTGTAGGAAAAAGCTGAAATAAATGTTACAGCCCAGGACGATCAGAGTTCGTAACCGGTTTGTACCTTCGGCGTCAGCCTGGCGGAGAGAGGGTGCCCCGCTTTATCCTTCCTCCTTCAGAGCAAGAAACTGCCCGGGAGGGTGCCCGCGGGCTGGTACCTTCCCGTCGGAGTCCGGGTGTGATCGGGCTGACTCACTGGGCCCGGAAAAACAAGTCCGAGCGGGCTGTCCGCGAACGTCACGGCGTCTAAGCGGGCCCCGCCCACAAATGGGGCGCAAGGTGCACCCGGAGGAAGATCTCGAGTCTGGCAGCCGGGCCCGTCCCCCCCTCCCACCCCCCCTCCGCAGCCCTCTCTGGCCTCCCCAGGACCGGCCCAGCGGACCAAGGCAGGTGCGATTGCCCGAGCGCCGCTCACCTTGTTGGGTCCCCAGGCCGCTGCCGGCCCGGGTTCCGGCGATGACACTCCGACCAGATCCATGCGGGACGAAGCCTGCCGCGCGCACAGGAGCGATGGCGGGGCCGGGGAGCAGCCTCCGCGGAGACCGGAGGCGGGGCCGGGGCGACGGGGGGGCCGGGGCGACGCGGGGGCCTGGACCGGGGCCGGGGCCGAAGTTGTGGTGACAGATGGCGGCGGCGGCCGCCGCGTCCGGAACTAGACCTCTTCGCTTCCGCCCTCTCCGCGGGGACCGTCGCGTCCGATTGGCCAGCGCCCCGGGCTCCGCCTTAAGTCGCTCTGCCCGCCCCCGGAGGGCTGCACTTCCGGCCGCCGCTCGGGGCTTGGGGCCGCGGGAGGGTCGTCGGCGGGGCGGGGCCTCTGTGCCCCCAGCCGCCTGCCGCTTCCTCCCTGCGGCTGGGCCGGACATCCGCCGGAACTAGTTACCGCAATGAGGCCGCGGGGACTATAAATGCCCGAGCGAGCGCAGCTCGGTGGGTCCGTTTCGGTCTGATGGGATGGAGTGGGAGACAGAGTGGCCGGTGTAGCCAGCGGAGGCCGCCTGAGGAAGACCTTCAGGTGTTGTTGTTAATTCAGCTTGTCATTTGGAGGCGGGGACGGAACACGGAAATGTGTAAAATGTCAGAAAACATTAAACATAAATGGGACTGCCTAATAGCAGTTTTGGTTCGGTAATTTCTGGAGAAGTTCTCATAAAGTGACCGGGAAGAACAGTGTAGACGAAAGGAGCCACATGCTAACCTGACAAGCTCAGGGGAGGCCTGCGTGGCAGTCTTGCAAACTCAGAGACCTGGAATAACCACAAAGGATGGTTTGAAAATTAAATATTTAACTACAAACAGGTTATGGTGGGCAGTCATTCCTAGGCTGCTATCTTCCCTGACAAAGATCAACTTGGATCTTCTTTAATGAGCCCATTTGCCTTTTTGCCTCTAAGATAACATATCTGTGAGATGTCTGGGTAACTTGTAACTTCCTTCTTTTGCTGGAGCCCCTGGGGCACAACCAAATGTGGTGGGCGCCAGGACAGATGCCTCAAATTCCTTCATTATCCTGTTAATTGTTCCTGTACCCACCTAAGTATGTGTCCATCATTTTACTTTTTGTCCAATCCCAGGGGTTTCCCACCGTTTGACTTTATCCAATGAATTTCATGTAGCCCACCTATGTCCCTCCTTTAATGGCAATGCATAAATACAGATGTAACCCACCATTCTTCGGAGCATAATCTCAATTCGTTGAGGTTCTGCTTCCCGGCATATGTCGACAGTTTGGCTCAAATAAACTCACTAAAATTCTTTACAGGTTTCAATGGTTTTTTCGTTAACATTACTTGGCGTAGTCGTGGCAGGATTCCAAAGAAAACTCACCCAGGATCATCCTATGGACTTGGACTTGGAGCTAGGATCCAGCAAAGGGCCCCTTGAGCCCACCGGTTCTCCGCCCATTGGGTGAACGTGGGTGAGTCGTCTCTTGGATCCAGGACCTTCCCTCGCTTTAGTAGAGGGTCTGACTTTATTTGAGCTGTTTTAAAATCCTCGAGGTGGAACCAGGGTTGACAGAACCCCAGGTTAAGGGTTGGCAGAACCCAGGCTAAGGCGGGACTGGAGAAAAAAAAATGGGTGGCTGGTTTTGATTTTGGCTTTTCAATTGGAATTGCTGAGAGTCTGAGCAAAAGTAACTTTCGCCGTATAAATGAGCTGAACTCATTCAGCTCCGAAGATAAAGGGGCAACATTTTCTTTATTTTTAAAGAATAGTCCGATTCTCAGGTGTTCTTAGGTGACTAAGAATTTTGTGGAAGTGTCAGAAATGCAGGAGCCCCATCTGGAAGTTCCGACACAACTGCTAAATGGCTTTTCTAGGGGGCCACCATAAGGTTTGGTCTGCCCGGGCCCCAAAACTTTTTTGTGGTTTTAGACAGCCGGGAGAGAAACTGAGGCCACATTTGACCTACTACATAACATATCTAAAGTTTGCTCAGACTACAGATATCCAAAAATAAAAAAAAATTTAACATGGGAAATTGTGCCTCCAAGGCTAGAAGCTCCCAAGACCCCAGCCCTCATTTAACACTCCTGATAAGAAGCCTTTACTTGCAAGTACTTAACAGAAATGAGAAAATTTAACTAGAAAATATTAACTGAGGAATGGCCAGAAAAAAGAAAGGAAAAAAATGCAGTTTGTTTGGGGTACCTATGTTAATATTTTGCATGCAAAAAAAAAAAAAAAAAAAAAAAAAAAAATGCCGGCTCTGAAATTAAAGTGAATGAGTATATGGGAAGCGTATCTTGATTTGGAAACTAGAAGCTTCTAAGAAAAAATTTTCTTCCAATAAGATGGAAATTAATAAAAAAAGATTTTCAGAGACTGTTTCAGAACTATTTTGAAGTTAACAAATGTCTACAGCCATTTTTGAATAGTCCTTTGGGAATGTACTGAAATTCTAGAGAGAGGCAGTTCCCGAACCGGGGACAAAAGACACTGCTTTGGTAATTTTAATGCTAGACATTCTCTGGTGTAAATTCTTAGTGTGTTTTCTGCGCGCCTGTATAAGAGTGTTGATGTTTTTGTGTCTCTTTGTTGTTGTTTAATTTGTTGAAAGAAGAGGCAACTCCCGCTTTGGGGAAGCCTAGTTGTGTGTGGTGGGGTTGAAGGCGTGAGAGAGATTGCAAGAACGTCCCAGCAGCTGCCAAGAATTCTTATTAATCTTGGGGGCTCTTCTTGCTCTCCCTCTCAGGGTTCAGTCTCCAGAAACAGCTAGTGAGATTTGTGTCTGTTTGTCTGAAAATATAATTGTGGCTGTCTATCTTTTAGGGATTTGGTTTGCTCTTTCCTTATTTGTTGTGAGAATAAACAAATCATCTTCTCTGTCAAAGAATAGTTTAGACAGCCTCCATTTTGGACTGTGACTTGGCAGCCGCCATGTTGGCCGCATGGCTTGCTGCTCCCCTTGAAAGAGCAAGGGCCAACCCCTCCTTTTGAATTAGCCAATTGGGAAAGACCGTGTGCCTGAGCTCCAATCAAGAGCAAGGACAGGTTACGTGCCTTGTTAAGGCACTCTGCTTCAGAAAGAAACTTGCAAAGATTCTCAGAGCTAAATTCAAACAGGAAACTTTAGGAGGGTAGCATGTGTCCAGTCAGGGACACTGGCAAGCCAAGAGTCATGATTCCCTGTGGGGGCGTCTGCCAGTGATACTCTGGGTATTTGCGTTTCACATATTGGGAATTTATGTATTATTTTATAAGCCATGTGCCTCATTTTAAACTCTTACATATTATTCTTTATATGTTGAAATTATAATTGAATCTGAAGGTATACAAATTTTATATTATTCTCTATGTCATTTTACAGGGATTATTACTTACCAAGAAGTTGTTGTATTGGAATGTTATATTTTATAGAAAAGCAAAGTTTTTATCAAATCTATAACCATGCCACTTTTAAATTTTTGTCATTTGTGGACAGCTTTATTCTGATGCATTTGTAGGTATATATGTCTAGAAAAATCCATGAAAAGGACTCAGATTTACTCTAACTTGCAGGCTTCTAAGCAGGTCATATTTTGAACTGGATGAAGATTTATAGAACTTCAAGGAATAAATAAACAAAAACAACTATGGGACTAAATGAATTGAAGATAATTATTCTTATGATTCTATTTAAAATATTGTTGACTCTTAAATCTCTTGTTTCCTGAATATAGGGAAAAGTAAAGAGCAGACATTCTGCATTATAGGAACTAACAAATTGGTAACAGATTCATTTCACAGTGCGCTCCCGGGAGACGAAGCGTTCAAAGATCATGGCTTACAACCAGGAGATTTGCTGTCTTGGAAAAGACACCAAATAAAAAACTCTCCAACCTCATTGGAGGGGACCTTACCAGGTATTACTAACTAACCCATGTGCAGCTAAGCTTAAAGGAGTTAGCTCATGGATTCACATTTCTCATTTAAAAAAGGCATCTGACTGTGAATGGACATCTACTCCCATCTCTGACACCATCTCCGTCTGCAGCGGAGATCACAGACTTTTCAAGGACGAGAAGTCGCTGACCACGGAGGCAGACAGCTATCCCAAGATGACGTCAACAAGGCCTGTATACTCACAAACTGATATTGCTTGTTTTATATCATCTGATTGATACTGATATTGACTGAATGTACATAAAATGATTTTCATATTATTATTATCCTTATGGTTCCCTAGTGGAAACAATGTCTACCTCCCCAGACCTCTTCCTTTATTAGATATGAAAAATTTAACTTAGATACCTGCTAACCTTTCCTACCTACTACACAATGATGTTCTGGTTATCAGGTATGATAGTGAAATTAATGCCTTGTTAGCCACACATTGGTCTTCTGCTATCAATATAAGCTTTGGTGGTTGTTGTTGTTGTTTTCTAGCTCTATCTATTATAAAGGACCCACCTTAGGCAAATACCTCCAAGAATATCTCCCTGATAATTCCACTGGTAGAATTGTATATGGATGTAATCTGGATGAATATTGTATGGCTATAGAGATGGGTGATGAATAACTAAGAAAAACACCTGGATATGATGGCCAAAGGCTTGCAGCAGCCTGTGCTATCTGTCATAGCATTTCATGTCCTCAGACTCACCAGCCATGCTCTTATGGCTGGATGTGTGTAAAACAAGAGAGAATTCAATGGGTCCCCATTTCAGAAATTATTGACATCATTTGGTGGGTAGATATGTTTATAATTACCCCACTGTCCTTGTGTCCTGGATGTTTGAGGAGCCCTATGGAATACTCAAACTCTAGCTCATTTGGGGGTCACCTTCCCCATTTAACTATGGCATGGGAAACTCAACATTTTGGGCTCCACTCAGTATACCCTAACTGCTCCCAAGCCATAGCTACCCAATGGCAACAACATTCCTGGTGGATCCAACAACATTGGTCCCCCTAAAAGAAGCAAAAGGGGAATACTTGGAGCAGTAGGGGCTGGCCTTGGTATCCGGGACAAGCTGAAGTTGTATGTAGCTAATGAAGAATGTCATTCATTAGAAAAAGATTTTTATCTCAAATAGGTCATCTAGAGGGAATGCTGTTTCTGGAAGAAGGAAAAACAGTGGGAAGCAGCATGGAAAGATAATAAAGCCTTAGTTTAATGGATAGAACAGGCTCGACAGACTAAAAACTCATGCCCAAACCCAACAATGAGAACATGCTTGTGCCCTAATTCAACTGGGCCTGTTGTCTATGCTAATGCAAGGAATCTGAAGTGGCTATGAAACAATGGCCAACTATAATGGCTGCAGAAGCCCAGGCCAGACACTTATGGGACTCATATGGTTCCCCAGGAATTTGGAAATTTTAAATGGGAAATGTGATCTACAATATTGTGTTTTTAAAAGCCCAGGTGCGAGTTAAATCCTAGGCTTAAATTCCCAGTAGTTCAACTGGCCGGCATAGGGACCATCCTCAATAATACTAGAATACTTCCAATGGGAAGTAGATGGGCCATATTTAAAAATAATAAACAATGTGTACCCATCTCACTGTCTGTGAAAATTGGAAAAGTGAATGGTTATGCCCTAAATCCATATGGAATACTGAATTCACCCAGTCCTGGCTTATTGTATCTACCCCAACAAATAACAATATAGTATATAGGAAAGGGGCGTTTTTGCTGGGAAGGGTTAAAAGCAATCTTTACTGTAATATCACCAAGTTTACATTAAATAATACTAGAATATGGTGTAATACTGAAATTATAGGCAGAATGACTTTGCCTGATGTTCATAAAATCTGTGATAATATTGATACTGAAAAACCAATGTATTGGGAAATTGAACTCCTCCCCATGAAGCCATTTTTATGGGAACTAATTGGCCAGAAGAAAATTAGAGCTTCTAGATAATGAAATAGTAGAGTCTTAATTCATTTGGCCAAACATATCATAAGGTACAAATGACAGTGGATGAAGGAGGAAAGCATAATTAGCTTAATAAAAGATTATGATAATACATGTAAAGGGTTTTTTTGGTTAGCTGTGATGCTTGTTCCCCTTAGAATTTTCCTTGTCTAATATTAGACATTTTCTGTTCCTAATCACTGTTATTGGTTTACTATTGTTACTTTTGTCCATAATATGTAAATGTTATATTAGATGCAGAAAAGCAAAACGTAAGACAAACAGTAAAAAGACTCGGATCATGGTGGCTCAAAAATTAGAAATGATCCAGAATACTTTTTAACAAGGACATATAGGATCTGACTGCCTCCCATTTACCTGCCTTTTTAAAAAATATATATAATTCGACCTTAAATGCCATCTAAGGTTATGGTCTTGCCCCCATCCCCAGTGGTCCACCTGTTCAGCAAGACATGCTGACACTGAGACATCCTAGGAATGAGCCTTCCTAGCAACGTGGGATTCCATTATCCAACCAAAAGGTTGGTCATCAATGCATCCTTTGGATTGATTTATGACCAAAAGGGGAATGTGTGGACGAAAGGAGCCACATGCTAACCTGACAAGCTCAGGGGAGGCCTGCGTGGCAGTCTTGCAAACTCAGAGACCTGGAATAACCACAAAGGATGGTTTGAAAATTAAATATTTAACTACAAACAGGTTATGGTGGGCAGTCATTCCTAGGCTGCTATCTTCCCTGACAAAGATCAACTTGGATCTTCTTTACTGAGCCCATTTGCCTTTTTGCCTCTACGATAACATATCTGTGAGATGTCTGGGTAACTTGTAACTTCCTTCTTTTGCTGGAGCCCCTGGGGCACAACCAAATGTGGTGGGCGCCAGGACAGATGCCTCAAATTCCTTCATTATCCTGTTAATTGTTCCTGTACCCACCTAAGTATGTGTCCATCATTTTACTTTTTGTCCAATCCCAGGGGTTTCCCACCGTTTGACTTTATCCAATGAATTTCATGTAGCCCACCTATGTCCCTCCTTTAATGGCAATGCATAAATACAGATGTAACCCACCATTCTTCGGAGCATAATCTCAATTCGTTGAGGTTCTGCTTCCCGGCATATGTCGACAGTTTGGCTCAAATAAACTCACTAAAATTCTTTACAGGTTTCAATGGTTTTTTCGTTAACAACAGTTAAGCATTACATTTCTCTTCTATATTCATGCACTGTGCCAGGTTCTGTGTCAACTCGCCAGGCCTGAAATACTCCTGAGGGAAATTGTGTCGTTTATCTCGGTGTTACCAACCAAGAAACTGAGGCAAAGGGCGGCGAAGTCACGTGCTCCGGTCCTACAGCAAATAAGGCCGGGACCGCTGTCTTCCCTGCAAACGGCATCGCTCTTCCGCTGTTGCGGTTCTGAGCCAGGCTCCACGCCTGACACCCCTGGGTCCTGACCTTGTGATTTCCAGTAGCATACTGTTCTTGCCTCCTTCCCATTCCAGTCAGAACGGTTCTGAATCTTCCGAAACTCCAAACTAAAATAAGGCAAAGCTACCTATTATTATAAAAATGTAATATGCTAATTAGACCAGACAGCCAAACGACCTTCCAGAAGTCATTCCAGACGTCCTTCCGGAGGAGCCATGGCAGCGTGGCAGAAGACAGAGGTGGTTAGGGGTGATCAGGCAGGCAGGTGAGTGGTTAGGGGTGATCAGGCAGGCAGGTGAGTGGTTAGAGGCAATCAGGCAGGTAGGTGAGTGGTTAGGGGCAATCAGGCAGGCAGGCAGAGGGGTTAGGGGTGATCAGGCAGGCAGGCAGGCAGAGGGGTTAGGGGCAATCAGGCAGGCAGGCAGGCAGGCCAGTGGTTAGGAGCCAGCAGTCCCAGATTGGGAGAGGGATGTCCGACTGCCGGTTTAGGCCCGATCCTGGATTGTGAGAGGGTGCAGGCGGGCTGAGGGACCGTTCCCCCCACCCCTGTGCATTGGGCCTCTAGTAGCTATATAATAAGATACAGACTTGTGCTTGGCAAATGTTGTCTATATTTGTGAATGTGTGGGGGAATTGTATTCCCTCTTAGTGTTTAAAGGATTACAGTCAGTGTTCAAAGGTGTAGACAGTTGAGGACAAATGGTTGTAACCAGAAATTAAATGGACCTCTCACTTCTGGG
This sequence comes from Cnephaeus nilssonii, assembly GCF_951640355.1. Lineage (NCBI taxonomy): Eukaryota > Metazoa > Chordata > Mammalia > Chiroptera > Vespertilionidae > Cnephaeus > Cnephaeus nilssonii. Next base: position 93,863,913 of record NC_137082.1, read on the forward strand.
TAAGAAAGGAATAGGAGAGAGGATTAACCAAGAGAAGTTATTGTTTGTTTTGTGTGTTTTTTGCCATATATATTTTTATCTTAATTTTCTACTACAGTTGACATACAATATTACATTAAAGTACAAATAGTGATTAGACATTTACAGACCTTATGAAGTGTCTCCTGTGATAATTCTAGTACCCATCTGACACCAGACATAGTTATTACAATACCAGAGGCTCAGTGCATGAAATTCATGCACTGGTAAGGTCCCTAGTGGCTACCAGCTGCCCACTGGTGCCTCCCTCCCTTCCCCCAGCCGGCTCCACCCCCTGATCAAATTCCCAAACAACTCTTGGTCAAGGGGACAATTTGCATACTGTGCTTTTATTATATAGGACTAGAGGCATTGTGCATGAAATTCATGCAAGGGGAGGGGTCCCTCAGCCCACCCTGCCCCCTCTCACAGTCCGGGAGCCCTCAGGGGATGTCCAAAACTAAAATAACGCAAAGCTACCTATAATAATAAAAGTGTAATATGCTAATTATTACATACGCTCCCTGCGGGCCTAAGCCATCAGTAGGCCTCCTTCTGCAGGAGGCAATCTGGCTGATCAGGGGAAGGTGCTGCCCCCATCACCCCGCTGCTGCTGCCACTGCTGGCCGCCAAAGCTGCCAAGGTGTTTTCATCAACACAGACTCCAGTCCTTTCACCATGAAAAAATGACAACTTTCTTTAGGCATTTTCAAGATGTCTGTTTCATAGGATATGACATTTCTTTTTTTTTTTTATCCTCACCTGAGGATGTTTTTCCATTGATTTTTAGAGAGTGTGGAAGGGAGAGAAACATCAATGTGAGAGGGACACTTCGATTGGTTGCCTCCTGCATGAGCCCTGACCTGGGCCCCAGCCAGGGAGGAGCCTGCAACCTAGGTACATGCCCTTGACCAGAATCAAACCTGGACCCCGCGGGCGGCAGGCCGAGGCTCTATCCACTGAGCCAAACCAGCCAGGGCAGAATATGACATTTCTTAGCCCCTCCAGCAGCGGACCTTCATTTTTTCCTCCAGGAGTGTGGTGGAAAAACCCTAGATCAGGGGTCCTCAAACTTTTTAAACGGGGCCAGTTCACTGTCCCTCAGACCGTTGGAGGGCCAGACTATAGTTTAAAAAAAACTATGAACAAATTCCTATGCACACTGCACATATCTTATTTTGAAGTAAAAAAACAAAACGGCAAAAACACCCGCATGTGGCCCGCGGGCCGTAGTTTGAGGATGCCTGCTAGATCACCTTCTTGGATTCTTATTACCCAAGTTACCAAGAACACTGTGAGTAGCGTACAGGGAGCTTAGCCAATGAGTGGTCAGAAAAGGTGTTTCCTCTGCAGCTCATGTGCAGAGGCGGGGCCGCTGGTGAGGGCCTTTTCTTCTCCTCCTCTCCTTCCCATTCCCTCCCCCTCCCCTTCCCTCTTCCCCTCCCTCTGGTCCACTCTCTCTAAAAAGCAGTGAAAAAATATCCTCTGGTGAGTATTAAAAAACAAAGCAAAACACAGGATAACAGGCCTCCTCCGTGGAGATGCTGAATATGTAGGCCTGAAAGAGAGAATTCTTGGCTCTGAAGATCCCTACATGAATTTTATTAACAATATTTGGAAAATTAGCCTAAGCCACACAATGACTCAATTTTTTGCTTTTCTGTGTTCCAGGGAAGACTCAAATGATCTTTTGTTTTATTGTGTCAAAACAAAATTTTGCATGTGTTAAATACATTATTCTTATTCAAATACATAATAGCAGATGCAAAAGTTCTCTTTAACTCGGTGAAGGGACTGGCAGGATGATAATGCTGTTCAAATGAGATTGCCAAACATGAAAGCCTGAAGTAAAACTGCTAAATTAGATACAATCTGGCTAATGTCCTAAGGGACAATAAAACCATCACTTTTTGAATTGGTGTGTCTTCTAGACAGAAATTAGTAACATCTTTAAAAGCCTAAACATTCTTTTCATCTTCTCACTTTGCTGATCATTATATGTAACTTCCCAGAGCTGTGAAATGTCAAAATAAACGGAACTGCCCTAACCGGTTTGGCTCAGTGGATAGAGCGTCGGCCTGTGGACTGAAAGGTCCCAGGTTCAATTCCGGTCAAGGGCATGTACCTTGGTTGCGGGCACATCCCCAATAGGAGGTGTGCAGGAGGCAGCTGATCGATGTTTCTCTCTCATCGATGTTTCTACCTCTCTATCCCTCTCCCTTCCTCTCTGTAAAAAATCAATAAAATATATTTTTTAAAAAATAAAATAAAATAAACGGAACTTATATAATTGTAAATAGTGTGTCAGAGTTACGTGTTTCATAGAAAAGGAAATAATCATTCTGTGGGCCTCTAATGCCCCAATTATACTGAAAGGACTTGCTGTCAACGTTTTACTCCGGGCCTGCGCTCAGCCGTGGAGGCTGTGGGCCGGCCCCCCGTCTCTCAGAGGCCCTCCACAGCGACGAAGCAAGCGTCCCGCCCTGGCCGCTCCACACCCGCTGCCCAGAGGCCCTCCGTCGCCGCGGTGGCGAAACAAGCATTCCGCCAGGCTGCTCACACTGCCCACTCCCAGCGGCAGCCCCCCCAGGAATGGGGGACTTCGTTGAGGCTGAGGGGACTGGGCACTGCCATCTTGTGGCTATGGGCGCCGCCATCTTTGTGACAGAGTGACGGTTAATTTGCATATCACCCTTTTATTAGATGGGATTATTGACTATGCCATACTTTACACGCCGTGACTGTTTTTATAACTTGGAGCCTCCAAGTACAAGTTGTAAATAAGCCGAGAGTTTCTAAAGGTTACTAGAGTGGAATGTTATACATATGAGTTAGTCAGGTTCATATGAGACTCGACAGTTCTGAACTCTATGTCAATCATGGCCATTTAAAAAATATATATATATATATACATATATATATTTTATTGATTTTTTACAGAGAGAAAGGGAGAAAGATGGAGAGTTAGAAACATCGATGAGAGAGAAACATCAATTAGCTGCCTCCTGCACATCTCCCACTGGGGATGTGCCCACAACCAAGGTACATGCCCTTGACCACAATCGAACCCAGGACCCCTCAGTCCTCAGGCCGATGCTCTATCCACTGAGCCAAACCGGTTTCGGCATGGCCATTTTAAAATAACAGATATCTTGTTTTGCTTCCTTAATGGAAAAGTATTTTTATATGTGATGGTTTTTATTGAGGTGTATGTTAAATCAATGTGTACGGATCTTTAAGGGTTTCGTTTGTTGAGTTTTTGACAATTGTATGGACAAGATGTAGGACATTTCCATCACCCAAATAGTTCTTGGTGCCCCTCCCAGTAACATAACTTTTTAAACATGAGTTTTCGATAGCACTGGAAGTGAAAGGAACGGCGCAATATTTTTTTAAATTGTTATATCGCCCTCACTGACTGTAAAGGATAAATAGAAAGAGAATATTTTAATGAAATATATGTGCCCTAGCCGGCTTTGCTCAGTGGATAGAATGTCGACCTGCGGACTGAAGGGTCCCAGGTTCAATTCTGTCCAAGGGTACATGCCCGGGTTGCGGGCTTGATCCCCAGTAGGGGGCATGGAGGTGGTGGCTGATCAAAGATTCTCTCATCATGTTTCTCTCTCCCTCCCCACTCCCTCTCTGAAATCAATAAAGATATATTATAAATACGTAAATAAATACATAAAATAAATGTGTTTGATTCCACCTATATGGGGTATCTAAAGTAGTCAGACTCTTTAGAAAATAGAATGGTGGTGCCAGGGGCTGGCGGAAGTGGGACGAGAATTGGATATAGGCTTTCTGTTCAGTGAGACCTTATGCGTAGCAGTGTGCATATAGTTAACACTATTGTGCTGTACAATATGATGTGGCTAAAACAGTAAATTATATGTTATTTTTAATACAATCTATATATACGCCAAAACCGGTTTGGCTCAGTGGATAGAGCGTCAGCCTGCGGACTGAAAGATCCCAGGTTCGATTCTGGTCAAGGGCATGTACCTTGGTTGCGGGCACATCCCCAGTAGGGGGTGTGCAGGAGGCAGCTGATCGATATTTCTCTCTCATCGATGTTTCTAACTCTCTATCCCTCTCCCTTCCTCTCTGTAAAAGTCAATAAAATAAAACATATTAAAAAAATAAATAAATAATACAATCTATATATATAAAACCCTAAGCGACCAGTCGACCGTTTGACGCACACTGACCACCAGAGGGCAAGCGTTCAATGCAGGAGCTGCCCCTGGTGGTCAGTGTGCTCCCACAGTGGGAGCACCGCTCAGCTGACCGAAGGGTGCCAGATACCGGGCTCATGGCTGGCGAGCGCTGCTTCGGCAGCATGAGCCTCTTCCGCCTCCACGGCAGCGCTATTGAGCAGCAGCAGCGGCAGGTGCAGCGGGGCTGGGATGAGCAGGAGTGGCTCAGTGCCCTGACTGGGCTCGGGCTCTTCTCTGGTGGCCTGCTGCTTTGGGCACTACTCCATCCCTCGGGGGATATCGGACTGCCGGTTTTGGCCCGATCCCTGCGACTGGCAGTCTGACATCCCCTGAGGGGTCCTGGATTGTAAGAGGGACCCCATTGGTGCACAAATCCATGCACCGGGCCTCTAGTAAAATATAAATTTGAATATGTAAATATGTCTGAGTAGATTTCTTTTCATTTGGTTTGCTTGGGATTTGTTGTCCCTAATGTATCTGAGGATTCATGCCTTACATTAGTTCTGGGGGGGAAAATGTCTCTCACATTCTCAATATCCTCTTTTTATGGAACTAATATTAAATGACCTTATTCTATCTTTTATGACACTTAATACTTTTCATATTTTCCATATCTTTGTTTCTTTGTGCTGTGTGCTTTTTATTGAAGTCAAACATTCATACCAAAAAAAAAACAAAAAAAAAAAAACACAGCAAAGTAGTAAGTGTACAACTGACGTGGATAGTTACAAACTGAGTACATTGTGGAACCAGCATCCCCATCAGGAAAGAGACTAGTACCAGCACTCCAGTTACAGCTACCCTCAAGGGTAGTCCCTGTCCTCTTTACCTTAGTCTTGAGGTAGATGTTATCTATGGGATGTTTTTGCCAGGGGCTCTGTTGTTGTTGTTTTAATAGAAGTTTTGTTGAGATATAATTCACACACTCTGTAACTCAGTCAGTACAATTCAATGATTTTTAGTATCGTCACTAAATTGTGCAACCCTCAAGACAACCAGTTTTAGAACATTTCATCACCCCTTAAAGAAACCCGTGCCCCTGACCAGTCACTCTCCACTCCCCTCACCCGCTCCTCGCAGCCCCAGGAAACCACTATTCTATCCTCTGTCTCTGGATTTGCCTATTCTGGATATTTCATATAAATGGAATCACACAGCATGTGGTTTTTGTTACTGGCTTCTTTCACATAGCATTTGAGTTAACTTTTGTAGATGGTATAAGATAGAGGTCTAACTTCAGTGGAGATCAGCAGTCTCAGCACCGTTTGGGGAAAAGTGCTGTTCTTTGCTCATCAGATTGTCTTGACACCTTGGACAAAAATCAGTTGGTCATAATGTGAGGGTTCACTTCTGGATCTCAGTTCTACTCCATTCATCTGTGGCGTATCCCTGTTTTGCAATCTGGATACCATACTGTTTTGACTGCCAGGGCTTTGTAGTAATCTGTGAACTTAAGAACTATGAGTCATCTAAGTTTGTTCTTATTTGGGCTCACATTGGTCTCTTGAATTTCCATATGAGTTATAGGATCAGCTTGTTAATTTCTACAGAAAAACTACTCAAATTTTGGTGAAGTTTTGAGCTGAATTTGTAGATCAAGTTGGGAAATATTGCCATCTAAATAATATTAAGTGTGCCAGTCTATGAGCATGAATATTTTTTCATTCATTTTGGTCTTCTTCAATAATGTTTTGTAGTTTTCAGAGTATAAATTTTGCACTTACTTTGCTAAATTTATTACTAAGTGTTTTATTCTATTTGATGCTATTTTAATTGAATTGTTTCCCTAATTTCATTTTCATATTGTTCATTGCAAGTGTATCAAAATACAATTGATTTTTTGTGTATCGGTCTTATATTTTGCAACCTTGCTGAACTCATTTATTAGTTCTAATAGTATTTTTTAAAAATATATTTTATTGATTTTTTACAGAGAGGAAGAGAGAGGGATAGAGAGTTAGAAACATCGATGAGAGAGAAACATCGATCAGCTGCCTCTTGCACACCCCCTACTGGGGATGTGCCCGTAACCAAGGTACATGCCCTTGACCGGAATCAAACCTGGGACCCTTGAGTCCTCAGGCCGACGCTCTATCCACTGAGCCAAACCGGTTTCGGCCTAATAGTATTTCTTTAGTGTGTTCTTTAAGGTTTTCTATATTCAAAATCTTGTCATCTGTGATACAGTTTTTACCTATTTTGCAATCTGGATGCCTTAAAAAAATTGTTTTTGCCTTAATGTCTTGTTAGAACCTCCAATACCATCCTATATAATAACAAGCTAATAAGCAAATCAACCCAACGGCAAAACAACCGGTCGCTATGATGCACTCTGACCACCAGGGGGCAGACGCTTAACACAAGAGCTGCCCCCTGGTGGTCAGTGCGCTCCCACAGGGGGAACGTCACTCAGCCAGAATCTGGGCTCACGGGGGCGGTGGGGGGAGGGGGTGGTGAGAGCAGTGGCGGTGGCCAGAGCCTCTCCTGCCTCTGCAGCAGTGCTAAGGATGTCCGACTGATGGCTTAGGCCTTGCACAGGAAGCGGGCGTATGCCGTCAGTCGGACATCCCCCAAGGGTTCCCGGACTGCGAGAGGGCGCAGGCCGGGCTGAGGGACCCCTGCTACCCTGAGTGCACGAATTTTGTGCACCAGGCCTCTGGTGTTTAATAAAATGACAAGAACAGTTATCCTTCTCTTGTTCAGGAACCTTAGGGAGGAAAGCAATGTCTTTCATTAAGTATAATGCTGGCTGTAGGGTTTTTATGTATGCCTTTTATTAAGTTGTGGAAGTTGCCTTCTATCCTGGTTTTAAAAAAAACTTTTTTTAAATCACGAAAGTGTGTTACATTTTGTCAAGTGCCTTATCTGTTTCTGTTGAGATGATGATGTGGTTTTTGCCCTTTGTTTTATTGATATGATGTATTACATTAATTGATTTTTGGATGTTAAACCAACCCTGCATTCCTGGGATAAATCACGCTTGGTCATGTGTCTGTTTTTTTTTTTTTTTTTTAGGTTAAACCTGCTTTATTTCCCCCCCTCATTATATATATATCTGAATTCCACTCACTACTGTTTTGTTGAGGATTTTTGTATTTATATTCATAAAAATATTGATTTTTTAATCTGTTTTGAAGAGGAAATTAGGAAGTTTCAAAAAGTATACAGCTGCTTCTGCTGTATTTTGAAAATTCTCCATGTTTGCTGTCAAAAAATCATTATTAAAATAGATTTGTATGGGGAAAAAACTCACAAAGTATTTTTTTATGCAATTTCTCTTCTTTTAAAAATATGTTTTTATTGATTTTTAGGGAGAGAGAGGTAGAAACATTGATAAAAGGGAAATATTGATAGGCTGCCTCCTGCATATCCCCTCCTGTGGACCGAGCCCACAACCGGGGCATGTGCCCTGACCAGGAATCGAACGGTGACCTGGTTCATAGGTCACTGACTGGGCAGGTCCTGTTTTTTATTCAACAAACATTTCCTGAGCACTTATGGATTCATTATAAAAAATAAATTAATGACTGTATTCTTTGGACACAAAGACCTCAACTAACAGTATAAATACTTAAACCTTTTAAAAAAATATTTTTATTGATTTCAGAGAGGAAGGGAGAGGGAGAGAGAGATAGAAACATCAATGATGAAAGAGAATCATTGATTGGCTTCCTCCTGCACACTCCCAACTGGGAATCGAGCCTGCAACCTGGGCATGTGCCCTTCACCAGAATCGAACCTGGGACCCTTCAGTCCACAGGTCGACGCTCTGTCCACTGAGCCAAACCGGCTAGGGCTAAGTAGTTAAATCTTTTCATATGTATAGGATATCTGCTTCAATCTCATCTATAGCAGCTTATTGTTTGTCAATGTAAGACCTGATGATTTTATTTTGATTCAGTCTTAGTTTAGTTTGTTTTGTGGAACAAAATAATATAGCTTGGGAAAAATCATTACCTCTGGCAAGGTTTGTAGCTCCTTTGCTACAAATGTTACCTTCTGTTTACAAGGTTCTTAACTGTGCTGGCTGTTTTTTGCTTGTTAATCAAATTCTGCCAAACAAAATAAGTGAAGCAATAACCAAGAAATAATAAGGCCTGAATTGAATTTGTTCATCTACTAAAAGAGCTCAGGGAAATCTCAGGAAATCAAATCAAACATTGGTTTCAATCAAATTCGATTGGGCAGAAATTTTTGTTATAAGGACAAGTTATCTCTGAAATAGTTTTTCTAAAATAATGTCAAGAGAAAATAACTTCTTAGTTTATTTGTCTTCTACGTGGAGACAACACGTCCAGTAGTTGCTTGGATGCCATAGTTTGACACACAATGTTAACTAGGGAATACGGATAAAAGGAAGAGAGGGTTTTGTGGTGTGTGTGGTATTCCTAAAAACCTGCATGTTTCTGCATGTGGTGAGCGCTCACTTGCACCAGACAAAGTCCATCACCATGTGGCGGGGTATGGTCCCTACTCTTGGCCAGAAGCCCAGCGAGGTCGATTTTCCACCCTAGAAACTAGGAGCAGGGCTCTGGGTTTGAAAACCCACTTTTGGAAGAATTTCTTATGTAAATCTCAACACAAATCTCCCCCTCAGCCTGTCTTCTTTAAAAAAAAAAAATAAATATATATATATATATATATATATATATATATATATATATATATATAATTGTTAACTTTTTTGTGTTGTTTACAAAAGTAACATAAACTCAACGTAGAAAATTGGGGAAATTCAATAAACCACAAACATTTTAGCCCCATCATGTAGAGATGGCTATGGACATTTTTCCTTACTTCTTATTTACTTTCCATTTTTGAGAATCCTCTCCAGAGGATTTTTTTTCCCCATTGAGAGTGGAAGGGAGGGGCAGAGACAGAAATACCGATGTGAGGGAGACACATAGACTGGTTGCCTCCTCCACTCACCCTGCCTGGGGCCAGGGATCCAGCCTGCAACGGAGGTACCTGCCCTTGACCCTTGGGTCCGAGGGCCTGACCCTCTAACCACTGAACCACACCGACCAGGGTCACTTTCCACTTTTTTACTCTTGTCCGTTCTTTCTCTGCAGGTGCTCGCAACCCCACCCCGGCTGACCTAGCTTCTCCTGCAAGGTCATGCCGCCCGCTGGCTCCGTGGTGCCCACCTGAGTAAGCCACATCCTTGGGGGGGCCTGGCCCCTTTAAGAGCGGGGGGGGGGGGGCGGGGTGGTCCCCGAGGGGCGGCCCCCGCGCCGATTGGCGGAGCGCGGAGCCACGTGGCAGTCCAGGCGGCGGCCGCTCCGCTCTGGGCCGGCCGCGGGGCTGTGGGGGTCTCTGGCGGGGGCCGCCCGCCCGCAGATGTGCGTGAGGCGGGGCCTGGTGGGCCTCGCCTTCTGCACCTGCTACCTGGCGTCCCACCTCACGAACAAGGTGAGGGGGCGGCAGCGAGGGTCCGGGTGGGAGACTGAGCCCCTCCGCCTGGTCCCGCTTCCGGGCGGGGATGGGGAACGACTGGCGGCTCCGTAGGGTCGAGATTGGGGACCGCCCCGCCCCAGGCTGCTCTGGAGCCGGCGCCGGGACTGCAGCCCCGCAGGCCGGGCGCGGAGTTTGGGCAGGGCGAGCTCTCTGAGGGCGAGAAAGCGGTGGCTCCCAGGTGGCTCCCAGCCCGGGGAAGGAGGAGGGAAGAAGAGGGGACCCATCGCTTCGCCCTGAACCCGCCCCGCCCGGAACCGCAGCTTCCCGAGCCTTCGGGGAAGAGCTGGTCCGCCTCCGTCTCCCACCGCTGATTCCAGACCGATTTAAAAAGATAGGTGACCATCCTTGGTACTTCCGGCACATGCAAGAGATTTTCGTGGAATTCTTTTTTAAAAGTAAAGATAATTAGTCTGAAGTCATGTCAGGATCCCTTTGGATGAAGAGGCAGAAAAGCGGTGGTACCTTTTCTGTGTTTGCAGGAGGGGAACTTCCTGGGGTTGGTACATGCAGGGAAGGGTGGCCGCGTGGGGCTCCCCTGGACCCCCCCAATATAGGGTCTCTACTGCCCGCTCTGCACCACCCCAAAGCCCCTCTTGCTCTCTGGAAAAGAACCATTAACTGACAGCATTTTCTTTTTTCATTGATTTCAGAGAGAAAGAGAGAGGGAGAGATGGAAACATCACTGATGAGAGAGAATCACGGATCGGCTGCCTTCTGCACGCCCCACCCTGGGGATGGAGCCGCAACCAGGGCCTGTGCCCTGACCGGGAATGGAACCATGACCTCCTGGTTCATAAGTCGATGCTCAACCACCGAGCCACACCAGCTGGGCTTGATGGATATATTGATAAGGTTACACTTGAAAACAGAATGACCTTCCTTTAATTTCCATTTAATCATCAGAAGGGACAGAGTAACAGGTCTTTCATGACAGCCCACAAGTCATGGCATTGGTTAGGAAGAAAAAGTGTATTTAAGCAAAAAAATACCCAGCATGCGGACAGTGTTTCGTTCACTGACATTCATACCCTTCTGGATGTACATCTGCATCGGTGGCATTATTTCTGTATTTATTGGGGCACCACAGCATTTTATAACTAATGTAATAAAGACTGAGTACCTTCTACGTGCAGCGCCTCGAGGTGCTACATAAAAATAACCCAAATCTTCATGTCCCCAGGAATATCTAATCTGAGTAATAGCGATCACTCAGACTCACACAATCAGCCAGAGACAGCGCTCTGCATTTCCCATGCTGGTGTGGATGCTTTGGGACGTGTCGGGAGCTGGATGGAGAGGAGGAGAATAACAGCAGAAGGCAGCGGGGAGGCGAGGAGACGCATGAAGAGGAGGGAGGAGGTGAAGTCAAGAGTGATGGAGATGCCCTGGCTGGTGTGGCTCAATGATTGAGCAGTCCCATGTAGGCCGTGGGTTTGATTCCCGGTCAGGGCACATGCCCGGGGTGCGGGCTCCGTCCCCAGCCGGGTCATGCAGGTGGCAGCCCATCGATGTTTCTCTCCCTCTCTCAAATCAATAAAAACATTCTTTTAAAAAAAGAGTTGTGGAGAGGAGGTGGGAGACCCAGGTAGGGCTGGTGAGATGGTTGTTCACAATGGGACTCTGGTAGGGACTTAGTAACGCTCAGGTAATGCTACGGTTTCTCCTCAGCCAGGGCACTTCCTGTGGCAGCCCAGGCGAGTGGGTTGGACCAAACAAAGGCCCAGTGGGAAAGGGGCTGGGGCTGTGCTCGGGCTGGGCACCCCCTGGGCATGTGCTTCTGCATCCAGTCTCTGCCAAAGGAATTCTCTTTCATTGTGAAGTCTTTTCGTGTCGACAGGAGAGGATCTTTTCTTCAACTTTTTAGAACGCTCTATGCTAATTTCTTTGTTGTCATAGTTCTCTGTAGTTTTCTCCTCAAACTGTTTCCCTCTCTATTTGTCTAAAGGAAGTTCATTAAGAAAATCTTGCCCATCTTAGTTTCATTCCTTAGTCTCATTACTGTTTAAAAGAGTGGTGAGCCCTATCCAGTTCAGCTCATTGTTTAGTGCTTTGGTCCTTGAACTGAAGGGTGGCAGGTTTGATTCCAGTCAAGGGCGTGTACCTTGGTTGCAGGCTTGATCCCAGGCCCTGGTCTAGGGTGTGTGCAGGAGGCAACCAGTCGGTGTCTCTCTCTCACATCTGTGCTTCTCTCTCTCTCTCTCTCTCTCTCTCTCTCTCTCTCTCTCTCTCTCTCCCCCCCTCTCTCTCCCTCTCTCCTCCTCCCCCCCTCCTCCTCCTCCTCCTCCTCCTCCTCCTCCTCCTCTTCCTCCTCCCCGCCCCCCCCCCCCCTGTTTAAAAATCAATGGAAAAAACATCCTTGGGTGAGGATGAACAAAAAAAATCCTATATAATAAAAGCCCAATATGGAAATCAACCCAACAGTGGAGGTTGCTATGATGTGTACTGACCACGGGGGGTGGGGGGGGGGTGGGGGGGGGGGTGGGGGGGCAGATGCTCAACACAGGAGCTGCCCCCTGGTGGTCAGTGCGCTCCCACAGCGGGAGCGCTGCTCAGCCAGAAGCCGTGCTCTCCCGCCTCCCAGGCAGTGCTAAGGAGCAGCAAGCTGAGGGGGAAGGAGCAGTGAGCAAGCGGGTGGTAAGGAGCAAGGGGTCCCGGACATCCCCCGAGGGGTCCTGGACTGCGAGAGGGCGCAGGCCAGGCTGAGGGACTCCCCCCCCCCCCTCCGTGCACGAAATTTCGTGCATGGGGCCTCTAGTAAATAAATTAAAGTGTGGTTGATGTTTGCTCAGTTTGGACAGCAGGTGCTGTGGCCGCCTGGCTGGCCGGCCTGGTGAGAGTGGCGCACTCCTCCATCCTGCAGGAGGTCCAGCCGTAGCCGGCCTGGGCCCAGGCAGCCACCTGTCCTTCCCCTCACAGGTGTTAGCCCTTCCGTCTGGAGGCAAAGTCCAATCCGTTCTCCTCGTAAAGGCCCCAAATTGATCCTGTTCCCTTGAGAAACTCTTACTGCTCCTCTTCCAAATAGGCCTCTGTCTGAGCAACACTTTGCTGACAGGAGAGGTAGCCGTTGTTCAGAGATTTCCTTGTTTTCTCACTGTTCTTGCGGGAGGTGAAGTGGGAGCTGCAGCGTTCTCTGTCTCCCCGGTATCGACAAAGCCCAGCACACAATAAACTAAATATTTGTTATCTGCATGAGGGTTGTTAAGGGAGATGCAGGATATGGCCCAGATATTCACGCAATCCTTTCTCTATGTCTGTTTTAGAATGAAAATATCGGGAAAGTGGGAGGGACATGGAATTATGGGAGTAAATAGACCAGAGAAGAGTGAAGGTATTCTAATAAATAAGTGCATAGGCGGGAGCCAGAATTGTGACATTTAGGAACTCACACAGGCAATTATGTGCAGGCTGCTCCACGGGGACCCAACACCGTTCTATTCCATTTTTCAGAGCGTGCAAGGAATCAGTAGAGTCCTTCCTAAAGCCCTTTAGTAGAATTAGGCTTTTAAATAATTCTTCAAATGTTTAATAGAAAAAGTAGCAAAAGATATCCATAAGGACACCCCCCTCCCCGCCCATTCGTAAAGTGCTGTCAATCTGATTGAAAGACAATAGAAATACAAGGTGACCTTAGCTGAGCTGGTTTTTAAAAAAACGATTAAGCCCTTCTGGGTCCGGGAAGATGCTGGTCAGCCATCCCAGCATCAGACCCGGCTGCTGCCCCATTGCTCATGCGCCCCTTCCTCCCCATGAGGTGGTCAGGCTTCTGGGGACCAGGGGAAGCAGGCAGGCCTGCTGTCTAGAGCAGGGGTTGGCAGGTTTTTTTTTGTGTGTGTTCTTGCCCTGTGTGTGATAGTGGTGGGGAGAGGATGGGAATAAAGGCCTTTTTGAAACTTGAGTGTTCTTATGTTTTTTTGCTAGAGATTTCTGGATTATGTGGTTTCTTAATTCTCTATCATTTGAAAACGCCCATTAACCTGGTATTTGTTTTTCAGTATGTCCTGTCTGTCTTGAAATTTACCTGCCCTACATTGTTCCAAGGGTGAGTATTGCTATGCTCTTCACATACATTTGTAGGAAAGGTTCTACCAGCATCATCAAGTCTTCTTTAAAATATAAATTTAAAAATGTTTTTAATTAAATGTATTGGGCTGACCTTGGTTAATAAAATTACATAGGTTTCAAGCTCATGATTTTATAATACAGTAGAGGCCCGGTGCACGAATTCGTGCACGGGTGGGGTCCCTCTGGGTGGCATGCAGGGATTGGGCTGAAACCCACAGTCCAATTCTGCCTGCAGCTCCTACATGCCACTCCCGCTCATCCTGGCCCCACTGTGCCTACTGTGGGCTTGTGCCCAATCAGTCCCGATCGGGAGACTCACCAGCCATGAGCCCTGCATCTGGCGCCCTCCCAAGGGGAGTGGCCTGCAGGATTGGGCTGAAACTGGCTCTCCGACATCCTCCGAGGGGTCCAAGAGGGTACAGGCCAGGCTGAGGGACCCCACCAGTGCACCATTGTGCCAGGGAGGGACTACGGGAGGGCTCCAGGGCATTTCCGGCCCATCTCGCTCAGTCTTCATCAGCCAGACCCCAACAGCAAGCTAACCTACTGGTTGGAGCATCTGCCCCCTGGTGGTCAGTGCACATCATAGCGAGCCGTTGAGCAGCCTTGGCATATCATTAGCATATTGCACTTTGATTGGTTGTTCAGTTATTCTACCGTTCAGTCTATTTGCATATTACCCTTTTATTATATAGGATCATCTGTATATGCATTGTGTGTTCACCACTCAAAGTCAAATCTCCTGTTACCAAGTACTTGACCTTCTTTACCTTTTATCTTTTATATATATATATATATATATATATATATATATATATTTTTTTTTTTTTAAATATATTTTATTGATTTTTTACAGAGAGGAATGGAGAGGGAGAGAAAGTTAGAAACATTGATAAGAGAGAAACATCGATCAGCTGCCTCCTGCACACCCCCTACTGGGGATATGCCCGCAACCAAGGTACATGCCCTTGACCGGAATCGAACCTGGGCCTTTCAGTCCGCAGGCCGACGCTCTATCCACTGAGCCAAACCGGTTTTGGCTTTAATATATTTTTAATGACTGCATGGATTTTTCACCAAATAGATATAATATTTAACTATTCTATTAATGGGCATTTAAGTTGTGACCCAGTTGGGTGGTATAATACAATAGAGTTATCAGACTTTTTTTATATTTAACTCTGCCAAATTTCAACTATTTCGTTGGCATAGATTCATTCCTACATTAGAAATTTGCCTTAAAGAATATGAACTTCTTTAATATTCTTCTTGAATGTTAACAAAATCTTTTCCAAAGATGGCTTACCAATTTACATCGTCAGCAGGCTGTACATGAAAGTTTCTGTATTATTACACTAGAACCATGACTATTTTTTCCTTCTCTGCTGATTTCATGAGCCAAAATTGGTATCACATTGTTTTATCATTTCTTAAATTACTCATCAAGTTGGACAGTTTTCTTACATTTATTACTCACTTGCATCTTTTTTTTCCCAGTGAATTGTCTATATTTGCCTTTTACACTTTTATTTTTACAGGGTTTTCTAAATATTTTTCTTAGCAGTTTAATGAATTCCTCATATTTTAAGGATGCCAACCACTTGTCCGTTATGTTTATTGGATTTTTTTATTTTTGTTTTTTTTTGTGGCAATTTTAGTTTGTTCTTTGCCTTTTTATTTTGGTGAACAGAACAATGAACAACCAACCGAGCCACCCGGGTAGGCCTCCCATTTATTATGTTCTATTTATAACCCTTTCTTTGCCTTTGGGTTGTTAATGTAATATATAAAGTTGTTTCTCTTTTTTTCAAATGTTTTTAAATTGATTTTAGAGAGAGAGGAAGGGGTGAGAGAGAAAAACATTGATCAGTGCCCTCCCCCCGCCCATGTGCCCCAACCAGGGATCGAACCCCCAACCCAGGCATGTGCCCTGACCAGGAATCGAACTGGTGACCTTTGGGTGCATAGGATGATGCTCACCCACTGTTCCCCCCTTCCAGGGCTGAAGTTATTTTCTTGGGGTCTATTTTTAAGCATTATCTTGGTAATACATTTCCTTTTCTTAGCTTTTTCAGTTACAGTTGACATAAAATATTTGTTCAGGTGTACAACATAGTGAATAGACATTTGTATAACTTACGAAGCAGTCACCCTGATAAATCTAGTACAGGGTATATTATTGAGTGCTTCTTTGTCAACTTTTATGGAAAGGGGCTATGCTAAATTGTTTTAATTATTAGCATTTAAATATGTGGTAGAGCTCTTAATCTCTCACTTTTCTTCTTTTTTTGTGTTACACAAATGCAAATAAAAAAGCAGGGCTCATGATCTTAATGTCAGACGAAGCTGAATTCAGGACAGAAAGCATGAAACAAGTGAGAATATATACGTGTTATAATGTGGGAACGTAGTTCAAAATGAAAATGATGGTGATGAACATCTATAACCCAGTCAACAGGGCATCATCATTTACCAAACAAAAGTGCAGGAATACCAGGGATAAATAGAAACAAACTAATAATAGGAGACAAGTTTACTACTATATTTCCATGACAGTTCAGTTGGACAAACAAGAACTTCATATGTATATTAATTATATTAATTAGCCCCCCCCACACACATATCTGCTAAATAATACAATCTATATCTATATATATAAAAGCCTAAGCAACCATTACAACTGGTTGCTATGATGCGCACTGACCACCAGGGGGCAGATGCTCAATGCAGGAGCTGCCCCCTGGTGGTCAGTGCACTCCCACAGCCAACCTCCTGCGGTATCTCCCCCCGGCCGGCTGCCCGATTAGGACTGGGCGAGACAGCCCCAGTCGGCCCTGTCGCTGCCAGGCCGAGGGACCCCACCCATGCACGAATTCATGCACCGGGCCTGCCTGAGTATATATATACATTAAAAATGGTTGATTCTTCCCAGTGCTGCAGGTGGCAGTTCTCAGCCACAACATATGTGGGGTCATGAAGCTCACCTGAGACACATTTCCTCAGCCTGCAGAGTTTAGGGGGAGCACAGGTTATAAAATAAACACCCCTCCCTTTCCCAATGCAGAAAAAAGTATAGCAAAATACCAAAGTAATGAGAGGGGAACTATAGGCATAAACTTATCCTGTTCCATTCTAGTTGCTTTTTTATTTAAGCGAATCATTCATAAATTTCAGAACCTTATTTTTAGTTATGACTTGAGACACGACCTCAGAAATGAGTACCACACACCTAGGTATCGCGACACCAGGACTGAGAACCCTGGCCTAGAGGATGAGGTCATTGGTGTGGCTCACAGGCCTCCCGGGGCTTGCACCCACCCCTCCCCAGGACCAGGTGCTGTCCCGGGCCATGGACAGCCACCTTCCACCACGCTGATCGCCCGCAGCCTGGGATGTGCCAGGCCGTTTCACACTTCCGGGAGTTTGCCCGTGCTGTCCTCTTGACCTTCTAGACCTGCCCAGAACAACGTAATGTTCTTCCATCTCCTTGTGTGGTGTGGTGGTGAGCAGCTGCTTATTCTAAGATCAGTTTTCCAGTCCCCCTTGCGAAGCCTTCACGGACAGGCAGGCAGAGCAGACGATATGGGCCGTTCCCTCAAACAGCTTGGTCTAGAGTGGTGGTTCTCAGCCAGATGGCCCCCCCTCCAGGGGGTACTGGCAGCATCTGGAGACAGTGTGGGTAGTCACAGCCGGAGGAGAGGAGGGGACGGTTGCTCCAGGCACCTGGACAGTGGAGGCCTGGGGTGCTGCTGAGCTCCCTGCCCGGTGCAGGACGGCCTGTAACACAGACGTCCACTTGGGAAAGTGCCCTCTTTCCAAGGGAAAGGGGATCTTGGAGAAAAGTAAGATTGGGCCAGAACACAAGCTAGGAGTTGTTAGAGTAACGGAGAGAGGACAGCGGCCAGGAAGGGGCAGCTGGACGAAGAAGGTGGACAGATCCTAACCGTGTCCAGGAGGCCTTGGTGGCTACCTGCATGCTAGGGCTGCAGGAGAAGAAGGAAGCAAGAGTAACCACAGGTTTCATCACTGCGGGTAAATCTAAGGGGCAGGCAGAAGAGAAGGGCAGGCCCACAGGACAGGGGTCTTTGTTTTCTTCACTGATGCTTGGAGTGTAGATCAGCACTGGGCACATAGTATGCACCCAATAAATATTTGTGGAAGAATTACTCTGCCCTACTGTGCACCTTCTATTGCTTTATTCATGGAGAATATTCCCAGGGCATTTGCGAAGAGAACATAATCTCTATTTTCAAGATACAGCGTTTGATATTTATCTAGTAACTAAAGGCTCGGTGCATGAATTCGTGTATAGGTGCAGTCCCTCAGCCTGGCCGGCGATTGGAGCCGATTGGGGCCATCTTGCCCAGTCCTGATTGAGAGCGGGGGGGAGGGGGGCGGGGGGGGAGAAGGGGATGATCCGGGGCGGCCAGCCGGGGGGAGGGACTGCGGGAAGTTGGCTGGCCGTGGGAGGTTGGCTGTGGGAGTGCACTGACCACCAGGGGGCAGCTCCTGCGATGAGCATCTGCCCCCTGGTGGTCAGTGTGCGTCATAGTGACTGGTCATAATGGTTGCTTAGGCTTTTATATATATAGATTTTTATTGATTTCAGAGAGAAAGGGAGAAGGAGAGAGACATAACACATCAATGATGAGAGCAAATCATTGATTGGCTGTCTCCCACACACCCCCTACTGGGGATCGAGCCTGAAACCCCAGGCATGTGCTCTGACCTGGAATTGAACCTGTGACCTCCTGGTTTGTAGGTCGTCGCTCAACCACTGAGTCACACCGGCTGGGCTTGACCATTTTCAAAACAAGCGAGTAGCACATTTAAGTTTGCATTTCAGAACAAATCCTTTGGCTTCAAGGGAGAGACTGGATGGGGCGGGGCATCCCTGGATGGGGGACTGGTGCTGGGGTTCAGGTGGGAGCTCATGGGAGTCTGAGGAGACAGAGGCGTAGGGATGGAAGGAGGGCTTCTGACGTGGGAACTGTTATGGGGATAAATCAGTAGGATTTTGCAAGTAAAGGCGGGGGGTGAGGATGGAGAAAGGGCTAGGAGGGCATCGAGCTTCCTGGCTCGCTGATTAGGGAGAGTGGGAAGGCGACCAGAATGGAAGGTGGAAGTTCCAGGGAGTGTTTTGGACGTGTTCTATGTGGGAGCTTGTGGGTTTCGAGTGAAAAGGCGACTGGGAATCGTCAGTGCAGAGGCAGTGGGAACGCAGGTGGCTGTGGGGAGTTGTAGGGCAGCTCTAGGAAGGAGAGCTCGGTGTCAGCTCCTGGATTCAAGGGAGTAAGTAGAAGCTGGGAAGGACGTGAGCATCGGGGTGGTCATAGGAGAGAGGGGGAGGGAAAGGCCCAGAAGGGTGGATGTGTATTTGTGTCGGCAGATCTTCCTTCCGGGCGATGGCTTTTGAGACCATTAAGTTAAATTCAGATTGGAAAAAAAAATAAAAAATTTTAAAATTCAAATGGACCCTTATTCCTTTCAGGTGGCAGACGTTAGTTGGTGGACTTTTGCTTCATGTGTCATGGAGACTGGGCTGGGTGGAGATCAACAGCAGTTCCAGGTAGAACCTCCTGTATGCTTCGTGACTCATACCTGCTTCCTCTTTCTGTAATCTCTTTTGGCTTTATATTGGGAAACACGGATGTTTATTTGAGTTGTTTGGTCTCTTAGTTCTCTTCTTCCTTTAAGATGCCATGATTTCATAATCAAATAGAACTCAAGTAGTGTTTTTCTGGTAAGTAATGCCACTAATATGGTATTAAAATTAATTGAGATATATAGTGTATGATACCATACTAATTTAACTTTGTTTTAGATCAGAAGACCACTATGAATGAGTTTTTAAATAAATTTTTAAACATTTTTAGTAAATTTTGAAATTTTCTTATAGAAGAATTAGAAATAATATAAAGAACTTCCACTCTCTTTACTCAGATTCCCTAACAGGTGGGAGAGAAGCCCCCACCCCTTATTTTCCATTGAGTGTCTTTGTGGAGAGCCTTAACAAATATCTTTGATAAAACTCCCAAATGTACTCAGTCCTGTCCCTAAAGAAATGAACAGGGAGACAGTCAGTTAGGGTCCGGACTATACTTTCTTTTAATGATGGGTTATTTCTCTTTTTATTTTATTTCAGAGAGAGGAAAGGAGAGGGAGAGAGAGATAGAAACATCAATGATGAGAGAGATCATGGATCGGCTGCCTCCTGCACGCCCCCTACTGGGGACTGAGCCAGCAACCCGAGCATGTGCCCTGACCGGGAATCGAACTGTGAGACTCCCAGGCCAGAGAAATGGGAAATGGGGAGAAGTGATGATTCCAAAGGAGAAGAACCAGTTATGAAAGTGCCCTGAAAAATTAAACTTTACCAAAAAAAATGGCAGCGGTCCCTCTGTCTAGCCAGGGATACTGCCTCGTGTGGGAAGCCTCGGGCTCCCAGCTCGGAGGTTCTGGAGGTGGGGACCAGGCGGCCTTCCTGTAAACCAGGAGCCAGCGACAGAGACAGAGACGAGGTACGTTAGGCTTTGTGGGCCGCATGTCTGTCACAGCTGCTCCTCTGCCTCTGCAGGGAAGCAGCCGCAGACGGACTTGAGCGGACCGGCGTGGTTGTGTGCTAACAATATGCTGTTTGCAGAGCGAGGCAGCAGGCGGGATCTGGCCCACAGGCTGTAGCTTGCTGACTCCAACTTTAAGTTGTGCTCTGTGACAGGGAGGATCATCACAGCGTTCTTGGGATCAAGTAATATCGGGGTTGAACTCTGTCAGGGGTATGTGGCCTTCTGTGAGTCAGAGGAAGAGGAAAGAGGGAGGAGAAAGGTCTAAGAAAAGGAGGAGGGAGGACAAGAGAGAATAAGACTCTTTGGGGACCATATTCACCAGTAATGGACCCCCCAAAATGGAATCTAGGGACCTTCTGTAAGTATTGAGCCAATATAGCTAGAAGTCCTGTAACCTGTGAAACAAATGGTGACTTGACAGCTGTCAGGCGTTACTGTTGAGGCAATGCCGACAGTCACCACCAGAGCCTTGGTGTCTTGGCCACTTGTTATTCTCATGCAGGGGTCCTCAAACTATGGCCCGCAGGCCACATGCGGCTCGCCAAGGACATTTATCCGGCCCGCCGGGTGTTTTTGCCGCCGCTGCCTGTCCTGCTTAGCAGCCGACTCGTCCCGGGCCCGCATTGCGCATGTGTGGAATGTGCGATGCACTCTCCGACTCCCCTCCTTCTCTCCGAGGGACAGTGAACTGGCCCCCCGTTTAAAAAGTTTGAGGACCCCTGTGTGTGGAAAGGGTTTCTCCATCTACTGGGTGTCAGTATAACAAGAGAGTTTCCGAGAATTCAGCCCAAGGGGCCCTTTTGGCATTCACGACAGATGGACGGAGTGCTCCAGGGAGCAGATGCTCCCTCAGTCCTGTGCTCTGTTTGAGAGACAAGTGCTTTAATGTAATCAGCCTTCATCTCAGTAACAACAGTTTGATTCTTCAGGCCAGCATTTCACATGCTGCTTGTAAATGCTTTCTTCTCCAGGTGCTCAGGGACAGGAGTGTGCACACACCAAAAGCAGACCCACAACTCCAGCAAGGTGCAGCATTTGTGCTTATAAATCCTGTGAGGTATAAAGCATAAATCCTGTGAGAACAATTGGATAGCACCGCGATTTTCAAATCAGACCCGGTGGCAACTAGTCCTTCAACAGGGACTGCATTCTGCAATTGCACAGTCTAATCTTTACCGCAAGGAGTCGCTGTGAGCTCCCTTCCTTTACACACGCACACATACATACCTATACTTACACCAGACACACAGACACAACATACAGACATAGACACACACACACACACACACACACACACACACACACACACCCCTACACACCTACTCACTGGCTCGGCCACTCCCTGGAGGCCCATGGACCACAGAGAGCCAGGACCACCCCAGGATTTAATTCCCTCTTGCTTCCTTTGTTGGCATGGAGACTGTAAGAACACACCAGCACAGGAGGTCCAGGTGGTGTGGTCACGACTGAAGCAGGCCCTTGGGACTCTGGAGCCGGCACTCGGGGCTCACGGTCGGAGAAGCTGGCCCGTGGCCCCCAGCTCAGGCTCTCTCTCTGCTGTTTCCCAGTTCTGTCCTTGGGCACTGTGGGTCCTTCGGTTGTGGTTCCTCGGAGCTGTTTGGTGTATTGCCTTTAAATAGCCTTTAACATTTAATGATGTGGCTTAAGTTCAAAACTTCTGGCTGCTTAAAATCCACAGAATAATGTTCACTGGCCCCTTAAAAATTAGGTTGGTTCTCCCTCCCAGCCTGCAGGAGGCTTTTTCCACGTCCAGCTCACCTGTGCCCTGCGGTGGGACCCCTGCCGCTAGGTAGGTGGCCGAGTGGCCTCCATCACTCAGAGATACACGTGTCACACTGCTGGACTCCCCCAGGGATGTGTAATAGCTGCTGTCACTGCACCTGGGGCACCTGAGGTCATTCCTTCCAACGAAGGCTTTTGGACATAAAGTGACGGAAGTATTACAGCCTCTTTTCTTCTTTCTAGATATGATGTCTTGGCGTGGCTTCCTGCTTCGGTGCTGTTTGTGGGCATAATATACGCTGGTTCCAGAGCATTATCCAGACTGGTGAGTGATGGAGGTTTTGGGGGACAGCCCTTCTCTCTCCTGCCCCCCTGCCTGTTAGCTTATTGCATCCGATTAATGGGACAAAGCAGTAGCTTTGATAATGGTACGGCTGAGTGGAGAGCCAGCCCTGGACCTGAGGCAGCGGGGGGCCATTACCCACCCGCTCCCTGGATTGAAGACACACAGGCAGCAGGGAAGGGCCAGCTCCTTTTAGACGACGAGGCGCACAGATGGAGGTGCAGGAAGGAAGGCTGGTGGCTTTGTGGAGCTGTCGGTAGGGCCGCCGTCCTCGGGCCAGGAGAGGGTTGAGCCTGCCCTTTGCTTCCGGGGAACCGTAACCCTGCCCCCTGGTAATGTGGCCCGGGGCATGCTGGGTTCAGGCGTGGAAGTACGTGCCGGGTACAGGGTTGATTGATGTCCAGTAGCATGGGATGCCAGTGAAAAGAGTCTCTATCCTCCTACCCTGTCCCCCCGGATTGAGCTCCTCAAAGGTGGGAACTGTAAAGAACAAACTTCTTCTAGTTTCGTTATATGGAACTCCAAAAATTTAGTTGTTTTGCCATCAAAAGATAACCCATTCATACCACCACTGGCTAGAGACTGAGAACGTGGCTTAAAACAATCTTAACGATAGTAATGTCCCTTCCATTTAAAAAAAAATAAGTTTTTATTGATTTCAGAAAGGAAGGGAGAGGGAGAGAGAGATAGAAACATCGATGATACAAGAGAATCATTGATAGGCTGCCTCCTGCACGCCCCCTACTGGGGATCGAGCCTTGACCTCCTGGTTCAAAGGTCAATGCTCAACCACTGAGCCATGATGGCTAGACTAACCACTTCCCTTTTTTTGCCCTGCGACTAACTGTTCTTATCTATCGGGAAATGATTGCATTCCTGCTTTTTTGGATAAATGCAAAATTTGCAAAACAATTCAGGCCTTTTATGTAAAGTTTGTTGATATGTGAAAGCAGTAATAAAACAAATGAGAGCTCTCTAACTGGATAACAATATTATTGCTAGGACAGCTCCCAAGTTGCAAAATAGTGGTTGAGAATTAAAAGCAGTAATTTATAAGTTAAATCAACATTTTTCTTTCTCGATTTATAAGCCTGAGTAGATGGGATGCTGCGTGCCGTGGGGGAGAGACGCCCTGGGTGGGCTAAGGAGTGACCTGCAGTGCCAGGCGGTGCTCAGCCAGACCCCGAGCTGCGCTGGCCGTGCGGCTCTGCTGGATGCTGTGCCCTCGGGCTGGTCTGCTGCCTTACTCGCAGCCCGTGGCCTGGGGGGCTTCCTCTCCTCTGCAGAGTAGAGCACTGGGTAAGAAAGGTGTGTTGTCCAAAGGTTTTTAACATTTTGTAGGATCTGGGTAGTTACTGATGCCAGAATTTTGAAGTTTGAATAACAAGGGTGTCGTACTAATAATAACAATATGTTTTTGTTGTACAGTGCTTTTTCATATGTTTCTAGAGTGATTTTCCCCCTGTATGTTTGTATGTGTTTCTCATAGTCACCTGATAGGTGATGGGTGAGGCAGAGGGTAACCGCCTGGCAGAAGAAGGAACTCAAGTGTTTCAAGGCTTGGTTATCTGCCTCTGGTTCTAGACAGTGGTCTGGACAGTGGCAACTCCTCTGGCCTTTCGCCTTTCCAGACTCGCTCTTTAGGACCCATGCACACCCACCGAGAGCAGGCCAGTCCGTCTTGCAGGGGTCCACTTATTCACGGGATGTGTCCTCTGTACCTGGCACAGTGCTTGACACAAAGCTGATGCGTAGTAACTGTGTGCTGATGGAGTAGCCGTGGGAAGGGAGCCTCTACAGCCACCTCCCCTAGCACAGGACTCCGACCCAGAGCACCAGCCCATGCAGGAGGGGTGTTGCTGGAGATGATTATGCTAGTACATGTGACCACATGGGGGCGGCCATCTTGTGTGAGGGCGTGACAGTCAATTTGCATATTACCTCTTTATTATATAGGATATGTGAATGCCAAACGTTCCCACGGGTCTTTATTTTTAAGCAGAAATCAAGAATTATGTAATTATGAGATCACAGAAAATATCTTCATGCTTCTTATTCTGTTTCCTTTCAGGCCATTCCTGTGTTTCTCACTTTGCACAATGCAGCTGAAGTCATCATCTGTGGGCACCGGATATGTTTTCGGAAAGAGGTAAATGATAATGCATAATGCCAGTCTCACGTCCCTCGCTTTAAATTTCAAAGACGCGCCTTTTTTTAACGGCTGAAATTAGTGTCTACCTTCTCCGGATATCTGTTGCCAGTCAGGACTGCTGGACATTACTTTTGAGGACCACGGTTTTGACATCCGTCAGTCCACCAAGCATAGGTGGGAGTGCGTGTTGACCCTGTGGGACTCCAGGCCAAGCCTGAGCCAGGGCCTTGGGATGCCAGGAGGGATTCCCAGTGGGCCTGGTGGGTCCCCTCCCAGCGCCTCCCAGCGCCTCCGAGTACCACATGGACGCCCCTATCCAAGCTTTCTATAGAGCTCTGGGGCATTGCCCACTTTCCACCCCGGGGACAGACATTCCTTTCCCTTCCCAGTGCCAGCTCAGCCTCAAACCAGCTAGGACATGCTTCTTCACCTCTGTGCCTTCGTCTGCGAAGGGGCAGTGACTTCACCCAGCTCATAGTGCTGTCGGGAGGGCACAGTGCAGCACACATCAGTGCTTCCCACGGTGTCTGGCACGTAGTCGGTGCTCTGTATGTTAGCTGTGTTGATTGACATTATTAGTGGTGGTTTTAACTCTGTCCCTCTTTCAGGAGTTACTTTTTTCCTAACATCTTCCCTTTTAAAATGATTCCATATCAAAATTTTGGAACTTTTAAGAGAGGCTTGTGAGCCATTCAGGCAGCACACTTCTTACAGGTGGGGAGGAGGGAGGAGTCCCTCCCGTGGCCGAGGCCACTGCGCACCCATGCGCCCTATCATGCCTGCCTGCAGCTCCTGGGTTACCTGCCCTCCTCTCCGTGCTAGTTACCCTCCCACTCTGCTGGCTGTTCGCTCGGCCCACAACACGCTCAGTGCTCTCAGTCAGGGGTGGAGCATGTCCCAGAGACCCACTCACAAAAACTGTGCTTACTTACTTGTTTTTAAGTTTATCTTTATTGTTGAAAGTATTACAGATGTCCCTTCCCCCATTGACTCTCTCTATCACATACCCGTCCCCCATTCGCCATCCTGGGCCTTCACTGCATATTGTCTGTGTCCACAGTTAAGCATATCTATATATATAAAAGGCTAAGCGACTGTCTGACCGTCTGACCAGTAGCTATGACGTGCACTGACCAACAGGGGCCAGCTGCTCAACGCAGGAGCTGCCGAGCTGCAGTGACCTGGCAGTGGCAGTTCTCGGGGGAAGCACCCCGGAACCAGAGAAGAGGGAGCCCAATTCTGGGTGCATCACCTGAGAACCGCCGTCTTGCAATATGGGACCCCTCGGGAGATGTCGGAGAGCCGGAGATCCCCACAGGCCAGGCCGAGGGACCTCACCTGCTGGAGGGACCCTGCTCACTCTGTAGACGCCCTTTGAGCCGTGGTGCTGCCCCAGCTGTGACCACCAGTGAAGGGAGAACCCTGCCCAGTCCTACCCTGCCGGCCACCTTCTAATTAATTTCCTCTCAATGTACACGAATCCATGCTCCGGGGCACTAGTCCTATATAATAAAAGCCCAGCGACTGAACGGCCGAACGACTAGAACGACCACTCGACCAGTCGCTATGATGCACACTGACCACCAGGGGGCAGATGCTCAATGCAGGAGCTGCCCTCTGGTGGTCAGTGTGCTGCCACAGTGGGAGTGCTGCTTGGCTGACTGGGATGATGAGCGGCTGCTCCTGCTGTGGGCCGATCCCCGCAGGCCACGCCCCCTACCAGGGCACTAGTGTACATATAAGCTCTTTGGTTAATCTCTTCCCACCCACCCTCCCCTGCTGGCCCTCTGAGATTTTGCACTCTGTTCCATGCTTCTGTGTCTCTGGATCTGTTTTGTGTCATCAGTTTATTTTGTTCATTAGATTCCACGTAGGAGTGAGGTCATGGATACTTGTCTTTCTCTGACTGGCTTATTTCGCTTAGCATGATACTCTCCAGGTCCCTCCATGCTGTCTCAGAGGGTAAGAGAGCCTTCTTTGTTACAGCTGCATAGTATTCCATGGTCTAGATACACCACAGCTTTTTTATCAACTGTGTTTGTAAAACCAAAACCGGACAGGAAAGCCAGCACGCTGCTGTGCCCATGCACACCCCCCCCCCCCTGCACCTCCACTCTTCTCGTCCTGGCCCTTGCCCGTACCGAGTCCATGCTGTCCACATCCTCCTGTCTCTCTCACCTCCCACATTTCCTGCTTCCGCCCCCACCATTACCTGAAATTGCTCTGGGGAAGCCCCTGATGGCTTCATGTTTGCGACTCTGTTGGTCTTTTGCACCTTCCACCACCCCACACCCTGCTCTCAGCTCAGCTCACATGACCTCATTCCCCTCCCTGCTGGCCTCTTCCCGAGTCTCTGGCTCTTTCTTCATAGCCGCCCGTCCTTCTTCCTTTGTCTGCCCTCCAGGGCCTCCTAGGGAGCCTCGGAGACCAGACACGTTCTGGACAATCTCCTCCCCCTGTGGCACCAGCTGCCTTCAGTTCCTGGTGACCCCAAGTCCGCTGCCTCTTGAGCTTAGCGCTGCCTCTTCAGCTCAGCCCCGGGGCCTGCTGGGTGTTTCCTGGGCAGCCGAGCTGCCAGGGGGTCCAAATGGAACTGGCATGTTTCCTCAGAGTCGCTTCTCACTGGGCTCTCCCAGCCTGATCATTGTCTCCCCAGCCAGAACCAGCACGTGAGGGCTGAGGCCTGAAAGGGCTATGGGGCTGGGGTAGCGGGGGGAGAGACAGGTCTGGCCGGTGGGCTGTGGCCGAGCAGGGTCATAGGGTCATAAAGGGTCGGGCTGTGGCGCTAGGTTGTGTGTCCCAAGCCCTTCGACCTTGGGCAGCTGACCTAATTCTCGGGGCCTCAGTGTCCTCACGTGTAGCCCATAACCCAAGACCCTAATGAACGCGGACGCAGTGAGGACTGGTAGAGCGCGAGGATAGCAGCGGCCAGAGCGAGGAGCCTTGGAGGCGGTCAGCTAACCCAGCCACGCGAGGTTCGTGCGTGACGTTGGCAGTGACTTGGAGGCGTGTGCTGACCCAATCTGAGCCCTGGGTCAGCACCAGGACTTACCCTGATGACACCCCCACCCCGTCTTTGTTCCTGGAGCCATGGGGGATGGAGCTCTGTCTCAGGTCGGAGCTCCTTTAGTCTGAGGGGTTTAAAATAAAAAAGGACGCCCAGCTGGCGTGGCTCAGGGGTTGAGCATCAACCCATGAACCAGGAGGTCGAGGTTGGGGCACATGCCTGGGCATATGCCCGGGTTGTGGGCTGATGCCTAGTAGGGGGCGTGTAGGAGGCCGGCGATCAAGGATTCTCTCTTGTCATTGATGTTTCTATCTCTCCCTCTCCCTTCCTCTCTGAAATCAATAAAAACATATTTTTAGAAAATAATAACATAAAAAAGCACCCTCTCCTCTGTGGAACCGGTGTGCTCGCTCAGGCACTGGACTGGTGTGCTACCTGTAACGAAGTTCCCAAACGGTGGGGTGAGCATGTCCCTCACAGGAGAGCTGGGGGCCTCCCTTTGTGTCTGTCCCTCTGTCCCTGCACCTCCATCCGTCCTGAGGTGTTGGCTATATTTAGCTCAGAATCTCTTAGGGACACGTTTTCCCCGTCCTGGGGACGCTTATCCAGTTGTCAGGAGCAGGTCACCTGGGCGTGGGTCATCCTTTCTGTACTGAAGGGCTAGGTGTCGCCACCAGGGGGCAGTGGAGGCAAGGTTAGCCTGTCCCCTGTGCTGCTGAGGCAGGGCCCACAGAGATGAGCGAGGGAAGTCTGTGCATTGAAACTGCGGGCTGGGCTGTTCAGTGATGTGGGAGACTTAGAGTCTCCTCATAGCAAACCAGGCGTCCTCTTGTCAGTGCTCTCTCTTAACCAGTGTGGTTGTACCTCACACTTAATCCGGATTCAGAAAATTATAGTTAGGCCTGGCCGGTGTGGCTCAGGGGTTAAGCATCGACCTATGAAACAGGAGGTCAGGGCTCGATTCCCAGTCAGGGCACAGGCCCAGGTTGCAGGCTCAACCCCCAGTGGGGGACGTGCAGGAGGCAGCCGATCCATGGTTTTCTCTCATCATCGATGTTTCTATCTCTCTTCCCCTCTCCCTTCCTCTCTGAAAGCAATAAAAATAAAATTAAAAAAAAGTATAGTTTGTCCTCAGCCAGCAGCATAACCCTTCTGAAATGTTCAGGATTCGCCTGTTCTCCTACTCGACCGTTTCCCCTGCAAGTACAGCGCGATCTGTGCTCCTCCCTGCAGACTCTCTCCCTGAGTGCAGAGACCAGTGCCCTTCAACCCACCACAGACAGGAGGCGATCAGGGAGCGTCCGCATTAGGATGTCTTCATTTCCCTGAGCTTTGAGCGCCAAGTTGAGATTCCTGCTCTTATTTTTCCTTCTCGGTAAGGGTGGAGTCCAATGTCCCTTCTTTTTTTGTTTCTTAATTTACACATCATGCCAGAGAATTTATAGCACCGCCGAGAGTCAGAGCTGGATTAATGGAAGGAAAATTAAAGAGACGGCTGTACTGGGAGTCGGACACACACTTCAATCCTTTATCACAGTCACATGGGTCTCTCCCTCCCTCCCGTGATGCGTGGGATGGGAGGCTTGGCCCGCGTCTTGCCGCTCTCTCCCATGGAGCGTATTTGGACAGGGCTGGGGGTGGCGGGGATGGGGAACGCTGCACCCACAGGCGCTTTGCCGAGGTGACAGCCTGAGCGCTGAGTCATCCTCCTCCGGTCCCAGCAGCGAGCCTCAGCACCGCTCCATGCAGCTGCCGCTCGGCCCCCAGTACACTTGACCTTCACGTTTTCTTTTACGGAAAAGGGTCTTTAAAGACTAATTATAAATCTCTTATTTTCATGCAGAAAACGCCTCCTGCCAAGATCTGTAGGTAAGTTTAAAACACACACACACACACAAACACAAACCCACAAACCTCTAAAATACAAGATTTAACCTGATTTTTAACTTCGATGGTAAAACTGTTTGTGGAAGATTCATACTTGAGAGTTGACAGAGGAATTTGTTATAAATACTCATGTATCCCTGTTTTGTGTCTTACTCTAAAATTTACTTCCTCTTTTTCTGGAATATTTTATTCGTAAGGCAAAAACAACCCCTGCTCGATTTCAGTCGTTGATGCCCAAAACTTCACAGAGTTGTGCAATACCAATGGAGAGTGAAAATGGAAAACATGGAATGACTTAAAAATTTAAAAATAGTGCTCAGTTCATTGGGTTTGAAAGCATTCCCAGTGGAGAAAGCACTGGCCTGCGAGTCAGGGATCTGCACCGTGAGCCTGGGCGAAGGCCAGGTGACAGCAGGCAGGTGCCAGCGCCACCCCCTCCTCCGTGCCTCAGTTTCCCCAGCAGGACACTCAGGCAGGCCCCTGCCCAGGGGCGCTGATTCTGACCTGGATGACTAGTGCACTTCCTGTCCCTCTGCAGGAGTTCCGTGCCGGGGCTGGAAACCCAGCGAGAGGCTTGTTGTTCCCAGCATTTCTGGGCTTCCATTCAGTCTCTATTTTTTACTTTATTTCAGGCTGCTACTTGGAAAAAGAAAAGAAACATCAGGACTCATCCTCTTGTTTAAGAGATTAGCAGGTGCTGCCCTAGCGGGTGTGACTCAGTGGATAAAGCGTCGGCCTGTGGACTGAAGGGTCCTGGGTTCGATTCCAGTCAAGGGCACATGCCTGGGTTGCGGGCTCGGTCCCCAGTGGGCAACGTGCAGGAGGCAGTCAATCAATGATTCTCTCTCATCATTGATGTTTCTATCTCTCTCTTCCTTTCCCTCCTCTCTGAAGTCAATAAAACACTTTTTTTTTTAAAAAAAAAGGTTAGCAGGTGCTCAACAGGCTTGAAAGCCCACCCACACTGAGGCAGTTAGGCACTGCCAGGGCCATGGTTGGTGGGAAACCAGGGCTGTCTCCCTCCCCTCAGCCCGGGGGTTGTCAGCTTGAGGGGACCCTCCTGCTCATGGCCTGGGATGAGGAGGGGCCCTGTGTTCTGGAGAGCCTTCCTCCGAAGGTAGACCCCAAACTCATTAGGAGCCACCTCTCCTCCCAGCTTAACCCTTCCCATCCCGGGCAGCCCAGCAAAGCCTCCCGACAGCTTCCCTCCACCCAGCCCTTTGCCTCTGAGCCGGGGCAGTCTGTGCCTTGGCGTCCTCCGTGTGTGCGTGTGTGCGCGCACACGTGTGTGTATGTGTGTGAGCTGGAGGGGCTGGAGAGGAGAGCCTTTCTGAGCCTCAGGATGACCCATGTTGTCCTGACCTTCCCAAGGTTGTGTTGCCCCCACTCTCTGAAATCCCTCCATACCAGTCCCCAGGCCTTGGGCCCAGGGTCCGGGATCGATGCTGCAACCGAGGTATGTGCCCTTGACTGGAATCGAACCCGGGATCCCTCCGTCCTATGACCGACGCTCTAACCACTGAGCAAACTGGCTAGGGCAATAGTTTTCACCCTGTGCCTCCACCCAGGGCCTCCCACTCCAGCAGATCGCAGGCACCGTATCATCTCAGCTGTAAATGTCTGAGTAAGGATAAAAGACTTCCTAATAAAACCTTTTATTTGGGAAAAAGGTTTAAACCTACTGAAAAGTTGCAAGACCATTACAGGAACTCGCTCACATATACCTTTTGCTTAGATTCGAGAAATCTAAGCAAAAAAATATATATACATACATATCACATAAATAAGAATATGCATATA
Organism: Cnephaeus nilssonii; assembly: GCF_951640355.1. Classification (NCBI taxonomy): domain Eukaryota; kingdom Metazoa; phylum Chordata; class Mammalia; order Chiroptera; family Vespertilionidae; genus Cnephaeus; species Cnephaeus nilssonii. Next base: position 93,895,168 of record NC_137082.1, read on the forward strand.
CAATTTTTCTTTAACTAGAGGCCCGGTGCACGAAATTCGTGCACTCGGGTGGGTCCCTCAGCCCAGCCTGCGCCCTCTTGCAGTCTGGGAGCCCTCGGGGGATGTCTGACTGATGGCTTAGGATCGCTTCCCATGGGGAGCAGGCCTAAGCTGGAAGTCAGACATCCTTAGCGCTGCCGTGGAGGTGGGAGAGGCTCCTGCCATTGCCACTGCACTCGCCAGCCATGAGCCGGCTCAGGGCTTCTGGCTGAGTGGCGCCCCCGCTGTGGGAGTGCACTGACCATCAGGGAGAACCTGCGTCGAGCGCCTGCCCCCTGGTAGTCAGTGCGTGTCATAGCAACCAGTGGTTCTGTTGTTCGGTCTATTTGCATATTAACCTTTTATTATATAGGATTTTTTCTGAGCCATTTGAGAATAAGTTGCAGAGACCTCACCCTTACCCCTGAATATGTTAACGTGTGTCTCCTAAAAATAACACTCCTGTGTAAACTGCAATTATTAAACTTAGGAAATACGTATCTTGTACAATCCTGTTACCTAATATGGAGTCCATGTCCACACTTGGCCGTCTATCCCAATGTGGTCTTTCATGGTCATCTCCCCCCGAGGTGTTGTGTCTGCGTGCTCTCCAGTCTGGACGGTTCCTCTGCCTCCCGTGGTCTTTCACTGCCTTCGCTGTGTGCGTGTGTGTATGTGTGTGCGTGTGCGTGTGTGCATGTGCGTGTGTGTGCACGTGTGTGTGTGTGCATGTGTGTGTGTGTGTTAAATTTTTTAAATTTTTGGGGTGACATTGGTCAACATGAACATAGAGGTTTCAGGGTGGGTTTCTGTTTACAAGATCTCTGTATTGCACCTTGTGCCCAGCACCCGAAGTCAGATCTCCTGTCCCCACATACTATGAGCCGTCACATTTTTGAAGAGGGGAAGCCCAGTTTTGTGGATTGTCCCTAAGTTTGAGTTTGTCTCAAATGTTTGCTTATGATTCAGCTTTGATTTTGCAAATGTCCTGCCAACGCCCGTCTTTGGGGAGACGGCTGGTGGTCGGTGGGGCACACAGTTGAAAACTGCGGAAGTCATGGGCTCTCTGAGAGTGGACAGGGGCCAGACTTGGTCTCGCGGGACCATGGCCTCCGCTGAGCTCCGTCCATGTAGCTCAGCCCCACGCTCTCGAGGATTCGCGGATGCTGAACCCTGAATCTGCTTGTCTTCCTTCTCTCCACAGCGCCCTCCTGCTCCTGGCCGCTGCGGGGAGCCTCCCCTTCAATGACGCCCAGGTAAGCTCAGTCAGCGTGTTTTCTTTCCCCCCAAGGCCTTTTCCTATGAAGCTGCTCATGGAGCAGAATTTCCCAGTCCTTCCTTTTGGGGTCGGCACAAGCCTGGCCTGTGCGTCGACATTGAGTGCTTTCAGGCCGGGTGCCTGCTGGCCAGGCCAACGCGTTCCCTTGGGGCCCCACCTTCTACCCGTGGCTGCGCAGTGTGGCCGCAGAGCTCTGGCCTCTGGGTGCTGCGGTGGGTGCTGTGATGGGTGCAGTCTGCCTCCGTAGGTTCTCGGAGAGCCTGCAGCCAGCGCCCGAGTTGCCCGAGCCTCGCACATTGGGGCGCAGCTGACCTCTCTCCCCAAGGCCTCTTCTGCAGAGTGACTTTCACTTGCCCTGCCCCCCTGCTTTCTTTCTGAGGCTGAGAGCCACCCGCACTCCAGTAGTCCCCTCGCTGCCTGCCTGCCGGGACTTTCTTTGCTCCCCCAGCACTTACCGAGGCTCCAGGAAGATTCAGGCCCCGAGCCAGGCTCTGGGGCACAAAGAGGTGTCCTCTACAGACAGAGGCGGAGTCTTGTCAGAGCAAAGGAGAGGAGGGCAGACGATTGAGAGAGAATTACTAGTACAGCAGGGCAGCGTGGGATGTGTGAGCACCTGAGAGACCTGGGGACACGGGAACGGAAGCTAACGGTTCCAGGGCCTGCTGTGCCCTGGGCTCGGGCCAGTGCTTCCTGTGCCCTATTTAAGACCTCACAAGTCCACAGGGGTCACTGGTGTCTCCATGTCATAGCCAGAGACTGAGGCGGCCCATGAGGCCACCAGCTGACGATTGAATGGGCTTTTAGAGTTTAACCCAGATCTTTCCGATGCTGGAGCCAGGCCCTGCTTTCTGGACCTAATCATGAAGAGGGACGATGATTAGCCAGGAGCAAGCAGGGGTGGGCCCTGCCCTGGGGTGCCCTAAGCATGCTGGGACTTAATTCCATTGAGCACCTACTACACACGTGTGTGCTTCTAGGCTGGTCACTGGCTCCTGGAATTTACGTTCAAGTGCAGGTGGCGACAGAGACAGGAATTAGTAAACCTGTGGGATGAGAACCTCTGTGGAGACAGGAAGGGGAGGGGAGTAGGGCTGAGCCTGGGGGAGCATTGGGACTGGGGAGGAGGAGTTCCCTTTCTCTATAGAGGGGCCGTGGATGCACTCTATAGGGGGCAGGGGCTTGTCGCGATGCCGGGTGCCCTGAGTTTGGAGTTTACCCTGAAGTCTCTGGAGCACTGCCGAGGGATTTGAAGCCATTGGTGACATCATCACGTGGCCTTCTAGAGGCCCAGGGCGAGCGGGGAGGGAGAGGGAGGGAGCTGGGGGCAGGGAGCATGTTGGGAGGAGTGGCAGGCACCTGGGTGAGACCCTGACTCCAGGCCCCACAGTCCCATCTGGGCCCCTGGCTGGCGCCTGTGCCTGGCACTGCGTTAACATTTAGGGTTTCTGATTGCCAGGCTGGCCTGTTTGTGGGAACCTACAGCCATTTTTCTCTAAATCCTGTGTTACAGTTTGATCCGGATGGGTACTTCTGGGCTGTGATTCACTTACTCTGTGTAGGTAAGTCTTGAAAGAATGCTCCCTATGATGATTAAGGCTTAGTATTTAGATCTTATTGTGAATCTGCAGTTTAGTGACTTTGGACAATAGGAAATTAAATACGGCGTCGAGGTTAAAATAAATGGACATTCTCTGGTTTGACTGTCCTGTTTGGGAGGTTTCCTCAAACTGTATTTCCAATACAGTCTCCTCTCTTCAGGGACAAACAAGAACAAAATCACCACCGCACAGTTCTGCTTGCTCAGGTCCTCCGTGGGAGGCTGGTCGGTCTTCTCTAAACACGGTGGGAAGAGACCCAGAAGTCTGTGCCAAAGACACTCCATCAATATACAAAAAAGGAACTGGGTGAAAAAAGGGCCATCTGACTATTCAAGTCATACGTTCAGTGCTTCTTGTCTGTGGTCCTGGGGCACCGTGCCCCGAGGTACCCACGGTCAGACATCCTGGAGTTTCTCCTGCGCATCACTCGATAGCTTCCTGTTAACCACACCCCGGGACCACCGGCCTCCCCCAGCACCTCTGTGCTGAAGGCATCACCACCCGGATTATCCACTTCCACCCCAACCCTCCCGGTGTGGTGGCGGCCCCTGTGGGCGTGGGGACCTGCAGGGCGAGGGCTGCCTTCTCCCTGTGGATTTGGTGCTTCCTGGAGGTGCAGGCAGCCCCTTACCCAGAGTGCCCTGTGCCAGTAACACGTTGCTTCCTTTTCAGGGGCCTATAAGGTCCTCCAGAAGTCCCCGAAACCCAGTGCGCTAAGGTAAGTGCTGGGGTGGCGCGTTGTGGTTTGGTTAAGGAGCAGGGTGAGACCCAGGCGCCAGGGCTGCTCCGGTCCGCAGACTCTGCCAGTCGGGTGCAGTGGGCAGCAGGCTCGGCCCAGAGCTTTCTTTTGTCTTTGAGTCGCTCCAGGCAGGTGCCCAGGGCCTGGCACGGGCCAGCGTCAGTGCCAGGCGGAGAGGGAAAGTCTGTCCTCCTCCTTCAGGGGTTACTCCCTCGGCTCAGGGCTCCTTTTCCTAATCCCCAGCCCTCCCCAGCATGACTCTGGTCAGACCCCGAGTCCCCGTCAGAGGCTCTGTGCTGGGGAGAGTGAGGCCCTCGCTGTGGGCAGGCAGTGGGTCAGCCTCGGCGAATGTGAAAGAAGGGAACCCAGGCTGGGGCTGGGCTGGGCTGTGAGGTGGGAACCCCAACCAGCCATCTGGCTGTGGGTCCCAGGCCCTCCTAAGGCCGAGAGGGGAGAGGTGCAGAGGGAGTGGCTCCTGGGAGCAGGTTACACCTGAGAACGTGTGACTCTGGGCCTATAGCACGTGTTGTGCTGTTAATAAAGTATTTTCTGCTGCAAAAAGCCAGTGAAGTTACCAGATAAAATATAGGGTACCCAGTTAAATTTGAATTTCAGACAAGCAGTGAGTCATCTTTTTTGGTGTAAGTACTTACCATACAATAATTAGAACGTAGTTATAATGAAACATTGTTCTTTATTTGAAACTCTGGTTTCTTTGGGGTCCTATGTTTTTATTGGTCAAATACAGTAACCCTAGAGCTGGTGCCCTGGTCTGAGCTAGTTGACACTCATTTAAAGTGGCCGATGAACCTATTATCTATCTATCTATATCTCTATCTATCTATCATCTATCTATCTATCTATCTATCTATCTATCTATCTATCTATCATCTATCTATATCATCTATCATCTATCTATCGTCTATATCTATCTATCTATCATCTATCTAGCTAGCTATCTTACCTAATAAAAGAGAAAAATGAAAATTAACCATCACTCCGCTACGCCCACAGCCTATCAGAGTGAGTATGTAAATTAACCCATGGAGGTTAATTTGCATATGCAGGCGCGGAGCGGCCGGGAGGGGCGTGATGCCTGCTATGAGGGGAAGGGGAGTGGTGGAGGGAGCTACTGGAGCGGTGCTCTGGACAGAAGCGAGGACTTGCCGGCTCCAGGGCAGGCCGGGAGCGGAGACTTGCTGGCTCCTGGGCGGTCGGGGAGCGGGGACTTGCCGGCTCCTGGGTGGGCCGGGAGTGGGGACGTGCTGACTCCTGGGCGGTCGGGGAGCGGGGACTTGCCGGCTCCTGGGTGGGCCAGGAGCAGGGACGTGCTGACTCCCGGGTGGCCAGGGAGCGGGGACGTGCCGGCTCCTGGGCAGCTGGGAGTGAAGCCAGGGGAAGGAAGGCCTATTCTTGCACGAATATTGTGCAACGGGCCTCTAGTCTATAATAAAAGAGTAATACGCTAATTAGACTGGACAGCCGAACAACCTCCGGATGTCATTCCGGACATAGCGGAGGTGGTTAGGGGCAATGAGGCAGGCAGGCAGAGTCATTAGGGGTGATCAGGTAGGCAGGCAGGCGAGTGGTTAGGAGTCAGCGGTCTCAGATTGCGAGAGGGATGTCCGACTGTTGGTTTAGGCCTGATCCCATGGGGATCCCTGTGGGATCAGCAGTAGGACATCTCCCAAGGGGTCCTGGTTTGCGAGAGGGTGCAGGCTGGGCTAAGGGATACCCCACCCCCTGTGCATGAATTTTGTGCACTGGGCCTCTACTCCTATATAATAAAGAGGTAATATGCAAAATAACCCTCACACCATCACAAGATGGCTGCTTATGACCAGGCTGGCAGGGGTGTTAGTGAGGGACAACCAGATGACTGAACAAGCAGGCTGTGTGGGGTGACCAGGCTGGCAGGGGGGTTAGTGAGGGATGGCCAAATGACTGAACAGCAGGCTGTGTGGGGTGACCAGGCCGGCAGGGGTGTTAGTGAGGGATGGCCAAATGACTGAACAAGCAGGCTGTGTGGGGTGACCAGGCCGGCAGGGGGGTTAGTGAGGGGAGACCAGGCTGGTAGAGGGGGCAGTTGGGGGTGACTAGGCCAGCAGGGGGGCAGTTGGGGGCGACCATGCTGGAAGGGGGGGGCAGTTAGGGTGACCAGGCCAGTAGAGGGGGGCAGCTGGGGGGTGACCAGGCCGGCAGGGGGGTGGGCAGTTAAGGCCGACCAGGCTGGCGGGAGGGGTGCAGTTGGGGGCAACCTGGCCGGCAGCGGGGGTCTGTTAGGGGTGACCAGGCCAGCATGGGGGGGCAGTTAGAGGTGATCAGGCTGGCACGCAGAGGCAGTGAGGGGTGATCAGGCCGGCGGGAGGCGGGTTGTTAGGGGTGACCAGGCAGGCAGGCAGGTGAGCGATTAGGAGCCAGCGGTCCAGGATTGTGAGAGGGATGTCTGACTGCCTGCAGTTGGACATCCCCCGAGGGGTCCTGGATTGGAGAGGGTGCAGGCTGAGGGGACCCCCCGTGCACGAATTTCATGCACCGGACCTCTAGTGAGAAATAATCAGCCACAAGTGAGTGTGTGTGACCAGACTAGGAAACGTGTTTTTTAAATGAACCAGGATTTAGTTTTGAGTATGAAGTACTTTTCAGACCATTTAATGATAATTTGTAAATGTAGTAACTTATGCATGGATATAATTTATTAACACAGGATAGCGACTACTTTCTATACGTAAAACACTTCTATTATTTTATGTTTGTCTTTTTCTTATTCCTTAGTGACATCGACCAGCAGTACATAAACTATTTATTCAGGTAAATATAATTTACATTTTCAAAGAGTAACTCATATATTTTTAGAGCTATTTTCTATATATTTCTAGAGCTTATTTCCCAATAATATTGTGACTTGGGAGTTCTGAGCCAACATGCCCCCAGGGAGGCGAGCTAAGTGTCTGTGAGGGACCAATCAGGACACCAGCCAGCAGCCCTGCCTAGATCAGGTGGGAGGGGCCCTAGACCAGGTGGGAGGGGCCCTAGACCAGGTGGGAGGAGCCCTAGACCAGGTGGGAGGGGCCCTAGACCAGGTGGGAGGGCCCTAGACCAGGGGGGAGGGCCCTAGACCATGTGGGAGGGGCCCTAAACCAGGTGGGAGGGGCCCTAGACCAGGTGGGAGGGGCCCTAGACCAGGTAGGAGGGGCCCTAAACCAGGTGGAAGGGCCCTAGACCAGGTGGGAGGGGCCCTAAACCAGGTGGGAGGGGCCCTAGACCAGGTGGGAGGGGCCCTAGACCAGGTGGGAGGGGCCCTAGACCAGGTGGGAGGGGCCCTAGACCAGGTGGGAGGGGCCCTAGACCAGGTGGGAGGGGCCCTAGACCAGGTAGGAGGGGCCCTAAACCAGGTGGAAGGGCCCTAGACCAGGTGGGAGGGCCCTAGACCAGGTGGGAGGGCCCTAGACCAGGTGGGAGGGGCCCTAGACCAGGTGGGAGGGCCCTAGACCAGGTGGAAGGGGCCCTAGACCAGGGGGGAGGGGCCCTAGACCAGGTGGGAGGGGCCCTAGACCAGGTGGGAGGGGCCCTAGACCAGGTGGGAGGGGCCCTAGACCAGGTGGGAGGGGCCCTAGACCAGGTAGGAGGGGCCCTAAACCAGGTGGAAGGGCCCTAGACCAGGTGGGAGGGCCCTAGACCAGGTGGGAGGGCCCTAGACCAGGTGGGAGGGGCCCTAGACCAGGTGGGAGGGCCCTAGACCAGGTGGGAGGGGCCCTAGACCAGGGGGGAGGGGCCCTAGACCAGGGGGAGGTCCCTAGACCAGGTGGGAGGGGCCCTAGACCAGGTGGGAGGGGCCCTAGACCAGGTAGGAGGGGCCCTAGACCAGGTGGGAGGGGCCCTAGACCAGGTGGGAGGGGCCCTAGACCAGGGGGGAGGGGCCCTAGACCAGGGGGGAGGGGCCCTAGACCAGGTGGGAGGGGCCCTAGACCAGCGGGGAGGGCCCTAGACCAGGAGGGAGGGCCTCTGTCCTGCCCACAGTTCCGAGGCTGAGTCTCCTGGGGTGTGGAGTCTGTAAGGCTAAGGGGGCAGTTTTCCTAGAGCCCAGAGCCTCCCTCTAGCCTGGGCCCTGGACTTCCCGCCCCGAGTGGTCCTGACTTTGATTCCAGGGCCTCCCTGGCCTGTCTTCCCAACTCATTCCCAGACCCAGCGGTGCCCGTGGGGAGGCTGTCAGTGGAAGGCGAGGCGGTGGGTGGACTTGCAGGCTGAGGGGTCCACATGCAGCATGTGAGGTCCTCGGGGTGCAGAACGGAGCCGGAGCCAGGGGCCGGGGCCGGGTCTCCCCACGGCGCCCCCTCCGGCAGGGAGCTCCTGGGACCCCTCGTTTCTAACTTTTAATCTGGCCACAGGTTGTTTTGAGGCTATAATCTCTGTTCATACCCGCTCCTTGTTTTGCAGATGAAATTGTGTGTGTGTGCGTGCGTGTGTGTTTGTGCGTGTATGTGTGCACGTGTGTCTCTGTGCGTGTGCATGTATGCATGTGCATGCATGTGTGTGTTGTGTGTGTGCGTGCATGTGTGTGTTGTGTGTCCATGTGTCTGTGTGAAAGGGGTGTGCATAGCTGTTCTCTCTGGGGTGTGACTTGTGAAACTGAATGTATTGGAGCTCAGCCTCTGGAGATGATGGTTTTCCCACATTTCTCCATTTCATTCCCATGAGTGTAGGAGTATCTTCTCTTTTGCTTGCTGTGTCCCCAGATTAGAGCAGTACCTGGCACTTCCTAGGCACTCAGTAACGATTGCTGAGTGAATGGATTTAAAAGGTCTGCTGTGTATCTGGCCTGATTGGTCTTGGGGGAAAAGTCTTACTCCTGACCTCTGACTGGACCAGCTGCCTGGTGGCTGGAATGGAGAAGGACAGAGTACAGAAGTGGGCTCGGGCCCGGGAGGCACTGTCCACGGGCCCGGGAGGCGGGAGAAGCTTCCGGAGAGGAAGGTAGGAGAGTGCCAGGAAGAATATGGCCTCCACAGCAGAACACGCCTCCTCCTCTTCCTCATCCTTTCTGGCATCGATTGCAAACCAGGAGTTTTCAGGCCCGTGGTGGATGGGGTGGGTCATTTTGTGGGCTGGCTTCGTGAGCATTTAACTTACCTGCTATGCAGTTAATTCTGTGGCAAAAATAGACTTAGCTCACGTTCAACAGCCACGGTGTAGAACGCAGCCTGCTGTAATTCGGAGGCCGCTTGATGTGGCTGACACGACTCTGTGGAGGAGGTGGGTGTGATGACAGCCAGGGCACGGCTGACCCTCGGGGGTGGGGCATGGACGCTCGTGTCCGGGCAGGCTCCACCCGGGCCACCGGGAGAGTTTCAGGAGGCTCCACTCACCGAGGAGCTGGGTGCGGGCGGAGGGAGCCCATCGGCGAGGTCACGTGCCAGGTTCACGTTTCCGAGGAGAAAGGTTGGAAACGTGTGTTCTTGGTGCGGGGTTCCTTCACTCGCCGTTTCCGTTTCAGCGTGGCGCTCCTGGCCTCCGCAGCTCATCCCACAGGTAAGCCTCATCTTGTCTGTGTGTTTGCCTCACGGTGTCTGTTCAGTGCAGGGCTGCCCCGGTCCTGTCTCTGAGGACATGCTGGAGGGTACGTGGCTGCCTTCCAGCGTGTCACACCCAGGGTTAGACATGGCCCCGGAACCTTCCGGAGTCATCGCCCACGCACTCATTCTCATCCCCTCCTTCAGTTAAACACACACATGTGATAAATGGAACAAAACAGTCATCTTCATGAAAACACACAGCCCCCGAGAGATGGAATTCAGAACGTTCCTTCCAATGCGAGGCGGTGATCACGGAGATTGTTAGGGTCTGAGGGAGGGCCTTGTGTCCTCAAGTTCCTGATGAACGAGTGCCGTGCGGCCCTTACAGCGCCCGTGCTGCCAGTGCTCGCACACCCCCCCCCCCCACCCCCCCCCCCACCCCCCCCCCCCCCGGCTCCAGGGCTGCAGAACCAGAGGCGGCAGAGCGGGGCTTGAGGCCCGGCCCCTCCCGCGCCTCCGAGACTCCCGGTTTGGAAGGATGAGCGATCTGTGGAAACGCTCAATGCCTTTCCTTGGGACGTTTTTGGAAGACTTGCTGCTTTTTTAATCTCCTGACTTCTTGTTTGTGACCAAGTTCAAATTCCAGAGAGGGAAGCAGCCAGTATGTGTGATTATTTCCTCTCGCACCAAGTGGGACTCAAAGAATGAACTGACTTCACGCGAAATACATGTGCCCTTTGGACCGGCACCTAAAACGAGCGTGCACGGCCGGCCTGGCCCTGGGCCGGGGCCGTCATGAAACACGACAAGGGAAGAGGATGTCAGGCGTCTCTCTCAGTCTGGCTTTAGGTCTGAGGCAGAGGAGAACAGAACAGTCTTTGGAAAAGAGGATTGTTTTTGTCCCCCCTCTGCTGCGGGCAGGGTGCTGCTGGGGAAGGGGAGGATCCAGGCTTGTGAGGGAGGGGTTCCTGCTGTGGCTCCCAGCTCGAGTGGTGCCATCTGGGGCAAATCTCTCACCTTCTCTGAGCTCCAGGCCAAGGGGGGAGACATTGTCACAGCCCTGAGAGAGGTGATGTGCAGGGCTTGAGCAGGGTCCTGCCCAGGGCCGACTCCCTCCGTGCATCCTCCTCTCAGACTATTATAGTTACTGGGAGAAAGGGCCAGTACCAGGAACCTGGGGACACTGGTGTGAACTCATTGCCGGCAGCTCCTCGCTCGGGGGCTGGGCGGAGGCCCTGTCTGGGACCGTGGGCGCGGGCGTGCGGGCCACCGTCTCACCCTCGCTGTGCCCGCAGGTGACCTCCTCCGCGCCCAGGACTTCCCCTTCTTGTATTTCTACAGATTCCACGGCAGCTGCTGCGCCAGGTAATCTGACCTCATGACCCTCGCACGGTTCTCTCCTGTTTCTGTGCTCCCAGCGGTGTCTTTGCTCCGGCGAAGCCCAAGGTCACTGGCGGTCACCCATTGCGTGGCCGGGGGTGGGGTGGGGGAGGTTGGGTGCTCGGAGCTGGCTTCGGCCTTCGAGGACCCCTGTCCTGCGGAAGTGTTTATGCCCCAGCAGTGGTTTCCAAACTTGCCCAAGAGCTGGGATTTCCTGACTTTCTTTTCCTCTCCACAAGCAGTTCTTTCAACTTTAATCTGAGCTAGTTGAGTTCAAGGGAAGATTGGGGTCCACAGTCCTACCCTCTCCACTTCCACCTTGGTCTCCCTCTTGCTCCTGAAGGGCAGCCTCAAAAAAAACTCCACTGAACCCCAAGATTATGAGACAGACTGTGGAAACCACTGAGGAGGAGCTGGCTGGACGAGGTGATCTTGAACAGGGGCCTTGGGAAGTACTCAGGGATGTGGACCAACCACGTGGATAGAACTAGGCACGTGCGCCGTCCTGTCTCCCTGTTCCCCTCCCCCGCACCCCCACCCAGCCCGACTTCACTGCTCTGGGGGGGCAGGTCTCTGCGGGCAGGCTCAGCGCGTGCCCTCGGCTGTGGCGGGAAAGCTGACGTGGGGTGAGGTCCAGCCCGCTCCTCCCTGACCGTGTGTCTCAGCCACGTTACCTGCTTCTCCCCGCCCTCACTCGTTTCCTCGTCTGGAGGAGGGAAATGCTAGCAGGGCAGGGCTGTGTGCCCTGAAGAGGGAGTCTGCAGCCCTGCATGTGCCCGGCCCCGTAATGACGGCCACCGTTGTTACCTGCCGAGGCCGCCTGTGGGTCCAGTGCCCGCAGACCGTGAGCAAGTGCTCCATGAAGTCCCGGCTGGGGACCTGCAGAGCAGCCAAGGCCAGGCCCCGCCCCCCCCCCCCCCCCCCCCGAGCTCCCGGTCAGGTCAGAGCCACCCATCAGCGCCTGCACAACGGTCAGAGGGCAGCATGGGACTCGAGGCCCTGGGGGTGCAAACGGCACAGCTCACAGCCTGCCTGTGGTTTGGGGCACAACTGCAGGCGTGTCTCTTGCTTTTCGAGCCACACTCGCCCTCACTGCGTGTCTTTGCTGAGTCGGCCTCCATGCTGGCGTCCCTGCATACTCCCTTCCCCAGTGCCTGCCCCACGTCAGGAGGAGCGATCATTCCGCTTGGAGTTCCCTTTGCTTTGCACGTGGCCACACGGTGACCGTGAAGATGGTTCTGGTGCAGCCACTGCTCCCGACCACGGCTGTCAGTGCCGGGCCCCAGATGCTCCCACCTCCGGCCCCCAGGGTGGGGCGCGTGCAGGTCACCCCAGCGTAGGCTCGTTCCTAGAGCGCAGCTGCTGTGTGGGTGCCTCGCTTGGGGGCGTGTCATGGGAGCCAGCCCTCCCCAGACCTCGAACCCAGACCCTCTGCCCTCAGGTGGTGCTTTCCCTGGGGAATCTGTCCTGGCCGTGTGTTCTGCTGGGAGAAATGGAAGCTGCTTGGCAAGCACCAAGCTCCAGCATAACGGAGGGGCGGGAGGTGCTGTCCCCCCTTTCCTTTTCTCGTGATTTAACAGAGACCTCCCAGATTTCTGTACCCCACTCCCCAGCTCTAGTAAAATGCTTTCTTCACAGCTCCTAGGAAAGTAGCGCTTACTGGGTTTCTAATTGTCTTTTTTAAACCTAGAGATCACTGGGAAGCAGAGGAAGTGGGTGTGTAAGTTAGAACTGGCTGGTGAAGTGTCCCAGGGAACAGTTCCCTGTTGGCTCAGAGAAGACAGGCCTCACTCACAGGTGGTCTCTCCTTCCAGTGGGCTTGTGGGCTTCCTCCTCACGCTAAGCGCCCTGAAGCTGAAGAGCCTGGTGGCCCCCGGGCAGTGTGCGGCCTGGCTGCTCATGGCTCAGGTAAGAGAGGAGGCGGGAGAGGGCTTGGGCTGGACCCAGTGCTCGCAGAGCTGGCACCGTCAGCTTTACTCCACGGAGTCCGTTCTAGGCGCCGGCCCTTCGCCTGATCCCGCTCAGGTCCATATCTGCGCCTCCTCCTCGTGCTCCCGGCCGGGGCGCCGGGGAGCCCCCTCGCTCTCCTGAGCCCTGATGTCCCCACCTGAACACAAGAGGTTTATAAACAAACAACATCTCGAAAGCTGCTCCAGTCCTACGAGACTGGCCTCTGGATGCACGGGGAGTTCTGACCCCTTCCTGGGCCATGTGGTGTCAGAACCCAACTGGCCAGGAGGTCTCACCTTCAGAAGTGGCAGAGCAAGGGAGTGGGCCCATGACCCACTGGATGAAGCGGAAAAGGGGCGCCTTATGGTCGGACCGCCCACCTGTACCTGACTGGCCGGGCTCCTCGGGAGCCGGGAGCTGGGAGAGAGGAGACAGAGGGGAGGAGCAGGAAGCAGCTGTGGGACCAGGATCCTCGGGAGGTCCTGGTGGAGCATTTCGTTCCCTCGTGTGGCCCGCAGGGGCTGCCTGCCAGGAGTGGCCGTTGTTAATGAGCTTGATCGAGGGAAATAATCACCGAAACAAGTGCCCTTAGTCATCTGTATGTTGATTGGTTAGTCCCCCCCCGCCCCCCCCCCATGTCTTTGAAAGGAGATTTCACAGCGGCATCTTCACCCGCGTGGTCTCCTGTGTGAGAGCACGACTAATTCTGACCCCACGGACGGGAAGCGTGGCTGAGATGCTGACTTCCGCGTGATGGAGGAGCATGTGGACCCACCCTCTCCCCACGTCAACTGGAAAGCCAGACCACGGCGCACTGACCACAGGCCGCGGCACACGGAGCAGCCTCGTCATGAGAGCGGCCGCTCCGGGTGGGGTTCTCACCTGAGGTTGCTCCCGCGCCTTCCTCCCCAGCTCTGTCCATGTCATAGTGGAACCAGAGCGGGGCGGCTGCGAAAACCAGTGGCCTTGTTGGTGCTTCCAGAATATTCCACGCACAGTATTTTCAGTTAAAGGCCCTGTCAGTGTAAATGAGCAAGAAGAGCCAGGGCCCCGCCGTCCTGAGCTCACAGCTCTGTGGTACAAGCAGTGGACAGGTCTAGCTGGGGACATGGGAGCTCGGGGGGCTGAGAGGCCCATCAGGGGCTGGACAGCTCTGCATGTGCCCCGGCTGACCCTTGTCTGTGCACCAGAAGCAGAGGTGTCGTGCGCCGGAGCCCCCACACTCTGCCCGCAGAGCCCGAGCGCACTCACGGGATGGGAGCGAGCCGGCAGCAAGGGAAAGCCGGGCGGCGTGAGCCCCCTGAGATGCGACGTGCTCCCCGGCCACTCACAGAGCCAGAAGCAGAGAGTCTCCGGCTCCAGGTATGTGAGCGCGACCTCCGACTAGTCTTTGCCAGAACTCTAAGCTGTGCAGACGGGTGACCCCGAGGAAAGCCGGCTGAAGAAAACACGGGAAACGCGGTGAAGACCTCAGAGCTGCACCTTCTGTGGGAGATGGATCTTAAAGACTCCGTCCAGGCAGGTGACTGAGCGCAGGACAGACCGACGACGGCGCTCCAGAGGAGGTCAGGCCCAGAGCTGCTGCCGTGGGTTATGTCCAGTGTCCAGTGTCCAGCAGAAAATTAGATGCTTTCCGAGAAACAGGAAGGCGTGATTTATGCCAGGAAAGAGCAGTCAATAGGAACCGTGACTGCGTCCTCAGATTTACAGCTTAGCAGGAAAAGACTGCAGTGCGGCTGTTTAAATATGTTCAGACACAGAAAGGAAACCACATTCAGAGAATTCAAGGAAAGACAATACAGAACCTCAATAAAGAGGCCAAAATGATTTTGAAAAAGAAAGCCAAATGGGAAATCTGGCGTTGAAAGTGTAACTGACATGAAATGACAGAGTCTCCAAAGGTGTTCGCTAATAGATTAGAGATGACCCAGGAGGAAGAACGAAGGGAATTCTTCAATCTAAAGAACAAAGATTAAAAAATCCCTGAAGAAATATAAACAGAGGCTTAGAGATCTGTGGGACATCAACCACAGCCACGTCTATATAAGAAATCCAGAAGAAGAGGAAAGAGAGGTAGAAAAAAATAGTATAAATGGATGACTTCTCATAAAAAACACCGGAGGGTAGCACATTTAATGTGCTGAGAGAAAATCTCCAACCAGGAATTCTGTATACAGCAAAACTATCCTTCAAATATGAACGAAAAAGACATTCCCAATTAAAGACAGGGATTTGTTGCTAGCAGTCATATCAATAGTTATATGGGAATAGACTAAATAGCCCACTCAAAAGTCAGAGATTGTCAGTCTGGATAAAAAAGCAAGACCCAACTGTATGCTGTCTGTAAGAGACACATCTTAGATTCAGAGACACAGATAGGTTGAAAGTAAAAGGATGGAAAAACAGAACCATGCAAACAGTAGCCATAATGCAGCTAGCCAGAGTGACTATTAAAATCAAACTAGACTTCACAACAGGAGCTATGCCTAGAGAAGGTCACTACATTGGGAAGATGTAACAGTTATAAACACCCCTAACAGCAGCCCAAAGCATACGAAGCAACAAGTGACAGAACAGAAAGGAGGAACGGTGACAGCTGGGATTCCAGTACTGCAGGAGTGCGGACCGGGGCAGCCACTGGAAAACAGTGTGGAGCTTCCTCAGAAAATTAAAAATGGAGCTGCCTTTTGACCCAGCGATCCCACTTCTGGGAATAAGAATCCTGAAACAGCCGAAACCGGTTTGGCTCAGTGGATAGAGCGTCGGTCTGCGGACTGAGGGGTCCCGGTTTCGGTTCCGGTCAAGGGCATGTACATTGGTTGCGGGCACATCCCCGGTGGGGGGTGTGCAGGAGGCAGCTGGTCGATGTTTCTCTCTCGTCGATGTTTCTAGCTCTCTCTCCCTCTCCCTTCCTCTCTGTAAAAAATCAATAAAATATATTAGAAAAAAAAAAAGAAAAAAAGAAGAATCCTGAAACACCAGTCAAAGAATACACACACCCCTATGTTCATAGCAGCAGCATTTACAATAGCCAAGATCGGGAAACAGCCCAAGTGCCCATCGGCAGATGCATGGATAAAAAAAGCTGTGGTACATTTACACAATGGAATGCTACTTGGCCGTAAAAAAAAGAAGGAAGCCTTACCTTTTGCAACAGCATGGAGGGCCTTGGAGATGGTTATGCTAAGTGAAATAAGCCAGTCGGAGAAAGACAAATACCATATGGTCTCAATTACATGTGAAATCTAATGAACAAAATAGAACTGGGGCATTAATGCATGGAACAGACTGAGCTGTCAGAGGGAGTGGGAGGGAGATGGGATGGAAGAAGGTGAAGAGCCTGGCTGGTGTGGCTCAGTGGTTGAACGTTGACCTAGGAACCAGGAGGCCACGGGCCATGGTTCGGTTCCTGGTCAGGGCACATGCCTGGGTTGTTTGCTCGCTCCCTAGTAGGGGGCGTGCAGGAGGCAGCTGATAGCTGATGTTTATCATTGATATTTCTAATTCTCCCTCTTCTTTCCTCTTTCTCAAAAAAAAAAAAAAGAATAAAAACATATTTCTTTAAAAAGTTGAAGGATTTTTAATCCTTCCTAAATGTGAAGGATTGAATAAAAGGAGCCATTAAGGATTCTTCTGGCCTCAATATATTAGACAATCTTCCCTTCTCTCTTCTTCTTTTCTATTGAAAAATAAACTCTGACCTTTAATGGCATACTATTTACGCATCCCGACATGCATTTTCCTACAGACCAGATGTGCTGACATTGAAGTGCAGCAAGTTGTACGCCCTTCCCGTGATGTCACTGGGACCGCCAGGCGCCAGTGTGTAGAGGGGCTCCGTTGGCCCCAGAGGAGAATTGGGATTCTGTGAAACACTCATAGATACACAGGCCGAGAGGCCATTCGGAAGGGCCTGGGACACCTTCTTCCTCTTCCCAAAGGTACCCAGGCTCCGCCCCTTCCAAGGAGGTGTCACGGCGCGTTATCACGCCCGCCCTCCTTGGGAGAGGAGGCATCCCTGCTGCTCTCTTTCCTCATCTTTCTCTGCCTCTTTCCTGGGCTCAGTGCTCAGCAAGGAAAGTGCCTTCTCAGTCACTGTGTGTCATCACGGTTATTGCTGTTCTCGGGGACTGGAGCGACATTCTAAGAAGCTGAAAATAACAATAATTAGCAACCTTTTCCGTTCCTTCGTTCTGGTAAAGCGAGCTATGTGAAATCTAACGCAGCCTCATGAAATCTTGGGGTCCCTTCCCACTTGTGCTGAAAAGCGTTGATCCAGGGAAAAAGTGGTTGTGTTTAAGAGAAAAGCGATGACATGTAGGCGTGTAAGGAAGACGTGTTTGCTGGTGGGTTGTCCAGCAGCTCTGTGTTCTCCTGAGAATTCTTCCCGTGTCAAGTAGCGTCTCATCTCATCCTTCCGACGGACGGCAGCTCTCCGCGTCCGGGGAAGAGGCAGCTGAGGCTGAGCCAGGAGAGGAGACGCAGCACCGGCCCCAGCTCTCGAGGACCCAGTGTTTGCTCCCCATGCAGAGCTGCTCCCCAAGAGGGCAGAGTCTTCCGCCGGCGAATGCAAGGCGATGGCAGCCCAGGAAGCGGCTTCCTCTGCTCCTGTGACCCTCGGAAGCAGCTCGCTGTCCTTGCCTACAAGCGTCTGCTGACTTGTTGGCTTAGTTTTTTTATTGTTCGAGTTTCATCTTTTAGACCGGGACTAGGTGGCTGTCGGCGCTGGCCATGCAGGCGGCGTGGTGCGGCGTGATGTCTGCGTGTGACGGGGTTCTCGGGGCCTGCGGGAGTGAAGGGGCCTCACTCACCCCGCCCAGCGCCCAGGTGTGCTGCCTGCGGAACAGCTGTGTGTGCACGGGGTTTTAAGGGTTACTGGGCGTGTACAGTTTGGGGGACATCGAAGGTGTCTTTGAATGGGGGGGGGCTCTGAGTTGAGGCAGCGGAGTGGCTGAGCGGCCCCTGTCAGCACCGAATGTCAAGCACGTGACATGATGGTGCGATGTGTGTGCGCTGTGAAGGGATCACGCGGAGGTAAGCCAGCACCCGTCCTCACACACTCACAGGAGGACACGGGCGCCTCAGGTGTGGGCGCGGCCTTCTGCGGCTCCGCGTTAGTGTCTGTGCTGCAACGTCTTTCTCTCTGTTGTCTTCATCACGCCGGTCTCCCCGTCTCCGCCACCGCCGCTGGGTGGGCGACACTGGCTGTCCTTCTGGGGAAGCTCGGCGCTCTGAGGCCTCGCCCCTTCTTCCTGTCACACACGGAGTCTCACCTGAACGCCTGGCTTTCCGGGAGCAGGCCAGTCCCGCGTCCTCTCCCTCTGGCTGTGGCTTGCACCTCCCTGTGCCCTGGACCGGGCGGAGAGCAGCTGCTGACTCGGTGATGTGCGCGGTGAGGGGCCTCCCGTGGAAACCTCATCACGGCTGTTTCCGCGGACGGCTGAGCGGCTGTGGCGAGAATGATTTTTTGTGGAAAATGAAAACCTAGCGGCGGCGAATTTCCCTTCGCAGCCTCTAGCTGGGCGGCCACAGCGCATGTCCGTGTCGTTCCCGGGCGTCTGTGGGGCCGCATGGCAGCGCTTATCTGGGAATTATTCCTTCATGAGCACGGTTTTCCCAGAGGGACATGGGCGGGGGGCGGGGGCATAGTTTTGGATTAAAGAAAAACATTAAAGTTCCATTTCCTATTGTCAAATAATTCATCGGGAAGTGAGGCATGTTCATAGACATTTTGCTATTTTGGATGAAGTTGTTTTTCTTGTTCCCAGTGATGAACTCTAATTTTTTTCTGGGCTATTTTTAGAGCCATTGATCATCCCAATGTTCTGTGCTGCAGAAATATGATAACAATTCTGGTTTCACAACTCTGACCTGAATGAGTTTGCTTATTGAGGAAATACTTTGAATTTCTGTAAATTTCCTGGCTGCAAGGTCTTATATGGATGCTGTTATTACCCACGATTATTTATTTATTAAATGTGCCTTTATTGATTTTGAGAGCGAGAGAAAGGGAGAGGGAGAGAGAGAAACATTGCTCCACAGACAGCAGCTCAGCAACCAGCCAGGCTTTAGGTTTGGGTCCCCCCGACGCCCCTGGTCCCTGGAACAACGCAAGTGCGGGCAGGGTCACAGCCAACATGGCGCTCCCGTGTGCAGCCGTGTGGTTGGTACTCGGGCACACGTTTCTTATTTAATTCCCATCCGACCGTGTGGCCCGACCATGTGCTCCTCTGGCCCCTTCGGACGAGAGGGAGCACAGATGTGCGTGACTCCTCTGTTAGAGCCCAGGAGCGGCCCGACCCCAGGCCCCCTGCAGGAGGTGCCCCCCCCCCCCCCCCCCCGCCTTTCTTGAGGGACTCCGGGAGGAGGTCCTTGCGCGGGTGACGAGGGACTAGGTGAGTGCGTGCGCTGGGGGGAGTGTCTCCGGGGAGGAAGGCTGTACCCTGTAGTTACCGTTTCCGTAACCGGTAACCCACGACGTGGAAAACCCTCCGGGAGCTCATGGAAAACAGAGCGTGAAGGGACTGGACCTGCAGCCACGGGGGCTGTGCCTGGGGCCACCCCGGCCACCCCGGAGCGCCGTGCTGGCTGGGCCGGGGATGTGGGCGCTGGCTCCGGGGTGAGGCCTTGAGGCCTTCGGTTCTGTTCGGTGTCTAACTGCAGGTGTGTGCTCCACTAGGAAGCAAATAACCTTTTCTTTCATTTGTAACTTTAATTTTGGCCCATGACTTACATCTTGATTCCCCCAGGAAAAAGCCTTAGGAACCATTTAGTTAACTCCCTTCACTTAAAGAATGTCACAAGGCTTAGGATAGAAAACTTGGAAAGTTAAACGAAAAAGAGAAGAAAGCGTCTGTGATCCCAGCACTGTGGCCGTCTCTCTGAACACACACCTGGGCTGGCTGTTGTCACAGAGACGGGGTCACTCTCCACCCGTTGTTTCTATGGAACGGTGTTGGGGGCGTTTCCCCACGTGGGCGAGGGGGTTAGGTTTGAAGGGAGCTGACCTGAGACCATAGGGGAGGGGCCGGCACCGCGTGGTGCTGTGGGAAGTGCTGAGGGTCATCTGGTCTGTCCACGGCATTCACTTCCTGTCTCTGAACATCTCAGGGAGCACGTTTTATGTGCGTCTGTGTTGGAGACCAGCGTTGTCACGTGGAGCAGGTGCTAGGAGATGCCCAGATGGGGCGGGGCGGGGCCGTCCGGTGTTGCTGGCACCTGGACACAGGAGGGCAGTCGGCAGGTCCCTACTGCGCAGGGGTAACCGGCTCCTTGGAGGACTGCGGGGGATTGTGAAACGCGTGCGGACTCCGTCCGAATCCCGGCCTGGGCCTGGCCCCAGGGTCCCCATTTCTTCAGGGAAAAGTCGCTCTGATGGAGGAAGGGGTTGCTGGGCTCCTGGCTGCGCCCACAGGGGGTGGCCCTCGCCCACACCTGTGCCTAGGTCCCGCCACAGAAGCCAGGCAGAGACCAGGGTGCAGGCCCTGAGCCTCACGAGGGGGTGCCGAGAAGTGGGATGGAGACAGGGCACCGCTGGGTCCTACCTGGGTCTCGTGGCCGCGACTGACTGACACGCCACCTGCTCTCTGCTTCCTCTGGAACGAGTGTGTTGGCTTTACACCCAGGAGAGAATCAGAAGGAAGTGCACGGCCCCTCACCTGCGCCGTCTTACTCACGGGGTGAGAGGTGGCTGAGCTTGGCACTGCTCTCCCTCCCGCCATTCCTCGGCAGCTGCCTTAGTCCATCAAGATGGGCCCAGGGGTGTGGGCTTCTTCCCACGACACTCGGCGTGCACCGTATCTCGGCCTTCGCACATCCCATTCCGTTACCTGCCAGTGACCTCGGGAACCGGCTGGCCGGGCCGAGGCTGCGTGAGGCCAAGGCTCTTGCCTCCCAGGTGCCTAGTGTGGCTTCAGTGAGCACAGTGTGGCCTCAGCCTCAGCCAGCAGCAGCGCCAGGCCCTTCTCCTTGTTTACTTCTGAGTCAGCTCCACTTCTGTGACCGTTAGTCATTGCTTTTTTAAAAACTTTCATTTTTTAAACTCCGAAAGAGCAAGGGGTATCGTCTTCGCTCAGGCTGCTGTAACCAAATACCACAGGCCGGGTGGCTCCCACACGGACATTTATTCCTCCTCGTCCTGGAGGCGGAGGTCCAAGACCAAATGCCAGCAGAGCAGGTGTCTGTGAGGGCTCTTCGCTGGGTTTGCAGATGGCTGCCCTCTGGCTGTGTTCTTACCTGGGAGAGGGGGGGAGGAGGGGAGGGGGCGGGAGGAGGAGAGGGGGAGTGGGAGGGGCGGGAGGAGGAGAGGGAGACACCACCCCATCACGGGACCCCTCATGCTCTCATCTCACACCAGCTAACTTCCCAAGGCCCCATCGACTGAGGCAGGTGGGCAGGGGATGGGGACACCCAGTCCATCCAGGCGGCAGGGTGACGTCTGCAGTGAGTGCCAGGTGCTGGCAAGTCCTCGTGGTCTGTGTGTCCCTGACGCGGGCTGAGAGGTGGGCGCGTCCTGGGCCAGCGAGGTGCATCTCTGAGGTTCTCACTCTCCGGTCCGGTTGGACTGTGACCAGGTCCGGAGCCAGGGCACAGCCTGGCATCGTGGGCTGCTCCTCCCAGCCGACACCAATGCAGGGTCGCTGGGGTGAAGGAGGGAGGCTGCCAGCGGTGCGGGGTTTTACCAAACGGGCGCCACATTTCCTATCTGAACATTTTCCCGGAGGTGTTTCACGTGTATCTTTGGCAAATGCATTCTGTCACCTCCATGTTGCTTGACCGTTGTATCAAAGGAGGTGAAGAAACCTCCCGCCTTGGAGCAAGTGTAATCGTGGTGCTTTTATTTAAAGCGCCTTTGAGCCTAAGTTCGTTTCGTTCCTAAAACAAGCTGCAGAGACGAGATCTGCCCTTTGAGTGAATCAGAACAACTTCCAAAGTAAAAATGCCTCGGCCACCTGCCCCTCGGGCCGGGAGCGCTGCTTCACTTGGGAACTTGAGTCCGGGACAAAGGTGACCCTCTTCGGTCTGCGAGCTGACAGGCGGTGAGCATGTTTACGGTAAAAGGAAACGGAGGAAGTTGAGCAAGTGACAAGTACTAGAATGGAGACGCCACTGACCCCACACCGGGCGTCTCTGAGCGAGTTTGAGGGGAGTAGGAGGGCCTCGAATTCCCCGTTTGTCTTCTGCAGTCGAGTGCTTTAAGGACGTCTACATTGTGTGGCTCTTCATACCACTTGGCAAAGGAGAGGACGTGTCCAATGTGCAGCCTCTTTATTCAGAGAACACAGTGAGGAGAGCCAGGGCTTGTGGGCTGAGCAGAACGGTGCACCCCGAGAGCAGGAGAGGACTCGCCTCCCGGAGGTCCGGGCGCACCGCTCCCCCAGCGGACATCACCACGGCCTCTGGGGAACGGAGGCGCGTCTGACTCTCAGCGAGGGAGGAGCGCCCCTCTGCACGCCTGTGCCAGGAGCGTTGCACGTCCAGGGAGCAGAAGGCTCCAGCGCCCCCAGGTCTGAAGGTGCAGCCAGGGGACCGTGTCGAGGGTGTGAACGGCTCGGCCTTTTCAGGACGCGGCTGTGTCCACCGCTGAGTGTCGGCACTCGCACTGCTGCCTGCTCTCTTCCTCCTCGGGGTGCAGATGCGGGGAGCACGCCCTCCTGTGCAGGCGGAAGCCTGGCCGTCTCCGAGCTCGCTGCGCAGCTTTCCACCCACGGGTGGCTGGTCACAGACGCCACCACCACCCGGTTCTCAGGTCTGGGCCCCAGGCACCCTGATGTACGAAAAGGAAAGTTAAACAAACAGCAAACTGGCCTTCGGGCTGTGCCCAGCGCCGATGGTCCGAGCAGCCCCATACAGTGTGCCAGGCGCTGGCCTGGTGCCGGTCTCCGCTGGGGGCCCCGGGCATACAGCGACGCCGCGTGCAGTCCCTGCCGGAGACTCGGGCAGTGGCTTGGCCTGTGCCGGGCAAGTAGGTGTGGGAGCCCCCGAGGGGCCTGTGCGGGCAGGCCCAGCGCGGGGAAGGTCTTCTGGACGTGTGTTCCCAAAGGGCGAGAGGAATGTGGGGGGTGAAGTCTCCAGGCAGAGAGGACTTCGAGTGCAGGTGAGACGATGGGATAAAGTCGAGTTTGAAACCGTAGCCGGTGAAGTGGGGGGCGTGGGCTTTACCAGCAGTTCCCGTGGAGGGCACACTCAGTCAGCGCTTGTTAGGAATTCACCACAAATCGCAGCAAATCCTAACAACCAGTCTGAATCTCGGATTCTCCCCCAAATACGGGACTATCGGGCAGGTTCCACTCACAGCCACTTTATTTTCTTAAAAAAAAACAAAACACAAAAATTTATCTTTGGATTGGAATGAGTGTTTCAAAAACAAATCTGACCTGCCTGAAACACCACCCGTTTGAATAACACGAGGCTGTGACCGCCTTCCACGAAGCCAGGAAGTTCAAAGCCGGCACAGACGCAGGGCGCCGAGTTCCTGCGGTTGGCGTCCCTCCGCGTGGTGACCTGCTGTTTGTTATTCGGCTCCGCATGTGCGAGGGAGCCGTTCCTCAGGCCACAGAGCTCTCTCTGCAGACAGATGTGTCCTTCAGATGCCCTTGGTGAGCGAGAACGAGGGTGCAGTGGCTGCCGCTTCGTGTCTTCAGGGTCCAGTTCCAGGAGCAACGTGACGTCTTTCACAAACAGATTCCTGCCTCCTTAAAGCTCAAGACCAGCCCCTGCTCTCACGGACATCCATCTCCAGAACGTCTCATCGTCCAAACCGAAACTGCCCGTTAGAAACGACCCGAGAGTGACGCCCGGTACCTCACGCGTGGGGTCACACGGAGTCAGCACAGGGCCCCCGGCCTCACCCCCGCTGCCGCGTGCTGCAGAGCCTCCTTCCTTTAGGGCCAAGGAATGCTCCGTGTGTCGTCACGTGTCGCTGTCGACGCGTCCTCAGTGGGTAGTTGGGGCGCTCCACAGCGGTGGCTGTGGGTTGCTGCGATGAACATAGGGGTGCAGGTGCCTGTGTGCGTCCCTGCTTTCAGTGATTCTTCCCCGTGTGCCCCCTCCCTCCAAAACCCACAAAAAACCTGGGGGCGCTCGTAGGCCCTGCTGAGTTTCTGGCTGAGAGAAGGCAGCCCGGTTCCTGTTCTTTGGTGGAATTGGAAGTGGGCGGGCCCTTGGCACGAGCAGAGCTGCCATTCTCACCTCCGTGCCCTGAGCGCCCTGACAGCCAGGCACATAGGGACCTGCCCTCCCACGGGAGGCGGCAGTGGGAGCCTGAGTCACCGTCACCGAGTGGTGCCCAGGCCGACCAGCTGCTCTCCGCGAGGTGCTGGCTGGCTGCTCCCATCCTCCTGTGGCGGCTTTTGTGAAGGGTTAGAACTTTGGTGAGTGTGTGTGGGGAGGGGAGAGGGCGGGAGAGAGGGAGAGACTGGGGGGGAGGGGGAGGGAGAGGGAGGGGGGAGAGGGCCGCCATGGAGAGCTGCTGGGGCTGGGCTGGAGATACGGTGGAGGAGCTGAGGAGCTGCGGTGCCCACTGAACAGACTGGACAGCAGCCATGTGACTCCCCGTGCCGGCGCATTTGCTGCAGAAAGGAGACAACCCTGTGGAGCGCCCGTGGTCAGCCGCAGAGCGAGCGCCGTGAGATGGGTGTGGAGGCGGCGGAAAGAGCGGCGGGAGGAGGAGGCGGCCATGACGGGGCCGGGAGGCAGAGGCCCCGGGCTCCTGAGCCAGCCTACGTTCACATGAGGGCCGGTGTGACCACTGCGGTGTTTTCTTGGCAAAAGGTGCAGTTAATCGGGACAAGCCGGCCAGCCGGCCACCTCGGAGCAGGCGAGGTTTTTCCAAAGCGAAAGGAACTCAAGGAAACAGGCGAGTCCCGGCTGTGGCTCTGCAGGTGCGGGGGGTGCCCGCTCCTGGCTTATTCTCAGACTTCCTGTGGAGATGGCCGACGGGCGACAGGGACTCGGTGAACGCACTTTCCTCCTGACCGCCGGCTGCAGCCCCGAGAGGCCTTGGTGCAGCATAAGTCCCTTCGTGAGCGGCGCCCAGCACAGCCTGCTGAGGCTTTTTTACGTTTTTACGGATTTCAGAGAGGAAGGGAGAGGCAGAGAGGAACACCAATGAGGGAATCATCGATCGGCTGCCTCCTGCACGCCCCACACTGGGGATCAAGCCCGCAACCCGGGCGTGTGCCCTGGGAATCAAACCGTGACCTGGTTCCTAGGTGGACGCTCAACCACTGAGCCAACGCCCGGGCATGCAGCCTGCCTCTTTCTTGTTCTTGCAAGAAAGCCAGTCCTGGGTGACCGCCCCGGATGCTGTTGGGCAGCGTTCTGGGGGGACATCTTTTCCTGAGCGGACGTTCCAAGTGTTGACAAAACAGGGCCTTTGGGTCACATAGAGGCACTGCCAGGTCCTGCCACCGACAGTCCTCAGAGACGTTTCTAATTTCCAGCTCAGCTGTGGGAGGGGCCTCCATCTGGCTCCTGTGTTTGCAGATAATTAGTGATCTAATTGCTGTCTCCCCGGAAGCCCTGGGCTCCTCGAACCGAGAGACAGAGGCCACTGGGCAGGGAGGCCGGGCCGCAGGCCAAGGCAGGACAGACGTGTTGTCGGGAGGACCTGGGATGGCCGTACACCTGGACCTGGGTTCACGTGGACGAGACGGAGACAAGGGTCTGCTCTGCCCACCGGGGAGGGGGGGGGGGGAGGGGGCTGAGGGGGGCTGCCCACCGCCTCCGTTGACCAGTTTGGGAATGAAATGCCTTTGCAGACGCCCACCTCCCACACAGACAGGGTTTAGCGTTTTCCCGCCAGAGCTTCCCTCAGAGCAATGCTGACCACAGGCACTGGGCGTGGGCAGGGGGGAGGGGAGGGAGGGCAACGTCGGGGACCTGGCCCAGCCTGCACTCGGCGTGTGAAGGGCTGGAGAAGGTTCTGGAGTCCACGCTGACGCTTTTGTTGGGCTTCTCTCTGCAGGTGGCCACAGCTGGCGCCTCGGTGCTGCTGTTCGAGGGGGTCCTGACCAGGGCGGCCGTGGGCTGGTGAGTCTGACGGTGGGTGGTGGGGTTCTCCAGGTGCTGCCTTCCGCTCCAAGAGCCACGGGAAGGGCGAGGCGTGGGCATGTGCATGCAGAGGCGTGCGTGGCATGAATGCAGCGTGATGGCTGTTCCCACTGGGTACACCCTCCCTGCCGTGCCGTGCAGCCGAAAACACAGAACACGCAGCCCCTTGCACCCTCGTCTGCACGGGAGCGCACGGCAGGCAGCCATGTCCGCGTGTGAGGCTGTGTGGGTCTCTTCCGTCCTCCAGTCCGTTTGCTCTCGGACAAGCTCCAACCGTCTTCCCTAGAAGGACCCGGCCTAGCTGGGAGACAGCAATGCCTCTCTGACCGAGCAGAGACCTGAGGAGCGAGTCGTGGGGTTCGCGGGGGGACAGCGCGTGCAGAGGGCCTGCGGTGCAGGGTGACCAGAGCTGTGTGGCGAGGGAGAGCGGCAGGAGGGAGGCTGGAGAGGCAGCTGACCACATGGGCCTTGAAGGCCGTGGTGGGCGTGGCTCGACCTGAGTGGAGGGGAGGGGAGGCGACCAGGACTGGGAGCCGCACTCCCTGTGCCTGTCTGAGGCTCACTGTCGAGCAGGCCGGCTCCGGCAGCGATCTCGCAGGCAGCCCTGGAAGTGGGGGGCTGGTCGGACCCTGCATGTGCTGGCGAAGGCCGTGGGTTGGAGAGGAAGGGAGGAGGCGGGATGATGTGCACGCTCTGGCCGAGCTGTGGAGAACACGCGGTGCCTCTCGCTGAGGTGGGGAGTCGGGAGCGCAGCGCTGCAAGTTGGGGTGCAGGGTTCGTGAGGGCTGGTGCCCGTTCCCCGCGTGTCGAGGTCTCCGTGGGCAGGTGGCGAGAGGCCTGGCGGTCGGGAGGGGGAGAAAGGGGTGTGTGCCCGAGTCACGGGAGCAGCCTGGGCGGTTATTGCAAAAGGAACCTGGGCTCGGGGAGTTCCTGGGTCTTGAGAGCTCTTGGGTTGAAGGATGGTGTGTTTTCAGCCGCCAAGAGTTCTCCAGCCGCAGGGTGAACCGCAGAGGAGGGCGTCCGACGGGGCCTCCGCGTGGCCGCTTCAGCGAGCGGTCTGCAGTCTCCGTGTGCCGTGTCTTCAAGCCGAGACGGGTGCTGCCTGGCACCTCCGGGTGGGGCCGGGCTGGTCTCTGTCCGTGGGGCTTGGACCGTCACACGTCCCAGAGGGCAGCCCGGGTGGTTCTTGCTTCTGTCTCGTGTCTTTCAGATTTCAGTCGACAGTCAGAGGTCGGGGATTTCCCCTGAAGTCCAGCTCTCTGGATTCTTCTGAGAATGTGGCCTGCACGTCCCGCTGTAGCCGCTGCGGGAGTGGGGAGAGGCTGCCCCTCCGTGGACGTGGGCTCGGCCGTCAGCCCCTCCGTGGACGTAGGCTCGGCCGTCAGCCCCTCCGTGGACGTGGGCTCGGTCGTCAGCCCCTCCGTGGACGTGGGCTCGGCCGTCAGCCCCTCCGTGGACGTAGGCTCGGCCGTCAGCCCCTCCGTGGACGTGGGCTCGGTCGTCAGCGTAGCCCCACAGCTCCGGCAGGAGCCAGGCCCTAGTCCCCGTGCCTCTCCCACCCGGTGCTGAGGACACGCGTGGCCAGCCTTTCACAGGCTCACTCCAGAGAAATTACAAATCTAGGGCCAATGTCGGTCACTGTCCAGCTAATGAGCTTGTTTTAAATTTTATAAAAACAATCTCTGACAAGCCCAGTAACTGACATACACAGGTTAATGTTTATTCTTTTTTGTTGTTAATCCTCAATCGAGGGTTTTTTTTCTATTGATATTTTTACAGAGAGTGGAAGGGAGGAAAGGAAGGAGGGGGAGAGAGAGAGAGAAACATTGATTGGTTGCCTCCCACATGCACCCCGACCGGGGCTGGCATCGAACCTGCAACCCAGGTACGTGCACGGGACCCAGAATCAACCCGTGACCCTTCGGTGTACGGGCCGACGCTCTAACCACGGGCCACACCGACCAGGGCTAAGAATTCATTTTTAAGTAACAGAGTTTTAGGGTAGGTATCGATAGGAATTCCCTCTTCCAAAATTCAGCCAACAGGGTTTAGTCCATACCCTGTCAAGTGGAATTGGTTGTGGGGCCTCCTTTTAGGCCAGGAGAGTCCCTCTTGTCCGTGGGACGGTGCCGGCCGGTGTGCGGAGAGAGGGAGTGACCAGACACACCACCATGTGCTCTCAGGGCTCCGTGCTCAGCCCTCGCCTTGCCCGCCCGCCCTGACCGCCGTGGACCAGGGTGCCCGGTGTGGGCATCACGCCAACTTGGTCCTGGCACCGGCCTCCTGGCACCAGCGTCCTCACGAGTGGCCGCATCTCGTCTTTGAGTGGAGATGTTTGCCTTCAGCTCAGGGCCAGCATGGCGACTGCGCATCGCTTGCAGGGAAGGGATTCAGGGTGGAGGGGGCTCCCCCGCATGGCACACTGCACCCAGGACCGCAGCCCCGGAGTCACCGCCTCCCGCCGGGTGCACACGGGAACTCCTCTCTAAAGCGCTCCGAGCGCCTGCTGTCTCCCGCACAGCCCGGCCCCAGGGATGCGCACTGTCCCTCGCGGGTCCCCCGAGGACGGTGCCTTACGTCAGGCACACACATTGGTGAGGAAACGCGAAAAGAACAAAGTAGTTTGAAATATAGGTGGGAAAGGGGAGCGTTTCATCTGTTGACTAGAGAAGGCCTCACAAGGTTTATTTGAGCCAAATGTTGAGGACGCGCCCAGAAGCAAAGTCGCGACAGACAGAAAACGTGGGAGAACAGCCGTTTCCGCTCCCTCCTGTGCATCAGAGTCCGGGGGGCCACAGGGAAGGTCCTGGACCCACTGGCGGGGGTGAAGGCAGCGGGGAAGCAAGGCGGGAGCACTCCAGGGTGGGTGAGCGGCAGCAGGAGAAACAGCTTCCTTCCGTGTGGGGACAGAGATGGTGCTGGGGCAAAGGTGACCGTGAGGTCTGTGGTGTCTGCTCTGAGCTGCGGCGGTGCCGTTGAGGGGCCACAAGAAAATTACTCTCATTTCCAGCGGCGTGCTGTCCTGGGTGCGTGCTGTCCTGGGTGTGTGTTATCCTGGATTCGTGTTATCCTGGATGTGTGCTATCCTGGGTGCGTGCTGTCCTGGGTGCGTGCTGTCCTGAGTGCGTGCTATCCAGGGTGCGTGCTGTCCTGGATTCGTGCTGTCCTGGGTGCGTGCTGTCCTGGGTGCGTGCTATCCTGGGTGCGTGCTGTCCTGTGGGATCCCCTTTCACGTCCCGCGTGATTCAGGGTTCCGGTTCAGGGTTCGGTTTCTGGAGAAGGGCCGCACGCAAATTAAAAGAGACTAGAAGAAAATTAATTTGGCGATATGGGGGGCCAGGCGGGAGCCCACCTCTAGTGGGAGGACTGCCGCTAGGCTCTGGCCTTGCTGTGCCTTTTATTGAGACTGTGGGATACACCCATTACCCTTAAGCAGGTTTGGGATACACCCATAGCCCTTAGGCAGGTAATAAGCGGATTACCATATCAGTAAGGATTTACATGATTACAGATGGGGAAGTTGCCTCAGTTACCATTGTCTCAGATAGGGAGTGGTTGGCTCTGACCTTTCAGAGCTTCAAGGTTGACCAGCCTTTTTCTATTAGTGAGACAATGGTTGGTTTCCGGCACTGTCCTGGGTGCGTGTTATCCTGGATGCGGGAGGGCGGGAGGGCTCGCTGAGGGTCAGCACGGCCTTGCTGAGGCTCTAGGCTGCCCTGCACCGCCTGCCGGTCGGAGTTTGTGATCAGACCATGCCATGAGGTTGCTGATGGTCACTGAGCGTGTGTGGCCCGCGTGTGCCCCCGAGCGTGTCAGGTTCATGATGGAGCCCTTTCGCTCACATCACCGACCGAGGAGATGTTTCCTGGGTGCGACGGGCGTGCGGGACGCAGCGGGAAAAGGTGCGGCTCTGTCCTCCGCCCGGCGGTTCTGTGGGATTCACTGAATGACCACAATAATAAACGTGAACATCGAGACGGGCCTGGTCCTGATGGGAGAGAAGGGAAGGACGGACGGGGAGACGCTGAAAGCCGTGGGAGAGCGGCGGGGGGTGGGTTTCTGGCCGGCGCTCGGCCGCCCCCGTGTTAGTCACTGTGACTGAGGAGGATCCCTGGAAACGAGAAAATGGGGGGTGGGGGGCCTGGAGACATCAACAGGAGTAAAACCCCCAAACCCAGAGTCCGGGCAGCCTTCCCTCAGGCACGGCGGCCCCGCCCTGCCCGCTGGGTGGTGGGTGCATCCTTGACGGGAGGGTGAGGGAGCAGCAGCCTTTCCTGGGGGAGCAGAGAAGCCAGGTCACGTGATGTGCAGTGAATCCAGCTAAAGCGGGTTCAGAGGTCGTCACCGTAGCAATTCTGCGATACGGAGACTCCATGGCACCAGCCCCTTTAGCAGACGGCCCAGCAGCTCCGTGGGGACTCTCCGGCGGTATTTCCTCCAGAGTGTGACCCAGGCACACACACACACACACACCCCTGTCAGGCGAGTGGACACAGCCCCTCCTCCACCTTGCAATCCCCTCCCCCAGCTCAGGGGGACTTTGCATGATGGGCGGTTCCTGGGCCTGACCTGGAAGGGGGTGCGGGGAGCCCCAGGGCAGAACCAGGGCGTCCCTCACCCGCATACGTGGCACCCGGCAGCCTCTTGACCTCTCGACTCCTTTGCAGCCTCCTGCTCGGCGGACTGGGAGAGGCCTTGCTGGTGTTTGCAGAGAGGAGGGGCGCCCCGAGATGACGAGGTGACGACGGAAAGGGAGACGGCGTGTGAGCTCCAGCGAGGGTGAGGGAGCCGAGCACGGAGCCGAGCACGGCAGGACCACTTCCCCTGCGCCAGGAGCTCGCGGGCGTCTGGCCGCAGAGAACGGACCGGGTGCCTCTTCCTTGAGGGGCTCGCCGCGCCCCCGGGTGTGCCGACGCCTGGGACGCCCCGTGGAGGCGCCGCTCACCTGCCTGCATGCGGCCTGCTGGAGCCCGCACAGACGCCGCTCTCCCTGCTCACGCTCCGGGGGCCGCCCCGGCATCTCGTGGCATTTTTGGGGTTTGTTTTTTGTGTTTACATCTTCGGAGCCTCCTGGGACATCCCTTCCTCGCGCTCGTGCGGGCTGGTCCGAGCCTCTCCCACCCACTCACGGGGATCCCTCCCGAGGGCGTCCACGGGGCGAGCGGGCGCCATCGGCCCAGAGCGGGCGCCGAAGCCTTGATGTGGTCACATGTTCCTTCTGTGGGTTGTCATCCCGCTCACCGTGCAGTTAACCTGAGGCGAAAGGGTCGCCACAGAAGAGGTGGGTTCGCCCTGAGGTGTCCTCCGGCCAGGGAAGAGGAAACACGTCTCACATGGACGCACACACCTTTATGTTCACGTTCCTTAAGCTCTGAGGCCGTTCCTTCCCCGTGTCTGAGGAGGTTTCAGTCACTGAACAAAAGTGTCTTTTTCAGGCCAATTAAAGGTTGGATTAAAGCTCTAAACTGTGCCTAAATGGGACTCAAAAGAAGTGAATTTGCATGAAACGGTTGTTTGATTCTGAGCCCACAGTGAAGGTTTAGGAAAATAGTGCAAATCCACATGGCTCTGCCGTGTCGGCCTGGGGCACCTGGAGATGCAGGAGGGCAGGACCCCACGCAGGTCACCATGGGACCCCCCACCCAGGGTCATCATGGGAGCCCCACCCAGGTCACCATGGGAGCCCCCCCCCCAGGTTGCCGTGGGAACCCCAGCCCGTCACTGCGGTTGCCCCGGCCCCAGGCCCCAAACGGGCCCCCTTCAGGCACCCAGGCACCCTTCCCCTGAAGGGCCCGTGTGCTCACGTCCTCTCTAGATCCTGGTGACCCGAGGCCTCGGTGGCTGCGAGTCAGAGGGTTTTGTTTGTACAAGGAATTGCTTTGTGTCGAGAGGCGGTTGCTGACCGCTGCGGCCGGGAGGAGACGTAACCCTGGCATCTGTGTTTGTGGGTGACCTGCCTCTCGTCTCTGCAGCCCCAGCAGGGGAGTCGCCCTGGGAGGGCGCCCTCCCTCTTTCTGATCCTCGGCCGAGGAAGCTCTTTCCATAGTTCTCAGACAGAGGGGAGCGGTTGGAAGGAGCTGCCCCCGCCCAGCCCCCAGCCCCCTCCCTGGCAGCGAGGTGGACCCCAGAGGAGCGCGCAGCACGAGGCCCACAGGCCGCCCGTCTTCACCCGGCACGGCCTGCACCTCGGGGAGAGCGCGGCCCTGGAAACGGGGACTTAGTCCAGACGCCGGTCCTGGGCCCGCGGATTCACAAGTAGAAGGTGGGGCGGGGGGCGGGGGGGTGGCTACTTAGTAACAGGGTGCCAAGTCAGAGCTGGGGCCCCAGGGTCTGTCCCAGGCTGTCCCCCACTCGGGCCAGGGGTGTCAATCACGCCTTCACTGGTCACCATCCTGCCTCCGGCACCCACTCACTGCCTGTCCACGGCTTCGGCGTTGTCTCCAGCAGAGCGGCCATCAGCGGGAGCCGAGTGGCCGGTCCTCAGGTCGGTGAGCTGCAGGCCGACTGCCCAGCGGGAGGCGCTGGGCGTTCACACGGTCGCAGACCTAAAGCAACGCACATCCTGCTCCCAGGGAGGCCCGGGCCTGCGAGAAGACCCAGGGATTGAAATTACACACAAACCACCCGCTTTATTGAGCTGTAACCCACGTGCCTGGACGTGCACCCAGGACGAGCAGACCGTCCGCGGTTCTCAGTGCAGTCACAGCGTTCTGCAGCCGTCACCACCATCCGCCTTCAGCACATTTCATCCCCCCGCCCCCACGGCCCCCACGGCCTCCCCCTCCCCCGTCCCTCCCGCTGACCAGGCCGTGTGCTGTCCACGCCACAGACCCCTGTCCGGGGCTCCACAGGAACGGGCCATGCCCACGTGGCCTCGTGCTAGACTCGGGCCTGAACCTCTCCTGCCAGCTCCGGGGTGAAGATGGGCCCTTTGAAGCCGACAGAGAGGTGCCTGGCCTCCGCGCACGGTGGGACGCCCGGCAATGGCGCCACGACGGCTTTTCCCAGCAAATCCTGTGCCCGTCTCGGCGGGAGGCTCCACGTCCTTCCGGCACAGACTGCGTTTTCCTGAGACCAAGTCTGCCTGACACACATGGCACCCAAGAGCCTCTCATCGTGCCGGGCCGTGTGGCTCCATGGTGGCTGAGCATCGGCCTGCGGACTGAAGGGTCACGGGTTCGATTCCGGTCAAGGGCACGGACCTCGGCTGCAGGCTCCCCGCTCTGGTCAGGGTGCGTGCAGGAGACAACCACATTGATGTGTGTCTCACATCGACGTCTCTCTCATCTTTCCTCCTCCTCCCACGCTCTGAAAATCAGTGGGAAATACCCTCGGGCGAACCGCATCCCTCCCAGCCTCCCACCCACGCTCTGCAGCCCGGGGTGGGGTCCACCCAGCTGGTGCCAGGCTGCTGGGTGGGGCCTGGAACCTGCCTGCGAGCGGCTCAGAGGCCAGTGCAGCCCCCGCTGCACTGAGGGGGCAGGGACCAGGGGCCCTTCCCGTGGACATGGGCAGCGAGGCGACGGGAAGGCGGAGGGGACACAGGTGCCTCGGCGCAGCGTGCCGCCCGCTCCCGTGCGAAGCGCAGCAGCTGGAGGGCTGGGTCGGCCCCTCTGACCTGGTCCGCTGGCTGGAGAGGAACGTGAGGCACCGGGGACCAGCTGGGAGGGGCTCCAGGCCTGACCCTGACCCCCCGCCTGGCCCCACCCGTGGGGAGGTTAGAGCTGGGTCCCTGGTCCTCGCCCCCTCCCCTCCTCTACCACCCTCTCCTCGGCAGCGGCCTGGGCAGCTGGGTCCCTGCTGCAGCTCCTGACTCTCCTGCTCGACCTCGGGACGTCCGAGGGACCCTCACGCCCTCTCCATCCCTGGCCACAGTCCTCTGAGGGACCCATGTTCCCTGCTGCACCCCAAGACCCTAGCAGCCAGCCGCCCCGTGGACCTGGGGAGGGGGAGGCTCGTCTCTCTGGCTCCCAAGGGGACCAGTACGCCCTCTCCCCCGCCCTCAGAAGGCTCCGGAGTGGGCATTGCTCTCCCCGGCTGCCTGGCACCATGCTGTCCTGAGCAGAACAGCCAAAGGCGCCCCCTCCTCCGGGCCGTGCCACACACGGGCTTGCAAGGGCTGTGTACAGCCTGCCTCCTGCCCCGCATGGGGCACCCGGCCGGGCAGGCTGTCTGGCTGCACCCCCGTGACCCAGGGAATTCAAATGAGCAACATGTTTATCGTCCCCGTTCTGACCCAATGCCAGGTCTGTGCTCCAAGAGAGTCCCTGCGAACCAGGGGTTTGTTTATATAGTTTTGCCAACTCAGCTGAGTTCCGGGGTGGTAACAACATTGTCCTCCGACTGAGCGCCTTCAGGAGTCAGCGGCAGCTCACGTGTCCTCTGGACGCCCGGCGCGCTCTTCGCAGCAGGTACCATCCTGCGGCCGGCCTGCCGGGGTCACACCTTCCCCTCTGCACCTCGGGGTCACCGCCTCCTCCTACCCGGGCCCCGCAGGGCCCTGTGCAAGCCCGGGCCTCCGCTCCGCTCCGGGCCGCCTGCTCTCCTTCCTCGAGCACCGTCCCGCCGTCTCCGCGCACAGGGCAGGAGCTGGAGAGCAGCCGTCCTGTTTGGGTCTGGCTTGTATTTTGCAAATAAAATCAAAACTGGTTTCATGAGCGCAGGCAGCAGCCTCAGGAAACAGTGACCTCGGACTGAGAGCCCGTAAAAGCCTGCAGGTCTCACCGGGATCCCCACGGAGCCGCCAAAGGTCAGCCTCCCTCCGGGCTCCGTCCTTTATGGTCGCCCTGGAGCCCAGCTCTGGCTCAGGAGTCGCCCATAAAGGGGCTCCGAGGCCAGGAGGGAGCGGCCACGTGGGGTGAGGGGAGGGCGACTGCTCGGGGCCAGACTGCCTTTTCCTAAAGGGGCAGTGACCCTCCTGACTTTCCCATCAATTCTTTTTCTTTTTTGCTAATCCTCACCTGAAGGTGTTTTTTCCATTGAGTTTTTTTAGAGAAAGTGGAAGAGAGGGATGCGGAGAAAGAAACACTAATGTGAGAAACACCTCGATTGGCTGCTCCCGCATGGACCCCGACTGGGTCTGGGGATCGAACCCACGACCCAGGCACATGCCTGTGACCCTTCCGCAGAGCACATCGCCAGGGATCCCGTCAGCGCCTGTGCTCTCGTGAGCGGTCCGTGGGCAAAGGCCACCCTCACCGGCTCAGCTCCACCAGCCCGTCTGCACTTGCCCGGAAGTCTGTTTGTGTCTGAATGGTCCTTAACGGGGCGGGGGACGGACCTCGGAGCAGGGAGCGCTCCGCATTCTCACTGGGCTCCTTGGGCGGCCAGAGGAGCTGCTACCATGTTCATCAGCCGCCGTTTCCTCCTCTTACAGCTTTTTACCTCATTCGGTCTGCCTCCCACCCCTGCGGCCCCCCCTAGGCACACCCTGCCCCCCGCCCGCAGCCGCCCCACGGGACGCCTCCTCCTGAGCCTTCAGTCCCGATTCAGTCTGTGTCCTCCTGTCCTGCCCTCCGCACTCTCCCGACCCCCTGCTGTGGCCTGGCCAGCTGTCCTCACCAAATGGCACAGGGCCCTTGGGGTGGAGCTCAGGACCCTCTGGGCGAGGGGAGACCCTGGGGCGCCCCGCCCCCCCGGCCCCCAAACCCCTTTACTTGAAAGACTTCTGTAGCTGGACAGACAACACCGTCACCAGGTGACAGAACGGCCTGGCTCAGCCCTGCCTGGTTCCCCAGCCCAGCCTCCTCTGCAGCCGGATTGTGGGGGGGAGGGGGAGCCCCGAAGGCTGCAGGCCCTGACGGGTTAGGGAGGCCAGGGCGAGGAGGGCGGCCTGGCTGTAGGCAGACCCGGAGGAAGGACTCAGCAGCAGCAGGCAGTAAGAAGTTTTATTGGCTGTTGGGGGGATGGGGGGACAGAACCCCAACACCCCATTTCCACATCAGCAAGGCAGTGTCTGTGGTGTGGGGGAGGGGTGGTGTAGCTTAGGGTTCCCCCCGAAGGGCCTGCGGGTGAGGAGGGAGCCATGCAGGGTCATCGTTTGTCACCCCCCCCCCCCCCCGCATCAGGAACACGCGTGGCCTTGGGGGGGTCCTGCTCCGGGTGTGACAGGGAAGGGGGGCGGTGGCTGCACGAGTCCCGGGCTGCCCGGGCGCTGGGGGCACAGACAGGCCCACCGCCTCCTCCCGGGGGCGCGGCGTGTCCCCCCACACACACACACCTGATGAAGCAGCGAGGAGCCCTGGGACCCCAGGACAGTCTGGGGAAACCAAGTCAGGCCGAGAGACGAGGGCTGCCCCGGAGCATGGGGTGGGGGGTGGGGGTTGGGGGGCTGCAGGGAGCTGGGAGGCAGCAGGGCAGGGCCTCAGGGGCTAGACCAGTGGTTCCCAACCTTCTTTCGGCCACATCCACCCCCCAGCATCTCTATATCCTGAACCCCGCCCCCCCCCCCCCGTGACAGAATTCTTATTCAGAAAGTGAGCTCCTATTCACGTGGAGGAAGCCGAAAAGGGCATGAACTTGGTCTAAACAAGCTTCCAAAGAACATGGCATCCACGAAAGAGAAAAATAAGAGAACGGAAGGACAGTGGAAGTCCTGAGGAAGACATCACTAGAAATTGTTAAAATAATATGAAGTGATATGAGAAAATAGCAAATAAAATTTCAAAACGTATTACAGAACTAAAATGCACAAATATGTCGCAATCTGTATTTATATGCTGTAGATGAGGCCCCTAGAACCGTAAGAAATGCAAAAGGTTCAGCGTTAATAACTCATTCTCAAATCGCCCCCCTTAAAAGCCAGACCACCCCCCTGGGGGCGTGTGCCCCGTTGGGAGCTGCTGGCCTAGAGGGTGCAGAGTGGCCTCATCCTGACCCCTTCCAAGCCCAGGGCTGAGGCCGTGTCTGACATGCACCCACCCCGGAGCGTCTCTGGCAGCCAGCGCCCCCTCCCCCAGCCCCCCAGCCCCCCAGTCCCTTCCTGGCTGTCTTTCCCCTCGGGTGACACACAGATGGTCTCAGGCTATGGACACACCTCTGGACACACAGCTATCATCCTCCCCCCCTCCCCCAACTAACTTCAACCCGACAGGCCCGCTCTCACAACCCACAGGCCACAACAGTGTGAGACTTGACCCAATGGACCAACGTCCGTCTAGAAGGAAAAGATGAAACCAAGCAAGCCCCACATCCAGGAGCACCCGCTCTCCCCCCTCGTTGGACCAGGCCTGGCCCCCAGCGGACGTCCCAGGTGCAGCCCGAGGCTGGAGGACCCGGAGGTGGTGGGGGGCCGGGCGAGAGCCAGGGCCACCTGGGAGCTGGGAGCAGACACCCGGAGGCAGGGCCCAGGGCACGTGGGGCCTCGGGATGGAGACCGTGGAGCGCTGGGCCCTACATCTTAGCGGGTCCAGCCAGACCCTCCACAGAATCCCTCTGACACGCAATCCACCGAAGGAAACGTGTCAGCAAACGCTTAGCACCCAGCACAGCCAATCGGGAGCCTCCCGCTCACTCTCCCCAGCGGCGCCGGAACCTCTGACCTCTGGCCAGCGAGCCCGGTCCAGGCCGCTAGGAAGGCTGCTCCAACCCCCCCTCGCCCGGGCCCCGGGGAGACGGGAGAGCGTCTGCTTCCCGTGTGAGGTCTGCCGTGGGAACGGCGGCAGGTGAATCAGTGATGCAGGGCGGGGGGTGACCACTGAGACACGTGTGTAAACACACACACACCCACACACACACACACACACACACACACGGATATAGAAACAATAAAATACTTTAATTCTCTTTACATGGCCACAGGCCTTCCCGCTGGGCGAACCTCGGTGGGCGCTTCTCTTGGGCTTTAGGCGAAGGCGTGGTGACTACAGGTGGTGACACGCAGGCTGGTCACGTACAGGTGGTCCCAGGCGTCAGCACAGGTCCCTGCACGCAGCACCGCCCGCACGCAGGGGTGACCCTCTCAACGGGCACAGCCTCAGCCCGAGGCGGCTGGTCCCAGCTGGCTAACAGCCTCAAATACGAACTGTGCGTCTTGCCCTTGTTCTGGATTTTATAAAACACGGGGATGTATGTACATACAGCACAACAAAGTGCCTAGCGTGCACTCTAACATAGAGCACCGAGCCCACCACGGAGCGCTGCCCCCGCCGTCCCCATGGGCAAGGGCGGGGTGAAACACGTGAGAAAGGTAGGATGCAGGAAGGTGCAGAGCCGCCTGCACCCTCCCCGCGGGACCCCCCACACGAGCACTGGCTTTTGTCCGTGGGGGGTGAAGTGAAGAAGCCAGGTCACTGTCTGGGGCACAGGTGTCAGACAATCTGGTACCGAGAGCGATGGCTACTCAGAGGTTCTCCAGAACCAGAACCCACCGTGAAGGCCAGCTGGGCTCATGGCCCCGGGCGAGCAGTCCCCGGGCGAGGAGTCCCCGGGCGAGGTCTGTGCCGAGGGGCAGGGCTGGCTGGGGCTCAGGGCTGAGGCAGCATCTCTCAGACACACTGACACGCACGCGGGCACACGCCCCCGGGGACAGTGCCCCCCAACAACTGGTAGAGACACTGGCCCCTCTTCTGACACCGTGAGGGCCTCTGCACAGCTTCCCTCCAACGTGTCCACGCCGTCTTCCCTGCTCGGCTCTAGCGTGACGCTCAGACTTGGCGTGGGTCTGGAGAGTGCTGGACCAGCCGCAGGTCTGTGTGTGCCCGGGAGGAGGAGGACTGGGGTGGGGGGGTAAGAACTCTTGCTGGTGGAGAGCCGGGAGGGCCACCGTGTCTTCCGCCCAGGCCTCCCCTCCCCCGGTGGGCAGTCACGGCTCCCAGGGGCTCTCGGCCAGCAGACCAGACTCCCGAAAAGGTCCCCGGCACAGCCTCTGTACACGCGTGTTGGGAAGAGAGTCCTGTGTGCTGAGCTCTGCTTGGGAATGAGTCTCCAGCAGCAGCGCGGCCTCTGGTGCCGGGAAGCATCAGCCTCTGGGCCTGTGTTGGGAGCTCCGAGGGGAACCAGGAAGCGCCGGCCCCCTCCTCCGGCACCAGGAAGCGCCAGCCCCCTCCACCCGCACCAGGAAGCGTGTGGCACCAGGAAGCGCCGGCCGGCCGTGCTAGGAGCTCTGGACCAGGCGTCTGTAGTGGGGCATGACCTCGTGCTCCGGCAGGTGAAGGGCGAACTCCAAGGCCACCAACACGGGGAACTCGAAGGCGATCAGCTCGCGTCTGTTCAGCCGGAACTTCTCCTCCAGCTTCTGCAACAGGAAGAGAGAAAACGAAAGCACGTGAGCGTGACAGACCGAGTCCCAGGCTTTCTCCACGTGGCGCCTCTCCCCACCGCCAGGGAGGCTACAGAGAGACGGGTGGTGGGCACGGCCGTGGAGGGCGTGAGGGCGTCAGAGCTCGGGAGCAGAGGGAGGCCTCGCACGGGACTAGTGCCGGGGCGTGTGGGCACTGGCCGTGGCGTGTGGGCACTGGCCGTGGCGTGTGGGCACTGGCCGTGGCGTGTGGGTCCTGGCCGTGGCGTGTGGGCACTGGCCGTGGCGTGTGGGCACTGGCCGTGGCGTGTGGGCACTGGCCGTGGCGTGTGGGCACTGGCTGTGGCGTGTGGGCACTGGCTGTGGCGTGTGGGTCCTGGCCGTGGCGTGTGGGCACTGGCCGTGGCGTGTGGGCACTGGCCGTGGCGTGTGGGCACTGGCCGTGGCGTGTGGGCACTGGCTGTGGCGTGTGGGTCCTGGCCGTGGCGTGTGGGTCCTGGCCGTGGCGTGTGGGCACTGGCCGTGGCGTGTGGGCACTGGCCGTGGCGTGTGGGCACTGGCCGTGGCGTGTGGGCACTGGCCGTGGCGTGTGGGCACTGGCTGTGGCGTGTGGGCACTGGCTGTGGCGTGTGGGTCCTGGCTGGGGCGTGTGGGCACTGGCTGTGGCAGCTGGCCCCTCCCTGCTGGCTCCCCCCACGTTCTCCGTGAACTCAGCGTGTGAAGCAGGCCTTCGTGGACCCCCTAAGGAGGCGAGCGTTTCCTTATGCCAAGGGGGGTCTCCTTTAAGAGAGGAGAAACCCGCGCCCTCCCCCGAAGAAGAGGCCACCGAGGCCATAGGAGGCCGAGGTCAGTGACCCGTGTGTGACGGATGCCCTGAGGTGACCGCCCACGAGACCCCGCAGCATTACCGTGGCTGAGAGAGTAACATGGGTGGGGCAGCCGGCCACGGCCACGGCCACGGCCACTCACATCGATCAGGTGCTTGACCTCGTGCTTCCGGAGGTCGCTGCTGATCTTGGCCGCCAGCAGCACGCAGGCCCCCGCGCAGAGCTTCCGGTTCTGCTTGTTCAGCTTCCCCTTGAGGGCGAGCTTCTCGAAGTAGACGAAGGCCGTGGCCACCGTGGGCTCCTCGAGGCCACAGTCCTCCTGCGCCAGCTTCCGCATCTCGCGCTTCAGGCTGGAGGGGCGGGGAGGGGCCTGCTGGAGCCTGAGCACCAGGCCCCGAGGACAAGACTTCGCCCCGAAAGCGCTTCCCTTCCCGTTCCCAAGGGGACGGCATGAAACGTGAGCGAGACGCCTAGACCAGCCGTCGCCAACCGGTGGTCCGTGAGGTCCGAGAGGGTGGCGGCCGTGGTCTAGACCCCGCGGCACGGGCGCACCCGGGACCCCAGGGCGGGCGGGGTCCCTGGACACTCGGAGAGCTGCCCAGATGGAAGAGGGACCCCACGGAGGGACTAGGTCCCACCAGAGACGGAGCCAGACGTGAGGCGGGCGTCCGGAGTCCGCGCTGTGGAGTGACCGTCACGCTTGTTACTGACGTCAGAAGGTCAGGCTCAGAGCGCGCTGCGAGCTCAGGGCGGCTGCCAGCGAGAGGGCAGAGAGAAGCCCGAGCTCTGCTCACCTCTGGTCAAACCGAACACGCCAGCACCAGAGCAGCACTGAAATCCACACGGACATA
Organism: Cnephaeus nilssonii; assembly: GCF_951640355.1. Classification (NCBI taxonomy): domain Eukaryota; kingdom Metazoa; phylum Chordata; class Mammalia; order Chiroptera; family Vespertilionidae; genus Cnephaeus; species Cnephaeus nilssonii. The sequence continues at coordinate 93,935,613 of NC_137082.1, forward strand.
CATGCTGGCAATTACTGCCACACGGCGTTGTTACACGCAGTCCAGCCCCATTACCACGCGCACACACACACACACGCATACACATGCACACACATGCACGCGTGTGCACACACACTCTCCGGGTACACAGGCACCACACGCCGGTCTCCCTCCGGCGCAGCCAGAGACTGCTTGGGCAGCAGACACGCGCCCCCAAATCGACCCACGGCCACGAGGAAACGTCGGTTTTGCTTCGGCTGCTTTGCTGCAAGACCGGGCGCGGCCGTCCCTCCCGGGAGTGGCTGTGGGCAGGGAGCCCTTCCAGACCCAGGAGCCCAGTTCCTTGCTCCGGCTCTGCCTGCCTCTGAGCACGCAGGGACCCGTGTCTCCTTCGCCGTTTCCCGTAACATAAATCGGACTGAACGGTGGGCTGCAGACATGACAGCGGGAATGATTCCTCCCTAACAGGCGCCTCCCCTGGTCCTTGCCAGCTCCTGCCACAAGACCCGCCCTCTGCCCTCCGCCCTCTTCCCTGGCGCTCACAGGGGGCCTCCCAGCAGCTAGCCCCTCATGGGCCTTTTTGTTAGTTCTCCCCCAAGGACGTTCTCCCATTGATTTTTAGAGCGTGGAAGAGAGGGAGAGAGAAACACTGGTGTGAGAGACACACTGACTGGTTGCCACCCACACACGCCCCCACCAAGGCCGCGATCCAACCTGCAGCCAGGTCCGTGCCCTTGACTGAAAAGCAAACCTGTGACCGCCCCCCCCCCCGCCCCCGGGGACGCTCTAACCACTGAGCAACCGCCAGGGCTCAGGAGCCTCTTTGCTGAACTGCCCACATTTCGCTTGATCCGCCGTCCAGAGCACAAGTGTGAGGGGCGCCGGGAGGGGCTGAGGGAGTGTGAGCGGATGGCCACGTACCTCCTTATTTTGCTGAGCGTCAGCTTGATGTGAGGGAACCTCTCCCTGAAGGTCTCGTTCATGTCCTTCTTGAGGTCTGAGGGCTTCACGTAGGCGATCACTGTGGTCTGCAAGGAAGGCCGCCAGGTCACGCCTGCCCGAGGCCCCGCCGTCACTGCAGTGGGTGCTCACGGTGACTCCCACGCCCCATGCCACGGGGAGCCAGGGGAGCTCCGGCCTGAGGAGGCCCCGCCTCCGGAGACAGAGGGAGACCACCCCGGCTCTCAGCAGGACCGGGGGACGCGCAGCACATGGCCTCTGACCTCCAGGCTCAGCGCCGACAGGGAGGGAGCCCCACTCGCACACGTGGACGCGCACGGCGTCACCCCACCCCGGCCACCACCGGAGACGACATGTGATGGAACCTCAGGCTGCACCTCCGGAAAGTGAGGCGGCACGTGCCTCCCCGGAGGGCCACTTCGAGAACCACGGGAGACGTCTGTCGTGCTTGGCATTCAGCGCGCACTCAACACACGTGAGTACTTTTCCGATTGTGGGAAAACATACGAAACGGAGACGCGTCCCCATGAACCCCCCTTCCTCCCTCGGCTCCTCCTGGCCACCATCCACCTCCTGTCGCGGCCACGCTGACGACCCCGAGGCCTCAGACGAGTGGGACATGTGGTGTCTGTCCCTCAGTGAGCACAGCATCCTCAGGGCCCATCCACGCCGCGGCACGTGTCAGCACACGTCGTGGCATGTGTCAGCACACGCCGTGGCACGTGTCAGCATCTCCTTCCTTCGTAAGACTCAGCAGCGCGGGCAGGGCCAGTGTGGCCCCAGGCCCCCCGTCTCGCCCCTGCCCCTGCTTTTCTGTCCTTAATCCGATGGAACAGCAGCAGGAGTGGGTCTGCGTGGGGTCAGGGCTCCCCGCCAGCCCACTGTCGCTCTGAGAAAGTGGCTAACGTGCCCGAGCCTCACCGCTTCTCCTCTGCACAGGTGAGAACGCCTGGCGGCGGCTCCAGGGGCTTACCGTGACGACACACAGAACAGAGCCGCCGAGAGGCCACGGGAGCCTCATGGAGAGCAGCGCAGGGGAGGGCAGCACCGCTCGGCTCCGGCCCAGAGCCGGTCTGAGGTGGGCCCGCTCTGCAGGCGACGCTGCCCAGGGAGTTCCAGGGAAGTCAGGTCCTCCTGAGCCCGGGTGCCGGGGGCCGGGGGTGACAGCCCTGCCATCCTCAGCCCCATCTCCCTAAGGCACGCTTTCTGGGGTCCAGCAGCCACGACTCCTCTGTGTGGCTCATGTGCCTGGGACGGCCTATGCCACCCTCAGAGGGAAGACCAACTCCCCACCATCCTGAGAGCCGGCCACGGGTCACCATGGCCCCTGCCACCCTCCTCCCGGCCTGAGAGAGAATGGAAAGCGAGATCAAGGCTCTTCCTGACTCTCCTCTCAGTCTAACTACAGTTCATAGCGACACGCCCAGCCCCCGTGGTTCTAGTTACCACTAGAGGCCCGGTGCACGAAATTCGTGTGGGGCGGGGGGGGGGGGGGGCCCTCAGCCTGGCCTGCATCCTCTCCAGTAAGGGACCCCTCGGGGGATGTCTGACTGGAGGCAGTTGGACATCCCTCTCGCAATCTGGGACCACTGGCTCCTAACTGCTCGCCTGCCTGCCGGCCTGGTCGCCCCAACGGTCTGGAAGGAAGTCGGATGTCAGGAAGATGTCCAGTCACCGGTCTAACTAGCACGTTACCCTTTTATTGGTGCAGATCATTACACAGACGAGTCAGGTGCTAACACACAGGCTGTGCGGCCCCTTCCTGGTCATGAGGGCGTTGTGCAGCCGCAGCGGCCGACCCCTGGGCCGGCTGCGTGACATGGGGATGGTGGTGGCTCCAGGCTACCTGCGTGTTTGCAGAGGGAGCCGTTCTGTGGTTGCGGGGGGCGGGGGGGGGGGTCCCATAAACTGATTTCCTCGCAGCTGCCTGGCGGCAGGGAACGGCGAGTGCACCGTGCTGAGAGGAGGCCACCAACTGCAGAAGGTCCGAGAGGAGCCCGCCCGCCGCCCCGCTGGGGCAGTCAGGAAAGGAGGGGCCGGCGTGGGGGTCCCAGGGAGAGCGAGGAAGACCACGCTGTCCCCCACCTACTGCGGAGACCGGAGCAGCCTTTGCTGAAAAACAAACCCGGGACTGAGTCGTCAGGAGAGCAGGGAGGCCTCCACGGAGCTGAACCAGGGCCCGTCCCCCCCACAGCAACGTCTCGATGCCCAAAGCGAAGGCCTCGGGCTGGTGGGCTGCAGCGGGAGGGGCCGGGGCAGAGCGGAGAGGAGGGGGCAGCGGGTGTGTGGGGGGCGGGAGGTGCGACAGCACTGGAGACAGTGGGGCTCCCAGCCGACAGGCCGCCACGGGAACAGAAACAACGTAAAAGGTGCTCCACCTCGGAGCCCCTTGGTCTCTCCTCTTCCTCCCCCACCCCCTGCCCTCCACATCGCCCCGAATCCGCGTGGGCAGCCCGAACGGGGTGAGCTGGCTGTGCACTCCCTACTGCTCCCCTCTGGGCCGGAGGGGCCCCGACAGGACATGCCCAGGGAGGCTGGTTCCCGCCCAGGAGCCCCGGGAGCTGGGGCAGGCAGGCCCCCTCCGGAAGCCCAGGTCCTCGGTCCCTCGCTCCTGAGGGAGGAGGGAGAGGGTGAGCAATGCCCAGCCAGGCTCACCTGCGCCTATCGCACCTGTCGGCACCATCGCCGAGCTCAGCCGGGAAAACAGATGCTCCCGCTCGCTCAGCGAACTAAGCAGACGGCGACGACCAACTAAACCTCTCTCACCACCAACAGCTGGGCACCCGGGTGCTCTGTGCAGTAATTCTTCCCCGAGAGGACAGTACGCCACAGGGCGCGATGGGGATGGCGGGCGGCCGGCGCATCTGCTGCTATTTCTACCCGTCGGCTCCAAACACAGAATCCTGGGCCTCCTCTCCCTCCCCCTCCTCAGGGGAGCCGTTCTTCTGGTTCCTTTGCTGAAATAAAGTGGAGGAGAGAAACGCGGGAAAACGGCCTCCGCTTCTGGTGTTCACACGGCTGCGTAGATTTAAGAGATGCTGCCAGAGCAGGCCCACAGCTTCAGAGGTTTGTCACATGTTCACCGGGCGTCGTAGAAGCTCCCAGAACATCCTCTCCGCCCGGGGGACCCCCGAGTGCATGTGGCCCGAGTTCACGCTCACCCGACAGGACGCGGACTCACTTTCAAATGCACGGTGGGCTCAGACACGAGCCGGTGAGCTGAGTGTGGAGGCCACGTGGCTGCATTATCAAAAGTCTGAGACCAATCACAGACCAGGAGCAGCTGCTGCCACGTGACGGGTAAAGTGAAAAGCTAACATTTCACTTTGTACTATTTTTACAAGGAAGAGAATTTAAAAAGCCACCCCGATACCGACGCTGCTCTGACATGGGTGAACGTTATGCCGTGACCAGGTGCAAACGGCCCCATGGCGTACGACTCCATTTTTATGAAATGCCCAGAACGGCCAGGTCTACAGACAGGAGGAGGTGAGTGCTGCCTGAGTCCATCGGGTGGGGACGGCGGGGCTTCTTGTGGGGAGAAAAAACGTCCTCAACTCCACGCCTTTGTGAATAAGCTAAAACCCGCTGCACTGTAAGCGTTGAAGAGGTGAACTGTGTGATGTGTGAATTATCCTATACAATAAAAGCCTAATATGCTAACTGTCCAGTCAACCAGTCAGCCATTCAACCAACCAAAGCATAATATGCTACTGATATGCTAAGGCGGCTCAATCACTCGCTATGACGTGCACTGACCACCAGGGAGCAGACAGTTGACCGATCAACCAGTCGCTATGATGTGCACTGACCACCAGGGGGCAGATGCTCCGACCAGCAGGTTAGCTTGCTGCTGGTGACTGAGCCAGACGGGCCGGACACAGACCCTCCCTGGCTGGCCAACCTCTGCATCTCTCCCTGGCCCCCATTGTGCACCAGTGGGGTCCCTTGGCTTGGCCTGCACCCTCTCGCAATCCGGGACTCCTTGGGGGATGTCGGAGAGCCGGTTTCGGTTGGAGAGCCGGTTTCGGCCCGATCCCACAGGCCAGGCCGAGGGACCCCACTGGTGCAGGAATTTGCGCACCGGGCCTCTGTGTCCAATAAGGCTGTTACAGCCTCCGATCCCGAAAGAGAGCAGAAGAAACCGACATGGTCGGCGCTTTGTGTTTAACGCCCGCACCGAAGCCGCTGCCCCACAGGCCTCTGCTCACCCTGCGCTGGAGCAGGTTCTCCCAGGAGCGGGGAGTCCCCTTCACGGCCCGGGAGGTGGGGCATCCACGGTGTTGGCGAGACTCCTTCACCAGGGTCTGCTGGACTGAGGAAGCTCCGTGCACCTCGACCCTCAGGGCCCGGAAGGGACTGCAAGGGAGGCCGCGGCTCCAGCTGCTCCAGCTCCTCCGTGAGCCGCGTGCAGGCAGGCGCAGGCGTGCGTCCCCGAGAGCTTTCACAGACAAGGCAGCGTGCAGAGCCCACGGGAAGGACTTGTCTGCCTTTGCCACGCTCAGCATCGCACACTGTGCCCAAAATTACACCCTGAGCCACATTCCCACCACCCTCGGGAGACGGCGGGAGGAGGGGTCTGTGGACACGTAGGTTGTCATAGTAAGTGATCGAGCACGGGCACTTGGTCGGGGGCTCGGGCCCAGCGCTGACCTGGAGAGGTATCACAAGGGTTCTGTGTCGAAACAGTTGGAGGGTTTATCTTTCCTGAGAAAGGAAAGGGGTCCAGAAACCCATGCAGATCAGTTAATCCTGTTGGCGTTCCCTCAGTCAGCTCTTCCGCTCACTTTCTCTTCCTAATCGCTCTCCACGCTCATGGGGGCGGGGGGGGGCCCCGAGGGGGGGGGCGCTGTGGCCTCAGCTGCTCTGACAACAAACAGCCTCCCTCGCGCAACTTCCCTGACAGGCAGGCGGCACGGGAGCAGGAAGCGCCGGCCCGGCCCCAGAAACACCGTCCTCAGTGAAGCCGGCGAGAACCTGCCGGCGGCCGGGGGCTCACACCTCCCGTGTCCCTGGTCTCCTTCTGGGAACTCGGCCGGAACCACAGGGGCTGCGCCCATCCGGCCTCCACACCGGCCCCCGGAATGTCTGTGTGCGTCATGACCTCTGACCTCTCCGGGGGCTAACGGGAGAGACCTGCACGGATCAGAGTGAAAACCACGATGGGAACGTGACGGCGAAGCCAACGGTACAGGGAGCCACTGAACCCACGTAAACCACAGGCCTTCTGAGCCTCCGATCGTCCGCCTCCGGAGCCTCCCGCTTTACGCCGTGTCCCGACCCTGAGGACCAGTGGCCTGTGAACCTGGAACAAACGTGCGTGAACAGATGACCCGGCTACATCCTGGCTCTAACGTCCCCTGCCCTGTGACGCAGGAAGCCTGCGCCTCGGTGTTGGCCTGAGAAATAAACACACGTCCTGAGAAAGGCACACATAGGAGCCTCATCACATCCCTAAACTGGAAACAGCCCAGATGCCCCTCACAGGACGACGGGGAATGAACTCTGGTGAAGTCATACCAAGAAACCCTACTCAGCAATTTGTAAAAAGCTTACTGAGGCGCGGAGCCTAAGAGAACCTCACAGATACCGAGTGGAAGACGGACGAGAAAATAAAAGAGTGCACAGTACGTGATCCCATTCATGTGACGTGTGAGTGTACGCAGAACCGGTCCATGGGCCAGGACTCGGAACCGCGGGGCCTGTGCGGGGTGAAGGCGGAGGTCGGGCAGGAGGGCATCTCCCGAGGAGACAGAACGTCCTGTGTCTTGGTCAGAGGCTGCAGCAGCCACGGACCCGGCACTCAGAACGGGCGCATCTGGTCGTGCGTCACATGACGAGAAAATAAATGGTGCAGCAGGTCGGGGGTCAAAGGTCAGGGCTGCTTCTCTCTGCAGAGGCCACAGGAACAGCTCAGACCTGGAATCCCACAGGCCAGGACACCCCCAACACCGGACACAGCCCAGGTCTCCAGGCTCGAGGCCCCCCCGGGGGCGGGGGGCGCTCACTCAGCTGCCCTGGGGCCAAGGGGACAGGCATGAGCAGCAGCCCGAGCCCTGGCGACCCTGAGGGAGGGGGTGCCGCGCAGACCTCTGCGACCAGCAGGCCACCCTCCCCCCGCTCCACGCCCAGGCCCCCGCCGGGCCCTGAGGGGGCAGAGTGGGGGCGCCCTCCCGACATGAGGTCACCCCGCAGCGGGCGTGCACCAGCCAGGCCTGTCTGGGCAGCGCCCACCTGCCCCAGGGCTGAGAACCCAGACCTCAGAGGGGTCTCGACAACCTGGGCCGAGCAACCGCGTCCTCGTCTCCTCGGTCCTCAGAGCCTGTCACACGTGAGGCTCCGCACCCGGGGGAGGGCCGGTGTCAGGAGCGCCATCCTGCAGGCTCGACGTCGTGTGCGTGTGCGTGTGCGTGCGCGTGTAAAGAGTAGGACAGCGACTCTTACTGTTTTTCTTTTCATTGATTTCAGAGAGGAAGGGAGAGGGAGACAGAAACATCAATGATGAGGGAGAATCATGGGCCTCCTGCACGCCCCCCACTGGGGATCAAGCCTGAAACCAGGCATGTGCCTTGGCCGGGAATCAAGCCATGATCTTCTGGTTCATAGGTCGACGCTCAACCACTGAGCCACGCCGGCCGGGCTGACGCTACCGTTGAAAATACTGATTTTACACCAAGTCAGCTTCTCTCATACCGCAGGGTCTCCCACGTGGGCTCCCTGCGAGGCCTGGCATGGCCCCCTTGCCAGCACCCATTCTCAGTCTCCTTCTTCGGGGAGCCTCTCACCTGTGACCTCCAACCTCCGACCCTCCCTGACATCTACCACTTTCCTCACGACTTCTCCATTCACCATGAGGTCAAGGAGCATGGCGACTGTGGTGGGTTTAACCTCCTCTGAGCAGGAAGCACCTGGCCTGGCACACAGGAGGCCCGTCAATAGGGGCCGAGTGGGCAAATCCTATGCCTGTTGCCCAACACACAAAGTGAGCAAGCAACCTCCCCCCACACACTCCTGCACACTCCATGTGAGATACACGTGAGGAGGCCCGTGCTCCGGGCCCACTTCTGGCGAGGGATCCCCTGGGCGCAAAAGTGAGGCTCACGTGACACGCACATCCGTGACTGAGACGAGCGTGCCGAAACGTGGGCGCCTTGCGTGTTACCCAAGTGCGCGTATCTACAGCAAAGGAGCGTTTCTTTCTCTGGAAGGTGAACCACGACGGAAGCACGCAGGTTCGATGCGGTGAATGAAAAATGAGCAGCTTGGGAACATGAAACACGCAGTGGGACACGTGTGCGGACCGGGCAAGTCACCCAGCCACTGTGCACGGAGGGAGAACCACCTGTGTGCACAGTGCCACGGGGACGGCAGCCCAGCCCGTGAAGCTCCTGAGAAATGATTTAAAGAGAAAAACCCCCAACTGGGCAGCAGCCGGACCCCAGGCCTGTGGCAGGAGGGGCCGTGTCATCCCAGACGTGACGCGTCTGTGGACGAGCTCCCACTGAACCTCCATGTCCATGAGAACGGTGCCGCTGATTCTCGGGGGGCCTAGAGCTCGTTAAACTGCTGACCCAGAGAGTCCTTTGCTCCTCCCCAAGTCAGCGGTGCGGCCGCGGGGCGCCGAGGGCTGTGGGGTTCAGCGGCAAAGGGAGCCAGGCTCTGCGCCAGGAGCTCCGGCCCCACGCCCACTTCCTGTCTGTCACCGTGACAGCCAGTGGCTCTGGAGCAGCTTCCTGCCCAGTCACTTAACAAATGAAGTGACTGATGAGTAAAGCAGGGACATACAGGCCGCTTCCTCCTACAGTCATGACCTCTGCTCTCCCTGGACATCAGGGCAATGCGTCTGGCTGTTTACTAAGCGCTTACTATGCGCTGGCTCAGACCGATGAGCTCCCTACTGTGTGCTGGCTCAGACCGATGAGCTCCCTACTGTGCGCTGGCTCAGACCGATGAGCTCCCTACTGTGTGCTGGCTCAGACCTATGAGCTCCCTACTGTGCGCTGGCTCAGACCTATGAGCTCCCTACTATGCGCTGGCTCAGACCTATGAGCTCCGGTGGTTGTTTTTAAAGAAGCAATTGACAGGTCAGAGTGGAAAAGAAGTACCCACAGGTCTGGTTCGCTTTCTGTGTGAGCAGCTGGGGAATAAGGAGGCCTCGTGGGTGTTACACGAGGAAGGCCGGTGTGTAACACCCACACCGTCCTGCTTCCACTTTCCCGGGAGAGGGCTCGGTCTCCCTGAACAAGGAGTCGGGGCAGTTTTAAACTAAATGCCTTTGGCCCAGCCTGCGTGGCTCAGAGGTTGAGCATCGTCCTACCAGGAGGTCACGGTTCGATTTCCGGTCAGGGAACATGCCTGGGTTGCAGGCTGGGGTGTGGGGCGTGCAGGAGGCAGCCAGTCAATGATTCTCTAGCATCACTGATGCTTCTCTCCCTCTCTCCTTCTCTGTAGTCAATAAAAGTATATTTTAAAAATGAGTAAGTACACTAAATGCCTTTGGTAATTCATCCCGACTCTGTGGCACACTGGAATGTCTCTGGCTACCCGCCCAGTTACAGGAGGAGACACGCGGAGTAGCGGGCCAGGCCCCGGTTTCTCTGACGTCGGCTCGTTGCCAAATGTTCCGTGAGGAGAGGCGGAGGGCGGGGCCCTGCACGGGGGCCGCTCAGCGCTGAGTGGGTGCCAGGCGCCCTTTCACACGTAGACTGGGCCACTACGGCTTCCGAGACACGGCTCGAGGCCTGTCCCAGGAGAAGGGCCGGGCTCACTGTGCTCAGCTGTGCCCTCCGGCCGGCAGGGAGGCGACGGGGCGTTCCGGTTGCGCTCTCCACCGATTCCTGTGTGCAGCCCAGGGGCAGCGGGTTTCCCGAAAGCCCTCGTGCCTCTCCCCCACGGCGTCCCGGGCTCGGCCTGCCTCCGAGTTGGCGCGTCTCCCCAAGGAAGTACCTGGGCCCTGCCAGGCCCTCTGATCTCGGGGCATGGCTGCCCGGAGCAGAGCGGTGGGAGGTGGTCAGCCAGGAGCCGAAACCACACTCACAGAGGAAAACAGGAAAAGCCCGAGCAGCAGCAGCGAGGAAGGCCGGCGTGTAACACCCACACGGTCCTGCTTCCACCTTCCGGGAGAGAGCTCGGTCGCTCTGAGCCCGGCCACGTGTCTGCTCAGCGGGCACTGCAGACCCACCCTCGCGAGGACTCCACCGAGCCGCTTGACCTCAGTGTGGCCGGCGGGCCCACCCTCTCCTAGTGGGTCTACAGATGCCACGCTGTGGCGAGTGAGCCGGTAGCTAACGTGATGCGTGCAGGCCAGTGACCAGCAGAACCCTGGACCGGCCACGCTCCGGTCTCCCCGTCAGCAAGGCACCTGGAGGGTCCAGGCTGAGCAGGTTCCAGGCAGCGCAGCCGAGGGAAGGCCTGCCTGCCGCCTCCACGCTACTCACCATGTACGAAGGGAAGATGAGGACCCGTTTGTGCTTCCCACAAGGCCACTGGGGGTCGTCCAGGAGGTTCGGGTCGTAGTCCACAAAGTCTCCCAGGTCGCTGCCTAAGGGCCACAGGCAGAGGGACGGTTAGGGCCCGGCCTCGGGCAGCGCAGAGGTGAGCGCCCGTGCGGAGGGGCTGAGGGCTGGTCAGGGCACCGCCTGCCGTGCAGTCACGGTCTCTGCAGCCAAGGAGGCGTGTCCTCTCCGACAGGGACACCAGGTTCTCAACGTGACGACGATCTTTCCCACTTTAGAAAGCGACGTCTGAACCTCCCAGACCCCGAGAGCACAGAACCCCCGGAGCACGGACAACGCAGGGACTCTCGGGTCAGAGCACGTGGCGCCGAGAGGCTCGTTCCGAACCCTGCAGCTCATTGGCAGCCGAGCCCCGCGAGAAGCACATTTTGGGGTGAACCCTCCTGGGCAAACCACTGTGTCCACAGAAACACAGATAAAGCGGGCCCATGCGCCGAGGCCCAGCGTGGCGGGAGCACGGACAGTGTTTCCGACTCAGCACCTGAGCCCTCCGATCGCCTGGGGTCTCCGAGCAGTGACACTGCTCCCCAAGAGCTCCCGGCGACCCCACAGGGCCGCTGAGGCCGAGCAGGAGCACCCAGCCTCCTTCCGCAGCCCGTCTGCTCGCGCGGAGACCCACAGGCACGTTCTCATGCAGATCCTGGGCCTCCGGCCCAGCTATTTGAAGAAAAGCCCAACCTGAGCGTGCGAAGTGCAGGCAAGGCGCAGGTGACAGGGAGGCGACTCTGAGGTGCAGGAGGTGGTGAAGCCAGATCCCGCCCAGCCCCCTCCGCACGAGGCCGTGGGGTTTCCCCGGGGGCGCTCAGGGGCTGGGGCGGAGGCATCTCACTGGAGAGGCCACCCTGGGGCCGCTTGAGGCTGCGTGGCCTGAAGTCCTCTTGCCCAATCACGTCGCCTGCGGCACGAGCTCACACTCAGGGACCCCGGCCCTCCAGTCTGCACACGGAGACCCACCCACGCTGTACCCCAAGACGCCTCCTGCCCCAGCCCCCCGCACCTGTGTCGAGGCTCCCCTGGGTGCTGCTGGCCCGCCCTATGGAGAGGCTGCGGTGGCTCAGGGTGCGGACGTGGGAGAAGGAGGAGGTGGAGTCGATGGTGCCCCTCCGGGCTCCCAAGGCGTTCGTGGGCCACAGGAACTGGGTGTAGGACACCGTCTAGAAGGAAGGCAAAAGGGCAGGTGAGGGACACCCCAGGCAGCGAGGTGTCCACGCCTCCCCAGCGACTCGGCATCAGCGACCTGGAAGTGACCTCTATTCCGGCCACACCTGCCGGAGCCACTGCCTGTGGCTGTCCCTGACATCCCCCCACCCCCCCCCCCCCCGCCCCCCCTGAGAACGCTCAGGTGACGGGCAGATGAGTGTTTGATAACAAGGCGTTGTCCTTGACGCTGTGGGGATGGGGTGAGCTGTGGGGATGGGGTGAGCTGTGGGGATGGGGTGAGCTGTGGGGTGGGGTGAGCTGTGGGGATGGGGTGAGCTGTGGGGTGGGGTGAGCTGTGGGGTGGGGTGAGCTGTGGGGATGGGGTGAGCTGTGGGGATGGGGTGAGCTGTGGGGATGGGGTGAGCTGTGGGGTGGGGTGAGCTGTGGGGATGGGGTGAGCTGTGGGGATGGGGTGAGCTGTGGGGATGGGGTGAGCTGTGGGGATGGGGTGAGCAGTGGGGATGGGGTGAGCTGTGGGGATGGGGTGAGCTGTGGGGATGGGGTGAGCAGTGGGGATGGGGTGAGCTGTGGGGATGGGGTGAGCTGTGGGGATGGGGTGAGCTGTGGGGTGGGGTGAGCTGTGGGGTGGGGTGAGCTGTGGGGTGGGTGAGCTGTGGGGATGGGGTGAGCTGTGGGGTGGGGTGAGCTGTGGCGTGGGGTGAGCTGTGGGGATGGGGTGAGCTGTGGGGTGGGGTGAGCTGTGGGGTGGGGTGAGCTGTGGGGATGGGGTGAGCTGTGGGGATGGGGTGAGCTGTGGGATGGGGTGAGCTGTGGGGATGGGGTGAGCTGTGGGGATGGGGTGAGCTGTGGGGTGGGGTGAGCTGTGGGGTGGGGTGAGCTGTGGGGTGGGGTGAGCTGTGGGGTGGGGTGAGCTGTGGGGTGGGGTGAGCTGTGGGGATGGGGTGAGCTGCGGGGTGGGGTGAGCTGTGGGAGGCGCAGACAGGCACTGCTTTCCATACACCAGCACCTGCAGCATTCCAGGCCCCGACGGCTGGAGCCCCTGACGAGGTACGTGACCCGGGCCCTGCGGCAGATCCATCCACGGGGCTCACCTCCGCTGTCCCTCCCCCAACCCCCCCATTCCTGGGTGGACACTCCGCCTTCTCACCACCTGCCTGGGGACCACGGCTCAGGCCCTGGGGGAGCTGTGCCACCCCAGCAGCTCCCTGCATGCACTCTGCTGGGACAGTCTCCCCAAGGACACCCTGCATGGTCTCCCCAACAGGCTTTGGGGGGCTCCTGGAAGACTGGATTCACCCTTCACACCCAGACCTCACCCGCAGCCTGGTGAGCTGCATGTGGAAGAGGCGTGGCAGCCCTGGTGCCGGGGGTCTCCGCTCAGGGCCCCAGGAGGCCGGCACCCCGTCTGGTCGTGGGGGCGCGGCTTGCGGGCACCATCCGTTACTGCTGTTCACACGACCCACATCCCTGCACCCAGAACATGCATGTGGACACATGTGTGTGTGCAGGCAGGAAAACCATGTGCTGCTATGTAATCGTGGCCTCGACGGACTTTGCCTGCCCGCTGGGAGCGGAAGGCTGGCGTCACGAGCCCAGGAAGGTGCCCCCTCCCCCCCGCCCCGAGGGAGGCGCGTGGCCTGCCCCCCGCTTCTGCTTCCCGACCCTGGGGCTTGGGCACAGGCTCGCCGGCGGGAGCCGGGCCGCCTTACCTTCCCGTCAGCGCCCAGCTCCACTCCTTCCAGGCCAATGACCTCTTTCAGGCTCACGGCACCCGCTGACTGTCGCCCTCCATCCGACTTCAAGTCCCTGGAGGACAAGCCAGAGAGGAAACGCTGCTGTTTGCACCCAAAAGAGACGCTGTGGTGCTCACCACACGAGGCACCAGTCGTGCTGACGAAAGGGACTGAGCAGGCGCTGCCGGGCTTCCCTTTGCCCCTCCGCTGGGCCGGGTCAGCGGCTCAAGGGCAGTCCCCCGCTCCCCCCGCCCCCCGACATGAAGAACGTGCAGCTGAATGAGCGCCTGAGGGAGAGAGGGGGTGCAGAGTGAGGGATCCCCGGCTTCCTCCGCTCAGCAAGTCCCTCCCTCTGCGACGGTCCTGGCACAGGGACTACGTTCTCCTGGGCTCGTGCTGCTGGCTTCTTAAATCTGGGGGAGACCCCCTCTCGACCCCCCTTTATTAGACAGGAGAATCTGCCATCCTGAACAGCTCTCAGGCTTACTGCTGGCCACGAAAGAACTGGCGCAACCGGAGTCACCCCACCTACCTGCCAGGCCGCCTGGAAACGAGTGTCTTTCTATAAAACACGCTAACAGCACGCTAACAGCACACAGTTACAGGCCACGTCACACCTGACAAGGCTTCCACACACCATCCCTTTCATTCTTTTTTAAAAAAATACAATCTTACTGATGTCAGAGAGGAAGGGAGAGGGGGAGATAGAAATACCAACGAAGAGCGAGGATCACGGATCGGCTGCCTCTGCACGCCCTCTAATGGGGATCGAGCCCGCACTAGGCTTGTGTGCTGACAAGGAATCAAACCATGACCTCCTGGTTCATACGTCAACGCTCAACCACTGAGCCACGCCAGCAGGGCACTTTCATTCTTGATGATGCCCTTATCAGACTGTTGTTGCTGTTACTATCCCATTTTACAGATGAGAAAAACGAGGCCCAGAGTAGCAGATGGCTTGCCAGGTCCCCTCTCCTTACAGTTCTCACTAAGCTGCGTGTTGGAATCACCGGGGATTTCTGACAAACTCCTGCTGCCTGGCTCCCACCCCAGCCACGCCGATTCCGTCGTCATGGGTGCGAGCTGGGTGGCAGGAGTTCTGAACGCTCGCAGGGGACTAAGCCCAGCCATGTCCACGAAGGACCGCCTTCCGCTGCTGCCTCTGGGCCACAGGCAGACCCCTTCGGTCGAGGCGCCGTGTGTGCCGAGAGGCACCGTGCTCAGGGCTGTCCTGTAAGCTGGAAGAGCCAGCGGGCTGGAGTGATGCTCACAACCACTCCCCCTGCCCAGCACCTCAGGGCCACAGACGGGACCACCCGCCCTGCCCCGCCCGCCCCTCCAGGAGCCTCCAGGCAGCCCTCAGACTTCCTCCAGCAGAGAGGACAGAGCACAGGGAAACGCCTGGGAGCCAGGTCCGGGCACCGAGGCCAACACAGCCCGTGGGTCGGGAGCGAGGTCCCCAGGGAAGCCTGGAGCAGAGCTGGACAGGCCTCGGGGGAGCGAGGAGAAGCAGGAGACCGTGGCCTTGATGCCCCTCTTTCGGACCCAGAGGGTGGGCAGGCCCTGCAGAAAGGCCCGGAAGGGTGCGCTGGATCCCCCAAAGGGAGAGAGGAAAACACCCAGCGAAGAAGCCGCCGAAGGTACAGGACTGACTAGCGATCACGTCTTCCCGTCTCTCAGATCACAACTCTCACCAACACGGTGACGAACACGGACCGCGCGGGTGCCGGGCTGACCCTGCAGCACCCGAGGCGGACCCCGGGGAACTGCGGCTCAAAGTGCTAAAAGCAAACGAAGCTGGGCTTTGCAACTGGTTTGAAAAGCCTCAGAGATCATCTTCCCAGATGCATGTTGAATTCACATATGAATTTATTTATGTTCCGCCTCCTTCTAAGCATGGAACGGAGGCAAGTTCAACGGCCACGTGTGGGTCTCGTCCAAAACCGCGAGCGGAACGGTTTACGTGTCGCTTGGACTCGCAGGTGAGCATGGTCAGTCCGGTTCAGCACAGGATCTCGTGGGCACAGATGCCCCGACAGGACCGCTGCTCTGATTCCCCGCGTGCCCACAGCCCCAGGGCGGGCTGCTCAGCTTGTTTAGCTGCACGACCTCATGTCTCACGCTATTCAAGTTTCTTTTTAAAAAATATTTTTATTGATTTCAGAGAGGAAGGGAGGAGAGACAGAAACATCAATGAGGAGAGAGAATCATGGATCGGCTGACTCTGGCACACCCCACACTGGGGACGGAGCCCGCAACCCGGGTCTGTGACCTGACGGGAACTAAACCGTGGCCTCCTAGTTCCTGGCTGACGCTCAACCACGGAGCCACACCGTCCTATTTACGTTTCTTAACCTTTGCAGAGGCCGTGAGCATCAAACACACTTTGAAAACACAGGGCGCGCGTGCACTCACCCCGTGACTGTCCGTCAACCAGGACTGCTTCTCAGGGGTCTGTCCCCAACACACACACCGTGCAGGCGCTCCTCTGCTGGGATCACGAGCGTGGTTGTTTTATAGAACCCTCAACCACAAGCTCCGGGACGCACCCCGACTTCCCTCCCATCGAGCTACACGGCACAAGTAGGCTCACAGCCCTGGCCAGTGTGGCTCAGTGGGTTGGGCATCGCCCACAAGGTTGCTGGTTCAATTCCCGTCAGGGCACACGCCTGGGTGCAGGCTCAATCCCCAAGAGGGGGCGTGCAGGGGCAGCCAATGGATGCTCCCCCCTCTCCCTTCCATTCTCTCTAGAATCAATTTAAAATAGAGGTAGGCTCACAGTTGTACGAGGATCCGAGCTTATTCTTGTGTTCGTTAATATTGTATCACTGCCCACGGAAACGGCAGCCCTCCTCTGCCCCACCCTGTACGTGCAAGAGGCCTGCGGGTGCCCCCCTTCAGGGGTGGAAGCCCATCTGGCTCTCACGCAGCCCCTGTGCAGGGGTCATGCTGGGGCTGCCCCGACTCCAGGCCTGCAGTGTCCCGCTCACAGGGGGGCCCGCTCCCAGAGCTGTGGCGTCGTCCGTCTGGGACGGGGCGTGCCCGTTCCCGCTGACAGGATGCCATGGATGAGCGAAGCCCACAGGACGCCCTTTCAGCCTGTCATGCAGCTGCTCTAGCCCGAGGGTCCAAGCAGGAGGTCCGGTCGCAGGAGGAACAGGCCAGAGGGTGGTAGAGGGCGGAGAGGCAGGAGGAAGCTCTGGGGCCCGGGCTGACCTTCGGCAACACTTTAGAGGTCACGCTTACATCATTCCCACCTCCCTCTCCAAGCCTTTCTTTCCCGCCAGGATCCTCTCCTTAGCCGCTCCGGCTTTTCATGATTTCTCCCCTCTGTCTCTGCACCCAGAGTCCCGTGCAGCAACCAGGCTTCAATCCCTGGTCCCAGGGTGGCCCAGAGGATGGTGGAGATGCCGGGGGGGGGGGGGGGGGGGGGGTCTTAGCTGGAGGGGTGGACCCGGCGAGGGGGCTGCCCACTCAGGAAACGGCAAGAACTTGCTTTCATCTCCCTTTGTCAGCGGAGGGTCGCCAGGCCAAACACAAACCCTCACCCGAGGGGAGAAGGCAGGGACTCACGCGGATAAAAGGCACCGGGACCCAGACGGCCTTGGCAACCGCCGGCGAGGAGAGGCGCTGGTTTCAGGCTGGGACTTGGCCCAGAACACGTGTAATTTACGAGCTTAATCTGAGGAGCGTTCACAGGACGGGAAGGCCTGACGTCACGGCGACCGCGGCAGAGACGGCCACACTGCCTGCCTTCTGTGTAACTGGCTGAAAACCGCTCGTTGGAAAAGGTGGGCTCTGGCAGAGCTTCCTCGCGCCAGCAAGAAAGATCAAAACCAAACAATGCCCCCGTCACAGTCCACGCGAGGCCACGCACCAGGAAGGAGAAACGAGGAAAGACTGGAAGGAAATAGACCCCAGTGGGAGTGAGGCTGCTCACTGCTGCTCAGGGCGTCCCTCTCCCTTCACACCTGTGCACCTGCCGGGGGGTTCTCAGCCCAGGCAGCTGAGGACACAGGTGAAAAGCGAGTGAATGCGGAGCTGACGGTGGGCCTCGCTGGTCGGGACGCACGGCGGGCGAGGCCGGGGAGCCGCCGATGGCTGTGCTGGGGCAGAGCCGGGAAGAGCAGCGCAGCGGCTCTCGAGACGGAGCAGGAAGGGGCCCAAAGCGACGCTCAGTGAGCGCCCGCCGCAGGGGCAGGCGCGAGAGCCTTCATTCCTGACGTGCCCCCGTGCTCAGCCCGTGACAGCACAGCCGGTGCCACAGACGAGCAGCGCTGTCCACTCTCTCCCGAGACCCACTGCTCCCAGCAGCACCCACTGGGCAGGGGCTCCGGGCCAGGGCTGTGCTCTCTGAAAGGGTGAGCGACCTGAACAGCCTCCGTCTGAGCTGCCAGCAGATCCCACATCTTCCCGACCAACACCTGCACCCGGGGAGGAATGGCCAGCGGGGCCGCGTGAGGACCAGAGTGTGTGTGAGTGTGTGTGAGTGTGTGAGAGAGAGACAGAGAGAGAGAGGGGGGGGGGGGGAGACACCAAGGCAGGGGCGCCCCTACACTGAGAGGGGCTCCAGGGACAAGACAAGTCCCCTCCCGACTTCCACCCAGAACTGACCTGGGGAGACCACCCCCTTCCAACTCCACGCCACATTCAAGCCAAGACTGTCCCTTGCTTCAAGCAAGCCCAGCACACGCAAAAGGAAGGCCTGTGCTGATCTGCTCACACGGGCTGCATGCTATTTACATTTCACGCCGACCACAGGATGCTCGGTTGGGAGGTGACACGGAGCTGACGGAGGGCGAGGCAAGCAAACTGCTGACAGCCAGAGACCCGAGGGGTGTGGACAGGGACGGGGAGCTGGGTGTTGTCTGAATGCACCCCGCCCTGCACCCCCTCCATGCCGATCATGCCCCGGGAAAGACTGAATTCCCAACGGGAAAAGAAGAGAGTTATTAGAAGCATCTCCTACCTCAGAGGGCAGTAAGGAGCCGGGAAAATTCCAGGGCAAGTGCAATAGGGAAACTGAGGCAGGAAAGTGCAAGCAAGGCCAAACAGCCCTGGCCCGTGTTGCTCAGTGGATAGAGCATCTGCCCACGGACCAAAGGGTCTCGTGTTCAACTCCTGGTCAAGGGCACGTACCAGGGCTGCAAGTTTGACCCCCTGCCCGGGTTAGGGCTCAAGCAGGAAGAATCTATCCATGTGTCTCTCACATCAGTGTTTCTCTCTGCCTCTCCCCTCCTCCCTCCCTTCCACTCTCTCTAAAAATCATTGAAAAAATTTCCCAGGGTGAGGACTGACCAAAACAAAGAGACAGAAAACAAAAAACCAAGACCAAACAGTGTGGGCCATTGGCAGCCAGCCTGTCACTAACAATCACGGTGTTCCCAGCCGAGGACCAGAGAGCAAAGGGTTAGAAACCTCCCTAAGGAGCGAACGCAGAGGGAGGGGGAGGGAAAAGGCCTTTCACTCCCCAGCAGAGAAGCCGCAGCCTTGGGCTGGCAAGGCCAAGTGGCAGGTGCTTCTCAGGAGTTCTGGGAGGCCACACCAAGTAAACAGGGGCATGAGAACTAATCTGCACCAAGACAGTCAGCAAGGAACCCGGAACCCTCAGGCAGGAGGGCCTGTAAGGCCTTGGACCCCCAACCAGAGGCGTGGGGCTGCTTGCCTGGCTTCTTTAGAAAAGGTGCCGCTTCAACTGCTTTAACACAAGGGCTTGACCGCAGCGCAGTCGAGGTCTCTCGTACGAATCCATTTACATGAGAAGGCTGGGTGGGGGCCGGGACAGCTCTCCCTCTGACTCGACTCGACTGGACTCGACTCTGGTGTCGGGGAGGGGCCTAGCAGGACGACTGAGTCAGGAACGCACGTGAGCAGTCCAGAGACGGAAGATGCTGATGTGGCCTTCCCATACTAGCAGTTAGCAGCTGTGCGTCACTGCAGATTGCCCAGGACCAAACCGGACAGAGTCGGACCTGCATTACCACCATTTGTCCACCATCCAGAACTGAAAAGTCAGTGCTGACATGTACACATAAGGAACTGTTGGACATTGAAATTGGGTCTCAAAAGAACTGTTGGCCCAGAAAGAAACTCACTACACACTGATTCATTTGCCTGTCACCATAACCATTATTGCTTGTTTCATTTTCGGTTCTTATAAGTGTATTTCTAATAGCACATGATCTCACTCATCTAGGGGAAATAATGAACAACATAGACTGATGAACAAGAACAGACCCAGAAACAAGGAGGCATGGATCAGACTGTCGGGCCTCAGGGGGAGGGTAAGGAAGGGTGGGGGTAAAGGGGGAGATCAACCAAAGGACTTGTGTGCAAGCATATGAGCCTAACCAGCGGTTAAGGACAACAGGGGGGTGGGGGCCTGTGTGGGGAGGGGTGTGGGATGGGAATGGGGGGACGAGGACAAATGTGTGATACCTTATTCAATAAAGAAATTAAAATAATAATAATAAAAAAATAATAATAATAAAAAAGGAACGCACGTGAAGCCCCCCCCCCCCCCCCCCCCGCCAGGCTGGCCTGTCTGCTTCGCTCGCAGAAGTCAGGAGCCAAAGTCAGTCCAGTTCAGCTTAAACCCAAGGACAAAGCGGGGGTGGGGGTGGGGGGTAGAGGGGCTGGGACGCTCGGCAGCCGCAGAGGCCAGCAGACGGACCCGGAAGAGATAAGGCCGCCCCGACGGATGCTCTCCACGTCAGGGGTTCCAGTGCACAGCGAAGGGACCTTTGAGTTTCCTGTTTTTAAAACTTTCTTGGGATGAAGTTGGGACTGCAGATGCACCCGTCCGGGGTGGTCTGCGCCTGTCGGAATAATCGGGGACACATGGCCTGGTCCACGTGCCTAAGCACAACAGAACCATGGGAGCCAGAAACCGCGGGGTGAGCAGCCCGGTGGCCGGAGTCCGGGGGCTGGCTCAGCTGGGGGTGGGGGCAAGGAGCATCACCCCCCGTGCCTACGGGCTTGAGCTGCCAGGCAGGGAAGCCCCCCACCTCATCCCTCACGTCCTTTCCACCCGGAACGTCTAGGACTTAGGTCCTGGTCAGGAAGAGGGCTTTAGCGTAAAAGGAAAGGAACTGTCCACAGTGAAAACATGCTAGTTAACATGTACGTGAACTACAGTAGTTTAAAAAACACGTATATGTATAAATTTACTAGCATAAATACTTATCACTTGAGCATAACTGTTTCCCAATAATCAGTTTAAAAATCATAATTACAAGTGGCCGTTATTATAAATAGGATATCTGTTCATGAAAACATTTAAAAAGCAGGACAGCCCGGCCGGCGTGGCTCAGAGGTTGAGCACTGACCTATGAAACAAGAGGTCAGGGTTCAATTCCCCGTCAGGGCACATCCCCAGTGTGGGGCGTGCAGGAGGCAGCCGATGCGTGAGTCTCTCTCATCATTGATGGTTCTCTCTCTCTCCCTCCCTCTCCCTTCCTCTCTGAAATCAATAAAAATATATTTAAAAAATGAAAAGCAGAACACTTCTCAGTCCTGCTGCTCAGGCCGACTGTGCTCCGTTCTTCCGAGGACCCCAGCATATGCTGCCAGTGGGCGTTCTTTCTCTGCGGGGGGACACGGGACCCGACCGCGGGCTTTGTTACAGAAATTCCTCTCCTGAATCTTGGTTTCTCATCTATAAAAGCGGAGGGAGCGGCGAGTTGGGTTGCTTGTATCCAAGATGTGAGGCTGTGTCCCGTGAGCCCTGCCTCTGGGACAAATGCAGGACGCGTCTCCCAATAACCCCCCGCAACTCCCCTCAACGCCCCGTCCTCTCTCACCCGCGGCTTCGCCTCCTGCGGTTTCAGTGACCCCTGGTCCACCGTGGCCCGAAAATATTAAATGGAAAATTCCAGAAACAAACAATTCATGTTTAAATTCCGCGCCATCCGCAGGCCAGGATGAATCTGTCCGCTCCGTCCCGCCCAATGGGAACCCCCCTGTCAGTGCGTCATACAGACGCCCCCGTCACTCCGCAGCCGCCTCCGTTATCAGACCCCGTCCCCGTCCGAGGGTCTGTGCTCACGCGACCCCCGTCTACGTGATGGGCCACGTTCTCCCAGCTGTCACTGCAGCACTGCTCCACGGCTCCATTTCACTCCCAGTTACTGTTGTCAGTCTCTACCTGTGCCTGATTCACAAACTAAACTTCATCACAGGTGTGCGCATCTAGGAGAAAACGTGGTCTATACAGGGTCGGTACCACCCGCAGGTTAGGCCTCCACGGGGTCTTAAAACGCATCTCCCAGGGACCAGGGGCAGCGTCAAGGGTGTATCAGCACCGGGACCACGCGCCCTCCCCCGGCCAGGTCCTGTGTGGACAGCCTGTGACCGTCACAACGCCCAGAGGCAGCCCTGCACGCCGCTCCCACGCGCTCCCGGCTCCCACGGTGCTCCCGGCTCCCACGGCCCCGCCCTGAGCACCCGCGCTCCCCACACAGATGCAGGGAACAGGGGCGGCGCGGGGCAGGACTCCGAGGAGGGGCACAGAGTCGGGCTGGGAAGGAGGCAGCGCTTTGCAAGGTCCGAGCCTCACGACCCACGTTTTTTCAGACCGAAGGGGAGCTTGCTGACCGTGAGAGGTGCTCCTCCTCCGCTTCTGGTCCACTTGGCTCTGGTTCCGGTTCCGCGGGCTGGTCGGGTTCCAGCCCCAAGCCCAGGCACAGGAGGCAGAGTGGGCACACGGCTTGGGTCACTCCTTTCCCGACCGACCTGTCTCCAGAGCTGGCAAGGCCCAGGGCCTGGGGTGGGCCCTGCATTGTCCTTGCTTCACAGGATCGGGAGATGCCAACGTGCACATCAGAAGCAGCAGGCAGCATGGCGAGGACACACACGTGCGTGCACACACACACACGCACAGATACACACGGGGATACACACAGATACACACGGGATACACACGGGGATACACAGAGATACACACGGGGATACACACACACAGATACAGGGATACACACACACAGATACACATGGGGATACACACACACACAGAGATACACACACACAGATACACACAGGGATACACACACAGATACACATGGGGATACACACACACACAGATACACACGGGGATACACACACAGAGATACACACACACAGATACACACAGGGATACACACACAGATACATACACACACAGATACACACGGGGATACACACACACAGATACACACGGGGATACACACACACAGATACACATGGGGATACACACACGGGGATACACACGGGGATACACACAGATACACACGGGGATACACACACACAGATACACACGGGGATACACACACAGATACACACGGGGATACACACACAGATACACACGGGGATACACACACGGGGATACACACAGATACACACGGGGATACACACACACAGATACACACGGGGATACACACACAGATACACACGGGGATACACACACGGGGATACACACGGGGATACACACAGATACACACAGGGATACACACAGACACACACGGGGATATACACACAGATACACACGGGGATACACACACAGAGATACACAGATACACACGGGGATACACACACAGATACACACGGGGACACACACACACACACACACACACGCACACACACGCGCACACACACCCCTGCAGGACGCTTTCTGGCTGAAAGAAGGTAGGATTTTTCCTGTGACGTTTACACTCCATTTTCAGTGTCAGAGAGAGGCCAGCCCCTCCCACACGTGGTCCCACAGCCTCGCGCCCAGAGAGCCACGATGAAACGCGTACGTACCCGGGCTGGGCGCTGTCCCGATACGGCAGCACGGAGAAGACGCTACAGAAGGACCGCCTGCCACTGAGGAGGACGATTCTACAAAACAAAACAGAAAAAGAACAAACTAAACGCAAAGACTCTTAAATTTAAAAAACCCCAGCGATGAAGCGCGCATGGGATTCGCAGTGGTGCCCGCCCCTCCCACGGCCCCTGCTGACGCTGCCTCTGATCCCAACGTCAGCCGCGGGCGAGACACCCGCTCGGCGGGTCTGCAAGGAGCGCACGGCACGTGAGTCCTCCTCCGTGCGACCTGCTCGCTGTGGCTGCCCAGGCAGACGGTGCGGGGCTGAGCTGGTGCCCGTTGCTGTGCCCGCAGCCATGAACCCCTGGCTCCCACCCTGCACCGCGGAGCCAGAGCGACGGGCCAGGACCGGGCAGGAGACACGCAGGTGCTCGTCAGGCGTGTCTCTCAGCTGCAGCGCGTGAGCTCTGGGGGCCAACGCAGGAACAGGACCAGCAGCCTCAGCCTCCGTCCTGCGACACGCTCCTGGGAACGGCTCTCCACGAGCTCTCCCGCGGTCGGCGGGCACGCAGACAGGCGTCAGCGAGCTCCCAACAGCACTGACCCCGGCGTCGAGAAGAACGCGTGCGAAAGAACGCCGGGTGCAAACAACGGAGAAACAAGTGGAAATTAAACAACAACCTTCTGGGCGCCATGGCAACACGTCAGGGCGAAGCTTGGCTCCTGCTCTCTGTCCTTCGTAACCGTCACCCTGGA